>NC_056662.1:1980000-2640000 GCF_018350195.1 Panthera tigris | reverse complement strand
CAGGCGTGACCGAAGCCCCACCGTGTGCACAACTCAGCTCAAGTGGGTCGTGGGCATCGGTGTGGAACATCAGGGTACAACATGAGCTACAAGAAAACAACAGCGCGAGAGAAAGTCGGACCTGAGGTTAGACTTGACACCAAAAGCACGTTCCACAACGGGATAGACTGTGAATTGGACCTCCTCCCATTAAAATTTGCTCTAAGAAAGTCCCCAGGAAGAGGACAGAGTGACAGGCTGCAGGCTGGAAAACCCCACGTGCCAGCCGCACAGCTGGGAGAGGACTCCCGCCTAGAATGTACGAGCAACTCAAAATTCAACAGTAGAACACACCCTCACACACAAACCAGCTAGAAGGTGAGCAAAAGACACGAAGAAGCTGTCTCTGAAGAGGACATTCAGATGGGGAAGGGCGCTCAGAACCATGTTCAGCACGGCTGGCCATCAAGGAGATGCTGAATACAGCCACAGGGAGAAAGGAGTAGGTTCCTATCAGAAGGGCTGATTTAAAACTAATAATGATGATAAGCCAAGGGCGGTTAGGATGTGGAGAAGCTGGCTCTCCTACCTATTGCTGGTGGAAACGTGAAATGGTACAGCCTCTCTGGACAAAGTTTGTGGGGTTTTTGCTATCTGTTTGTTTTCTAGAACTAACCATGTGCTCTAACATATGACCCAACAATGGCACTCTTAGGCATTTATCCCAGAGAAATGGAAATTTAAGCTCACACCAAAACCCACACATCAATTGCCAAAGGAATTTTGGATGCGATGTCCCCAAACTGAAACCACCTCAAGGTCCTTCATGAGCACATGGTTGAGCAAACCGTAAGCACAGAGATCCACACCGTGGAACGTGACTCAACAATCAAAAGGAGTGGAATCTTGATGCAGTCACCAACTTGGATGGGGCTCAAGGGAATTATGCTAAGGAAAAAAATGTCAGTCCCCAAAGTTTAGCTAATGTCGATTCCGTCTATAAAGCTTTCTTGAAATCACAAAAGTATGGGGTCGAGAACAGATTAGTGGTTGCCAGAGATTATGGGAGAGGGTGAGAGGGAGGGAGGTGTGGCTATAAAAAAACAGCACCAGGGATCCCTGTGATGGATGGTTCTGTTTCTTGACTGTGGTCAAAGGGATTCATGTGTGATAAAACTGCAGAAAAGTGAGCACGCACGTGCTCACACAGTACATGCAAAAGTGGTGAAATCTGAATAAGGATCGCTTAACGTCAACATCCTGGTGTGACCTCATTTTGCAAGATGTTCCCGTTGGGGAATTTAGGTGAAGGGCCCATGGGATCTCGTAGTACACCTGAATCTACAATGATTTCAAAATGGGGTCAAGTGAAAATGGGTGATGAGCCATCACCCAGAAGATTTTCATTGTTGGTACCTTGCATGCTTCCCTCCCCTCTCTCAGATAGAAGGATGAATATTGAAAAAAAAATAAAATGAAACATTGCACACACTATTTTGGAATCATGGGGTCAGAGCATCCTTCCGTTACCTTATCCACATTGTTCCCTTTGTCTCCATTATAAGCGGTGTTGGGATGAACATCCCAGTGGTTCCACCTGCCAGCACATCCATGATGCCTCCCTTCAGATGAAGCCACTGGTTCACTTCTGACATGTGCTTGTCTTCGATGAGTAGTGCGTTCCGAAGAATCAAAGTTTAATATAAAGAGGACGGCACGTCGGTAGAGGGTTGAGAACGGACTGCTCCGTGGGGTGTCTGGGCTGCTTCCTTTCAGGGGGGAGACAAGTGGTTTTTCGTTACTCATGTGTTGTAAACACTCACAAAGCCAGTTCTGTTGATGTGCTCATTGACTGCCGACCCCTCTGATGGATGGGCCTCAAGTGGGTGCCGTCTTTGTCCACTTTCCCATATCTATTTGGAGGCTCTGGAGAGGTAGACACGGTAGAAAACAAAACACAGAATTAGCACAAAATGTAGGACAGAGTCCTCGGCTTCACATCCAGCCCCGGGGAACAAGGAAACCCACCAATGCCCTTTCTCACTCACTCTGGTGCAGGAGCCCAGAGACAGATGGTCACCCGGAGGCCAGGGTGTCTTTCCCCATGCTCTATGAGGACCAAGTGACCAAGGGAGGGGACGGAAGGGAAGGGAAGGCAGAAAGGGTCGGAAGGACTAAGGGGCACCACCCTCGTCTAACTTCAAAGTTGTCTTACTATGATTCCTATAGAAAATAGAAAATGTTTCATAATTTAAGACTTGCTTTGCTCATTCACATAATCTTTATTTCAGGCTTTATTTCAGTGAACTGATTTTTTAAATGAAATTAAAATTAGAATAGGATGTTTTTGAGAGCAACTGATTGCCTCCTTCTATGATCTATCCAGGACAGATTATGAACGAGGAATCTACATCCAGATGGTTGGAAACACAGACACAGGTGCACACACAGAACATCTCCTCCACTATCAGACTTGCTGGACCTGTACCTTATCCGTTAACCTTAACTTGACTGATCCCATTTAATTCTCAAACAAGTTCCATTTCCACCCTTATTTACAGACAGAAATAGGCAGAAAAAGGACTTGGAGAAAAGATTCGTGACAAGTAAAACAGTTCACTTGGAGGACAGTGGACAGCCTGGGCCATCTGTCTTCATGGGGACAGCTTTTCTGGATCCCACGTGCACCTGCCCAGCCAGTGGGAAATAAAGGATGTGAGGCAACAAAATCGGGAGCTCTCCCAGCAGAGAGGAAAAGTCTGGGCGCGTGAGAATTTCCTTTGTTGTTGAGGCAGGCCAGATTCGCAAGAGCCAGTGGCCCTAAGCTGACGTGAAGCTCCCCTTGGCATGAGTCCCTGAGTCGACAGAACCAGCCGGCAAACCCACGGAGGAGAGGCTCAAACGCAGAGCTCGGAGACGCTCATCTCACTGGCCATCTTGGTGGATGGTGAGCCACGTGGCTGGGGCGGGGGAGGGGGGCAGACAGTGGCATCAAGGTGAAGTTGATCATCTCCCAACAAGGAACAAGATTCGATTTCCAATGGCACCTCTCTCTGGGCACTAGTTCAGTGGCCGCGACATCCCCTCGCCTGCGGGCGTTCCCGGGCAGCCCTGGGTGCCCACCGCTCTCTGGTGGCACATGCTCTCACGTGGGCAACGTGGGAGGCTCCGGGAAATGTCACGTCTCGGCTGACGGAGAAGTCAAACCGCCCGCGGTGACCCTGAACGCCGTTCTAGGCGTTGTTGTAAAAATCAGAAAGATACCGCATCACACGACAGTGCCTGTTCTCAGAGGCCACAGTTTCATTTACTGCTGGGCTTCCATCATCCATTTCTTTTTCTCTCCTTTGGCTTTTTTCAAATAATTTAACCTTGGGCTCTTAGTCTCCCTGCAAAATCCCGTAACAAAGAATGGCAGGTGTATTTCGTGCTTTTATCTGCACTCAAGTGCTTTTGATCCGTTACCTTGGAGGGGTTATTTATCTGAGGCTTCTCTCAGGGGAGAAGGGTCCAAGGAGGCCAGCCTGGAACTGCCTGTACCTTCTAGAAGGAGCCCGGCCCCCACCCCATCCCCCGTGCAATTTGCATTTTGTCTTTCACGCTGCCGCTAAGTGCTATTTCATAAAAATGTTGGCTTTTCACATTTCATCTCCAGAGATTTTACTCATCTTCTGGGCTTCTCGTACCGTCCGTCCTCCAACGTTGGCGTACCTGGGCTGTAACTTCTTTCCCGGAGGGAAGCGGGGCCCCTACCTCCAGGCAATGACGGAGACGAGGCAGTGGGCTCAGTGTCCCGGGGCCCTGGCGAAACGGCAGTCACTGGGTCCTGTCCGCAGACGGGGCGCTTTGCCCAAGCAAGTCTGGGGTGATACCGGGAGCGACGCCGTTAGCCAGCTCCCCAGGCATCTGGCTGATCCAGGCGGTTGGTTCATCAGTGAGTCCCCTCGAGTGGCTCTGGCCTGAACCCCTCTGACAGGCACACGTCTGGTCTATTTATGTCACTGAAGAATTCTTTCTTCACCTGCAGTTCCTGAACGATCACCGGTAAATAACCCCCGAGTTCCTGTTTGGAATCAAGCCCCAGAGGGAGTCATGTGGGGCCGACCACAGGCTCAGCGGTTGGCCAGCGTGGTGCGTATCTGGAGGCTTCCTCGTGCCGGCTGGGAAATACTTGGAGGACGGGCTTCACCTCCCTGGGCCTCTGTGTCTGCATCTATGAAATGGGTGATAGGACAGCACCTGCTTCACGCGGCTGACTGCGATGTGGCCGGAATGCGACAGGAATCACCGGGCGCTCGGACACGGCCTTTCCGTTGGCATCGCAGCTTTGCAGGGCAGTGGGATTGGAAAATAGCAAAGTCCCGGGTTGAGGAGTCCCGCGAGCTCCCCACATGCTTCACAGGATGCAGCGGCATCCGCCCACAGAAGGAAGATCCTCACCGCCAGAGAGAAGGTGGGAGTGCGCTCCGAAATTCTGGGCGCTTTGCAGGCTCCGGGCTGGAAGCCTGGGATGGTTGGTCGAGGGGGCTCTGCAGCCCAGAGCCACCAGCAGGCCTCTGGGAAGGGACGAGCCCTTCCTCCGTCCCCGCCTCACGCTGTCACAGCCTCGGCTGGGACTGCCAGATAAGGCGTGGAGTTGGCTGAACGTCTCTTTTGTCCCTACTTCCACCTCTCTGGTCTCCCAGATGATTCAAACCTGAGGTGCATCGCCTTTTAGAAGGAAGACAACAAGATCTCAGCAATCAGAGGAGGCAGTGACCTCACTCCCAGTGCAGAGATGAACCGTCACCTTTCTGCTCCCCGCCCAGCAGACTTGCAGGAGGGGAGCCGGGAGGGCTGGCAGCTGGAGAGAGCCTGGAGGCGGCTGGTGGGGGGGGGGGGGCTACCTGCAGAAGGGGCGTGCGGTGAGGCCGTGGGTGCCTGTGAAGCACGGGGAGGGCTTCTGCGGGACCCAGGAGGGCCAGGAGGGCCCCACCCCCACAGGCAGGAGGGCAGGACCCGGGACAGCGTTTGCTAAGCTGGCACCTCTGGGGTCTGCTGGTCTCCCGGAGCTGCCAACCCAAAGTACCAGAGACAAGGTGGCTTAAAGGAGTAGAAACGGATTCTTTCATGGCATAGAGAGCAGAAGTCAGAAATCAGGGTGTCCCAGAGCTGCTTCCCCCCAGAGGCTCCAGGGGAGGCTCCTTCCTGCCTCCTCCGGCTTCTGGCGGCTGCAGAGCTCGTTGGCTTGGGGTTTCTCAGCTCCCACCCTTGCCTCTGTCTCCACGTGGCTTTTCCCCACGTGTCTCTCCTCTTCTGTCTTTCCAAGGTCACCAGTTATTGGACTTAGGGTCCACCTGGTTAGTCCAGGATAGTCTCACCTTGAGATCTTTAATGTAATCACATACGTTGGGGCTCCCTGGTGGCTCAGTCGGTTAAGCGTCTGACTTTGGCTCAGGTCATGATCTCATGATCTCATCGTTCACGGGTTCAAGCCCTGCGTCAGGCTCTGTGCTGACAGCTCGGAGCCCGGAGCCCGATTCGGATTCTGTGTCTCCCTCTCTCTGTGCCCCTCCCCCGCTCAATGCTCACTCGCTCTCTCTCTCTCAAAAATAAATAAATGTTATAAAATTTTTTTAAAATGTTTTTAAAAATCACATACACAAAGACTTATTTTTCCAGGTGAACCTATCTTTTGAGGGAGGGGGGCCATCACCCCCAGCAGAAGGTTTCTTCACCTCTCTGAGACTCAGTTTCTGCATTTTGAAAGCGGAAGCAGTAACGTTGCTCTCCTCACGGAGTCTACCAAAGTCTGTAAGAGATCTTGCTTGTAAAGCATTAGAACGTCGTTCTCCAGGGTGTGGTTGGAAGACAAGGAGGTTCTGCCTCAACTGGGAGCCTGGTAGGAAGACAGCCTTCAACCAGCTCCAGACGTGCCGAATCAGAACCCCCATTTTTAAAAAACGTTTGTTTATTTTTGAGAGAGAGCGACAGAGACAGAGTGCAAGCAGGAGAGAGGCAGAGAGAGAGGGAGACCCCGAATCCGAAGCAGCTGTAGGCACCGAGCTGTCAGCACAGAGCCCGACATGGGGCTCGAACTCACGAACTGTGAGATCATGGCCTGAGGCGAAGTCGGACGCTTAACCGACTGAGCCACCCAGGCGCCCCCAGGACCCCCATGTTAACAAGGTGCCAGGTGGCTCTGATGCACCCCAACATGTGGGAACAGCGGGCCAGGCACCTAGTGAACACTCAAACCACTGGCTTCTGTCCTATGACATTTCCACAAAGGATTCTAGTCATCCTGGAGATTCGCCACTTAGCCAAAGCAAATCGATGAAGCCACCGTCTCCACACAGAGCTGCCGGATGGATTCTTCTACGGCTGTCATTTTTTGGGGGGAGAACAAACTCAACTACTTTTAAAACTTCTCTTAAGGAAGAGCTTATTCTGGAGGCATCTGTGTGGCTCAGTCGGTTAAGCGTCCGACTCTTGCTTTCACTCAGGTCATGATCTTGTGGTTTGCGAGTTCGAGCCCCTCATTGGGCTCTACTCAGTGCAGAGCCCGCTTGGGATTCTCTGTCTCCCACTCTCTCTGCCCCCCCCCCCGCTTTCTCTCCCTCTCTCTCTCTCAAAAATAAATAAACTTTTAAAAAAAGCTTTTAATAAAAGAAGAAGAGCTTATTTTGAGTTATGACTTTTATAAGGATTAAAAAGATATGTTTATTTGCTTTTATTCCTTATTAAATCCTTTCTGAGTTGAAAGTGCCTAGTCAGTAATGGATGCATTAGCTGGAACTCTCTTTCCCTTCTCCAGGGGAAATTTTTCCGTGTAAAAAAGCCACACTGTCTCTGATGTGTGTGCTCTGGGTTTGGGCGACCTTCAGGCAGGTGAGGCCCACCCTGTGCCTAAGAGACAGGTGCACCTGAGAATTTCCCCAAAAGACCTAGAGCAAAACACTTCCCGAGTCAGAGCCGGCCATCTGGTCCACCTGATGAAGTAAGAAAGTTTTAAAAGAACAGGCTTCTTCCAGCTAACCCTGCACTTACTTCCATCATTAAATGTGTTTTACTCAGACCTCAAGTTATTCAAGTATTTTGGTTACTCTTGGAACGCTTTATGCCGTCGACAATAAAAGGCTGAGATCCTTCCCTACCTACATCATTTGTCTCTTGATAAAAATTTCCAGCCTTTATCTCCTTCTCAAAGGGACATAATTTAAATATGAATAATGAAAAACACTTCCAGACACATAAACCCAGTAATGCTTTTCTGAGGTGCAAAGTTGGACGCAACACAAAAGAACCGAATGTTAGCAAATTGTGCTTTCTAACTTGGCGTGTGATAAAATCCTCAATGGGCCGGGCGCGCCGCCGCAGGGGCGGGGGTGGGAGAGATAAAGGGACGCCTGCTTTTCAGGCTCCCGGTGAGGGCGAGCATGGGCAAAATGTTCTGGCAAGCCTTTGGATTCAAAATGGCAATTCTAAATACCTTTTAACGACATGTTTAATATTATACACATGCTTACTCTTTTTATGGAGATGAATTTCCAGGGAGAACCCGAAAGCCGAGCTGTAAATTTATTCCTTTGCTATAAAAAAAAAAAAAATGTGACTTGCATGTAAGTTATTTATGGGGAACTAAGGGAATTCTAATCTAAGTCAGGCCTTTGGGACTCAGCTGACGCCCCTTCTTCTCTCTCTCTCTCCCTCTCCCTCCATCCCCCCAAAATAATAAACATGCTTGTGCTTTTCAGGATTTGATTCTACGTATAGCTGTATGGTGGAATGATTTACAAGGGCTCTCGTTAGTTCGTTTTGCTGGTGTTACCCTGCGTCAGGGACAGAGACCTTCCAGCCCTCCTGCCACTGTCGGTCGCCGACAGCACCTCCGGGGGCGTGCGGTGTATCTCTCAAACCACTGAGCCACGCTCGGATCCTGCTGCCCCCTTTCCCACTCACGCTGAAGGCACCGCGAGCTTAGACTGGATCCCCCTAAATCCACCCATCAAATTACATTTGCCATCGCTGCTTTGTAAATTCAGGCAATGAGGAGAAAACTCACACCCGAAATACGAAGGTGATTGTCCACGGACACGAGTGGTTGAGCAGGAACCGTAAGTGCTTTGCATTAACAAATCCCTGCAACTGTTTCCCGGGGCCCGATGTATCCGGTCTTATATTTAATCCCATTGTTTATGCAACAGTTAGGAGAGAGCGGATTTGTTTAGTGCTAAGTGTTTCACACCTTGGGTAAGGCAGTTCATGTTCAAATTCTATTTTGGGCTTTATTTATGAATTTGCAGCTTTCAAAGGGTTTGGGGGTATGAGAGCCAGCTGTGTGCCTCTTTTTAACAAGGCAGGGCTCTCGCTGACAGGGAAGGCTTGTTGAACAACCAATGATGGACCGGTTTCCTTCTGCGTGAAGAGTACCACCACTGGCCATGCCGCAGCCATAGGCGTCTCGCTCCCAGCAACAGACAATTTGCAGCTGGCACAAAATGTTTGCTCAGAAGATGCGCTCATTGTGAGATTTAATGATCGAGTCAAGACAGCTTCCACAAGTCAGGAAGAGTCAGTCTTGCCCACTCTGCGATGGAGAGCCAGGGTTTCTATTCTGCAAGACGCTAGCTGTGGGGATGACGGGGTCCCTCTCCCGCTGAAGCTGCTCGCAAGGCCCAGCCGTGGGCAGCAGTAAACGCCGTGCACTTGCAAACTCGGATGTGTGTGACATGTAATCAAGTTAAAGCCCAGCCTTTTCCGGGTCTCTCTCCAATCCCCAGGGTCCTGCAAAGAACACGGGGGATCTTAGGAAAAGCAAACCAAATAGCAGAGACACACCCCTGGTCTTCAGATTTGCCACCCACAGCTGGTGTGCTCTCTGTCTAAGCAGGTAAATCAAATCCTGGGCACCACTGCCTCTGGGCCACATGGACGCACGGTACGTTGGCCCAGGATGGGAGCCACCAAGCCAGGGAGCTCCCACGTCCCCTAGAGGCCCCAGTGCCTCTGCTGTCCAGGAACTATGGCCCAGGACCCCAGGCCTGCAACCCTTCTTCCCTGCCTCTATGTCTTTCTCTCTCCTATCTCCTTGTCTCTTCCTCCCTTCTTTCTGTCTCCCTTCCCCTCTGCCCTCAGATGGTCTCTCTGTCCCCTTCTTTCTGGGTCACCACCACAGAAGCTGATAAGCTGCTTAGACTTTGATGCTGAATCAGAAACAAAATCATCCTCAGACTATCTCTATTTGCCCCAGCCCTGCAGGGGTTGCTGGGGAAGGAGACACAAGGGCCCAGCTCTGTCCTTGGCCCCGTCCATGTGATGTCCAGGTGATGTCCACGTCCAACCAGCCAAGGACCCAGACAAGCAAGGTTGCGAGCAGGTTGCGAGGGACACGGCCACCCTGGGGAGTCAGGACACCTCCATGAGAAGGGGACAGAAAGAACCACTGTGGGGCTGGGGGCTCGAGGGGGGCCTGAGGAAGGAGTCTTGCTCAGGCCTGGGTGTGGTCGGAAAGGGGGGCGGTTCTCTGTCTGGGGGCAGCCGGCAGTCATGTCCATGGGCGGGAAGGAGAGGAGGGGAATAGAGCTTCACCAGCAAGGCAGCGCCTGGGGGGGGGGGGGGCTGCTTATGGATGCACAGCGCCTGTGTGGGCCGTGGACCTGGCCCCAGGTTGTTTATGTTCATGGTCGACAGAGAGCAACGCGGCTTCTCTGTGAGCATCGCAACAGTTTGTCATAACATTGAGGTCAGATCAGCCCCGGGACCTCAGCAGCTGCTGTTTTCCTTTTTCAGATGCAAGAAGGAAATTTTCAAAAACTAAAACACACATTAACATCTCACTGAGATTTCCTGATGCGTCTACTCTATTAACCACTTCGTCTGTTGAGGACAAGTGAGCAGTGATCCTGTTAAGTCCCCATACTTGTTTTTATGCAGCAGAATGTTCCAGAGCAGGAAAAGAAAGCTGCTCGTTACCTATAAAGGACAAGGATCCTGGGAGCCTGAGAGTGGGGAGAACTGGGGTCTCCCATGAGCGTCCGGGTCTGCCCAAGGCCCGTGGCCTCAGTCCTTCATCCCCACAGGTTGAGCATGGGCCCGGGCAGGACCCCGGCTCCCGCACTGCCAGCACCACCTTCAGAATGGAACGTCGGGGACCCAGGACCCGGCTATCCTGCAGCAGCGACCGTGGGCAGCAAGGCCAGCCGTGGGCCAGGGATCCACAATGGCAACCTCTGCCTGACTCTCTTTTTCTGGACCTTTCTTCGAAAATGCCAATAAGGCCTGAGAAAGACAGACAGAAAGACAAAATCATGTATAGACGTGTAGGCACAAATATAGGGAGAAGGGAGGGAGGAAGAAGGAGGTTCAGGGGGAGGGGAGACAGGGACAGAGACAGAGAAAGTCGTTTTGAACGACGAGATCAACTAGATGTGAGCTCAGGGGAGGAAGCTTCCTCCGACTTCGGGTCATTAATCTGCTGTTGGAAGTGAGGGGAGATGTGTGCTCGCATCAACGATGGCCCCGCGGCCCCTCCGGGAGGGCCAGGACCGTCCACAGACTCAGATGCGTCCACGGGGACCCTGCAGAGCGCATGCCGCGCCCCCTTGGGCCCAGGGCACCCATTCTACTCGGGAGGAAACAAAGTCAAAAGTGCCCAGGGAAATTCCGAACCAGGCCTGTGCTTGTCCGTCTAATCAGAGAGACAGTCTATCTATTGCCACACTTCTGCCGCCGGGACGGACAGTCGTAACTGTTGCAATCCGTGTAATAGTATATGGTCACTGCCGTGAGAACCTGGCCAGCCCAGGCTGGCATCCTCGTTTTTGTCCCCTCTCCGAGTGGGCACCGCGGACACCAATGGCACTCAATGGATGCTCAAGGAGTGGAAGTTTCAGAATGACTGGAAACAGGGAAGGTCTTTGGTGTCAGGACAACGGATTCACCTGTGGTGTTACCCTGCTGCTTTACCCATGTGACAATTACAACGCGAACGCGCCCCAGACCCGTCATTACAGGTGATGGTGGGTGAGTGCTGAGAACCTGCTTTTGCTTTTGCTTTTCTGTCTCACATCCGTGCACCTTTATCTGGATGCCTCTTTGCACCTTTGTTCTTGACGTGGTTTTGATCCGGACTTCATTCCCTCTGCGTTCTTGTGCGTCCCAACTGGGACCGATCATGAGACTCGCCCGGGCCCTGACGCCCATGCACTCACCCCCAGACCCACCCCACCCCAGCGTGCACAGGTGGGTCCAGGAGTGACAGCGAGCTCTGTGGGGCTGCGGGAAGCGGTCTACGCATCACTCAGCGGAATTTTAAACCCACCGGAGTATTAACCGGGTAGATTCTCAGTGGACTTTTAAAATAGAAGGCCATGTACTATACATTTAAAATCACAACTTTAAATGGCCTTTGGGCGATGGATTACTCTAGGCCAGGCTTTATTTACACCAATGGATGCAGGATTTTGTCAAATGTTTTTTTCTGCATGTTTTCTTCTTTAGCCTGTTGATGGGATGGCTTCCATTAATTGGTTTTGAATGCTGAACTCCTGCATACCTGAGATAAATCCCACTTGGTCATGGTGTAGGGTTCTTTTGATACATTGTTGGATTCTGTTTGCTAATATTTTGCTGAGAATTGTTGTGTCTATGTTCACGACAGATATTGGCCTAGAGTTTTCCTTTTGTGTAATGTCTTTATCTGGTTTTGGTATTAGGATAATGCTGGCCACACAGGATGAGTTAGGAACTGTTCTCTCTGCTTCCACAAGAGATTGGGGAGAATTGGTACCATTCTTCCATAAATATTCGGTAGCACGCACTAATGAACCCATCTCGGTGCTTGTTTTCTTGGAAAACTAATTATTAATTCACTTTCTTTTATAAATGTAGGCCTATTCATATTTTCTCTCCCTCCTTGTGTGAGTTTGGGTGGTTGTGTGTCCTGAGAAACTGGTCCATTTCATCTGAACTATCAAATTTGTGGACAGAGCTGTTTGTAGTATTTGCTTATTGGCCGTAGGCTCAGTAATGATGGCCCCTCACTTCTCCCTGAGGTCGGTCATTTGTGAGTTTACGTCCACCAGGGTAGGCTGGTTACAGATTCATCTGCTTTAGTAATCCTTCCAAAGAAACGGCTTTGGGTTTCCTTGATTTTCTCTATTGTTTTTCTGTTTTAAATTGTATTAATATCTACTCTAGCTATTATTTGCTTTCTCCTGCTTGCTTTAAGCTTAAATTGCTCTTTTGGTCTCGTTTCTTAAGATGGAAACGTCTGATTGATTTCCAATCTTCCTTCTTTTCCAGCACGGGCTTACAGGGCCACAAACTCCCCCAAGGGAGGCAACTCCATCTCCCCGGGTGTGGTGGGCCGGCCACCCTTCCCGGCAGTGACAGGACAAGTCCACTCTCGAGCACCATCGTCCGATGGAGACCTGAGCTCCTTGGGGACAGCATGACGCCCAGGTGAGCCAGCGCCCCCAGAATCAGTTTGGAGTCATCGGTCGAAAACACTGGGGTTGAGCTATGTGGTTATTTGTTTAAACCCGGTCGGGAAAACAGCCAAATCAGAGTTGATTTATTCCTCGATAATAAGAGACTGCATCGAGCAGCACATTTATATGTACACAGTCCTCCCGGCTGGGCAAGCTCCAGGTCAATAAAGCAAACCCGGAGTCTGAAAGGAGAAAGTGCCTGCATGCACGCATTATATGGAGGAAGGCAGAGCATCTGCCTCTGCTTGGTTCAGCCCAGCTCACCCGACACGGGCAGATGAGCTGGCCCCCGTGTGTCAGTGTTTCAGACACCCTGCGAAGCCTAGCTCAGCGCCCAGTGGGGACGCAGGCTTTGCACATCCTGAAAGGAATCTTGGCTGTCCTCACAGTCACCCGGCCAGGCTACAGCCTCCCCTGCGGGACCCCCCAGGAGCCCAAACCCACAATTCAGCGGCAGGTCCGGTCGGCTGGAGTCTGGGGAAGGGTGGCCACCCTCCCGAGGGGCATAGCCCACCCCTGGCTCAGCACATCGTCCGTCCCAAAGGTCAGGATGCAGGGACGCAAAGAGGGAGGAGGGGGGTCCTATGGCTGGAGAGCGGGCTGGTCCACTGGCCGTGTCTTCACTGCGTGTGTGGCACACCCGAGCTGTGCACATTTGAGTCTGAGCCTCACTCTGACACCGTGACACGACACACATTAATTCCATCAGCCGTAGCAGGGCCTGCCACGGAGCCGTGGCTGGAGGACTGGATGTGATGGTTCCCATAGAGCACAGCTGTGAGCCGACGTGTGCCCCCAAATCCACATGTGGCAATGCTAGCCTCCTGTGCCATAGGGCTGGGCCGGATGTGGAGATGGTCTTCAGAGAGGTGATTAAGTCAGATGAGGTCACTAGTGTGGGTCTCGACCTAATACGACAGGTACCCTTACAAGAAGAGGAGATCAGGACCCAGACATGAGCAGAAGGACGACCACACGAAGACATGGGGAGAAGACGGCCGTCTACGCACCGAGGAGAGAGCCCTCGGGAGAAATAACTCGGCTGACACCTTGATCGCGGACTTCCGGCCTCCAGACCACGAGAGATGGGCGTCTGCTGCTGACTCTGCCCCCTCTGTGTCACCGCGGCCAGAGCCGGCACAGGCACCAGGTTCCACAGCAGAACATCACACAACTGGCCACGGCTGCTGGCATCCTTCCACATTCACCAACTATCCTCTGTGGACAGAGTCACATGGTCAGTTCTCGAAGTCAAGGCTGGCGCTTTTCATGTTATTCACTCAGGAGATGTTTGCTGAGCACCTAGCCAGTGCCTTGAGGTGCTCCGGGGCCCAGGACACCTGCCGCTGAGTGAAAAGGACCCCCTGCTCACAAAATGGACAAGCCTCGCTGGCCCAGCTCTGCAGCCGGACATGCACCTGCCAGGGCGCTGGTTTTCCCGTGGGGCCCCGATCCCTTGCAGACAGGAGGAGCCCCTCTTGTAGGAGCTGAGGCCTGGGAGCACTTCGCCTCCACAAATGCTTTCTCTTGTCTGAAAACAAAAACCATGTGCTGTAGCTGCCAGAAACTAGGCGGCCTGTGCTCTCCCGTGTCCTCCGATCAGCTCAGGGGCCGGCCCGCGGCCATTACTGCCTCCTTCCCTGTGCTCGGCCCTGTCTCCTCTCTTCTCGCCCTGGGTCCAGCTGTCATCCACTCAAGGCCTTTTTCGGAGCTGATGGGGAGTGTAGATCGCACACGAATCATGCCTGTGGCTGCGGGGGCTGGGTCAAGGGTGGCGGTGAGCACCCAGCTTACAGAGTGACCACAACCGAGGCCTCGCCGAGACGGCCCACGTGCGGGGAGGAGGGGCCGGCCGCCAGCACGTTAGGGCGTTAGCTGCACGAGTTCTCTGCACTTGTGTGGATGGCCTCCTCCGACCTGCCGGACTTGAAGCAGGAAATGCAGCCTCATCGGGACGGACATCGGCCACCCTCCTGGAGCTCAGTGCAGACCGAGGAAGGAGGGAGCCACAATGGGGCACGGGGAGGGCTGTGCTGGGGAGGTCGGGGCTGCGGGAGCCCCCGCACATTCGCTGCGGATCAGGAAACCTGGAGGAACCAGCCCCACCGGGGACTCCGGGGATGGCGGGCAGGGGCAGGTTTGAACTTGGCTGTAGGGCTGTGATAAGAAGCCGGTTGCACACGCGCCCGGCAGATGTCAGCTGGGGAGACCGCACGCTCGCTCCCCTCCCCTAATGAGCACGGTGCCTGGGACCCGGCCACTTCTTTTTTGGGGCTTTCGCTGCAGGGCCGCCTGAGACCAACAGAGATTCAAAGCCTTTCTCCCTGGCTGCGGATCACAGAGACAGCGAATCGCCTGCTCTGTCCGTGGCACCAGCACCAAGGTCTGGGGGGCCCAGCAGGGTCCGTCCTCGCTTCTGTGTGAAGCTTGCACAAGATCTGATCAAAAACTTGCTCCTGAAAAGCCTGTGAAGTGGCGGGCGGTGACGCGGGGGCCGGGAGGGCGGCGAGGGCCCAGAACCATCAAAGCCCCCAGTGCCTGGTGGAAGGAAAACCAACCAGGGGACACAGGAGCAGCCGCCACCCGCTGCAGGCACGGGCTGGCCCCCAGCCCCGCGAGAGCTGCCGCACACGCGCGCCCCGAGTACCGCTTCTCTGCTCATTCAAATCCCTTGGCACGATTGGAAAGGACCCCTGCCCGTCCCGAGGGGCCGCACTGCTCAGCCCTGGACTCCCTGGCATCTCAAAGGAGGTGGAAGGCAGCCCTGACTGCGGGGAGGGGATCACGGCAGGTGCAGGCAGGTGTGCACGGACGGCAGAGTACCAGGAGCCCCTGCGCCCTCCGGCTGCTGCCTGGACGGATGGGCAGCCAGCATCCACCGTCCTACAAGGGGGTAGAAGCCGCTGCCCAAGCCCCCAAGGCCCCCCGGCAGCCAGGCCTCCCTGGATCGGCCCACTCGCCCGCACCCACTCGCTTGCACCGTCGGGCTCCCGCCCCAGAGCCTCGCCTTTGACCGGCTCTGCCCCGCCCCCAGTGCTGCCCCCTGCCCTGGTCCCCCGCAGCCTCCCCTCTCCCTTCACTGCCCCAGCTCCCTGCTGTTCAGACACACGGGCAGGGTCTCGCGGACGCAGATGCGCCCACGGGTCAGGGCAGCCGACTTTCTTCACCTCCACACTGCGGCGTTTGGGGACAGGAGTTCGTCGTGGGGCTGCCCTGGACGCTATCCAATGTTTAGCAGCACCCCGGTCCCCACTGCAGACCCACCACACCCCTCGGTTGTGACAACTAAAAATGTCTCCTGACATGTCCAGATGTCCCCTGGGGACCCAGTTGCGATAGTGGGAACCACTGTACTACGTGCACTGACGACCCATCGGGATGCCTTTTCTAAAGCACATGCTGTTAGGTGTTGGGGACAGAAGACAACCAGACACGCTGGGGGACTTGGGGACAGAAGACATCCAGACACCCGTGGGGACCATCTGTGTGTGCATCTCAAAAAGGCTCCCAGGTGAACTCCGGGAGGAGGGGGCGGGCGGGGAGAGGGAAGAGGCTCCCGGAGCCTCGGCACCGAAGCAGGGCTGTTGCCGACATGGGGTGGGGCCAGGCTGGATACAGCAGAGCCCCCGGGTGGGGGCAGGGCCCAGCACACAGCCTGCCTGGGGGAGGGACGCCCCTGGATTTGCCGTCAATGAGACGGTCCCCTGGCTCCTCAGGAAACGAATTTCAGCTGCTCCCCTGTCGTCCCACCCACAGGCAACTCCTGCCACCTGCAAGGTCTCTGGAAAATATTTCTTGGAGTGAATCTATGTTAAAGGGCCCAGCACCAGCCAGCATGACCGCAGGTGACACCACAGTTGTGTTCTTCTGCGTAGATCAACTCCGTCCGTAGACCGTAGACCGTGGTCCTTTGTCCTACGTGAGACTAAGGGGCCAGGAGACAGCACCCGCTGGGCTGCCGCGTGCTGCTTCCCATTGCCTCTGTGACAGGCACAGAGGCCCCTGACTCACTCCGCTGTCACCTGGGCTGGCCCAGCACTGTCCCCAGCCTGGCGACGTGTGCACCTCACTGGAGTCCCGAGGGATCACGGAGATGTCACCGTCTGTGTGTCTCAGGTGGATCGCCGAGGTCACGCCTGCGTGGGAATCTCTGAATAACCCGGTCGTCCCTCTGCTTCACCCGCGGGTCTCGGCGAGGACGATGCTCCCTAATGAAATGCAGCTGTCGGCGTGGCTCCCCAAGAACGCCCGACGCAAAGGACGGCAGCCCGTGCCCCACCTGCCCCACCCCGCAGGCCGGCTGGGTCTGGGCATCGACTGGCTCTGACTGCTCATCGCCAAGGGGTAACACTGTGCCTTCGACCCGCAGGGGCGGTCTGAGGACTCGATGGGTGACAACAGCCCGGTTTTTCACTGAGAAACCCGCCCCCCGGCCCCACGGACACACCATGTCCGTGCTGCTGAGGGGCTGACCCGTCCTGGGTGGGGGCCGGGGCAGGCGCCTGGACCTCGGTGGCCCGTCTGAGGTCCCAGGGAGACCTGAAGAGCGGGCTGGCCGGGAGCCGCGACCTGTCCGGACACCTTGCCCAAACTGAGGGGAGAGTCTGCTGGAGAGTCGAGCCTGAGCCGGGGAGGCCCCAGCGGGAGACCTGGAACCGGGTCAAGACCCTGCGAACCCCTGGGCCCCCGGTGTCTGAACAGATTCCGGGTCTGCGAGCAGCCCAGCCCACTTCTGACACAAAGACTATGAGCTGTTTTCTGGTTTTTTTATTCCACGCGTAAGCACCCACTTTTGTGTCGCAAGGCAGATCTCTTCCCCCAGATTCCTCATCGTCTCCGCTGTCAGCGGGGGCAGGCGCTATGTCACGTTCTCCAAAATTTGTTGCGGCAGGAAGATCTGAAGACAGAGACGTGGCACCAGGGAGGGGAGGTGCCGTGAGGGCTCTGGGCACCTGGCAAATGCAGCGTGAATGAATGAAGGAGTGAATGAAGGATGCACCATCTTCTGTTCGTGGAGAGTCTTCTCGACCCCAGTCTCTGGCCTGCCGGCCTCGACCGCGACGCGCCCTGTGGCCTCACGTCAGCACTCTGGATCTGAGAGCCCGTCCGGAGATGCCGGCTCACTTAGCAGAGTCATTCCACCTCTGCCGGGGGCCTGGGGGACAGAGTTCCTAAGACTTGGCTGTCCGGTCATGCGCTCCTTGGGCACAGAGCGCCTCTGCGTCCCCAGCCCCCCGCCCCCACCCCCAGGGGCAGCTGACACACTACACCCGAGCAGCGAGCAGCGACGGGTTGGAAAACATGAATGGGCGTGTCTTGGAATGCAGTTAACTGAGTTTCCGTTCAGACCTGTCAGAGCTCAAACCTGTCCCCTCTCAGAAAGGGCTCTCCCGTCGCACCTCCCAGGGAGGGCCGTGCACATCGCCAGGCTCCCAGCCCGGTGCTTGGCCCGGAGGCGCCCGCGGTAAATACCCTCTTCGTGTGGGACCGGGGTCCCAGCCCGGGATTGCAGAGATGCCCCAGGTAGCCTCGTGGGCAAGGTGAGGACCACGGGTGGTGTCACGCACAGGCTGGCGGTCGGTCTTCTCTGGGCGGGGCCTCAGCGCTGGAGCTGTAACCGTCTGCAGATCGTGTTTGGCGTGGGGGGGGGGGGCGAGGTGCCTACACTCACCCTGATGCTCCTGGATGACAGCAGCTGCGTTCCATGGGGCCTCGGTGGCCTTCCTACTCGCCAAAGGCTGTGTCTCTAGAGAATGCTCCGAGGCGCCACCAGCCCGTCCCGTTCCCTGTCGCTTGCCTGGGCGTGGACTCCGAAAGAGCGCCTGTCAAGTTTGCGAGCAAAGCACGGGTGAGCGGGATGGCAGCTCAGGACCACAGCAAGCACATCATCCTTGCAGGTCAGTGGCGAACAGAAATAGGCTGGAAGAGCCTGAGTCCGAGCCTGAGAAATCCCGGCCAGCCAAGAGCAGACACAAGAATTCGTGGCCAAGGATCGGCGTTTGAGAAGCACCTTCTGAGTTTTATTCAAGTCATCAACATGATACAGATGCCAGAAAATTATTTAATGGATGTTGGGCTGCATTAACAGAAGCATAAGCTTGGGGGAGCTGGAGATGATGGGCCAATGGTGCGGAGTGCTTGCTAAATCCCCCTAGAACACTCCGCAAATGTCCGTGTGGGATGATCCCCGTGATGGTGCAACAAGCTGGCCAGTGTCCTAAGTGGCATGACTGGGGCAGCGTGGGGACTTGGGCCATGTGATATGAGGGCAGTAAAAGAAAGTTCCTGTGCTCTGCAAGAGAGATTCTGCAGAAAAAGTAGGACAGCTCTTCAGGAGGCAGGAGGCAGGCGGGGCTGGGTGCAAGAAGCTTCAGGGAGACGGTGTTTAGGGTGATGTATAGAGAGGGAAGCATGGAAAGTGGCCCTGGGTGACATTGGCAAATGGTGTGTGCCCTGTCACCAGAGGTGGGGGCCACCAGGGAGCATCAGAAGAGGGCTGTGTGCACTCGTGCATTTGTGTTTGTGTGTCACAGATCGACTATCGCAGGTGTTCGTGAACGTGCGCGAAAAATGGGCTTCCTGGTAAGTGACATCCCTGGGAAACGCTACCTCCTGTGCCCGCCCTGGAAGATTAGCACCTTGAGAAAGGCTCTGGAAAGTCCTGCGATCAACACACCTGCCTTCCTCAGTTTACGCTCCCAAATATATTTGACCAAAACACTTTTTTAAAAAAAGATGGACTCTCTCTTTCCATCTCAAAGCACTGGTGATTGCAATATCCATTTGCGACGCAGTGTTTCTTTTAACGTTTATTTATTTTTGAGAGTCAAAGCACGAGTGAGGGAGGGGCAGAGAGAGAGAGCGAGACACAGAATCCGAAGCAGGCTCCAGGCTCTGAACTGACAGCACAGAGCCCGACGTGGGACCTGAACCCACAAACCGTGAGATCATGACCTGAGCCGAAGTCGGACGCTTAACCGACTGAGTCCCCCAGGCGCCCCATGGAATGCAGTGTTTGCAGGGACTGAGCATGACCGGCCCGTCACCTCCTAGCCGTCCTCACGTCCAGCGTCTCCCCATCTCAACCCTCCCTCCAGATGCGCACATCCAGTAAGCATACCTCTCCTGCTCAACCATAAACCGCACAAGGCTGGTGAACGTAGCTAACCCTCCAGCACCAAGCCGAGTGTAAAATTAAGAAAATGTGTGTTGAAGAAAGAATGGGGAGACAAGGGAGCAGCTCCATCCCTGGTTCCCAGAGCCTCTTTTCCGTACGGTGGAATATCATAGAGGAGCGTCCCCCGCTGTGGATGGGGCTGGCTGTCCGTGAATGTTTTCCGACAGAGCTCTGCCGCGCACGTCCTGTCCCAGGAGACCTTGACAATTTAAAGAAGCAATTGCTTCTTGGGCTCACCCTGCAAACTTGGAACTAATAGAGCCATGGTCTCCATTGAGGGAGCTCTGGGGACCTGGATACAATCCAAGAAAGACTTATTCCGGACAACATCGATATTTGTCCCATTAAAAAGTGTAGCCTAAAAATCAGTTGCGTTGTTGACAATGCTTTTCAGGTCCCTCCCAGGCTAATCCGGTTAGGAAACCCGGTCATTCTCTCTGGCAAACCGCTCGGCAAAGGAGCCCAGACCTCTGGCCCGGGGTCTTCTGGGGTTAAGCTTAGAGGCCCCCAGATGAGTGTGTCCGCCCAGCCCCGCTTCATCGTTTTCTCCCCAGGACGCTGCCTTCCTAATGCTCTGGCCAATGCCAATTATTCACTTAAGTCCTCACACAAAACCCAACTGCCAATTTGTCTTTTTATTTCTTACACTTAAAGTAATTTGCCTTCAAATAATCTACGATGAACTACTCATTTTACTACCACAGCAAGTGATCAGTCCATCCAGGGAGCCACCCGGGTCGTGACCATTGACAAAGAACTCGCTCTCGGCCAAGAGGGTTCTCAGCGGCTGCTCAGCCATCCCCGCAGCGGTGACCCCCAGCCCCATGCCTAGTCCACCAAGGGGTCAAGACCCGATCCTATCTTCCCTGGCCTTGGGGTGGGACCAGCTTCTCCAGGGAGTCATCATTAGCTTTAATAGTGTCACTGCTACGCGGCAGTGTAGACTGATTGGGGCTTTGTAGTCCCTCGTGGTCGATGTGAATGCCTTCTGGAGGGAGGCGGTGGCCCGGGAGAGAAAGGCTGTCCCGTCCAGTTATGCGTGTCCCTCCCTCCGCCCCTCTCCTGCCCGCCCCTGTGTGCATGGACCCTGCACAGGATGCTGGGTAGGTCCAGCCCGCAGCCACCCCCTCCCGCCTTCCTCCCCAAGGGACCCACATGTGGGTTCTCCACACCTCATGATGGGAGACACACAGGCATCCGGGTCTCTGCCGGAGGCAGTGCTGCTGGGCCGGGCAGGAAAAGAACCGTCCGTTCCAGAACCCCAGCGCCTCACGGGGACGCAGACGGCGGAGTGCGCTGTGCCTGTGTGTCCTCTGCTCTGTCGTAGTTTCTCCCTCCGGGAAGCTCGAGGGGCATGACCTGCCCTTGCAGGGACCATCGCCTCCGGTCTGAGGGCCATTGGAGGTGGGAGGAAGGGCGTTCCGAGCTGGAGAGCGTGTGCAACCTTCCGGTCAAGGCATCGGCTGCTCTACCCAGAGGACGGGGCTCCTTAAACCGAGAGAGGAGACGATACAAACAGCACCCGGTGGAATTTAATTGGCAATTAGAGATGGTGGCTTCCGGCTGGCCGTCTGGATACCGTCTTTCAGGAAGAGAAAGCTGACAGTAACCGTGGAAGCAGGTGACATAAAGGATTGGGGCCTGCAGGGGGACGCCAGGCTGCGGGCCGGCGCAGAACTCACGTGGACACAGGAACGCTCAAAAGGCAATGCATTATTTATTGTCATAAAAGGCAAGACTGAAGTTTTATCATAAAATGTATGTCTGCATAAAAGGACCTGACAGGGCAAATCAATAAAAGGGGGAATTGCTTGTCTGGAATGGCCTTTTTTATTGTTTTTGTTTGTTTATCAAAATAATGCTCAAGAAAAGAATGATGACCCCCTAGAAGGCAGGTCGGGGAAGGCACGGAAGTGGATACGGCTCCCTCAAATTAAAATATAAAAGATGGGTGCGTCCCCTCCACCCGCCAGCCTGCAGGGAGGGAGTGACAACCACAGGGCCTTCTCCTGCTCCACGGGGGTGCGGGCCACGGCCACTGGGAGGCGCACGTCGGCCCTTGGACGTGCAGCAGCTGGGAGCCTGCACCCCTCCCCCCGCCCTGATGCTTCAAAAACCAAATAGGTAGGGGTTCCCCGCAGGGCTCAGTCGGTTGGGTGTCCGACTTCGGCTCAGGTCATGGTCTTGCGGTCTGTGGGTTCGAGCCCCATGTCAGGCTCTGTGCTGACAGCTCAGAGCCTGGAGCTGCTTCAGATTCTGTGTCTCCCTCTCTCTCTGCCCCTCCCCCACTTGTGCTCTCTCTCTCTCTCTCTCTCTCAAAAATAAACATTAAAGGGGCGCCTGTGTGGCTCAGTCGCTTGAGTGACTGACTTCAGCTCAGCATAATCTCACGGTTCACGGGTTCGAGCCCTGCATCAGGCCCTGTGCTGACAGGTCAGAGCCTGGAGCCTACCTTGGATTCTGTGTCTCCTCCTCTCTCTGCCCCTCCCCCACTCACACTCTGTCTCTCTCTGTTTCTCAAAAATAAATAAATGATTTTAAAAAAACAAAACAGGTGTGCACTTTCCTAAGCAGCCATCCTGGACTCTGTCTTTGGTTGTATTTCCGGAGGCTCCACCTTATCATCATTTCACCAAGTTTTCATAGAAAATTCTTGGAGTGATAGCATGACACGCATCTGATGCAAAAAACCTGAGACCCCGTGTCCCCCCGGGGACACCTCCCTCACCCCTTGCTGTGGGCAGTAGGGACACTATTTCTTCACCCAGGCCATCGTGCATGGGGCCGTTTTGACGAAGAAACCGGGGCCGAGCCCTGAGCCCGCCCCGAGCGTGGACGGCAGGATCGGGCCATCTTGAGTGGGTTCACCTGCCTCCACCAGCACTGGCGGCCTCCCTGCAGCCAGGCCGGCAGGGCTCCCCAGACAGAGAAGGAGGCACAGAAACGCACGCTTGGACGTGAGCAGTCGAGAGCGTGCGTCCCTGGGGGTCTCAGCAGGCCCCGGAGCCCTCCCCCAGCCTCCCGCAGCCCGGCCTCACCCACTGCTCAGACGGGCCTTCGCTGACCAGCCTGGGAAGTAGCCAGGCCCATCCCTGAGCCGGAACCCACACCAGGACCCCGCTCCTCTATTCGTGCTGCTTTTCACAGACGCTTTCATTTTCCGTTGTTCCCTGTCTACCTCCCCCACTCAGTTCAGTTTTAACGAGTGACAGAAGCTGGCAGACCAACGACGGGTGTATTGGAAGCACTTGTTGAATGAATGAATGAATGAATGCACGAGCGATGGAAACCCTGTGTCAGACCACACGCTGGGGACGTGGCTACAGGAAAATGTCTAAGTCTAGAACTACGGTGCATGTGACAAAGGGGAAGGTCAGGGTCTGATTGAGATCACAGGGGCGGATGCAGGGGAACCCCAGCCTGGAGGCGCTCAGGGTTGGAGAGGCGGCCAGACAGGTGGGGGGGGGGGAGCCTGGTGCTTCAGGAAGCGGGAGCTTCGGGTCTGCGGGGAACAGTCCCGGGGCTCCGCCGGGTGTGGCCAGGGCGCTTCCCGTCAGGCTGACCAGGGCCTCCTCTGCCAGCCGGTCACTCCAACTCACTTCTGGCCAACCATGCGGATCCAGACGCAGCGTGAGCGGGCGTGGAACTCGGTGCCAGGTTATTTTGACGGTTCAGCCTGAAGAAGAGGCCCCAGCCTGAAAGCCCTGGCGTTCTGTCGCTAATGATCATTTAATACTGTTTGGTACCCGTTGTGGGCACACACGCCCAGACAGAGTAAATTGCATGTGGGTGTTTACGTTGAAGGAGAGCCTCTATGTTATAATTGATAGAACTTTAATTTCCATGTGGTCTCAACAGTAAACATGCAAATAGCTCTTTTCAGGATTACCAAGCCTTAGTTATTTTTAGGGAAGCAAGATGTTTTACTTTGGCCCCCAGACTGCAATGGAGTTAAAAGGAAATCCAGATGGGACGGGAACGGGAGAGGCTGTGCCGTGGATGGCACTGGCTGGCGCCTCCCCCTGCTCCTGCCTGGTGCCCCCGGCTGCACCTGGCCGTCTCTCCCATCGATAACAGGGATCTTGGGTCATTTATTGGGAGATGATGAGGCTTATCTCCCACGGTGGGATCCAGGACATCGTGCTGGGGACAGAAGAGACAGCAGAGGTCTTTGCAGACACCTGCCCGGAGGGAGGCACGGGGCGGGGTGAGACCACAGCCCCCCAGGGGTGGCCCGAGCCCAGCGGCCCTGGTTGCCTTGCTGGGACCCAGTCGGAAATGTAGAATGAGTGGGCCTCCCCGCCCCGCGGCTGATTGCTCCGGACTGAGAAAGGATGATACCCATGAATCAGCCTGACGGGCACTCCTCAGGGGGGTGGTTTGCCCCCCAGGGCACATGTAGCTGTATTCACGTGGTTGTCACAGCTGGACGGAGGCTGGGGTTGCTGCGAAACCGCCTACAGGCACGGGCAGGACAGCCCCCTCCCCCATGCCAAATGTGCCAAGATGGGGAAACCGCCCTGGAGAGCCCAGTATAGAGGTGGACCCCCAGCGGGTGACGGTGGCTGACCCACCGAGCTCCTGGGCCCCCGGGGGGCCAGCCAGGGCTGGGAGGTTGGAGCTCCCGGGCAGATCATGACGGCTCCCAGCAGACTCAGCCTTTCAATTAAGTGAGTCAAAGAAGGGTTGTCACGGTCTGTCCACAGCACGACTGGAAAGGTTTGGGGAGCGATGTTCTAGAACACAGGGGGCAATCAAGAACTTAGGTGGCTGTTCTCGGAAACCCCACTGCGTATTGTGGTTATGAGGGTGTGACACGGGGCTGTGACACTGTCCGTGAGCTCTGCCGTGAGTTCCACACCCACCCTGGCTTAGTGTGGACCCTGCTCTCACTACTCATCTACCCCTCTGGATGTCCCTCTGGGGTGAGGACAGTCACCACCTCACAGTGGAAACTGAAGCCTAGTGTGGCCCCACCGCTTGTCCGGGATCAGGCAGGTACTAGGACTAAGTACCTGGAACTTGAACCTCTGTGCACATCGGAAGCCCGCAGGCTCAGCTGTCCATCCCTGGATCCCTGCACAAACCTGGAAGAGACTGGTCCCTCCCACATCTCAGATGGAGAACCAGAGCAGAGCTAAAGCATTGCCCCCCCCCACCGGCTTCTCACATCCCCCCCCCCACTTTTCCCATTCCCCCCCCCCCCGGCTTCTCACGCCCCCCTCCCGGCTTCTCACACCCTCTCCCTGGCTCCTCTCACACACACACACACCCCGGCTTCCGACGCCCCCCACCCCAGCTTCATGCTCCCTCCCCACGGCTTTTCACGCCTCCCACCCTGGCTTCTCAGGTCCTCAGATGCCCACTGCAGGGCATCTCCAAAAATATCCCGAGCATGGCTGGAGCCGGGAGCATCAGTCATTGGTCAGCACAGCGGAGCGGTTTTAGAGCCGGGGACGCGGCGGCAGGGACAGGCACTGAACCCACACCGGGACCCTTCCCCAGCCGAGCTCACCCCTGGGGCACAGCCACCAGCAGAACGGACGCCAAGCCCCGCAGAGCCAGGAAGACATGCTTTGCACTCAGGACCCTCAGGGGCCTGGCCGATGGCCACCTTGCCAGAACAGGAGGGCCCTCGGCGGACTGTGGTCGGGGCGTCCCAAGCAAGGGCCACCCTTCAGGGGCTCCAGCCAGAGCTGCTTTGGCCGCAGGCACCACAGCCAGGCCTGGACTCTGCAGAGCAGGAGACTAGGAGCCACCAGAACGTGGTGGCCGCAGAGGGTTGCTGGATCAACCAACACTCCCCCCCCCCCCCCCCCCCGCCGTCTTGCCCTGGTGGCCAGCTCACGGCACAGGGAGCCAGATGCCGGAAATGGGAGCTGAGTCCCAGACCCACCTGCTCTGTCATCAGGCCCTCGCCTGGTGGTATGTGCTTTCCCCTGGTGCAGGGCCTCCTTCTCCACCCGCCCGGAAGCAGCACCACTACCCGGTCACGAGGAGCGGCACCGAGGGACCCAGCTGTTCGGCTCCGTCCAGAAAGTGCTGCGGAAGGGCCTGCTGGGCCAGCAGGTGCTGGGCTGCAGGCAGGATCGGAGGCCACCAGCCGTGAGCACGGCTGCCCCAAGCCCACGTGCAGAAGCAGGGCAGGGACAGAAGAGAGCCTGAGAGGGCCTGGGAGACATGAACCCTTAGAGATTTGGGGGGCACTGATGTGCAGCCGTCATTTGTCATCTTGAAAAGGACAGAAAAGGAAAGAAGGGGCGAAGGGCAACAGGGGACGTGAATAAGGGGCTGCTGTCATTCCCCACGGGGCCTGGTGCTCAGAGGAGGCCACCGGCTTGGCCCCTGTCCCAGGGGCTGGGAATTCATCGGGAACGCAAGGAAAACACAACTAACCGGGCTCATCAGTGAGGCAGTCTCTAATACCGTCTTCCTAACACTCAAGAGATCGGCTTGGGTTCAGACTCTGAGACACTGGGCTGACGGTCTCATCTCCTGTGTCTGTGTCCCTGGTCATCTGTGCAGGGGAATTAATGATGCTGATAGAGCAGTGTGGCAGGGTGGAGGCGGACCTCGCCCTGCTTGGAAGGGCCAGGCCCACTGTCCGCTTGAAGGAGCTAAGGGCACCATCCATGGGGAGACACAAACATGTGGGGCTGGGAGCTTCTGTCCCATTGTTTCCCGAGGCCCCCACAGAGGGGCACAGAGGAGTCCCAGATAAGCACCTTCCAGCCCATTCCAACCAGGAAAGTCTGGGCTGGAGAGAGGAAGGGAGACAGGGGGTCATGGGAGAAGGTGAGACCCCACCCCCCACCCACAGAACAGCAACGCCACGTGAGATTAATTTTTCAGTGGCCACATTAAAACAGGAAAAAGAGGGGCCCCTGGGGGGCTCACTTGGTCGAGCTCAGTTCAGGTCATGGCCTCACGGTTCGTGAGTTCGAGCCCCCTGTCGGGCTCTGTGCTGACAGCTCAGAGCCTGGAGCCTGCTTCGGATTCTGTGTGTCTCTCTCTCTCTCTGCCCTTCCCCTGCTCACATTCTGTCTCTCTCTGTCTCTCAAAAATGAATAAACATTAAAAAATTTTTAAAAATATAACAGGAAAAAGAAACAGGCAACATTAATTTTAATAATGTATTGTATCTAGCCCGCTATATCCAAATGCTCAAGTACTTCAACACGTAATCAATGCAAAACTATTAATGAGATACTTTGCATGCTCTTTTCTGGGCTAAGCCTTCAATATCTGGTGTGTGCTTTATACTTACAGCATCTCTCAACCCAAATGTGCCACTTCCGTGGTCACCCGTGACCGTTGGCCACCATCTAGGCAGCACAGGTGGGCACAGCTCCCTGGACCCCACCTGCCTGCAAGGAAAGGCACACGGGCTGAGCGTGGGGCTGCGGCTACAGGGGCCCGAGGGGCTGGGTCTCCCGTAGGAATTGCCTACCTCATGCAAGTGACCTGGGACCCCACCCCAGACTCACTGTTCCCTCTTCGGTTTGGGTCACAGAGGAAGGTTCCGATGCCCTTTGTTCCTCAGGCAAAAGTCATTATAAAGTGGTTTAAAACTTTCTGTAGAACACTTAACGTTTTTAACATGTCTGCAGTGAACTTTAATGGGATTCCATAAAAATTGAACAGACATCAGAACAAGCTGGAATAGTCAGTGAATGACCTTGGTGTTTTTAATTAAACCCAAAGTGAAATTCAAGGATGTGAGAGTTTTATGTGGCCAGCTAGTCGAAAGCAATCAGGAGCACGGAAGACCAGACAAGGTGAGTACGTGGGCCCCTCCTCCCACCGGCCAATCCTGGGTTGATCTGGACCAGCTCGTTCCCAGGTGTGGGGTCAAGCAACATGTCAGTTGTGATGGCCTACTAGCTAAAGAATTTTCCAGAAAAGCAGAAAGTACTCCTGCTGGATGATGCCCCCCCTCAACCTTCAGGCTTGACCTCGATCTTGCCTGGTTTGTGATGGCAAAGCCCACACACGTCACCATCACAGTCTGTTAAGCCACCTCTACTTCCTGGGGAAGAGCAACCCCAGGTGAGCTAGAGCGGGCGCATTTCACCATGATGACCGGCTGGTCACCAGTTGGCCATCAAATTTGTGAACGGCCTGTGTCATTATAGAACCCAGCCTGAATTATAAGAGGCCACAAACGGTTCACGTCTTGCTTCTTGCAGGTAACTTGTGTCTCCATTCCCTCCATCCGGGAAATGTCCAGAAACTCACACATCAGCCGTGGGGCGTCAGTCAGAGCGGTGTGCACCGAGCTGACCCCGGAGCCCCAGCCCCAGCAGGGACGTGTCCTCAGTTCTTTGAACCTGCCAGTCGTGCTTTCCCAACCTTTTCAGCCACGTAGCACAAATATCGTGCGTCATAATTTTGCGCGTGCTTCTATTAGCCCTCCAGCTAGATTCGATTTTTAAAATTTTTAAAGTTTATTTGTTTTTATTTTGGGAAAGACAGAAACAGCCTGAGCAGGGGAAGGGCAGAGAGAGAGAGGGAGGGAGAGAGAGAATCCCGAGCAGGCTCCGTGTTGTCGGCACAGAGCCTGACGCGGGGCTCAAACTCACAAAACCGTGAGATCGCTTCTTGAGCCGAAACCGAGACTCGAGGCTCAACTGACTGAGACACCCAGGCGCCCCTAGATTAGATTTTTCTTCCTGTCTCCCAGAAGTACCCAGCACACAGCCCTAAGCAAAGGAGAATTTCAAAACCATTTGTTGAAAGAATGAATCGGAGGCATTGAGTAGCTATCCCTGCGGGCATGGCCCCCACCCTGTAATCAGTTCAGTCTGAGCCTCTCGGGCTGCGTGGACTCCCTCTTTCCCATCCCGTCTCTCATTTTCTTTACTGGCTTTGCAAGAACCACGGCAGAAAGTCTCAATTAACGGCTGGGCTTGGCCAAGATATTCTAGTTAACCAAATGAATGAATGATTAAAGTTAACTGAAGAGTAATCAGCAAACATTTTTCTCGTTGCTCTGAAATCCCTATTGTCGAACATATTGCTAAATATAGAAGTGCCCATCTGTCTTAGGAACCATCATACAATGAACATAACCGGACTTCTTGTTGGTTAGAGATCGTTATATGATCTTGATTTCTCCTGACAGGTAGGCTCTCCAGGCTGCCCTGCCCCCCCCACCCCAATGTCATCAGCACCCACCTCCTGCAATCGTCTCCTAAACATCGTATGGCTGTCAGGCACTTTTCATCCTACGTGTAAGTCAACAGTCACTTCCCCACTTGAATCCGAAGCTCTGTGACAATGTAGAGTCGGGTGCCACACTAAAGACCAAAAAAAGTCTATGGAATTGACTTTGTAAGAAACCCCCAAAAGAAGCTGGCAGGTACCGTGGATGCAAACACACCCCCCTCTCTTCCCCCTTGCTTAGAGAACAAACACCTATTTCGTCCACGCATCAAGTAACCATGTAATTTAGAGGAGCTGGGGCCACTCTCCAGCCACAGGAGGGCAAGAAATCTTGATTAGTTGAACCCAGTCCTCTGGACAGTGATCAGTTTAGATATTCCTAAAACAATTGGCATGTCGACCACACAAATCGGGACTGAGGCATGGACAGTCTGCCGAGGGGCTCCTGGAGAAGGCTTCCTACCTCTTAAAAGGAGACACAACACTGTCGTCTCTCTCTGCCCTGGGATGATGTCTAAGAGTGAGATGTTCGGTGCTGTCGCAACCACCTTGTGACCATGAGGGAACTAACGCCAACAGGATGGGGGAACAGAAAATGTGAGAGTCTTAAGTGTGTCACTGATCGCTAGATCAGTGATCCTGAAACTTCTAATGTTCCATTTTGTTTCAGTTGTTAGGTCAGTTGTTCCGCGACTTAGGGCTGAAACCTTAACTGATTTGTAAAACTCTTTACCACTTTCTGGTCTCCAAGGAGAGGACAGCAGAAAATAAAGAGGAAAAACACAGTCTGGTTAATTAGACATTCTATATAGCCTGGTCCTAGTGAGTCATAATTTTATCTTATATTTTTAACATCTGTTTTATTTTATAGGGGAATGTTGCAGCCCTGATTCCTAACCTGTAGGAACCCACACACTGTTTTCTCATCCCTAGAACCCCCGCGCTGAGAGGTCCGTGTTAGAAGCTCACGCCTTGACCCTGTGCAAGGACATCCGTCCGCCCAGACCTCTGCTTTCATCATGAGTCGTCACTCCTTGCTGACCACAATCCTCTGAACAATCTCAGTTGCTCAACAACCTAGCAGGATGGTTACGCCCACCCACGAGGAGGCTCGTACCCAAGTGTGGAATTCTCTACTGGTCGTGCTGCTTAAGCGGAAGGAGTTGGACAAACTGTAAGAAACAAACCATAAGAAATTTTTCCTTCCCCGCTGTCCTCTAGGTAATGTTTTAAATTTACATACAGTAAAATTCACATTTTTAGGTGTGCACTTCGATGGGCCGCTCATAGCCACCCCCACAGTCTGGGTGTGGGGCAGCCTCAGCCCCCTCCACACTCAGGGGCACTCGTTCTACGGCGACCACTGCATACATTTCCTTCCTAAAGTCCTGCGTTGCCAAGAAGGCCACATAGGTGGCTGATAGGGTACGGAGCCTTTTGTGTCTGGCTGCCTTCACTCCCCATGACACGTCTGAGATTCACTCACGTCGTCACGTGCATCAGGAGTGGAGCCTTTCTGCTGCTCGTATGCGTTCATCCAGTCGGCGCTCCCTGGAGAGTTTTTGGGCTCTTTCTAGTCTGGCGTGATCATGAACGATACTGCTACAAACATTCACGTGCAGCTTTTCCGTGAACGTGAGTGTTTATTTGTCTCGGGCAATGCCAAGAAGTAGGAACCCTGGATCCCGTGGCAATTGTCTGGGTAACGCTTTTACGAAAGCTTCGAGCTGCTTTCCAGACTGGCTGCACCGTTCTGCCCTCCCATCAGCAACAAGTGGGCGTCCCGGGTGCCGCACATCCTCACCAACGCTTGGTGTGACCGGTCTTTTGCATTTTCTCCACTCCAATAGATGGTTTTAACGGTGTGCAAGCACAGCCCTGATTTGCTTTTCCTTCCTGGTTTGTGATACCAAGCATCTTGTCGTGTGCTTTCACCTTCTATGGTCTCTCCCGGCGTGTCTGTTCAAATGGCCACGCAGTAACTTCGACCCTCTCGTCGTCCTCGAACGCCCTTCGTTCCCTCGCCTGGAACTAGAGTCCCTGCTGGAGATCGGAATTCTCTGGGACCTGCTGGAGATCGGAATTCTCTGGGACCTGGCGCTCAGGCTCCCGTTTTAACCAAGGGCTTAGGCAGGATGCCTGTAAGTTTTCCATGCCTCTGTTCGACAGTTGGCTGCCAGGGATGACACATGCAGAGCTCAGTGACAAACTCTGGTTCAGCAGAAGAGATCTCTGGAAATTTCTCCACTGTGGTAGCAGGTGCTGTAAACGGCAAGAACCGAGAGAGCACAGGAGAGGACGAGATCGCCGGTGACCCCAGACACCGGCACAGGCAAACATCCCCAGTTTGGGGGGGGTGGGTTCCACGGGCTGCCTCGCCCACCGCCGGTCGTGGAATAAGGGATTGAGGTTGTCACAGCAGTGGGAAGTCGGCCCCGAGAGGCCGCTGTGATAAGGTTGCTGTGGGAGAAGCTTTGTTGCTGTTTTGTTTTTTTCAACCCTCGTAAGCTTTTGCCAAATCGCTTTGGCTTGAGGAACGCTTATTCCCTGCACGGTGGGGAAAAATGCAATTTCAAAAAAATAATAAAGCTGATTACATCTGCTTATTCATTTTAGAAAGTGGATGAATTAATCTCCACTGTAGATTTTTTTTAATTTAGGATGTGTTGTAAATGGACCTTTTAGCTGTGGAAGGAAAGGCCCCAGGGCCATCTCCATGGAGAGGCTGAGACACGTGGAGTCACGTTGAGCCCGAGAGGCCGTCAAGGTTGAGGCCTCTTGGCCGCTGACAATGTGTGTGTGTGTCCCAGAGCCCAAGAGAAAGTGAAGGCAGGAGAAGGGTCTCGACGGGCAGGAGCCCAACAGCACAGGCCAGATCGGGCTGCAGGGAGAGGCGGGTGGAATGCACCGGGATGGAGTCGAGGCCGGGACGTGTGGCGGCTGGACCGCGGTGCGCCGATTCCCTGGGCCATGCTGAGGGCCGCGGGGTCCCGAACTGACCACAGTGACCAGGCTCTGGTTATGGCATTTCGAGAACGGGCGTGAGCGGCCTGTGCACGAGCTTGGGGGGGACAGTGTGGTGGTTACAGGCCGTTGGGGCCGGAGCGCGGGGGACGGGGTTTAGACGTGAGCAGAGGTGCGGACAGGATGTGACTGCTGGCCAGCCCGGTTTAGGAGTCCACCACGATCCGGGACCGCCCGGCAGGCGGGAGGTGGGCGGGAGGCTAGAGTGTGTCCTGGGGATGGAGGCAGAGGGCGGCTGCAGAGGGTAGGGGCTTGGCCACATCACCACGGCAGTGGACCCGTTCCCAGTGGCTCTGTGCCCTCAGAGTCCCTGAACCAGCCTTGTCCTCTCCACGCCCCCAGGCCCCTCCAGGGGACACTAGCTCCTCCCAAACAGGCCTCTTGTGTGAATGAGTAACGACTCAGAGCCGCTCTGGACAGCACCTCCTTACCATCACTGTAGACGCTTGCGTTCGGGCCCTTCCTGAAGCCCTTACACGCCCCCCGGCAGCACAGGACCTGAGCGCCACGTCACAAGTGACAACCGAGGGCCCTTGTCCACCTCCCAAGCAGGAGGGGCTGCGCCAGGACACCAGGTCAGGTGCCTGGTGGCTCCACGTTGCTCGTTCTTTTCGTGGTGCCAGGACGACCCTGGGTGGCACAGCGGAGGGGGCCAGGGGCTCAGAGGAAGGAGCTGGGGGGCCAAGTGCTCCTGCATTTGTCCTGGAGCCAAAGACATTTTGCCCCGAGCGCACTGCCACCCCCTGCACACACAGGCGTGTGCACACACACAAACTCACACGCGTGTGCACATGTGAAGACATACACACATTGGGGCGCCTGGGTGGCTCTGTCGGTTGAGCGTCCGGCTTCGGCTCAGGTCATGCTCTCACGGCCGGTGAGTTCCAACCCCGCGTCGGGCTCGGTGCTGACAGCTCGGAGCCTGGAGCCCGCTTCGGATTCTGTGTCTCCCTCTCCCTCTGCCCCTCCCCTGCTCGTGCTCTGTCTCTCTCTGTCTCTCAGTAATAAATAAACGGTAAAAAAAAAAAAAAAAAAAAAAGACATACACATATTTGCACACACGCACACGCCCCCTGCACATCCACGGCCACACCCCAACGCCACGCTTCCGTCTGAGGGAAAAGGGGGCGTGTCCCCCTGCAGCCGGCCGCGTCTTGCAGACGCGCAGTGATTTATGGCGCCTGACAGCCTACGTGGCTGGCGGAGACCGAACTGATGAGGGTTGTCGGGCACGATCCCAGATGTGTCGGGGGGGGGGGGGGGTGTACTTTAAAGGCAGAGCAAATGAAAAAGAAGAGCTTCTTTGAAATAAAATGCTCTCACATTGTAATTTGTGTTATTTCCCCAAGAAATAATCTCTCTAATTTTTCCAACTGAGATTTTGGAAATCAATCTCAGTGTTAGATGACCAGGCAGTTCTCAGCGAGTAAGATATACAAAGGTACACGTTTCTAATCTCCGCAGACAAGAATGCGGTTTGAAATCTCCCGACAGGGCAGCCCCGAGCCGTAGTGTTCGGAGAGCAGACGTGTTTTTAAGGGACCCCATCAGGTACCACTGGGTTGATTTGGTGACCAGGGCTGGAGCTGGGGCCCCTGGGGACAGACAGCCTCAGAGCCACTGGGGGGCGGGGGGGCCTTTCTGTCCTCACCCTGCGAGGACACGCAGACTTCTGTGGAGTCGGCACCCTGGCCTCGGGATGCACCCCTGCCCGGCCAGCTGCTCCCCAAGGATGAGGGTAATGGTGACTCCATCACAGTGACACAGGACATCACACCTAATGGCACAAATATCTCAGAAAATGGCAAGAAGCGGGCGCCTGGGTGGCTCAGTCAGTTTAGCCTCTGACTCCTGATTTCTGCTCGGGTCAGGATCTCACGGTTTGTGGGTTCAAGCCTCATGTCAGGCTTTGTACTGAGAGTGTGGAGCTTGCCTGGGATTCTCTTCCCCCCCTCTCTGCCCTCCCCTGCTTGTGCTCACTCTCTCTCTCTCTCTCTCAAAATCAATCAATCAATCAATCAATCAACAGGGGTGCCTGGGTGACTCAGTCGGTTAAATCCCAGGCTTCGGCTCAGGTCATGATCTCACGGCTCCTGAGTTTGAGTTCTGCATCGGGCTCTGTGCTGACAGCTCAGAGCCTGCTTGGGATTCTCTCTCTCCCTCTCTCTCTGCCCTCCCCCACTCATGCTTTCTCTCTCTGTCAAATAAGTAAAAAAAAAAATTTTTAATTGTTCTTTACAAAAAATCCATAGAACTGTTAAAAAATTTGTGTTATGGGGGTGCCTGGATGGCTCAGTTGGTTGAGCGTCCGACTTCAGCTCAGGTCATGATCTCGCGGTTCGTGGGTTCGAGCCCCGTGTCGGGCTCTGTGCTGACAGTTCAGAGCCTGGAGCCTGCTTCGGATTCTGTCTCTCCCTCTCTCTGCCTCTCCCCTGCTCCCTGCTTGTGCTCTCTCTCTCTCAAAATAAATGATAAACCTTTTAAGAAAGAAAGTGACAAGCAGCACACAGTGGCATTCCTCGCGAATGACGGGGACAGTTTGCCAAAATCCCCTCCCCCCCACCCCACATCCTGCCATTCCAGAACGCTCTGACGCATTTTCACGGATCCAGCCCCACCCAGAGCTCGTGGCTGGCCGGCCACAGAACCCCCAGGGCCCAGCTCCTCCGGCCACACCAGCGGGCACACAGGCAAGTCCAGTCCTGACACCAGGCTCCACGGGCCCCAAACCCCGCAGTCACCAGGGTGACTCTCGTTTATCACGCATGAAAATCTGGACCTCGGGGCCCGGGACGGCCTCCCAGTCCCTCCTCTCAGCGCAGACCCTGGTGGGCATCGCGGTCCACGGGTGGCTCCACTGCCTGTGGCAAGAGAACCCAACACCAGCTCACGGGGAAACAGGAGGGTGGGTGGGGGCCGCCGGCCCTGGTCACCGAGGGGCTCTGGGGGCCCGCTGGCCGGCTGGGCTCCGCGCGGTGGGTCCGGGGCCCCAGAGATGCCGACGGGCCTGGGGGCACACCTGGGGGTCTGCAGCTCCAGAGTCATCTGCCCCAGGTGAACCCACCTATGAAAGCCTACAAAGCTCAAAGCGACTGCCCCTCTTTCCAGGATCCAAGCAAAGCTGGGAGGGTGAGGTCCCACCATCATCCTGAGCCGTCGCAGCGTCCAGGGGCTGTCCTGGTCCCCTGCTCCAGAAGAGGAAGGGGTGCAGGGGGCAGAGACCCCGGGGCACCCACCCCCCTCTCATCACTACTTAGATGCTCTGCTCCAGAGGCTGACGGGTCCGTGTGGATGGAGCAGGTGTGAGCGGAAGACAGTGCAGAGCCTCTCAGGTGTCGCCACGCGGTCCCCACGCGGAAGCGGCCTTCCTCCACCCCGGGTCTGGCTCTCACAGGAGAGGGCGGGGTCGGGACCACAGCCGGGAGCCCCCCGCGCCCCCGGCCAAGCCCCTCTTGTGTCTCAGGGCTGCACCTCCACACGCGGGGCCCCTCCGGCCCGCAGTCCTCCCTGCACGGGACCCCTCCCTCCCTCCCGGTCCAGCAGCAGATCCGAAGGAGCACAGTCCTGGGATCGCGACGAGGGCTCATTTCACATGCCCGTGGCAGTGCAGTGTTTTGAGAGTGTGGCTAATCCGTGGATATTAAAAATAGAATATGTTTGATCAACGAGCAAGGTTTGCAGCAGAGCGGTGCCGGGTTCAGCCAGACCACCTCTCACAGCTTAATTACTGTCATCAGAGTGTGGTTTCGCAGAGGACGGGGGTATGCGGACACACATCGATCTGCCGTCACGGTCACAGGCACGCAGAGATGAATATCCACCGTCCCCTCTCCAGGCTGTATCGGGAACACGTCAGCCCATCGACACGGAACCACCCCGTATCGATAAGCTGGCGAGCTAAAAATGCCGGTGATGGCGTGAGTGATCGCTGCACGCTAACGAAGCTCCTTAGAAAAGGGAAATGGGATGTCCGCACGGCCTCCCGCAGCGCTCCGCCTGGCAATCCATGTCTGTGTCCCTTGTGTCTCTTCTTCCTCTGGGCCCGTTTCTCGTCCTCAGTTCATTACAGTCGATTAGACGATGAACGAAATGACTTTCACGGCGCACCTGAGTAGATCTCCTCTGGGGGGGTTGGGGGCGGGTGTTGCTTCGGCGCCAGATCTCAGCAGGCTGGGCTGCAGGCCTCCCTGCCAATGCAGAGACCTCGGGCTCCAGAAGAGGAACCGGGATCCGCCGTGGCGCCTTCCCCCAGAATCCGACGCACAGAGGGAGAGCTCTGCCGTGGTGATCTCGGAGGCCGCTTTCTAGACGGGCCTCCTGCACTCGGGTGGCCTCAGCCAAGAAGGAAAGGTCTTGTATCGGACTGCCTGCTCGTGGGAGCGGGTTTCCTGGACCCCAGAGGAAGGACCAGAGTCAAATCTCAATGGCCGGGTAGGCAGAGGAGGAGGGAGGCCTGCGTTTCGAGGCACCAGATCTTCCCCAAACATTGCTGCTTCAGCTGTGCCTCCTGGGTTACATGTCCCTTGGATGTAGCTCCGTCTTATGTTGTAGGAATACTCCTTGGAAACAAAATGGGGAGATCCACTGAAACTCAGGTAGGATTTTCTCTTTCCGTAAGTGCTCAGTATGCACAGAGCGGCAGGAGAGGCCGCAGGGGCTGGAGCTGGGGAAGATCCCAGGGGAGCCGTTCAACTGATAAGACAGTGGATACGGAACCTTCTCGAATGCAACTCACTGTCCTTGCATCTGGACAGGGCATCCGAGCCTCAGTTTCTTCATCTGTGAGATGGGGAAAGGGCCATTCTGTGGCTCTCGTGGTTGTGTCGACCCCAGGAGATCATCTCGCACATGAAAAGCCCAGTCCAGCACCTTGCCTCCAGAATACGTGCTCAATAAATGCTGAGTTAATTAAGGAAGACGGGCCCACAAATGACCCCAGCCAACAGAGTAGGGATGCATTCAAGCCGCAAAGAGAAGTTCTGATAACCGGTTCTTGAGGGCGACCAGCAGCTAGAAACGCATATTCCCGGGCCACACTCCAGGTCGGCTGGTTCAGAAACCCCACGGCAGGCCTGGAACCCTCAGACGGCGGGAGGCGGCCCAGGGAACTACAAGAGGGGGTTCTGGAGGTCCAGAGAGAGAGAGGATACGCCAGGTCTGTGTGTGACCTTCCAGCGTTTCCAGGCAGGGAGCCCCTGGGGCAGGCGTGTGCCCATCCCGTCTCCCAAAGTCCGCGGTCCCATGTGTCTCTCTCACTGGCAGACGTGAGCCATCTGTGGACAGGGGCGGGGCTGAATCCCTCCCGTGGCATCCTTGACAAATAACCACAAACCTGAGTGCCAACAGCGCAGATTCGTGACCCCACAGTGCAGGGGGGTCAGAAGTCTGCCCTGTCCCCTCGCAGAGGTCAGGTGTGCAGGTGTTCCATCTGGAGGGTCTGGCGAGGGGGGACCCCTCTCAGCTCGGAGGCCGTCATCGTCATTGAAGCTGAAGTGCTGGTTGACCTCACGGTGCCGTTCTCCATGGGCACGTGTCCCCGACGCCCCTCACACTGACCCTCCTGCCACCCTCCTGGCTTCCGAGGGAGCTGATGAGTCTGCCCGCCTGCCTGTAGGCTCCAGGACCACCTCTCCGTCTCAAGGTCAGCTGACCAGCAGCCTCTGCTCCGCCTCCAGCCTTCCCCTTCGCCTTCGTGACTGTAACGTAGGAGGGTCACTGTTCCGGCACTGGGACGTGGGCATCTTTGGGAAGCCATCACGATGACAACCACAGGGAGCGCCAGGACGGCCCATTCCTCTCCGTCTGTCCCCCTAGCAGCCTGACAGCACGGGACAGTGGTTAAGAGCATCAGAAAGATCAGGGTTCGGTTCCTGGGTTCTCCTGCTCTCTTTGCTGTGTGACCCGAGGCAAGTTCCTAAACCTCTCTGAGATTCCACGAGCACCCACAGCACAGTTTGTGCCAAAAGGCTCACGGCACCCCATCCCTGTCCCCGAATTACAGTCGAGCCTTCATAAATAATTACCATGTAATCACTGTGGCGTCGGAAGGCCACTTAGAGCTCGTGTGCTCGGACCCTGCTCCCCGGTGCCTTCGCTCGCTTGTCTCCCGCAGAGCGTGATGTGTGGGCTGCTTTCTCTTCAGCAACCTTCCCCGTTCCCCAGCCGCACTACCCATGCTTCCCCGGGAAAGCAGCCTGTCACAGCCGCGCTCTGAGCTCCGTGGGCAGCGTTGGCCAGGTGAGCCTGGCGGCAAACCCCAGGCCTCAGACCACAGCGGTTGTCCCAGATGCAATCCTGTAGATCCCCGGGAGCCCGGGAAGCAGAGGACGTGTTCTGGAGGATTTGCTGGAAAGGGACCCTGACCTTGGACCTCCAGCCTCCAGAGCGTGAGAAGCACACTCCTGTTGTTTGTGATGCCAGGTCCACGGGCCCTGGAAAGGGCAGCCCGGCCGGGCTAAATGTTCGACTTTTCCAATATCCCTTTGAAACTGCGAAGTCCTCAACAACTTGGGTTTGGGACGGGAGCCTGCCTCCACATGTAGCCCCACGTCGCCAAATACAGGGACAGTCTGTGGCTTAAGTGGCAAGTCCTGTTGATGTCTGACTCTGTCTGGGTGTGAAAGCATGGCTCTGAGGCCGATGGATGTTGGGCTAGCGTGGAGGGCACCCTAGTAAAGAGGCCTCTGTACTTGCAACTTCATGTGACACAGCTTCCTACTGAAGACGCTGGGACCACAGAGGAGCCACAGAGGAGTCACAGAAGAGCCACAGGGGAGCCACAAGGGGAGCCACAGAGGAGTCACAGGGAAGCCACAGGGGAGCCACAGAGGAGCCGCAGGGGAACCACAGAGGAGCCACAAGGGGAGCCACAGAGGAGTCACAGGGAAGCCACAGAGGAGCCACAGGGGAGCCACACAGGAGCCACACAGGAGTCACAGGGAAGCCACAGAGGAGTCACAGGGAAGCCACAGAGGAGCCACAGGGGAGCCACACAGGAGCCACACAGGAGCCACAGGGGAGCCACAGAAGAGCCACAGGGGAGCCACAGAGGAGCCACAAGGGGAGCCACACAGGAGTCACAGGGAAGCCACAGAGGAGCCACACAGGAGCCACACAGGAGCCACAGGGGAGCCACAGAAGAGCCACAGAAGAGCCACAGGGGAGCCACAGAGGAGCCACAAGGGGAGCCACACAGGAGTCACAGGGAAGCCACAGAGGAGCCACACAGGAGCCACACAGGAGCCACAGGGGAGCCACAGAAGAGCCACAGGGGAGCCACAGAAGAGCCACAGGGGAGCCACAGAGGAGCCACAAGGGGAGCCACAGAGGAGTCACAGGGAAGCCACAGGGGAGCCACACAGGAGTCACAGGGAAGCCACAGAGGAGCCACAGGGGAGCCACAGGGGAGCCACAGAGGAGCCACAGAGGAGCCACAAGGGGAGCCACAGAAGAGCCACAGGGGAGCCACAGAGGAGCCACAAGGGGAGCCACAGAAGAGTCACAGGGAGCCACAGGGGAGCCACAAGGGGAGTCACAGGGAAACCACAGGGGAGCCACAGAGGGGCCACACAGGAGTCACAGGGAAGCCACAGAGGAGCCACAGGGGAGCCACACAGGAGCCACACAGGAGTCACAGGGAAGCCACAGGGGAGCCACAGAGGAGCCACAAGGGGAGCCACACAGGAGCCACAAGGGGAGCCACACAGGAGCCACAGGGGAGGCACAGGGGAGCCACAGGGGAGCCACAGAGGAGCCACAGAGGAGCCACAGAGGAGTCACAGGGGAGTCACAGGGAAGCCACAGAGGAGCCACAAGGGGAGCCACAGAGGAGCCACAGGGGAGCCACAGGGGAGCCACCACTTGGAGAAGACAGGTGCTGTGTGATCACATCCTTCCCTTCTGTTTGGCGTTCATGAGCAACCTGTGGCTGAGTTGAAAAAGTGGTTGGTCAGCAAGATACCAGCTTGGGTTTGTCAAAGCGAGTCCCCCTCACTGCCCTGCCACTGGCCATAGGAACCAAGTGCCCCTGAGCATCTCTTGCCAGCTGAGCATCTCTTGGGTGGTACCTTACCCTGAGCAGGCCAGATACCTGCCTGGAAAAGACAGAATTCTCTGCAAGCAACACCTGGTAGTCTGGTGAACTCTGACAAGGTGCAGAGCCTCTTGGAGCCTCCATTCTGGCACCAAGAACACGAGGGTGACAGTAACCCCCACCACGGCCTGCTGTGGTCAGAAGTCAGTAGGACTTTCATGTATGTCTCACCTGCCCCGTGTTTCTTTTTTTTTTTTTTTCCTTTTTAAAAAATACTTATTTCTTTATTTTGAGAGAAGAGAGAGTGAGAGTGGGGAAGAAGAGACAGAGAGAGAGACAGAGAGAGAGAGAGAGAGAGAGATGGGGAGAATCTTAAGCAGGTTCCACACTCAGCACAGAGCCTGACACGGGGCTCGAACCCATTACCCTGGGATCATGACCTGAGCCAAAATCAAGAGTCAGATGCTCACCTGACAGAGCCCCCCAGGAGCCCGTCACCCCTTCTTTCCTGAAGTGGCGAGGGAAGATGAAATCAGCGAGGGGGTTCCTCCAGGTGTCCTGTAACAGTTCTTTTTGCTGTTTTCATCCGGACAAGTAACACATGACCCACATCTGCATGGCTCCCAGGCCCTGCTCCTTCCCACTGGAGCCACTCTGGAAACAAGGGGGCCGAGGCTCGTGCCCGCCCAGGGCCCACGGCTGACAAGCAGCGGACGCAGAGCTTAAATCCCATTACTTGTCATCCAGGCTCTTCGGAGCTGCTGCCTCCTGAGGGGCTCGAGGCACCCGGACAACCTCGGGGTCAGATGGCACCAAACGGCAGGTGGCAGTTCCACAGACATCCCCCCACCCCTGTGCCCCTTGGGGCCAGGTCGCACCTGGGCCCTGCTGAAGCTTGAGCATGTTGCTCGTTTAGGTTGAAGGGACATAAGCAGAGGCTGATCTGCTGACTCAGGAAAGAAAGTCTTCTTGTTCCAAGGCTCTGGGTTTGAGGGCAGTTTGTTAATCAGCATTATTCCAGCAGCAGCTGACTGGCACAGACAGGTCTCAGCTCAGACGGTTAACAAATATGGAATATTCCTCGAGAGTGCCGAGAATGGAAGGACGCTGTCGGATCCGGAAAGAGAGTGCGACGGGAAATCCCCAATAGATGGCTCAAGGCCAACTAGAAATCAATACTCAAGCCAGCTCTTTACAGTTTAAAGAGACATTCAAGGGGGCACCTGGGGGGCTCAGTTGCTTGAGCATCTGACTTCGGCTCAGGATCTCGCGGTTCATGGGTTCGAGCCCCGTGTCGGGCTCTGTGCTGACAGCTCAGAGCCTGGAGCTGCTTCAGATTCTGTGTCTCCCTCTCTCTCTGCCCCTAACCCACCCGCATTCTGTCTCTGTCTCTCTCAAAAATAGATAAACATTAAAAAAAATTTACAAAAGACTTAGAGACATTCAAATTTGAGAAGGCGCGAAAGATGAAATAGAGTCTCCCACACGGCACATGACACCAGAGCGAATGCAAATATGCTTGTTCTTTTTTTTAATTTTTTTAATGTTTGTTATTTATTTCTGAGAGAAAGAGAGAGACAGAGCATGAGTGGGGGAGGGACAGAGAGAAAGGGAGACACAGAATTGGAAGCAGGCTCCAGGCTCCCAGCGGTCAGCACAGAGCCTGACTCAGGGCTGGAACCCATGAACTGTGAGACCGTGACCTGAGTGGAAGTCAGATGCTTAACCGACTGAGCCACCTGAGCGCCCCAGAGACTGTTCCTTATATATATATTTTTTCATGTAATAATCAGAAGAGCTCTATGATGAAGTTGCTGTTCTTTTTTTTTTTTTTTAATCTTTTTTATTTATTTTTGAGAGAGAGAGAGAGAGAGAGAGCACGAGCAGGGAGGGGCAGAGAGAAAGAGGGAGACACAGAATCCGAAGCAGCTCCAGGGTCCAAGCTGTCAGCACAGAACCCGACACGGGGCTCGAACTCATGAACCGTGAGATCATGACCTGAGCCGAAGTCAGACGCTCAACCGACTGAGCCCCCCAAGCGCCCCTAGATATACTTACTCTTGACTTTACATGACCTTTAAAAGGCTTTTGTTTATACCAGATGCTTAACTGAGGTTAGATCATTCACATCCCTTAAGAATCTGATACGGTCGGTGAGGAATATTCAACTTTCTTTCCTGCAAATCGGCTCGCACCCACGGCGCTTCTGTCCAAGGCAGTCTCCACTGAAAACTTTTCTTTCCAAATTGAGTTTATTGTACGGATTAATTTTGTTTAGGGGTGACAGCTAATCTGCTTTCTCCTTGTAATACAATCATTAAAACACTTTTTGCTCCACACTTGCAATTTTTGCAGGGTAATCCTTTCATTAAAAGCCATTTAATGTTTTTCTGCTCTGTTATCTGCTATATTTCAACTTTTGTGTTTTCTCTGCTCTTCTGTCATGTTTCTCATTAAATTTCCCCTTTTTGTTCTTTTGTTACGATGGCTTTCATTTTTTTCCCCCTAACACAAGCTTTGAACTGAAAAACCTGAAAACCATGTTGTTTGGAATAAAAGAATCTATAGTGTCACACATTTGTTGGCTAATGTGTTACTTCTTACGTTTTGTTTTAATTTTTCAGAATGATTGTTTATGAACAAGGTCTCATTACTCCGAGGATGGGCTGGTCTTTGGGTCTGTTCCTCACACAAAGTGATAATCCTCTGAGAACACACTCATCACACAGCAACCAAACAGGAATATGACTTCCAGGACCCAGCTCTGTATCTTTTACCCACCACGCGAGTCCTGGCACCTGTGTCAGCCCCGCTGCCCACATCGCGGGGAAGGGGTGCCGGGGGACCGCGGGATGGGCTTCCGGGCTGAGAGCCAGGTGTCGGGGAACATCGTGGCGAAGCCCGAACCTGATACTGGTCTACAGCATCACACACGAAGCAAAATAGACTGTTTTGGGTTGTGTTCACCTGCGTTTTGTTGTGTTGCCCACCCTCCCCGCACGTGAGGAGCTGTCGTTTAAACCACAGGTTGGCATTTCTCAGGTGGCTGGCGGGCTGGGTGGGCGATCTGTCAACATCCGGGGAAGAAACGATGGGCCCACTGGCCTGCTTCAAGGGTAAGCCCAGCCAGGCTCAGCGGACCACCACGTGGGCTAAAAGTCTGCACACAAGCCCTAAATCCGGCCTTTGACCAGCTCGCTTTCAACTTTTGCCTTTGACCTTTGACAAGGGGCTTCACTGACGAGAGCCTCAGCTTTGGCCACCGTAAAGGAATTCTTGCTCCTTTAGTGTTGCCATGGAACCACTCAGCATATTCGGAAGCCCGGCGAAGGGGGCCCCGGGCAGGGAAGTTGGCATGGGCCCACGCTGATGGGTGTTAAGTGCTCACGGAGTCCACAGATGCCCTCACGTTCTCGGGGTCACTGTCTGGTCTTCCAAGCATCCCCAGCAGGTTAGGCAGGGGAGCTGTCCGTTTCACACATGCTGAAACTGAGGCTCACGGGGTTTGCATGAAGCTCCGCGTCACTCAGCTAGAAGCGACCAGGAGCAGCAGGGTAACAGCTCAGACCCAGGCCTCCTGACTCAGAGTGGCCACAGCGTCAGCTGACCTTGACGGATGGTACAGGTGGGGGTTGGAAGGAAGTGGCCGGGCCTGGGAGGCTCATTGACTGAAGAAGAGGGAGGAACAGGGAAGGTGATTCCCTTCCGCCCAGCCCCCTGCTTGCACTGAAAATCTCCTTCTGTCCCCAATGTCTTTCTTTGCTATCTCCAGGGGCCACAGCGGCTCAGCCTGTGGGCCCCGCCTGCTCGGGACGCCCAGCCGCCCACTCACAGCCGCTGTCGGGGCTAATTCTCTCGCGTCTATGCGGAACTCAAAGACTGTAATTGGGTCTGCGTCAAAACAGCAATCCCCACTGCCTTAAAATGTGCAAAATAAAAATAAATTAATCACCCCCATCAGCATTTCATGCTACGTTTATAATTTTTTATTTAAATGCTTAATATCATAAAACAAGCTTGGCACGCAGAGGAAACTGTTGATTTCATCAGAAGAAATTTCCCTCTTTTAAGTGAAAGTAAATACTAATTAGGGCATCCCCAGAGAGGAAATAAAGATAAAGGACGCAGGTCCCATGTTGGCCAAACTGGGCAATTATTCCCTCAAAGGCGGCAATGCGTCACAATAAAGCCTAACGATGCCCGAAGTGATCAGTGGGGCTGATTTATGGGGAACAGAAAACGCATTGCCCCCCAAAAATGGCCTGCAGGTTAGAGACGCCTCCAGACGCCTCCATCTGGAGAGTCTCCAGATGGAGGGAGGCTTGGGGGTCCGGATGAGCTGGAGGGCCCCCCTCCTCAGCATCCCAATCTCCAGCGGAGGGTCCTCCCCTCCAAGCGCGTGCCCCTCCGCCCCACGCATTCCCTCATCCACCACTCTCCCCAGCGAGGGAGGCGCTGCTCACAAGGACCCGTTGTTCAGACTCCGAAATGGGGGAGAGAGAGGCAGTTAACGTCTCGGCAGTGGGCAGAATCAACCACGCGTGACCATTTTTATTTAACTTCTCCCCAAATGCGAGGCTGGAAGACATTTATCAGTTCACACAAAGGGCATCTCTGAACAGCAAACATTCAATTATTTCAGTGTTTACTGTTGCGAAATCTGCAAGCGAAAGCGTGCAGTCAACAGACACATTCTGAAAAGTCTTATAAACGTGAGGCTTCTCCGCCATTCCGCCATCGAAGGCACGTCCCATCATGCTGTTTGTTCATGGTTGCAACCCACTGGAGGTGGTGTCTCATTTTCGTTTCTGCCCCTGCAGACCCTCCCCACAGGTCCCGCCCGTCTGGTCTGAGCAGCTGCTTTATTGCCAGTGCAGTGAGGTCCTGCCCCACTGTCCACCGTCACCAAGTCAGGTAGCAAAGCTGGACGAGAAATGACAAGCGGAATTTGCAGAATATCTTCCAATTCCGAGTCCTTTTTCCCAAGAATGCGCGGTAACGTGGTTGCCCTGATAGCCCCCTTGGTGGCCTCCTGGTGCCCCTTCCCATCCTCTGCCCACAATTCGGTGGTCCCACCGCCTGACTCGGGGCTCAGCCAGGTCACTTGCGTCGGCCGGCAGGATGTCAGCAACTGTGACTCCAGTGAAAACTTGAAGGGTGTCGAGCATTTCCCTTCACTCTGTGACCCCTACCAGCGCCTTGCATAGATATGCGGAGTTGCCTACCAGGGGAACCATGTGAGCGACCCCTAGAGGAGAGTGGACGCCCCTCAGCTGGCTGCAGACAGGAGCCCCCACTGGAGACAGCTGAGCCTGCCTGGGATCAGCGTAACAGTCCCACAGCCCACACTCATGACTCACATTACTTCCCTCCAGCCCTTAGGCGTTGGGCTGGTCTGTTACCCAGTGTCAAGGTTGCAGCCGGTACAAACCCAACACGGTGACCGCTCCTTAGGCGCCTGTCGTGTGTCAGCGTGGTGCCTGGTTCTTTACTGGCTCAGCTCTGGTCTTCCCAGGAATGCCAACATGCAGGTGTCATTGCCCCATTTTCATGGACGAGGGTGTGTGCCTTGCACGGTAGAGCCCACAAATAGGGGAGCTAGGTGTGAACCCAGAGCAGTCTGTCACCAAAGACCTTCCTCCCCAGCCACCGGCCTCCACACAGACAGGCACTCACTCTGAGCACACGCAGACCGGCCAATCCCTACCCATTCAACTCCACAGGCTCCGAGCCATGCCTCCAAACTATCACCACGTCACTCCCTGGAAACATTCCCTGGAAATGCTCTATGAACAAAATGCACTTTGAGTGTCTAAAAGCAGACACACGGGCTAAGCTATTTGTAGCCTCCCGCCCATGTTTCATCATCTTGGCTCATCTTCCACCATGTGATGGGATCTCTCCAAACAACCCCACGCATCAGATACCAAATTCCACCCCCCGCGCATCCTTGGGGATTACAGGATCCCCGACTGTGGGGGAGTGGCTGTCACCCTCCACTGCAAGTCTCCAAGCTGAGATCACCCGCCTTGTGGAGTCCACAGTGTGCCTCTGATGGGTCAGGTTCACCCAGTTCCTTTTGTTCAAAACAGCTTCCCAGGCAGAGTCCGGCCACTTTGAGCTGAGCAAGGATATGTTTCCCAGCATGACAATGGCCTGGAAGCCACCCACGCCAGGGCCAGAGGCTGGGCAGTGTTCCCTGTCACCACATCAGGCATGGTGACAAATACGGTAAGTGAATATGGGTTGATGAATGAATAAAAACTTGTCCGTGCAGGGAGATTTTCCAGGCATGCACGTATTTGCATATATCAGTGCTTCCTCACTTTGGCTGCACATTGGAATCATCCGGGGTGTTCAGAAAAACACACATGACCAGGCCCCATCCAGGACCATCATCCAGGATGAGGTCTGGGTGAACTGAATGTGCAGCCAGAATTGACATCCCTTCCCCTATGATTTCAGTTTAAAAAAAATTTTTTTAATGTTTATTTTATTTTTGAGAGAGAGAGAGACAGACAGACAGAGCAGGGGAGGGGGAGAGAGAGAGGGAGACACAGAATCGGAAGCAGGCTCCAGGCTCTGAGCCGGCAGCACAGAGCCCGACGCGGGGCTCGAACTCACGAACCATGAGATCATGACCTGAGCTGAAGTCGGACGCTCTTAACCGACTGAGCCACCCAGGTGCCCCGTCCTATGGTTTCAGGTTAAACAGGGAGTTTCAGCCAGCTCTTTCCTGACGCTCGTGGTGTGATGTCATCTCCCCGGGGAGGTCTTGTATGGTGTCCCCACAAGAGGATCCAGCAACGTCCTGTGAGTAGAAGTGAACCCCGATCCACACCTGCCAACCACTGAGCTGAATCTTGTTTTCCCTGCAGCTGTTCCCACACATAAGGACTTTCGGGTGACAGGTGAGCCGGGCTCGAGGAGGGGGGTTCCAAACCCACCTCTCAGCCGGAGCGCATTCCCCAGCAGCTCACACCTTGACTTGGGTTCTCACCGACCCCAAAGCACACCTCACGGGGCTGGCTTGCAGACCCCCAAACACAAGGGCCACTGACCCAGCCCAGCGGGCCTCAGCAAGCTTGCAGGACTGTTGGTCTCGGAGCAGAGCCACAGCCGGCGGGACGTATCTGCCTCTGACAGTGCGTAGACGGTGAACGCTGTCCCTTCCAGCCCGGTTAATGAAGCATGCAAGTCATGCCAGCTTTCGTCTGTCAGACAAACAGCAGCAGGCAGGGTAGAGAGGCCAAGCCAAACCCTGCTTTGAAGCATGAACTTCATGTAAATCAGGAAACCAGAACCAGTGGCTAGTGCAGACTCATAATGTGAAATCAGCGGACACTTGGCCTGACCTAGATGCATAGCTGTATCCCTGACCAAGAGGCCACAGGCATCTGTGGACCCGGGGTGGCCGACCCCACCTGTGCCCAGGCAAATCCGCCTTCAGGTGGGGGCCCGGCTCCGACACGGAACCAGTCAACAAGCAGCCGTTTTAAACTATAAAATAGCAATTTCACGTTTCAGCCTAAATAGGAGAAAGGATTGTCTGTTTTACTGGAAATCTCTTCCTCTTTCTCGATTAGGTGCCGAGGGACCCAGCTTCTAGGCCCACCGTTGCCACAAACTTCTTACAGGACCGTTGGGTCGTTGAAAATCTGTGTCACATTAGCCATCTGGGAAAAGAAGGTATGGGGCTGCAAACATCCCACGTCTTTGAGCAACATGCCATGTGAGTGGTTATTTGGAAAGCATTTCATGGATAAAAGCAATTATCAATCCCTCACAACACTAGAAGGTAAGGACTATCATTACCCCATTTATCAGATTAGGGCACTGGGGTCAGAGAAGTGATCTATGCAATGTGCCAGTGGAGACTTCCAGGCCCGAAGGATTGTTCATGACTCCATCATTCTGCCTCCGTCCGAAAGCCGAAGACCCTTCCCGCTATAGGATGCTATGGCTCCGAGGTTGACAGTCTGTCACTTCATAACCTCTCACTATTGATGGCTCCTCTTGGGCGACATTTGTAGAAAGTATCGTCTGAGCTGTCTCCCAGCCCACAAAGGCCTGCCTGTCAGCAGACACACGTGGACAGACCATCACGGCCTTTACCACATCCAGGGTCTTTCTCGAGACACCGCGTGTCTTTAATTTCCTCTCGACCCCTGGATGTGGTCAACTGGCACTTAGCCTCTATCCATTCCTCCTTGAGTGCCTCCTGTCCTGCCAAGGTTGACAAGCTGAAAACTACATTTTCTGGAATCCGTCGCGCAGTGAGTTGATGCTAAGTGGCCTCCAGTGACCCCCTTGAGGGTGTGAAAGTCTTCGAGGAACCAGGACCTCAGCCCAACCGCCTGGGGGAATGAATTCCACCGGCGATTAAGTACGTTTGGAAGCAGGTCCTTCCACAGGTGAGCCTGTCCCTGAGACCCCGCCCTAGTCGGGAGCCAAGCCACACCCACCTGGAATGGACCGTTGCCCCACAGGACCCACGTGGTAATTTGTTAAGCAGCGACGGAGAACGAATTCACCTTGCACCCAGAGTTGCCAGTTAGATGTTCTCGTCCAGAGGGGGAAGACAGGAGGGGGGCCTTCTGCAGGCTTCCCTCGGCTGGTGTCAGCGGGAGCCCGTGTCAGATAGCCGGCTTGCGGCTGCGACAACGCGGGCGGTCAGGACATAGTCTGAGTGTCTTAGTTACGACGGAGGCAGCACGTTCTTGAGCCCCAATGCCCAACCAAAGGATCACAGTCTCCACATGTCGTTGGGATCAACAGTTCTGTGGTGGTCTCCTGACTTCCCACCTCCTCGAGGGTCGAAGTGGTCTCTGCCTGGCGGGCCATTGCTGCAGAACATGTCATCTGTGCAGGCTGGCCCGTCTGCGACTCTCCAGCGCCCACGGCTCCTGCCCACCCGGAGCTTTCGCCAGATCCCATTCCCCGTATGAGGTCACTTTCCGCTTTTACCACTTTGAGGGGTTTCTGTTTCCTGCACTGAGCCCTCACAGATCCACCTGGCATCTGGATCGTTTCCTGGAAAGAGAAGAAAGTCCTTCAGTTTTCTTGCCGTGTGCCCGCATGCTTCTGCTGCGTGCGAATTCAAGATGCTTTGCATCTTGGCCAAACACGAGTTAGACGACATAATCCTACCTCAAGCACGTACGGGGCCTTGCGGTGTAGCAACCTACGCCACGGAAATAATTTCCTTCACACCTCACAGCAACTCTCTGAGGCAGGTACGCCCCCAACCTGTCACATCTTATAGATGAGGAAGCTGAGACCCAGGCGGTGTCACAGGGGCGGAGCCAGGACTCCATCCAGACTCTGCACCAGCTTTAGTCCTTCCTTCCGCATGATGGCATTTTCCTACGATTTCCTGTGCTTGTGACTTGCTGAATTCCAGCACACTCGAAGTCTCCGCTTTCTACAAACACAAACTGCAAGGTGAAAATGTCCATTAGACCGTTCTCTCAAATCCGCTCCCACGGCGCTCGAATGCTCCGCCCAGTGGGTAAAAAAACCCTGACAACCAGCTCATCAACTTGCCAATTTCCAAAACGTGAGTGCCTATTACTGGCCAGATCAGGGACCGTCCAAAGACCCTGACCAGTGGGGAGAATGGGGGTTGAAAGATCCCTACCCTCCCTCGCTTCCCTTCTTTCTTTGCACAGAAATGTCATCCTTTAGCTCAGCCTGAGACTCCTGGGTCTGTGCTCTCCCGGAGGAAGTGACCTTCTCCAACTTCATTCGTCCAGGCAGACGCTTTCCTCTACTTGGCACCAAGGCACCGACGGTCTCAGCCAGGGGCAGCCCTGTCCAAGCTGGGGATGCGGGTGTGAACTGGGTCTTTTGGGGGGTCCTGAGGGTGTACGACTGGCAACAAGAAGGCTTCCCAAGGTCATGGAAGGTCAGGATCAAGTGAGGATCATGACCCCAAACACTGGCTCTGGCAGAGAGCTCACTCCTAGCCCGAGTGTCGTAGAGACCAGAGGTAGGAGCCATCAGTGCAAAGCGTCTGGGAGACAGACAGGAGGCGTTATTCAAGCCCTCGGCAAAGTCCCTCCTCTGAAACTGGCAGGGCCCCTGTCTCTGGAGGTGGCCGGGGGAGGAGGGGGGTCTGGACCACCTGACGGTTCAGGAGGGGGCTGCCGTGACCTCTCCAGGAGGCGGAATCTTGGTACTGATGTCATGAGATCCTTCCACACTCCTCTTCCTTGACCCCTAGGACCACTTGCAGCGCAGTCCCAGTGGTCACCGGTGGAGCAGACTTTTTGGAATAATCTTCCTCATCTGCACTCGTTGCGCTGTAGACGCACACACACGAGGTACCAAAGATGTCACCTTGCAGCCCACCTGTGCTGGGAGACAGGTAGGCCCAGAGACACTGTTTTCTTACAACCAGGCAGACGTTGAATACCAAAGATGGGAAAGAGAGTCATCTTGAAAGCAAACATGCCGTGAACATTTTGGAAGCCAGTGGAACATAATTGTGTTTTCTAAACACCTTGCCATCTCGTCTGCCTCACGCTCGGAGGGGGCAATGCGGAGTGGACTTGAAATAAAAGCCGGTCACGCTCCAGAGCCCAAGCCCAGCACAAGCAAACAAGCCTAATTACCCGTCGGAGCTAATTGCTCCTGTTCGAGCTGGCTGCTGGAAGTCTCCACAAAGGGCTTGGGAACGAGACGCCTCAGAGAGTCGCAGGCCAGAGCCAGGAGCCCAGGGAAGCAAGATGCACTCACAGAAGCAGTGCACAGGCGAGGAGGCTTTTTAAGTAACTTCTCTTTGAGCTGCTCCGAACAAGGCAGCCAGAGCGAGAGGGATGCTTCCTCTGAAGGTGCCCGGAACAGCCAGGAATCTGGTTCAAAGTGGCAGGAGGGAAACAGGCCCCGATAACATGATGCACACACACACTTTGATCTCAATCAAGGCTCTCTGCAAGCAGCGCCCTGGTGTCAATGCTCCCGAGAAGCTGATGCCGGGAAAGACAACCCCCGCCTCAGAACGGGCCCCCCCACCCCCTCCTCCCTGCAGCTGCTGCAGAGAACCGGTGTCAGAAGGGCCACCTTTACACATTGGCAGCATCCAGGGGGCATGATCTCTATCCCCAAGGGACAGCTTGAATTGTAACAGCTCCCCTTAGAAACGTGAGACGGCCTCCCTCGCCCTGAGCTCGCCTGCCTGTCTGCTCGTTCCAGTCTCCAGGAGCTCTCTCTCTCTCTCTATCTCTCTTTCTCTCTGTCTGTCTGGGGACAGCTGTGCCCAGCGGGTTTGGAATCTCTGAGGCACATGATGCTGGATGAAAAGGAATGGGTCCCCACTGCCCAGCAAAGCTCTGGAAGTCAGCACTGGCAGTCCTTTCTCCACAATCACCTCCAAACTGGTCAGCGCTGTCTGCAAAATATATGGGGAATCCGAGCCCTCTCCCCACTTGTCCCATCACTTCCTAGTCCCAGGCCCCCATCACCCTTGGCCAGGTCAGTTGCAGTCAGAGATGCAGGTCTGTCATGGGCTCTAATCAATCATGTGTGCCTCTATGGGCCTTTCTTCAATTTTAGCTAGCTAGCTTGCTAACTATGCATCCAACCACCCATTCTTTGACCCATCCATCCATTCATTAATCTACCTATATCATGTGTGTATGTTTGTATGTATGTATGTATGTATCTATCTATCTATCTATCCATCCACTCATCTATCTGTATCATCTATCCATCCATCCATCCATCCATCCATCCAGTCATTGATCTATTTATATCATTTATCTCTATCTATCTATCTATCTATCTCTATCTACCTACCTACCTATCTATCCATCCATTCGTTGATTATCTGTATCATCTATCTATCTTGGGGTGCCTGGGTGGTTCAGTTGGTTAACTGGCCAACTTCTGATTTCAGGTCAGTCAAAATTTCACAGTTGTGAAATCAAGCCCCGGGTCGGGCTCTGGGCTGAGAGCCTGCTTGGGATTCTCTTTCTCCCTCTGTCTCTGACCCTCCCTTGCTGTCTCTCTCTCCCTCTCTCTCTGTAACTAAATAAATAAACGTTATCTATCTATCTATCATCATCATCTAATCTACTGACCTACCTGTCTATATATCCATCCATCCATCCTTCCTTCCTTCCATCCATAGATCTGTCTATATATCTATCATCTACTTATCTATGTATCTATCTATAAAACAGTTGTTAAAATTTTTGCATATATAGATACATAGCATAATCTAAATCATATATTGACAGTCATTAAAATATTTTACATATATGATGTATTTTATATATAAAACTCAGTCATTAAAATTTTACATATATATATATGTATATACGTATGAGACTGACTGAGACCAAGAAGGGGTCCATAAACTCCCCCAGACAGACACCAGTGCTGTCCAGGAGGTAAATCGCACCTGCTAGGACCTTAAAGGTGCAGAGATGTTCAAGTCAGAACCACGGAGCTGAGAGAGGACAAGCTGATGTGAGGAAACCTGACCAGCTGATTGACTTTGCAGGGATGGTTAAGGGCGGCTTAGCTGGGCCAAGGTCCCCAGTGGTGGGTTCTCTGCCGGGCTTGAATTGGAGGTTTGGGTCCACCGTGGGTGAATGAGTCTGGGGAGCCCCAGGACAGGACTTCTTCCTGGTGGCGAGGCTGGCGCACTCACATTTCTCCCAGCGGAGCGCACACACAGCCTCCCACGCCCTCGCCCTGCAGCAGGTGAGCCCCACGGGGCGCCGTGGCACCCGGACACATCTGTCCACCTCTTCATGCTTGACCCCGCAGGCTCCCCCGGCCCTCACACCACCCCGGCAGCTGGCCAGTGGCGCAGGCGAGCCCACACGGGCTTTGGGGGCCCGGTGGCCGCAGCTCTGGCTGGGGGCTCCCGGCACCAGCCACTCCTTCCCCGCACCAGCTACTCCTGGATTCTCGGCGCTCGGACCGCTCCGTTGCCTGGTAACAATTTTCACGGCTGCGTTAAAAGGAGAGTTCTGAACAGAGGAGCGCTTAAAACCTGACAGCAATTACAGGGAAGCCAGACCACTGCTTTCATCTCAGACACCAACACACGCGAGCCTCCCATTCAGTCAGTAGTTTTATTGTTCTTTAAGCGGGTTTCCCGCTCCACCCAGCACGGCTCCACACCCAGCACCCCCGAGCATCTTCGCAGAAGGGACGGCAGTCACCGAGGACAGCAGCTCCCTTCCAACTGGCTTTGGACTTGCCCTCGGCTTCAGAGCTGGTGGAGAGCGGGAGGCAGCCATCCCACACGCACACACACAGACCACAGCCCCAAGGAGGGACCGCAGCCCCAAGGAGGGACCGCAGCCCTGCCTGCCTCGCCCGGCACCTGCCCCTGTGGGCTAGCTACCAGCCAGCACCTGCTAACATGCTGATGGGCCGGTCCACACATGACCATCCACGGCTAGTCACAACTCCCCAGGGGCAGCAACAGTGGGGACTTATTCCCTCTTCATGAAGCCCTGGGAAGTCTTCTGCCCATAAAGCATTCTCAGTAAATGCCCCCTCTGCTCATGACAGGCTGGTTCCCATGCAGAGGTGGGTCATAACTCTGATTAATTTCAACCTGTAAAACGGGATGTTTTGGCGACAGATTCAAACTTGCAGAAAGATGGGGGCGTCCCAGTTTGATATTAAAAATCCCCCACCCCATTTCCAGGCTTCTCTTTGGCTCAAACTGCACCCAGCAAGACTGTAGAACTATGCCGAGGCCCATGCCTTCTACGGGGCGTGCTGAGATTCGCACAAAGTACATTGTACCGTGGGAATCTGTCTGTATCTTGAGTCAGTGCACTATGCAGTTTGTGGAGCTACGCACACTGCCTCACCCGCGTCAAGGGTTGTCTGGTAGACCAGACTCTGTTCCCTCCGCTCGTGTGAGACCGGACTCTGTTCCCTCCGCTTGTGAGGATACTTCATTTTCCCACCATCTCCCTCCCGCTGACCAGGCAGCCGTGGGCAGACAGCCTTGGCCACACTCCAGGGGGAGAGGCATAAACTCCCCAGTAGGGTAGGTGTTAGGTGCAGAGCCGTTGGGAACAGATTTGTTTCTCCAGCTGTCTTAGGTGCTCAAATTGCAAATTCTCTCCAAGGGGTAAACGCCCCGCCCGCTGTGTGACTTCCTGCCTCCTCACATCCTTGGCATCATGCGAAGCATTCAGACTTTTTCTTCGCTTTTTGCAAGTGTGATTGGTATGAAATGGTGATCCTTTTTTTTTTTTTTTTTTTTTTTTTTTTTTTTTTGCTGACGTGGTATTTCCCTAAATTCTAGTGTAGTACAGTGTCCTGATTTTTCACTGATCTCTGAATACTGATAAGATCGCCCTGGGCGAGGGGGGGGAGGGGGAAGGGCGGGGGAGGGGAAGGGGGGAGGGTGTCTGCTGGCCCGCACCCCTCCCCCAAGCCCCAAGAAACATATACTTGACAAATGGCAGAAGTGTGTCTAGTGACTGCTTTGGGTTTTTTTTCTCCCATAACTCAGTCTTTGTGTTCGAGGCCGGGTTAATTGACAAAGATCGGAGGCTGAAAATCGAAGAAATCCGTTTCTGCCATACTTACAGGCTGGTTCCCCACTCTTTCACATGGCAAAAAGAAAAGTAAACAAACCATCAGAGATTTTTTTTTTTTTTTTAGGAATAAAGAAAGAAAAGAATGAACAAAAGAAAGGAGAAGAAAAGGCGAGGAGGAAGTCACGCTCTCCCACCTGGAGTCCGACGCTCGCTGGGCAAACTCCGCTTCCCCGCGTCACCTCCTGCGATGCCCGTGCTGCCTCCCGGCAAAGCAGCACGGACCTGCCATCGATTCGTGAGTCATCGAACACTGGGCGGGGGCCTTTCTGCTTCTTTGCTCATTCTCACCATCTCCTGGAAGATCTAACTATTCTTTATGTAACTGAAGTCACCACCTGCGATGCGAAGGCGTCTTCGTCCTCCTGTCCTCCTGTCCTCCCTCCCCGGGCCGTCTCGGAGACGATCCCCCAGGCGTGTGCTTATCAGGGGCCCAGGTGGACACAGAGCACAGGGTCCCAGACTCAGCGAACACCCGAATCCCCAGGAGGGTTTCCAGAGTTTCTGATTCACGGGGTCTGGAGTGGGGTCTGATGACTTGCATTTCTAAGAAGTCACTGGCAATGCCAGCCCACACTTGGAGAACCACTGAGGAGCGTATTAAAGGCTGCTCTGCCTCCTGGAGACAGAGAGGGGTTTGAATCCAGGTAAGGGCGAGAGCAGTGAGGCCTGCATTGTGTCTTCTGTGCGCTCACTCCCCCAGGACCAGCCCCGTTCTTGCAGCGCTGGCCTCACCCGCCTCCCACAGCTCCTGCGTGCTTGACTGCAGGGAAATGCTAATTAGTGAGAACGCTAACATCCGACATTGACGGAGGGCTCGCTACCTGTTAAGAACTAGAATGCACTGGTAATAATCATAGTAATAATAACACAAGTAATAGTCATGATCCAGACCTTGCATCCTGCACCGCCCTTGGGCCAGCACCAGGCTCAGCGCGTTGGGAGTTTCTTCTGACTCCTGCTCACAAAGCCCCGGGGCAAACTCTCCTTGTTTGTCAGGAGAGGAAAGAACAAGCTGGACCACACTGCCAGGGTTATCTGAAGGCGGAACCAGAGCACTGGGGGGCCTGAGGGAGGCCGGGTGCCCGGATGCATGCTCCAACCAGCTCCGAGGCCATCCCGAGCCCATCCTACGTCCCCTTGGCCCCAGAGGCCAGCAGCTTCGTCCCAGCAGCTGCCCGAGACCCCAGACGGAGAAACGCCTGCTGTGCCCCACCTCCCCGGGTCCCACCTCATTTCCCTCTTGTACCTAACGCCCCGCAAAATCTCACTCGCCCGCTAAGTACCCAGAATTTCGAGCCAGCAGAGAAATGGGAGATAAAACAGAGCCATCTGCCACATAGGATTGCTGCGGGGTACGTGGCAAGACGGTGCCCTGCCACATGGACTCCTTCCATCCCTCTGGGCGCAGAGGACCCCACCCGCCGCGGGGCCCTCATGAAGGCCTCCTGCTTCTGCCCCCTCCCGCTTCCCAGGGGCGTGAGAGAAAAGGAGCCCCCAGGCTGGCACAGCGCTCCAGCAGCAGGAGAAGCGAGCTTCCTCTCCAACTTGTCCGAGCTGTTTACTGTAAGGTGTCCAGCCCGTCACAACCGACCTGGGCCTCTCGGCAGGGGTTTGCGGCCCCGTGCGTCTGCAGGAAAGTCCCGAAACCCTTCCACTGGTGCTCCCTCCTCCTCTTGGCTCACTTTGAAAGGAACATGTTTCTCCCAGGAAATTGGCAACGCCTGTTAAAATACAACAATTCCTTGATTTGGGGTCCAAGTTGCCAAAGAAGCATCCAGTTAAGAGCAGCGTCTTCTAGGACTTGAGGAGTAGGGACAGGCACGGGGAGTCGTCCTCGGGCCATATACAGATGGTGCCCAAGGGCCCAAAGCTTGTGGAGGTGCTCACAAGATGGTCCAAGCGCAGGTGACCTTCAGAAGGAGCCCCTCCTGCCCCAGAGCTGGAGAGGTAACAGGTGACAAGGCTGGAGAGACGACAGGTGACAAAGCTGGGTGGGGGACTTGGCATCGGCTGCGGGTTGCAGCCACCTGGGCCGACGGACGGGAGCAGAGCCAGCCAGCACACGTTGGTGCAAACCCGTATGGTCTCAGGCAGTGGGAAACCACCCAGAGCCTGGCTCCACACCTCTGCTCAGCGAGCCAGGGCGGGGGCAGGACACAGAGGCAGAACACCCTGGGGGTCCCTGCAAACTTGGAGAAATGATGAGGGGTTGGAATGTCCAGCATTATCTTCCCTCAGATTATTTGGAACAGCTTTATTGGGGTAAGATTCACCATACGGCTCACCCGTGTTAAATGTCTGACTGCGTGACTTCGACCGAACACACAGAGTTGTGCGAACATCAATCCAAAGCAGCTTTCGAGCATTTCCATCCTCCTCCAGAAAGAGCCCGTGAGCCCTTTTGTAATTATTCCCCATTTCCACCCCCAGACCCAGACATCTCCTCAAATTCTTGAAATGGAAAAATCACAGTTGATACGTACGTCCTTGAGGGGCAGCAGATTGCACCTGGTTTCTTATGAGCAGCCAAAAATTGCTGCCATTTCTTAGGCAAGGGGCAATAATGATCTGTTTTCCTTCAAATCCACCTACCTGCACTCAAGAAGGAACAATATGCCTCGCTTGGCTGCAGGCCAGGCCTGCCTCCCCTTCTCCTTTCCGGAACCACGACCATCCCCGGAGAAGGGGGTGTCCGTGGGTCTGGCGGTGGGGGGCTGAGGACCCTCACTCGCACAGACCACTTCCAGAGCCCCACGAGGAACCCTAGCAATATGTCTGGACACTCAAACAATTTTGTAGAAGTGACAAAAATAATATAGTTTGACAGTCTTCCCTTCCCATTAAGTTACTGCAAGCCATTTTTTTTTTTTTTTTTTTTTTTTTGAGAGAGAGAGAGAGACAGAGACAGAGCATAAGCAGGGGAGGGGCAGAGAGAGAGGGAGACGCAGAATCCGAAGCGGGCTCCAGGCTCCAGCTGTCAGCACAGAGCCCGACGCGGGCCTCGAACTTGTGAACCTCGAGATCATGACGTGAGCCAAAGTCAGACGCTTCACCGACTGAGCCACCCAGGCACCCCACAGTTACCACCAGCCATTCTAGCGCAGGTTGTCTTTCAGGAATACTTCTGTCCTCCCCCACATCAAGGCATCCGACATTGGGACACAACACAGCACGTCCAGAAGTTGGACTGTGATAGGAACAGCCGCTCTGGCACTGGACGTCAGAAGCCTAGCGCCAACGGTGGGGAGCTTCAAGGAGCCGGGAGCGGGTCTGTGGAAAGTTCTTCTGAATCGTATAGTTCGTATATGAAATCAACTTGATAAAATACTTCCCAAATTTGAAAATGATCCAAAATTGGTATAGAAATTAGTAAGAACGTCGTGTGATGTGAAAAGAGACTTCCTAGCTATGAATAATAGAGTATCAAGTTTTGATTGATGACAATAGATTAAAGGCTGAATTATCTTCAGGCCATTACTCCACTCGTCGCCTCTAGAATGAGCTTCCTCACTGACAACGGGGTGCCAGAGGACACGGGGGTGCCTCGCGGGCTGGATGGGCCCACGTCGATGGTGATTGTTATCACCCCCATCACCATTACTAACAACCTGAAATGATACCCATTAACTTCCAGCTTCTGGAACATCGTAATCACCCAGCTGACCATGGAGATCACTTAACTCAGCATGAGTTACAGATGGAGTTGTGAGTGGGGAGGTGTTCTTAAATACAGATTTATCAATGGAGAACGTTGTCTTTTTCTTTCCTTTTCTGTCTTCAGTGTGCACGAATTCTCCCATTATGCCCCACTGAACTCATTTCTCCCCCAAATTGTGCTCGCTGAGGGTGGCCTCTGGTTGCTGGCACTTTCTGGGTCCCACCCAGTCACACAGCCTTCCAGGCAGAGTCCCCTCCCAGAACCTGCCATCAGCAACTACACCTCCAGCCAGCTTCCCCAGGAAGAAAAAGGAGACACCCCTGCATTTGGGGCCCTTGCACCCGCCCCGATAAATGTTCCTCCCTCAGCTGAATGTAGACGGCAACCATTATCTGTTACAGTTTATCCACCCACCCTCCTTCTACATGGTGCCACTCTTTTCTGTTGCAAGAAATTAATTATCTGGACTTGCCAGAAATAGCCTCAGACCTCACGGCAGTGACCCCCACCCATTAGTGAGAGAGTGGCCGCTGCCTCCCTCTCTGGAATTATTTGTGCGAAGAGGTCAAGGAGATGGCAAGAGAAATGAAAAGCCATTTGCTTCAGCATCATTAGTACACTTTGTACATAATTATATAATTTTTCGAGAATTCCTGGGGACTCACTTCAACTGCCCAATCTTATGAGTGAACTTTGACAGCAGAAAATTGTGGGTAATTTCTGTTTGTTTGGGTACCGTTTCTATAGTAATAAAAGTAATTATTAATAAAGGAAGAAAGTTGTGCTATGGATTTCAGTCAAGAAAGAGCCTTAATTTTTTTTCTTTTTTTAAAAAAAGTGCTCACAATAGAGATCTGAAGCAGAAAGAAACAAGTAAAGAGCATCTCATAGTCTCTCTCTCTCTTTCTCTCTCTCTCTCTTTTATCTTGCAGGTGAGATATCATTCCCTATTTAATTAAAGTCAGGAGGAATATACAACAAGGCTATATTACCAGCAGCAATCCCAAATGTCAAGGAGCTTGTGAATTTCTCTAGCAGAGGAGGGGAAAGATCAGCCGTGTGTTTTCAAGACAAAGCAAGTGTGTTTTGCCCCATCCACCTTCTACCGTTTGTAAGTCCTGTGAAAGGCTCAGCACATCACACACAGTCCTGAGGGAAGAGAAGATGACACAGCCACCTCCTCAGTGGCTGCTGTTTCCCCGAGAGTCAAACCATCAGGCGCGTTGGGGCCCCCAGAAGACAACCAACACTTTTCCACACTCTGGTTGGCTGAACAATGATGTGGGTGACCGTGCCTGCCTTCCTCCCGTTCACCGCGTTGTTACCGAAGCTTTGCCGCGTGCCAGGCAGCACACTCGAGGATGCAACGTTAACTTGGTAGGCGAGAGCCTGGCAGAGCCCGGGTGGAACCCGCCCGCCTGGTGAGGATTAGCATGGGAACCACAACAATAGGGCAAGGGATTCTGCCTTCGGTTAGTTTCCCCAGGCGCAGAGCCTGAAGCAAGGATTCAAGCATAAGAGGTTTAGTTAGGAGGGAAGCCCAAGAAAGCCCAGCAGGGGAGTGGAGAAGTGAGACAGGGAGGGGAAGGAAGGCAAAGTGAGTCATTAAGCCAGCTGCCACTGTGGGACACGGGAGCTAATCCCACAAGGGGACCCCCAAGAGCCAGCAGAGAGGGTGCCCCTCGGAGCATTCCCGCCTGAGGGAGTATTTCTGAACGGTGTCCCAAGACCGACTGATGGGGCGCTGTCCTGGGCAGCTTTAATTCTCCGGCACTTTGGGTCTGCTGGGCCCAAAGGCGGGAGCTGTGCGGCCAGAGAAGGGCCTGGACAAAGGGCTACAGGTGCTGGTGCAGGCAAGGAGGAGATGTGGGTGCAGCACCAACAATATCCACTCTGGTCTCCAAGGGGGGCCAGGAGTTGGGACACCGTCAGGGCAGAGCCAGGAGGTTTCCTAGTGAAGGGAAGGGATGTCTGGGCTGAGCCTGGAAAGTGGGTCAGTGCTGTCCACGGAGGAGGGCTGCACTGCATGGGCCCAGGAGGAATATAGACAGAGGTGGCCTCACAAGCCCACAGGGAGTGGGGTCTCCCCAGGGCCACGGTAGAGAGGGAGATGAGGCAGACCAGAGCGCCGGGGTCCCGACATGGGGGGGGGGGCCCACAACCAACAGGGGGTGCTGGGGAGGAATTTTAAGAAAGAGCGATACGGTCAATTTGGTGCTTGGAAGCACCCTCTGGGTGTTGTGTGAGGGGCAGCGTGGAATCAAGGAGGCAGGTAGGTGGCTGTGGTGAGAGCTCCGGAGACGACTGGACGATGGGGGGCTGAGGGCTGCTGGGCGCTGGTGACTTTGGGGGGAAGATCAGTCAAATCCATTGGTGGTATCGTTTTCTGAGCTGTAGGCGTTAGCTGAGCCTGAAAAGACAGGATCCCGGCACCGTTTGGGAAAGTGAGGGAGAAGGGCGGCCAGCCAGTGTGATGGGCCTGGCCGTGCAGCTGGGCACCTGCGCGCTGGGGACCCAGGCCGCTCTGTAAGAGGAGGACAGAGCTGACGCCACAGATGAGACCGAAAACTCCACTCCACACCTTCCTTAAAAAACAGCCATCTGACGCCGAGGCTTAGCTGCTAATCTGCCTTCCCCGAGTGTTCTCTGACTCTCAAAGGCAGCTGCCAGCTCGATCTCAGCCAAACTCACCTCCCAGACACCAACTTTATTTTTAAAATGACAGTTGGAGCAGGATCCAGCCTAGCAACTCTGTTCCGAACATGGTGTTATTGTCTTTCCCCTTCTCCGCCGCCGAAGTTCAACCTCCAGGGCTTCGGGAAGCGGGGCCAATGGCACGTTTTCGTTCCCATCCCTGCATCTATCAGAGAAATACCCCCACGTGCTCCCCCACACCAGAGAAGCCAGCAGTTCACCAGGGGTGTGAGCTCATGCCCCGAACCGGCCCCGAACCGGCCGGCCACCCCTGAGATGCCACGGGCCCGCCTACCACGGAAGCCACACTGCGGTCCTCGTTTTGTACTGGGAGACACGATAAAAAGGCAACAGCACCGCGTGCAGTAGTCAGGGAGCCAGGGGTTGGTGCGTCACTTTGGTGACTTTCTCCTGCTCCTGAAAATCCTTACTTAGTACCCTTCAGTCACTGCACAAGAATTGGGCGAGCAAGTCTTAACGTGCTCAGTGCAGCTGGAATGAAGGGTCTGGAAGGCGGTCCCTCGTTCCGCGTGGGGCTCCCTGGTGGTCATGCAAACCGTGGAAGTAAAAGCTGCCCGCTGTCATCCAAAAATATGGGAAGACGGATGGAATGGACCAAGAGGCTGTGTGCTCGCTCAGAGAGTGATGGAGGAGAAGAGCCAACACTCAGGTCCCAGAACAGAAACCCGGGCAGAGCTGGGGTCTAGAGCTGGAACCCGCGAGCGTCCCTGTGTTTCTGCAGCCCGTGTGTGGGGGACGCTGGGTATTCACACCCGCAGAGAGAATTAGCCTGCACGGGCATCTCCCAGGGTCACCAGATGGCACCTGCACCCCATCCCAGCCTCTGCTCTGAGTCCTGTTTGCGCCCTTGTCCTCTGGGCCCAGCACAGAGCCTAGCACAGCATGGGCCCTGAGCCCATGTTTGCCGAATAAATGATTGAAAAAGTCCCAATCAACTCCATACATTAGAGGAGACATCACTTTCAGCATCATTGATTTCGGCATTTGACGGAAAGGGGAAGAAATTTCAAGAAAAAAATGATTCACACGTCCCTCGCTTTCATTCAAAATGAAAAAAAAAAAAATTAGAAACTTTATTGAACAAGCACTCCATGCACTCAACGTACACTTTCAAGTTTTGGCAGCCTACATTTTTGACGAAAAGAGGATTTGGCGATTCAGGGCCTGCAAGTGAAATTCAGCTGCCCTGGGGTTTCGCAAATTGTAAGTTTTTTGGCACGTGTTTGTTTACAGCTACGGCTGCTCTCACGCTGGGATGGGGTGGACCCGTTGCAACACGGGCCTCTGGGCCGCAAATCTGAAAACGTGTGCTATCTGGTCCTTTAGGGGGAAAGTCGGCCGCAGGTGAACATTGATAGACCGGCAAAGAACACTGAGAGCGGAAGAAGCTGTTGTGCTGAAGCTAACGTCCAGGCACAACCGTGAGCCAGTGGGGAGACAGCGAGGACCCCCGAAGTGGCAGTGCAGGGGGGAACCCCTGGAAAGAGCCCTCAGGCTGCAGCGGAGGGTCCCCCTGCCCAGGCTCACCACCAGGCCTTCGTTCCGACCCTGAGTCCTCCCGGCCGCAGCCCACACAGCTGACCCGCCTCCTCCGAGCCTCAGCTTCCTCGCCCGACACGTGGAGACGCTCACACGTGCCTCTCGGACTGCAGCCAGCGTCGGGATTAAGGGGAGCAGTTTGTGAAAAGCAAGCACAGTGCCTGCCTGTAGAGCACTCACTCCCCAGAAGAGTAGTTTCAGACGTCGCTCGGTCCCCACGGTCAGCAGTGTGCCGGTGAAGGGTCAACGGCGACAGCTCTGGGCCGTCGGGAACTAGCTCTCATTTGCAGCGTTCGCCAATCACAGAGCTGTCGGGGCCCCCGGCACGGCGGACTTGAGGCCATCGCTGGGCCGTCCTGAACCCAGAGCAGAAGAGAAGCCGCCGGTCCCAACACAAGCTGCAAAAGTTCCCACTTCGGGGGCGCCTGGGGGGCTCAGTCGGTTGAGAGTCTGACTTCGGCTCAGGTCATGATCTCACATCTCGTGGGTTCGAGCCCCGTGCCAGGCTCTGTGCTGATAGCTCGGAGCCTGGAGCCTGCTTGGAATTCTGGGTCTCCCTGTCTCTCTGCCCCTCCCCTGCTTGTGCTCCCTCTCTCTCTCTCTCTCTCTCTCTCTCAAAAATAAATAAACATTAGAAAAGAGCTCCTGTTTCAGCAGGTTCTTGAGACTTCAGGACCTGTACTGGTGTCCACATTTCCTGGGGTCCCTCCCGTTAGCTGTCGCCCCACTCCCTCCACATAATGCTGTCCCAGGGGCAGTTCAAAGGTTCTGTGTCTTCCCCCCATTTTCACAGACTGGAGCCTGTGCATCACAGCCCACGACTGGGGGCCCCAAAGCTGTCAGAAGTAAAATATTCAAGTTCTCTACTCGGGGAGGCCAACACATCGGCTGGTTGCTGATCTCCTGGTTATTTATGCTAAACTTCAGGTCATCAGAATACATTTAATGTGAGTTCGAGTCATCCCACGTGCTCTCTGGTGGGCATGGGGGCGGGGGCGGGGGGGAGACACCAAGCCATTAGCACCATATTCTGTGTGCCCAGTTCAGAGGTCACTCCTGGTACACCATTGTCAGGGGACCACCATCGCCACCGGCCCACAGAGGGTCCTCCTCGCCTCCCGTTAGAACCACCTGCCACCTGTGGGGTCCGCGTGAGCCACGGAACAAGCTCCTCTGTGGACGTGCAACTTTGACTTTAAAACTCGATAGGGAGAAGGACACTGGCCCAGTATTCCCCGCCAGTGTGAGAGAGCAGAGCCCCCAGTTCCACACAACTCAGTCAGAGGTGGAACTCTGGGGACAGGCTTTGTGGATAATTGCCTTTGTGTCCCATCACGGCGGGACCTCCTCATCTACATTTCTGGGCCTGACTTGGCTTCTTTTCTGCAGACTTGGAAAGAGAGAACATTAAGAAGTAATTTATTCCATAAATATTTTACATTAGTCCAGCTCTGTACCTTCAGCTTCTTGTTTGGGGCATTTTGTTCCCCATCGTGCACTCGGCCTCGTTCGGTGCCTGCACCGCCCTGGTTACTCCCAGGGCACTGCCCGCCCGTCCCAGGGTGTCTCGACCCCTGGCATTTTCAGGGAAGCGAGTCCAGCCTCTCTGTGGAGCTCCTTCCTCATGACACCATGCCACCTCTGTGAGTCAGGGACGGATAATGTACAGTTGATTTTAATTTTCAAGGAATAATATTACCTGGTAGGATATGAATTGCACTGTTCTTTTTTTCCCTTCTACAATCTGCATTTACAGCATGTTTCATCAATTCAAAGAATTTAAATAAAGATCATCCAGCACACCCGGGATAATTACGTCTATCAGAGAACACTCACCAGTGCACAAGGCCCAGGGAGCACTGAGCAGACTATTTGTCTTGAAGTGCACGAAGGAAAAGGAGCGTGCGTGGTACCAGCATGCGGGAATTCGAACGCCACTGTATTTCCTGATAATGGTCCATTAATGAAATAGCAGTTTGATTTTCAATCACACTTAATGACACCTTTTGTGCAACTCACACCCAGAGAGGCCAACGTGTTCAAAGAGGCCATCACAGGTGGAGGGACACAGGCGGGGAGGGGGTGGAGGGGCCAAGGGGCCATATCGTCAGGCAAGGTTCCAAGAAAAGCAGCATCGTCTCTTGCAGTTAGAGCCGGAACGAAGAGGGCAGGTAACTGTCACGGCCGATGCTTCAAGTGGGCCCTGTGGATTCCGAAGCCTCCTACGGTCCTCATTTTCCGCTCTGGCTGCTGGGCACTGGGGGAGGGGAAGGCACGCAGGAAGCGGAGACCAAGGCCACCAGGCCAGCAGGCGTCTCGGTGACTCCCATGCATCCTGCAGATGAGAACTGTGGGGTGAGCAGGTCTCGAGAGACACAGAGGAGCGGCAGGGTTTGGGCCCATGGTCCTGGCCACAGGACACGGGAGCACAGGTGATCCCCTTCCAAGCTGAGCCCTCTGCGTGTCCCTCTGCAGAACCTGTAACTGAGACAAAGGAAGTTCATCCCTGCCAGCAGCTTAATCTGATGGCAGATAGTGAGAAGAACTTGGAGGGAGCCGTGTTGGCCCCACACACGGGAGGAGCAAAGCATCGGACATTGGAGAGAGGGAAGGAGGGGTAGAAGCTTGGGGCCCCGCCCCGTGAGCCCCACTCCTGGCTTCACCCCCACGAGACACTAGCACTGCCAATTTTGGGATTCATCGTGTCTCCTTGGGTCCCTATCACGAATTCAACCTTCTTTCCTGAGCCGTTGGCAAACATCGGACCCCAACCTCAGAGACCCGTCCTTGTGACGCCAGCCGTGGGTCCCGGGAAAGCGCTCTTTCAAAATCCAGTCCCGGGAAACACACCTTCCAGAAATGCCCACCCCTGCTAACCAAGATCCTCTGCCCTTAGCTTCAGGGTCCGTTCTGCCCGACTATTTGCCTCGTCCGCCCCTGAACGGCCAGTGTTCCTTGGGCAGGTCTGGAGGGGCTAGGATCCCACCCTCCCATCACACATCGCTGAGCCAGGCGCCCGCGGGGCTTGAGGCTTGGCCACACTGGGGCCTTTGCCTCTCATGATGGATTTTAAGTGATTTTAATGAGACTTTCCCGACCCTCTGTCCCGAAATCTCTCAGTGCAAACACTAGGACACAGCACGAAGCCAGAAGAGAAAACTAGCGTTTTGAATGATATACATACTATCCTGGATCATTTTCTCCCCTTTCGGTTAAAAGTGGACGGTGCCCTTCCTAACCTGTTCTGTCTGGTGTTACGTCTCCGAGAATACTTCTGTTGACCTGGAAGCCAGCACTGTACTCCTCCTGCTTGGACTGTCTAAAACCAAAGGCCGCCGGGACCCTTTCAGAAATCTCCCCTCTCTCCACCCAGCCTCATTCGTGGGCTAAGCCATGGCGCCCACCTTCTGTCAGGAGTGAGACCCCACTCAGAGGGGGATGACATCTGCCAAAGCTGAGAGTTCGGGCAGCGTCTGCCAGAGCCCAGCCCCTGAGCCCAGAGTCACAGCCAATGTCCCTCCTTCTGAAGTGTCAATGGATTGACCCAAAGGACATGGCCAGGGGTGGACGTACAAGGATGTGCATTACAACACGGGTTAATTACAGTGGAAAGTTCCATGCAGCCGACATGTTCTACCACAAGACGCCAGTTGTAAGCCACGAATACAACAGCCACGTGATGAAATATGAAACAATTAGCGACTTCATTCTCAACAAATATTTTGAGGATGCAGGAAATGCTCGTGCTGTATGAACACAAGGGGAAGAGCCAGACAGAAATCTGTGAGTAAAGGGTTGTGTCGCACACTCACAGACACACACGAGTGACCCAACGCCTGGTGGGCGTCGCTGAAAGGAGGCGTGCGGGAAGGCTGGGATCGTCAGAGACTTTACTTTTCCTCCAAAGAACTTCCTGCATTTTCCAAAATGTCTGCACAAGGGTGAATTTCGTTTGTAATTAGAAGAAAGGTCATATTCTTACCAGTAAATTAAACAATAGGAAAGGCCAGGCTATCCAGACATTGGGACTTGCCTTGGGGTTGCCATGAAGAGCTCAGAGCAGACACCGAAACCACATCTTGGAAAGCCGTGTGCATAATTAACAAATTTCAGACTCAAATAAAACCTCGGATCAGAGGTCATGCCCCCAACATGCTTCTCACTTTCCCGCTGCGCATGGCCCCCTGCCCCCACCCAGGACGGGGCTCATCCATCAGGAGGGGGGCCCAGGTGGCCACCCCACAGCTCCCTGGGGGGAGGAACATGGGGGCCTCAGAGTCTCCACCACGAGGCAAGGTCAGGCGGTAAAAGTGCCTCCAGGACAGTGTGGGAGCCCACTCAGGGTGACCATGACTCGTCACGTGCCCTCTGCCCGAGAGCCCACCCTGGGGATGGCAGCCTCCCCTGGGCAGAGGATCAGAGGCATTCAAGGTTTGGGTGACACATAAACGCTGCTTCTGCCATATTCCTCCAGTGTGCAATACTTTGGGATGCCAAGCTGATATAATAAATGAAAACCAAGAAGGGAGTGGGTTTGGGGAAAACAGTTTTAAAAATGTAATATTGCCACGATTTAAAATGTTTCTCTGACTCCGACTGAAGAGACACATTTCTTTCTTTTTCTTACGAGTTCTGGTACCCCTTAATGGAGCCACCGTCTCACACAAAATCGGGTTCTCCTTGGATTAATATCTTTGAAAATTAACTTGATTTATAACCAATTTTCTCCTCATTTAAACAGCAACCCCCAAGGGCTCCTCTGGGGAACCCACAGGATCCGAGAAACGATGGGTTGCCAGGAAAGCTCGGTGAAGCAAAATCTTTGCAAACATGTACATATGGCAGTGGGTGCTTAAGGGAGCAAAATAATGTATTTCCTTGTTTTACATTCCTGCTTTAATTTTGGAGTTATACATGCAGTTTGCTGGGGATGGGGTAACACTAATTGGATAATTATGAAACCACCCCGTCTGATTTCCCATTTTCGAAAGTAACCGCGTATCTCCCCATCCTCAGCACACACGAATGGTGTTAGACGTGGGCCAGCATCTTCGGAATATGGGGCAGACCCCCGCCCCCCAGTATAAGAGGAGCCTGAGACACGTCACCCCCCCCCTGGAGCTTTGGAATGACGCAGGGTCCCCTCTCTGCAGTCAACGTGGAAAGGTGGGATATATTTAGAATGGCTCGCCAGATGCTACTCACAGATGCCAGAAGCACGGAAATTGGTCGAGGGGTGCGCTTGTCCCCTCTGCTGAGAAACAAACACCGTGCTTTATTACTTTGCCATCATCCAGCGCGAAATGCATGGTCTATGTGTGTGCCGCGAAGGTGGCAGGGACGAAACACGGGTGGGTGATAACCGGGTGGGGTAGAGTGTGAGCGTTTCCCGTATGCCAGGCACTGGCCAAGTGTTTGCCATCCTGCTGACCTCACGGCGGACCCCAGCACTGTCCCCGCACCCCTGTGTCTGTAGATAAGGGGGAGCTGCCCAAGGATGCGCTGAGGCTTTCCTTCTCGCAGGAGACTGTCGTCCACGGGGCTCCCGACGTGATCTCTATTCTATCATCCACTCCGCTCATCATCCCCAAGTCCCGTTTAGGCACATGAATTTCTCTTGTTGCTCCCAGGGTGTCATGGGCCCCAGCACCACACGGTGCTCAAGAAATGCCTGCCTGATGAAGGAACGGGCGCCCGCTCTCTGTTGTCCTGCGCAACTTAATGCAGACCGTTCCAGCTCCGTGGGCTCTTCCAGACCGGGACACGACTTTCCAGAAGTATTTTCACCCAGGCTGCCAACCTTCCACTGCCCTGTTTCCCGCCGTCGGCCACACTGTGCTCGGATCTCCACCTTTCTGACTCTGCCAAAGGCCCCTCTGCGTCCCGGCCTCTGCAGGCACAGCCACCGCAGCCGGTCCCGGAGCACCACTGTGCAAGCCAGGCTGCTGAAGGCCCCGGGGTCTCCAGAGAGTGGCCCCGCGCACACCTGCTCCGGTGGATGTGGCCCAGCCCGACCGCGTCGATCCCGGACCGCTGGGACCCTCAGATACCGGTGAACGATCTAGAAGGACGAGCTGTCAGCCCGAATCCCTCCGGTGCCCTCTCCCCAGAGCTGGGGAAAGAGCACTTTGGAAATGATTTTGATCCCTGGTAACTGTGCTGTTCTGGTGGGGAGGTGGGAAGGACTTCTCCCAGAGGACACAGGCTTGGCCACGATGGCCGAATTCTGTGCTCCTGGAAGAGAGGAGGCCGGAGCCTAGTCCCGGGGGCCCCTCGGGGAGGGGTTAGCCCACCACCATCGTCTGGGCAGTCCCCAGAGACTTTCAGTAGAAAGGGCCAGTGCGCTCCTGCCGGGGCCCCAACACCGTCCCACTGGGCAGAGCTGCCCCGGAGAGAGCCCCTTCCCCTCTGCTTCCCGAGGACTGACCCACGTCCCCAGCTCAGCCAAGGGGACACAGGCGTGAGGACAGACGGCCAGGCTGCCCGCATTTCCTCCAAAAACCCGGCCTCCTCTTCCAATCAAAATGCACCTTTCGTAACACATCCTCAGCGTCTTCCCGGCACCTCGAGGCCTCCGGCTGCCGACGGAGAGTGCACTCGGTCACTGAGGGTGCAGGTGTCCGTCGAGGACCCCGGGCTCACCGGGGGCATTTCCGGGGACGCACGTCTGGGAGAAGAGCCTTCCCAGCCTCCCCCGCAGCCCCTCTCAGGTGCTCCTGGAAGGCCCCACATGACAGGGCCTGGTTCTGAAGGACAGAGGGGCCACAGCCGGCTTGTCGCAGAATGGCACCGTTCTGCCCAGGGGGAGAGAAAGCCCGCCGGACGCACGGCCGTGGGTGCCCAGGACCACGTGCTCCGCTGGCTGTGCGATCACGGAATGTGAGCAGGACCGCGCGGGGCAGCCGCCTCCTCAGGGCTTCGCACCCAGACAGCACCAGTTCCGTTGTGGTTCCCACACCACCACTTGCCGTCTGTGCAACTCCCGGGCCCTCCTGAGCCTCAGCGTCCTCCCCCGAGCGCAGAGACAGAGAAGTGCCGTCCGTTCTGCCACGTCTCAGAGCCGCCACGGGAGTCAAGGAGACGGTGAGGGCCGCAGTGTTTAATGAAGGCCCTGTGCACACGTGGGGAGATTGGGAGAAGCAGGAAAGTAGGTGGGGAACCCTGAAACTGGGCTCAGTCTACACCACAGTTTTTCCGTAAGACACTCCTTTGCTATTTCAGATCATGTCATTGACTCCGACAGCCCGAAATCAAAACACCTGCTCCAGGGTGCAGGGCATCTGCTTACTGACAAAGGCATTTCGTCCACCCCCCACTTGAATGCCTCTACAGACCTGGAACTCACTACCTAACAGAGCATGCTGCCCCATCTGAGGCAAGATTTTCTCTGTGTTGAGTTTACATCTATAAACTCTCTGGTGACACGTAGGAGGAAAAGGCATAGCTGGAGCTGAAACCTTGAAGCCTCAGCGTGCGGGGTCGAGGCAGCTTGCGGCAGCTAGCTGGAATGGGGGGAACACATTCTACCTGCCTCAGTTCCCATCTCCTCACGGAGTAGCGGAGAAAGTTTGATGGTGGAAGTGTCATATCAGTTTAGATCCTTTGTGTTAGGTGAAACAAAGGCAAGGTCTTGGCTTACAGGGGTGGGTCCGCTTTCAGGTCCGGTTTGATCCAGGACACAAAGGACGCCCCCAGGGCTCTGCCTCTGGTTCTGGCGTCCCTCAGCTCATGGCCACCTGTGCACTGGGCATATCCCCCAGCTGGTGCTCACTGGTGGCAACAGAATGACCCCAGCCCACTCAGACCGCGTAGCTGTGGACCTCACATCCTGGCATGCGAATTTTCTAACTGTTCTTGTGTCTGTGGGGATGGAGTGTGCTTCTCAGCACCTACTGTTGAACCAGAGGTGGAGCCAGTTAGACCCAGCACTGGCTGAGCATCAGAGAAGAGCCTTCCCCGGGGGGAGTCAGGTTCTGAGAAAAGAACAATGCTGCTGTGGTTCAGCACGAGGCATGAGCATCAACACACCTTCTCAACATTTTCCTGATCACGTTTTGGCTAAATCCAGACCATTGCTTGTGGGGATTTAGAACGCCACCACCACGGTCTACACTGTCGCCAGGGAGGGTCTATAAGCCGCTTCTATTGAACAGCAACACCACGAGCCCCCCCCGGGCAGGCTGCTGTGTCTCCGATCAAGGCCCAGGCCCACCGGCTCATGCTGAGTGAAAGCCCTGGGGGACTCCGGAGGCCCAGGCCTCTCCCAGTGCCCGAAATGATTTGAACAGTGCTCAAGGCCGTGGAGATCCCGGGAGCTAACCACAGCAATTCACGCCGGAGAAACCCTGCACTTGCTACCAGGGGTGATAATGGGTAGCTGAGCGAATGCCCTTGATGAAAATGTTTGGGTTGTGGGGTTCAGCCTGGGCACCCGCAGGACAGCAGGTCCCACTGTGCTGGGGGCTGCAGAAGGAAAACACGGGGCGAGAGGGGGTGGGCAGGAGTCTGGCATCCTGGGGGGGGGGGGGAGGGGCGGGCACAGGAGGTGTTTTACTCCCGTTCATTTTATTTCTCTTTGATCCAGATGCAAACAAAACTGTTGACCCGACACGGCCAGGAGTCTGGCTCTCCTTGGAGACTTGGCAGATGCTGTGTCCTCATCGACAAATATTTACTGAGCGATTGCTATGTTCTCGGCAGGAGTGCACAGGGCAGGGCCGGGCCGGGCAGGGGTGCGTTCTGCAGCAAACAGACCGAGTCTCTGCTCTCACAGAGCTTGCGTGCTTCCGGAAAGCCCAGCACAAATGCCTGGTCTGGCACATGGCTCAGTGTGCCTCGGGGACCGTGAAGCCGGTGGGGACCAGCACGGGGGCTGTCACCTGGCCTGGCTCCGCATCCCGCCATCTGCCCCCTCGCCTGCAGCCCTAAGTCTGCCCCAGGGCGTTCTAGGGGGCGTGAGGGACAGGAGGACTGGGGAGGACACCACCTCCCGGGGCCCCACAAGCAACGACCACAAACCTCGTGCCTGAGATCAACACGAACTTCTGCTCTCCTGGCTCTGGTGGCCAGAAGCCCAAAGTGGGGGTGCACACGGGTGCGTGCGGTTGGAGGCTCCAGGGGAGAGTCACTTCCTCCAGCTTCCAAGGACCGCCCCGTCTTCAGAGCCACTCAGAGCGCCTTCCCATGTCCCTGTGGCTCCGACCCCCCTGCCTGCCCCTCATGACCCTCTGGTCTGCCTGCCGACCCGGGGAACAACCCCCCTCAAGGACCCTGACATTCCATCTGTGGAATCCCTCTAGGAGGTGACCGAGGCCCGGGTTCCGGGGGTGAGGATGTGGGCGTCTTCAGGGGGCCGTGACTCAGCCAACCACACAGCAAAGAGGGTCCTCTCCAATTAACTGAGATTTCACATCTGCAAATATCATGACGTGCACACGTTTCTGCCCCTCTCCCCCCACCCCGTGGCAGGAAGAAACACATTACTCAGGAGTTTTGTTGTTCATCTTGCTAAAAAGTTAAAAAAAAAAAAAACGCAATGGCTCAGGATCTGCTTGTTTTCACAACAGGGAGACTGGATACTTTGACATGGTGGCACTCAGTTTTGCTCTTTTTGAAGCCGGTGAATCCTTTTGGGTTTAGAACTTTCTAGAGTCCTCTCTCCAGGAAGGTTTCTGAAACAGACTGCTTAGACAAGGGCCACCCGCACGGGTCGAGGGGGGAGGATGTGTGTGGGTTCACTCTGCGTGCATCATTGATCAACACTGATCACCTAGAGAGCCCACCTTGTTTATGCCGTCTCCATGGGAACAGCCTGCGCGCCGCGGTGTTGACTCTCAGGAATGGGAAACATTTTCACAAAGCATCTTAACCTGTTCGCCACTCCGTGTGTGGCGCGAGGGGGAAAGCAGCAGCTGCCGGGCCGCAGGGATGGAGAGAAGGGAAGCAGGGAGGCGGGTGAAGGGGCCACAGCTTTCTCTGCTGGAAACGAGCAGCTGGGAGCTGGCTGGGAAGGGGAAGGAGGGACTGGACGGGCCCCCAGGGAGCCCTTCAGTCCGTCATGTCACTGCACCCACGTGGCCCAAGTGACAAGTTTTGAAAAGAAGAACCGGTCCAGGCCCGACGGGCCAAGGTGGCACGTGTCCCGCCAGCTCCCTCCGCCTTCACCAGAGCAGCCATCACCGGCCGCAGCGACGTCTGTCTACAGTGAGTGCAGAGCAGGCCATCTGGGGTGCACCTGATGACCCAGAGACCTCAGGAGCCCCTGAGACCTCAGGTGACGGGTCAAGGCCAGGGTGGAGGACACTGGGCTGACCCTCCCTAACCCGGGGGCAGAGACGGTTTGCAGGCCCTGCAATGCTGAGCCTCGTGTCCCTTGCTGGTCAGCAGGGAGACTTGAGCCAAGATGCATTGGACCCAGGAGACTGTGTGGTTCGGACCTCAGACCCGCAAGGGTGCCCCGTGGTCCTGCCCCCACGGCAGGCCACAGGGGGCATGCGTCCCACCAGGAGCTGTCTGCTCCTCCTCCCTGACCTCTCCCCGTGGACTCTCGAAGTCCCATGTGAGCTGGGGACAGGCTTCCCCCCAGCAAGCCTCCCTGTGGCCGCCCAGACCGGAAAGGCTGAAAAGGTTAATCCATTGTCGGGCAAAGCAGGAGTGAGTCTCGGGACCAGATGAGCAGACCCGGTGTCCAGAGGGTGGTTTTGTCACTTGTCTGTTTCTCTTTGGTCACCAGGCTGTCAGGGGGCCGGGTTTCTCTCCTGTCGTCCTATGTCCTGCGGCCTCCAGAGGTGACCTCATTCTTTTGGTCTCTGGCCCAGACTGTCCTCTGACAGCCTTATTTGAGGATTTGGTGATTCTTTTTTTTTCTTTTAATGTTTATTTATTTTTGAGAGAGAAAGATCGCGCACAGGGGAGGGGCAGAGAGAGAGGGAGACACAGAATACGAAGCAGGCTCCGGGCTCCGAGCTGTCAGCACAGAGCCTGACGCGGGGCTCGAACTCACAAACCATGAGATCGTGACCCGATCCCAAGTCGGACGCCCAACCGACCGAGCCCCCCAGGCGCCCCAGGGATTTGGTAATTCTGTCTGTGCAGGTGCAGAGAGCTCAGTGCCCCTGAGCTAAATGAGGGGTGTCTCCTGGCCCCGGGGCTTGCGGGCTCCATGAATCACTTCCCCAGGAAGGAAAGACCAGTTCCTGGCAGAGCCCAGATCAGCCACGGGGATCTGACTGAGAAGGCGGCCTTCGAGGCCCGTGCAAATCAGGGAATGACAGCCAGGAGCACACGGTGGGCCTGGCTCCGTGCCTCCCTGCAGGACGCTTCCCCCCCAGGCCCGGGTCTGCCCAGACCACTGCAACTGGGACCCAGGGCCTCAACAACAGAAACGGGCTCTCTCCAGTCTGGAGGCTGGACGTCTGAGATGGACATGTCAGCAGGTCTGGCGTCTTCTGAGGACCCAGAGGCGGAATCCGCCCCAGCCTCTCCCGCTGGGTTCCGGGGGCATCTTCGCTGGGCCGGGACTCGTGGGTGCGCGTCCCGCTCTCTGCCTCCACTCCACGTGCCCTTCTCGCTCCGTGCCCCTCTGTGTCCAGGTCCCCCTTTTGGACCAGGACATACTGGATCAGGGCCCCCCCAGGCCATGAGCCGTGTAAAGCATCATCTCCTCTGTAAAGACGACCCATCTTCAAATAAGGTCACATTCTTGGTACTAGGGGGCAGAACTCCCAATGTATGAAATGGGTGGGGGACACAATTCAACTCCGGAAGATAATGAACAAAATCTTATTTGATTCTCAAAACCACATAGCATCAGTTTCTCCAACCTACAAATGTTGCAAGTGAGGCTTAAAAGGCTTAAATAATCTGCCCAAGGCCACAGGCCTTGTAAACAGAGAACTGGGACTCAGCCCCAGCCAGCTCGTCGCCAACGTATTCTTAAACTCTCACTCGACTCCCCTTAACATCAGAACACGGGGTTATAGTCACCCCGCGTGCGTGGAGAACAGCAGGTGCATCCTGTCTTTGGTGGGGTGAGGACAGTGCACCCCACCTTCACGCTTTGTGGGGCGGCCGGGACAGGGGTGCCAGGTGACTGGAGAAGCCGGGGGATCGCCCTGGATTCGGGAGCCCTGCAGCCCAGCAGCGTCGAGGCCGCGTGTCCAAGACTTAAGACTCAGAAAATGGTTGAAAACAAAGACTGCAAATATCAAAGTCCTCAGGGAGAGCGCGGGAGATGTAAATGTGGTTCTGAATGTGGTCCAACAGCGGAAGGGGATTAATTAGGATTTTTTTGGTCGCAAGAAATGGAGAGGAACCTGATCTCACATAAGCCAGAAGAGAAAGGACTGGCTGAGAATCCCAGGTCTCCCGAGGCCCGGACCGAGGGGCAGGCAGGCCCATGCAGGGCTGAGGCCAGAACGGCAACACCCCCAAGTGCTCTGGGTTTCTGCACACCTCCTGCTGCCCCCACCAATGGCAGTGCACACAGTCACCGCTGGGCCCCAGTTTATGTCTTTTTGCATTGGAGACACTCACCCCAAACCCTCCCAGGTCCAGGGACACCTGTGTGGCTCAGCCAGTTAAGCGTCTGACTCTTGATCTCGGCTCAGCTCTTGATCTCAGGGTCGTGGGTTCAAGTGCCACTTTGGACTTTGTGCTGGGTGCGGAGTAAAAAAAAAAAAAAAAAAAAAAAAAGAATCTCCAGGGTCCAAATTCCCAGGACACATACTCTGACTGCCCATCTCAGTGCAAGGGTCCACATCATGGTGCATCCAGCTGTGGCCAGAAGCAAGGTCACGCGGTATGGATCTGGGGCCAGCCTGGGTACCCGGGAAGGGTGGGTGGAGGGACACGTGCCATGAGCAAAGACTCCCCAGAGAGCCTTCCTCCCCGTGGGCCAACGCGAGAAAGTCCGGGCTTGGTTTTCATTTTTCCAGGGACTGGGTTTAGATATAAGGGGACCGCGGTAAGAATTTGTAGACATCTGCTTTGTTTAAACAGGAAACCGGGTGTGGGAGGAGCTATGCTTTCCACAAATCAAGCTTTTCAGGCTCCGCGGTCGGCTCTAAATGGGGCCTCCTGCTTCTGTACTGGTTTCTTAGCAACTAAATACCTGACTAATATTCCATTTTTCCAGGGCTTTAAGAGCTGCAAGATATTAATTCCAAACAAGACATCTAAACTGTTACTCTGGAAACTTGCGTACGCAGCCCTTCATAGATTAGATGATGAAATGCCACATTAGAAATACCTCGATTTTTGCCCATGCTTCCCCACAGGCAGGTCAGCTTTGCTGGCCCCGGGCAGCTGGGCATCCCCTACACCACACCAGGTGGCTGCTGCAGGAAGGGGGTCAGTCAGGGCTCAGGGTCCCTGCTCAAGCTGTGAACTTGTGCACAGCCTGGTGTGAGCTCCAGGTGACCTTGACGAGTCCAGAAGCTTCTCTGAGGCTCAGTTTGCTCCTCTGGAAACTGAGAACACAGTAGTTCGCTCACGGGTGACTCTACATGTTTTACACGGTGCAGAGACAGAGGGAGCCTCTGGAGGGTCAGAGATGGAGGACAGCAGCTACTCACAACACACAGTAAACAGCAAAGGGAGCGTGGTCCCCCCAGGACCCATGGATTTGTCTACATGGTGCCCAGGGTCAAGGACACAGCTTCACATGCATTTATCAGGGAAAAAAATGTAAAACCAAACAGCTTGTCATTTTCTGATTCCACATGTAAGGACTTTGTGTAAGGGTTAAATTGTACTGTAAAGCTAACGCTTAGCTTGAAAGATAACAACTTTGTTCTGACAATGAAGGTCAAAAGATAACAACCTTGCTTTTACTCTTGTAAATCATACTTCATACTCTTGTGAATCAGGCTTTACCAATGAAAGAAACAAAAGCTCAAAAAAGAGCGTCAGAGACAAGGTCAAAGAGATCCACTGGTTGCAACTTAGCGGCAGAAAGTCTAAAATAATCACCTCATTGGATAACTGTTTCTGATTCATCTGGCAACTATTTCTAACTCATCTAGAAACTGTTTCTCTGTTCTGTTCCCAGATAATGATAAAACGATGTGATCGGCTTTAAAAACTCGGTACCCCGGCTGTTCGAGGCCACGCTCTTGACAGGAGTGTTGGTCCCGATCGGTCGGCCACACTCTTGACAGGAGTGTTGGTCCCGATCGGTCGGCCACACTCTTGACAGGAGTGTTGGTCCCGATCGGTCGGCCACACTCTTATCAAGAGTGTTGGTCCCGATCGGTCAGCCTTGCCTCTTAGCGACACCAGCAACGAGTGCGCGGAGGTCCAGGTTCGAACCTGCAATAAACGACCCTTGCCGCTTGGCTTTGACTTAAGACTCTGGTGGTCTTTTGTGGGAGGTTTCAGAACTTCGGGCATAACATGTGGAAGTTGCTGCACATACCTAACAAGTGAAAGCTGAACAGACTGAAAGACTCAGCAACTCTTCTCGGCTTCATAGGAGAGGGGCACCCAGGGCAAGCTACTGCCCCGAAGACTGGAGACAGACAGGCAGGAGACACAGGGATAGGAGGGAAGAATTACGATCGTTTTGTTATTAGGAGGTACCCACACTGCCCATGAAGCAGGATAGTGTTATTAAAAAGTGGACCTAAATTAGTTGACTCGATGTCGTCGGGATGTCAGTTCTTGCCAGTTTGGTCGGTAGCTTCACTGCAACCCCACTCAAATCTCAGGAAGTCACTTCATGGATATTGACAATGGACGGGAGGCCACGGACCCAGAGGAGCCAACGCGAGAGCCGGAGGGGGACTACCCGACGTCAAGCCCACCGCAAAGCCACAGCAATCACGCCGCCGTGTCCCGGCGGAAGAAGGCACAGACCGTGGGACAGAACAGAGCCCAGAAACAGGCCCCAGAAACCCAGTCGACGGACGTCTGACAAAGGAGCGGAGGCGACACGACGGAGCAGAGACCGTCTCTTCGACAACCGGGGCCGAACCCCCCGGCCGTCCACCTGCAGAAGAACGCATCTAGACACGGACCTCACCCCCTTCACGAAAATTCACTCAAAGTGGGTCACAGACTTAAAGTAAAATGCGAACCCTGATCTCCTCGATGACAACCCAGGAGAAAGTCTCGGTGACCCTGGGGATGGCGATGAGCTTTCAGACACAACGCCCAGACAGGATCCAAGAAGGAAAGCTGGCAAGCTGGACTGCGGTAGAATTAAAGACGTCTGCTCTCGGAAAGACTGTCAGGAGCCACAGACTTGGAGAAAATAGGTACAAACGACATTTGATAAAAGACAGTCGTCCTAAATATACAAAGAGCTCTTAAAACTCCACAGTAAGAAAACAACCCGATTAGAAACGGGCCGGAGACCCGAGCAGGCCCCTCACCGGAGAAGACGCACAGATGCAGACGGGCGCGGGGACAGACGCTCCGCATCACAGGTCGTCAGGGAAACGCAAACCACAACAGCGAGGCACCACGCACGCCTGTCACCAGGGCCCAAACCCACGACCCTGACGACCCCAGACGCTGGCGAGGGCGCGGAGCGGCAGGAGCGCTCGGCCGTTGCCGGCGGGAACGCAGGATGGCGCGGCCGCTTTGGAGGAGAGTTTGGTGTTTGGCTACAAAACGAATCATACTCTCACCGGACGAGCCGGCCATCGCGTTCCTTGCGATTTATCTCCACGAGTCAAAAACTCGTGTCCACACAAAAACCTGTCCACGGATTTGTATAGCGGCTGTGCTCGCGACTGCCAGAACTTGGAAGCGACCACGGCATCCTTCAGAAGGTGACGGATAAACTGTGGTAGATCCACAACGTGGACCATTACTCTGTGCTCACGAGAAACGAGCTCTCGGTCGCGAAAACGCAGGGAGGAGGCTCCGACGCTCGTCACTAAGGCAGGAGGCCGATCTGAGGAGCCCCCACACGTGAGTCCGGCCACATGACTTCCTGGAAAAGCACAGCCGGGGACACGCAAAGGGTCAGTGGCCGTCGGGTGGCGGGAGGTGGGGGTGACGGCAGCGGGGAGATGAACACGCGCAGCTCGGGGGGGCTCGGGGCCTTGACACTAGAGCGCGCGATGCTGTGAAGGTAGGCGCACGTCACCGCACGTTTGTCCAGACCCACAGAACGCACGACGCCGAGAGTGACCCCAAGGCGCACGTGGACTCGGTGGTGATGACGCGTCCGTGGAGGCTCATCCTTGGTATGATACACACCGTCCTGGTGAGCGATGTGGACATCAGGAGGCTGTGCGTGTGCAGGGGCGGCGGCTGCGGGGAACCTCTGTGCCCCCCCCCACGTTGTTGTGAACCTAAAACTGATCTAAAATATAAAGTACTTTTTTTTTAAAAAGCAAAGAATTAAGCTTTTAACTCAGAAAAATCAGGCCTAAAATGCTCTCACTCCCTGCCAGGCGTTGTTTCCTGCAGACTTCACAGTGACTGCTTGGACTTGGGGGCTCGTCACCCTCATTTGTAGCCACGGGGGGCCCGGCTCGGGGTCACAGGTGACCTGCCCAGGGCTTCTCGGCCTGAGTGAGGGTGCCAGGGCCCCCCGGCTGTGCGTCCAGGCCTGTGTCCACAACCTTGCCCCAGGACCCCTCCCCAACACAACACCTAAACCCAAAAGGTGGAAGAAGCAGTGACTGAAAAAGAAGAGAAATAATAAAATAGAAAAGCATAAGTCAGAGTTGACCTGTAAAATCTCCCTTATGTTGGGAGGGGGCGTCCACACTCTGCACGTCCCTCCCCCCCCCCCCCTGCGCAGGCTGCCCCACTGGCCCTCCCCTGACACAGCCGGGTCCGTCCTCAGGGTCCTGGGTCCCCAGCGATGTCCTTGGGCCCCGCCCCAACCCTAGAAGAAATATTGAAATAGAATTTCAAAAGTCAGCTTGTTCCATAAAACCACAAAATGTTTGTTTCTTTTTTTTTTAATTTTTTTTAATTTTTTTTTTTCCAACCTTTTTTATTTATTTTTTCTGGGACAGAGAGAGACAGACAGAGCATGAACGGGGGAGGGGCAGCAAGAGGGAGACACAGAATCGGAAACAGGCTCCAGGCTCCGAGCCATCAGCCCAGAGCCCGACGCGGGGCTCGAACTCACGGACCGCGAGATCGTGACCCGGCTGAAGTCGGACGCCTAACCGACTGCGCCACCCAGGCGCCCCTGTTTCTTAAGAACAAAATCAAAGAGATACAAGCATAAAGAGCAGAAAGCAGGACCTCTGAAATAAAGGTTCTCAGTTCACGACTCAGAACCTTGGCCGTGGAAAAGGTGGAAACAGCAGGCAGGTGAGGCAGCCGGCGAGCTCCCTGTGGCCTCCCGGTCTTCACCGGTGACGGGCCCAGGTGATGTCCCCGGGGGGGGGGAGGGCTGGGGTTGAGGGGCCGCCTGTGAGGGCCGGGTCCCCTGAGCGAGGACCCAGTGTTGTGCATGTTGTGCAGGACGCTTTGCTCAAACCTCGAAGGTCTGTGCCCTGGGCAGGCGTGGAGGTGGGGCCCCACGTGCGCCTCCGGCTAGAGAAACACCACAGAGAGCTGGGGACACGGGGCCGCCCGACCCCGCCCCAGGCTGTGCATGAGAGCTGGCTTCTGCTGCATCCTGGGGCCCCTACCTCCTGACACCTCAGAGATGCTGCACCTATAAATTTGGGAACAGGAAGAACGCATCGTGGGCCAGCCCATGGGAAGCACTATGTGAGCATTAGCTAATGTTGCCACATAATGTTTGATCGTGACCTCTGCCTTGTCTGGCGTGGCTGTCACCACTTCCCTGGGTTCCAGATGAAGAAACTGAGAGGGGCGCCTGGGTGGCGCAGTCGGTTAAGCGTCCGACTTCAGCCAGGTCACGATCTCGCGGTCTGTGAGTTCGAGCCCCGCGTCAGGCTCTGGGCTGATGGCTCGGAGCCTGGAGCCTGTTTCCGATTCTGTGTCTCCCTCTCTCTCTGCCCCTCCCCCGTTCATGCTCTGTCTCTCTCTGTCCCAAAAATAAAAAAATAAAAAAAAAAAAAAACGTTGAAAAAAAAAAAGAAACTGAGGCCCGGGGGCAGGCGGAGGCTTGCCCTGAGGCCCCCAACCGGAGTTTGTGGCCAGCCCTCAGCTGGAAGCCACTCCTGGATCTTTGTCCAGTGACCTTCAGGTAAAAACAAGGAGTAGCAGGCCTTTCAGTGTGGCCCAGCCCCGCGTGCAGTAAAGTCGCTTAATCTGGCATTTTACCGTTCAGAAATCCCTATTAACTAGCGATCATACAACACGGTGATAATTGATATTCATGAGGAACTTAATTGTAATTAAGTTTAAAATAGCATTAGTGTTAAGTGTATTTTATTCTAACTCCTTGCCAATCGGTCATCCGTGTGCAGTAGATGAGGTAACAAGAAATCACGCTTATTAAGACCACTCGACCTTCCTGGTTCCGACCTTCCCGGACACCAGTCCCCAGTGAGAGGACACGCTCTGCCAAGTAGGGTCAGCCCCACGTGCTGGCCCCACGTGCCCAGGTCGCTGACCCACCTCCTTCCTGGACTCCTCCGTGGCAGGTCCTGGCACTGTGCACCCCCTGAGTGGACATCCCATGGCCGGCAGCCCCCTCCCAGGTTAGGGGCCAAGAGTGCACCCTGAAAAGTATGTCCAAATCCTAACCCGAGAGCCTATGGATGTGACTTTATGTGAAAATAGCATCTTTGCCGTTGTGATCCAATCAAAGATCTCAAAGAAAGATCATCCTGGGTTTAGGGTGACCCTAAAAAAAGAACAGAGAGACACTTGGGCAGGGAGAGGCCACGTGAAGGGGGAGGAAGAGGGTGGAGGGACGAGGCCACGAGCCCACAAAAAGTGGAGCCCCCAGAATCTGGGAGAGGCAGGAAGGACCCTCCCCTGGAGCCATCCCTGGTTCCCAGACTTCCGGTTCCAGAACTGAGAGCGAGTTCATCTCTGATATAAGCCTCCACTTTCCGGTGCTTTGTTGCAGAAGCCACGCGAGACTGACCAGAGCCACATTCCCAGGCGTCCTGAGGCCTCCGTGCGGACACCACGACCCAGGCTGAGTTAGACGGCGGGCCTCTGCTTGCATATACACGTTCATTCCTAAATGCTGTATTCATGCAATCATTCAGAACCTCTTGGGGGCCACATTCAATGTCACACGTTGGGCCAGGCTCTGGGTCCGCGCTGTGAACACAGCAGGGCTGATTCAGGCCCCTGAGGGCCCTCTGGGATGGGGCTCCTGATGGGGACAGACAGTCAGCAGCCCCGAGCGCTGGAGCGCCCCCATCACACGTGCGTACCTCAGCAGGTGACCTCGCACAGACACGTGGGCCGGGGCCCTTGAAGGCGGCCTTTGTGCGCTCGGAGGTGGCAGAACCAGCACCTGCCACAATCCCAGGCCACAGGCAGGAATCCACCTGTGTTCCGTCCTTCCTCCGGACCCTGAGAACGTCGTGGTGACCTGAGGAATTCACACACGGCTGTCAGTGATGAGCCCTACATTTTTAGAAATACATATGTGAAAATAGGGCCACGTTTTAGCCACCGCACAAACCCTGACCAGGAACACAGCCCCGAGAGCAGCCTTTCCACGACCTTCACGGTTTAGCAGAAGCTAATAGCTTCCACTAAATTTGCAAAAGGAAAGCAGCCCCAGGCATGTGTTCCCTACCCCACCAGTGCCTCCCAACCCAAAGCCCCCGCACCCCGAGGTCCGGCCCTACAGGACCAACGGTGGCCTGGGGACGGCGTAGGCAGATCCCAAACCAGCCAGTCTAATTATCTAGGAAGCCCAATTTGCACATTGAAAATACGGCGGCAGGAAGGGAGCTCGCTGGCATTTCTCAGCTCTGCCCGTGTCGTCTTCTGATGGCATCGTAAGACACTCTCCTAATGAAGCAATAAAAACAGTGTGAAACTTAAAGCCACCCAAGGACATCTTCAAATGACACCAACTCCTCTCCCTGCAGTGATATTAGCCGAATGGCTTAGATGATACAGACCACAAAGTGTTCTCCAGGGACACCCCCCACCACACTCCGCATGAGGGAGATAAATGCTCAGTTCTCGCCTGGCCGATACCCCAGCTGGGACCTGGAATATTCCCTCCAGTAGGAACTTCCATATTCTAACCACTCACAGTTTTCCCGGTGACCTCCTGCGAACGCGTAGCTGCCCAGGCGAATGTGCAGATTACTGATGTAAAGTCTACTGTGTGCTCGTTTCATCTTCAAAAAAGTGTTCAACTAAACTACGTGCAGCCGTGGAAGACAGCCAGGTGCTGGAGGGAGACTTTCTAAACAGAGACACATCTTCCAGCTCGTTACCGCATCCGTGGGTTTGTTTGTGGATGCCACAGGACGCTCTGCGGATAACTACACCGCGTCTGAAGAAAACACCCGTGGAGGACGACAAGGAGCCATCGAGGAAACCAGCTCATAGGATTGTTCGCAGCCAATGCCATCGCTCACAGCTGGCCCTCTGGGGAAGAGCAGGGTCCTTGAGGTCGGCCCTGGACGGGAGTGTCTCCAAACCCTGTGCCTCCTACCCCGTGGGCACTGTCCCCCCTTCCCTCCGTACTCACTGGATCTTGGCCCCAGTCTCAGGGAGCTGCCAGGGACAGGCTGGCCGACGTGAAGTGCCCCCTGAGAAGCAGATGCATGCCAGGGAGGGGACAGGCTTTGAGCTAGCTCCCCGTTGTGTCCACACACAAATCTTGCCTTAAGATACGATTCAAATGCTTGTCTCAAAGGCCCTGTAGGGTCCACCTTGCCACGCGTCACAGCCTCCTCGGCATCACTTCTTTCTGTCCCACGGCGGTTTTGCGTGGCTGGGCTCCTGTCAGCTGGGACGCACCCCAAGGCCAGTGTCCCAGGGATGTCTCACGGAGCGCCTGGCCACAGCAGCCACCTGACTCTCAGAGCCAGGAGCACTGGACTCTGCGTGGGGTCTTTGTTTCTCTTTTGTCCCTCAAGCTGATTTGGAAGAGACTCCTCTGTTGGCTGATGTGTGTGTTGTCCATCTGGACTGCTCACCAACACGGCGACATTGGGTCCACACGGGGAGCAACCGTGAAGTGTCTCTCCTGCCCCCTCCTCCCGGTGCAGCGCTAACGCGCACAGAGAGCTCCGTGGATGCGCACAGGAGATGAGAACACGAGTACCGCAACTCTACTGGGGACTCGATACAGGAGAAAGGGGGTGTCCTGGGGAACTGAGCACCTTCCAGGGAGAGCCCTGGTCCTGTTCCCCGTGGCCCAGCATCAGCCGTGGTTGATTCATTGCTCCAGAGCAGGCTTCGGATCCCCAAGGCCCCCCTAAGCGTATGCTGACCCAGAGACCAAGGCCCGGGGGGTCAAAGTCTGGCCTGCCCTCCAGTCTGATTCCTGTGATCCTCATTATTTTATTTCTTGTTTTGCTTTTGCATGTTTATTTATTTTGAGAGAGAGAAAGAGCACGTGAATGTGTGCACAGGGGAAGAGGAGAGAGAGGAGAGAACCCTAAGCAGGCTTTGTGCCGTCAGCAAAGAGCCCAGCTCGGGGCTTGATCTCACGAACCATGAGATCATAACCTGAGCCAAAACCAAGAGTCGGATGCTCAACCAACTGGGCCCCCCGGGTGCCCCGATCATATTTCAAAGAGAGGGCGCATGGTTTCCACAAGTGATAAACAGCAGGCCTGGAATGCTCCGTGAAGGCCAAATGCAGAGCACGGAAAATTCAGGACAATGTTGGTAGCGAAGCCAGGAGACCTTGGACGGTGTTGCTGAACACCCCGCTGAAGTAGGAATGCGCGGACGCAGACCGAGCTCCCACTGTATGCTGGGCCCTCTGGCACACGGTCCCTCCTGATTCCCAGGATAATCCAACGAAATATGCACGGGCCTTCCGAATGTGTAGCATTTTCCCAGGCCGCCCTTCCAGTGCTGCGAAACTTTCTCTTCCCTTCCGAGAATCAAATCCGCAAATTAAGACCAAAGTCCAGGGGAAAACGCACGGGGAGGGGGATCCTCCCCACACTCACAGTGTGTGCGTTCCTGGCACGCACCACGCCGGACACCCAAAATGCTCGGCGTGTTGCCATTCTCCGCGATCTTTTGGCAACATCCTCAAAGGCCAGCAACTGGTAGCGACTGGAATTGCCACGCGTCTTATCAGCAGTTAATAGAAGCACGTTTTTAGCGCCTACGTCGTTCACCCAGTCGACACGTTTGCAGATTGATTGCAGCGGGTGGAACTGTGTTAGATCTGAGGCATTTCATCCCACAGCCAAGCGTTCATCTGGTGAACTGAGCGACCACGAGTGAGTTCTGCCAACCAAGCTTTTAGGTCCAGAGCTTGCCCCCCGCTCAGCCGTAGACGCTCTCGAGAGTACCCTTCTGCAAGGAGCTTGCCTTCCGCTGTCTGCAGACACGCAGCGTTCTCTTCTGAACCTCATCTCGCTGCTTCGATTTGACGGATCCAGGGGCTGGCCGCGTGAACCACCGCGAACCACTGTTGCCAGCACGCCAGGGTCGAGAAAGATGTGGTCGAGGAGCCCGTTCTGCCTCCTTGCCCGATGAGACGTGAAGCCTGCTGCTCTGCCCTCCCCCACCTCACACCCCTGAGACTCGCCCTCAGACGTGGTTTTTCATGCCGCGCTGCGTAAACTCGGATCGGCGTTTGGCTGCTGACAGCTGTTTTCCGCCAGAGTTCACAGCCCATCCACCCTCTGTGCCCATACAGATGCGATTTAGGGCATCGTGAATCCATCACCACTTTTGGAATTCTAGCTAACAGATGTCCTCTTTAGAGATTCTAATGCAGACTGTTAACCCCCACCTCTCTTGGGCTGTTTTTCGGTTTGTTTTTTAAGAAGGTGCCAGTTGTCTGTGAAGATGCCAAACACTGGACCAAATACGTGGGCACTGGGCTTACGGACAGGCCTTCCTTGAATAAAACAAATACGTCTTCGGGAGCAGCGTGGGTGGGGGCTCCGAGGGAACCCGGGCTCCAGCTCGAGCGGGACGTGTCAGGCAGCAAACAGATGTCCTGCAGAGCACCGGAGATTAATCACTGCTGTTGGCACTTTAATAAACAGCTGCTTTTGAGAACGCTCTGGAATGAGCACAGTTGTGGCCACCCAATCCTTCTGAAAGAGGACAGGGGGTCATACAGCTGTAAGCCGGGAGAGAAGGAACTCGCAAGTCATTGTCAACCAGCCTCCCTCAGGCATGAGCCCCGGGGACGTGGCCCTGAGAGCGGCCTGCAGCGGAAATAGAGCAGTGAGAAGTGTGCAAGGCCCAGCCCCACGGCTGCACGGATTTGCCCCGGGAGCGTGAGGGCGCGCGGGGCGCCCCCTCCTCTCTGGGCTTCTGCAAAGCTGAGTTCCTGGGACTGAGTGGCTACGGAGTCCCGAGTGTGCATCCGTGCCCACCCATTCACACGCTCCGGAACGGGAGGGAAGCCTCTCCGATGGCCGGGCAAAGGGAAATCGGCAAAAGCAAATCTGTCTCTCTGTGCCCGCTTCCCTGCCATCAGCCCCCAGCACTCTCTGCCAAACCCCCGTGGGGATCCGTGGAAGGCTGGAAATCATTCGGGCGCCTTCCGTGGGCCTCCTCTGTGCTGGGAAAGCATCTGAGTGACGGACCTGGGCAGCGCTCCGCACAGCCAGATTCCAAGCCACGTTCCTTCTCCGTGGCTGCTTCTCTCCAGTAGCCACATCCCCCCCTTTAAATATCCCTTTGTATGGGGCGCCTGGGTGGCTCAGTCGGTTGAGCATCTGACTTTGAGTCAGGTCATGATCTCACAGCTCGTGAGTTAGAGCCCCGCGTCGGGCTTTGTGCTGACAGCTCGGAGCCTGGAGCCTGCTTCGGATTCTGTGTCTCCCTCTCCCTGCCCCTTCCCTGCTCGTGCTCTATCTCTCTCTGTCTCTCAAAAATGAATAAACGTTAAAAAAAAATTTTTTTTTTAAATATCCCTTTCTGTTTCTTGAGACTTCAGCAGGTCCCCACAGACAGGAAGTACAAAGAAAACATTTACCCAGAAGAGAACAGTCGTTGGGATAATTCTGTCTCTGGTCCAAACAAGAAGACCTGGCCAGCAAAATGGGGCTTCGGGTGGTGGGAGAGCCCTGCCTCGAAGTGAGGGAGGCCGGCCAGCTGCCACTCGGGGCCCCAGGCCCACCGTCTGTGCTGGGCCACCGGTCGGAGGTCACTCCCCGTTCTGCAGCTCAGGGCCCGGCCGTAGTGGCGAGACGTAATGCCACAGCAGACACATCCCTCCGGAGCCACGGAGCGGGGGGAGGTGCTGGGAGCCCACACAGCTGCCAATGGAAACCGCGTGCTCCACGGGCACCTCGCTTCCCCGCCCCGGGACTGGACCGAGCCCACAGCACCTTTCCCTCTGGGCCTGGAGCAGGCTGGGCCCTGGTAGCTTTGGCTCATCACGCCGGGCACGGAGGCCCCGTGTTCACCTGGCTTCCGCCGCCCTTGGAGGCTGACAGCGTCTCAGGCCTTGCTCGGGAAGCCGCCCCGCTACACCCGTCAGAGGACGCGAGACACGAGTGGGGACCTCCGTGCCGCCAGATGGAGAGCAGCCGCGTGGTGAGGAGGGGACGGCTGACTGATTCAGGGGGCACTCGGTCTAAATGCACGGGTGTCGCAGACAAACTCTGCTTCCCTCACACCAGGTTTCTCTCCCTACAGAGCAGGCGGGCAGGGCTGCCCAGAGAGAGAATAAACCAGTGCCCATTAATAAGCTTACATAGAAGCTATAAACTATAACGTTAGCACGTAGAATTCTAAAGTTCACAGGCCAGAGGGAAAATAATATCCACTAATTCTCAGAGGCTAAAATGTTGGTATTTAAAAAAGTCAAGACAGAATCCAGCATCCGACGTTCCTCCTGGTGGATCCAAGGAGGGAGGGCTGGTGGAGGAGGGGGCAAGAAGAGGGGCCGGTGACCGTGGTCATTGACTCTGGGAGACGGGTGTGGGGGTTCTCCTGGTACCCTTCTATTTGTGGGAATGGCGGAAATGGTCACCGAGCAAAGTAATTTGTAGAGAACGACTTAAGAGCCTGTGAAATCACTAAGAGGACTATGGGAGCCTGGCCATGACTTCTGGAACCATCCTCAGTCATGGCTGAGACGAACCTCCCACTGACCCAGTTCTGCCAGCCCCACTGTCAGGACAGAGGTGTAGGACAGCCTCACAGTGCCTTCCCCGGGACTCACGGGCCACATCCTTGCTCCGTATCCTTCAGCCTCCCGACAGGGGGACTCACAGCGCCTTGCGACCTGGGAAGGATGCGGGCCTTGCCCCGGTCTCAAGTGGCCTGAACCCACAAGCCGCACTCCGTGTGCCTGCCCCTTGACCCATCGGAGTTGGGGCTCATGGCCTGGAGGCCTTGGGGGTCAGAGAATTGATTAGTAATTAACCCAGGACAGGTGCAGTGTTCCAGCCAGATGGGGCTTCACAGGCCAGAGGATCCCCAGGATCGGTCCTTCAGGCCCTGCCCCGGGGGGACCAGGAGAATGGCCGGTGCTGTGGCAGCAATCTTGAGTCCAGGAGGGGAGCCCGCGGAGGAGAGGTCAGCCCCCGAGGAGCCCACCCAGGTAGCCCACCTCAGTCCCAGCGACTGAGTCCTTGGCTAGCGGTGCCCACAACCCTGCTCTCCAGATGCCCTCCGCTGCCTGGCTGTTTCTGGCTCCCCGTATGATCTGGAACTCACCCCACACACATCTCCAGGACAGGAGCGTCACTTCACCTCTTGTCACTGATTCTCCTCAGGGCGAGCGTTTTCTCCTCAGTGACACAGCTGACTGGCTACCGTAAATGTCTTGTGATGTCCCCAGGCATCTGTCCCGTTAGTACCTGCTTTGTTCCTCAAGGACCTCATGGGTTCCAAGGTCGGCCTCCCTTTGCGGTCATCCCCTTGTCTCCCGGGCACCCTGCCAGCTCCTGCTCGGGGCACTCGGGGGGCCGTGTGACAAGATCCAGTGTTTCCCACTCTTTTCAGGACCTGGGCACCTATTGTAAGGCTTTTGTTTCCAAAGACATGCTATTCTAGAACATAAGGACCCGCGCCAGCCTGTGCAGGGAGAGGGCTCCCCCCTCGTGCTGAACGGGGTGCACCCTGGCTGTGCCCCCAGGCTTGGAGGTGGCAACGTGGCCTCAGTGGGCTTTGCACGGGCTCTGCTGCGTGGCTCTGGATCATCGGGGAAACAATCTCGACATCTTTTTGCCATGTTTCAATTCCTGGGGCCCGTTTTCTGTCCCCCTGCCCTTCCCCCCACCCCAACTTCACCTGAGGCCAGTGCATGCACACGGTTAGGTCACTGCGAGTGTGGACGAGGGCTCCGTAGACCTTCGAGTCACCACTGGGCAATCCATAGCTGATGGCTCACACACGGACACCGGAAGCCACTTATCCACGAGGGACACAGTCACGCCGGACGTGAACCGTGGCCGTTGGTCCCAGAGCCTGTCCTCACCAAGGAAGTGAAAACCTAGGCATCCCTGGCCTGCACAGCGGTCCACGTGTGGCTGAGCCATGAAGATGGCTTCTGACTTGTCCCCGGGAGGCCGCGCACGGTCCCTTTGTCTCTGAGATCCCCGCCTTACCTGAGGGTCCCCTCGGGGGCTCTGTTACCCACCTTAGGAACGGACACTCACACCCAATAATAGAGCCCCACAAAAAGTGCGGGGCTGGCGCTCACCCTGAACCCTGTGATTAACACAGCCGTGCCATCAAAGGTGTAATTCAGCACTGCTGTGGATGAAAAGGAATTTCAAAGGCAGCTTTCTCTGGCTGACTTCTTTGAATCCGCTTACAAAAAATCAGAACTTGATTCCAAGCTTGTTCTCAGGGACGGCAAATTAATGAACTGTCCTCGTGTCTCTAAAGACTTCGCTCAGAACTCGGGCTACCAGGAGGGTTGGTTTTTATTAGCCGCCTTATTCTGAGCTCTTGGCAATTCCAGTCTTTTATTGGGCGTCGGAGGGCGTAGTACGAAGCTGATGAGTGTTGGTGCGGAACGTGGAAGCAGAATCAGAGATTCAGTGGCTGTGTTTCCCCATTTCACTCCTCTTCTTCCACAGTCAAAGGAAGCCAGGAGGCAGAATTGAAGTGAAAACCCAAGCGGTGCGTAATTCTTAAACGCAATAGTTAAATGCCCATAATAAGTGCAGCAGCTATTAGACCAGGGCTCTCACAAAAGGATCGGATGCTTGTCTGCCTTTGAAAGGATCGGCTCCTTGAAGCCTGACTTAGGGGATATTCAGTCAGCATGAATCTTTCCCGGTTACGTTCCCCACAAGATAGCTGTCAACTCTTTCGAACAAAGCACGCCGTTTACGATATATTTACGCGGGAGTCCACGTGGAGAGGGCTTGAATGCGTTCATTGTGTTCCTTCAGAGGGGAGTGACGGGGAAATCAGAAGACGTTTTATAAAACGGGAAGAAGGCAATTTGGGTCCGTGTGACACCTTTTGGGCTCAAAGAATCCCAACAGTGAAATGCTTCGGAAGAGTCAGTGCTCGCGGCTGGCGACACGGCAGTGCTGAGGCTGGGGAGGGAGGAAAGCCTCAGACCCAGCTGAGCACGAGCCCACCGACCTCCGGACGGGACTGGGCGACTGAGAGCCCAGCGTGAGGCGGCCGCTGGGAGGAATACAATCTGTTCAAATATTGTATTTTATTTTAAAGCTCACGCATTTTGAGAGAAAGAGAAGGGGGGAGGGGCAGAGGGGCAGGGAGAGAGAATCCTAAGCAGGCTGCACGCTGTCGGCGCAGAGCCCGATGTGGGGCTCGAACTCATGACACGGTGAGATCATGACCTGAGCCGAAATCAAGAGCCAGACGCTTGACCGACTGAGCCCCCCGGGCGCCCCTGTTCAAATGTCTTAGGGGGCGCCAACGCAGCTCTGGAGGGGCTTTGGTTCACAATAACCCTGCCACCCAGAGCTTCCTTGGGAGGCCCTGTCCGGGTCGGTTATTGTTTCTATCTGCTTGAAGGCCTGTTTCCTCCCCCGTTACGTTTTAAACTTACACTTCAAACAAAATTAACGACAGGACAACATTAACTTGTTCTTTTCATTTTTGATCGCTGACAATTTCACGACTACTACCCCCTTTCTGGGGTTTCCTTTTGACCCTGATTTGTGAGGATAAATAACGACACTCAGGCACATTGCTGGCTCAGGTAGGAGTTCGTGTTCCTTTCCCTCTCCTGACTCTGTCATTCCCTGCTCCCGCCTTTATCTGGGAAGCAGCACGGGCTCTGTGGAGATCCTGTTACAACTCGGTCTTCCTGCCGTTGTAGACAACGGACAGCGGGTCACTCCTAATTTCTGTTAGTGATGCAGCTTCTTCCTCGGGGTAGATTCCGGGGAGCGACATTCATCGTGTCTGAGGCTGTTTACATTTGTACGGCTATTTTTACATGCAGTCCGATTATTCCCAGCCCGTGCTGCCCTCAGCAACTTGTGATGGCGACACACAGGACACCCAACAGTGCTAATGATTACGGTTTCCTTACGATGTTAATTGACCAGACTTCAGTACTGCTCCTCGTTATTATTTTGCTCGACATTCAGGAGACTGAACATTTTCCCATCCTTACCCACATTACGGTATCGTGTCACCCAGCCATTCACAATTCTTCTCCAATTCCTTGAACTATCATCAGTTCACTTATTTAAAAGAGGATTGTCCAAGGACGCACCAGTGCCTCAGTCGGATGAGTGTCTGACTCTTGATTTCAGCTCAGGTCATGATCCCAGGGGTGTGGGATCGAGCCTTGCATTGGAGCCATGCTCAGCATGGAGCCTGCTTAAGATGCTTTCTCTCTTGGGGCACCTGGGTGGCTCAGTTGGTGAAGCATCCAACTCTTGATTTTGGCTCAGGTCATGATCTCAAAGTTCGTGGGATAGAGCCCTGCGTGGGGCTCCATGCTGACAGCTTAGAGCCTGCTTGGTATTCTCTCTCTCTCTCTCTCTCTCTCTCTCTCCACCTCTCCTTTCTCTCTCTGTGTGTCTCTCAAAATAAATAAATCAACTTTAATTAAAAAAAAGATTCTTTCTCTCTCTCCCTCTTCTCATCTCCCCTGCTCGTGTGCTCTTTCTCTAAAACAAATTGGGGCACCTGGGTGGTTGAATCGATTAAGCCTCCAACTTTGGCTCAGGACATGATCTGGTTCATGGATTCGAGCCCCATGTGGGGCTCAGGGCAGACAGAGCAGAGCCTGCTTGGGATTTTCTCTTTCCCTCTCTCTTTCTCTCCCAAAATAAATAAAGAAACTTTAAAAAATTAAAATAAATAAATACAAGAGAGCTGTCCAGTGTTGCATGTGATAATACCAGGCACCCAGTTAAATTGGGATTTCACATAAACAGCACATAAATTTTTAGATTAGTATGTCCTGTGCAATATTTGGGACATACTTATACTGAAGAGCTATTTGTTGTCCTTCAGGAACTCAAATTTCACTGGGCTTCCTGTATTTCATTTGCCAACCCCACCTAAGAGAGTATCTATGGCAGATTTTCCATGTACCAGGTGCTGTCCCAGGTCCCAGGTAGGCAACCAAGTGTCACCCCCTCGACGCTGGTCTTGGTCACTTTACAAATGCTGTCAGTGCCACGGCCCTTCACATGTGTCTGAAATGTTTTCCAGAATGTTCCTTTAACTTTTGTTTCAGTTGTTTCTTATCGAATGTGAACTTTTAACTTGTAATTGATTTTTTTCCACTTAGTTTCTCCTATCTTTTATTTCAAAGTTAAGAAGACACAGGGCACCTGGGTGGCTCAGTCAGTTAAGCATCTGACTCTTGATCTCAGCTCAGGTCTTGACCTCAGGGTCACGAGTTTAAGCCCCACATTAGGCTATGCACTAGGCATGAAGCCTACTTAAAAATAAAAGAAAGTTAGGAAGACACCATACCTCCAACAGAGTGACACTCAGACCTTCTGTCCGTGCATCTGATGACATTTGGAAGGTGTTTATGGGACCACACACTCAATCCTCCCTAAATACGATTCCCAGTTCTGAGCAGTATGGGTTGGCAGACAGACTTACATCCTTCAGACTCAGTAAGAATGTTTCCTCTGAAAACCCGCTCTCATCCTCTCACATAATCCAATTTCCAAATGGTGACTGAGAAGGGACAGCTTGGGCTTACCTGTTGGGCTCAAACTGAGGACCGGGACTGTGCACAGCACTTCCCGTGAACCCATGACCATGTGCACCCCATGCCTCTCGGTAGCCCCACGAGGGAGGAGTTACAGATGCGTCACACTGAGGCTCAGAGAGGTCACCAAACTGCAAGAAAAGCAAAAGTGAAACACTGTCCGTTTAGGACAGGCTCGGCTGTGAGTGACCCTGAGTCTGAAGCTGGGGTTCACAGCTGCCATGAGAGGACACAGGCGCACTGGATGTGATCACAGTGAGGGTGTCCCACTACAGCCGTGACCACTTTGCTGACTACAGTGCCCAGACTGATGGATGTTAAGGGAATACAGATGTATATGAAACCTCGGAGACTTGACTGATCACCGTGGTCACCTTGTACCTGACCAGCAGGTACATGGGGTCACCTCATGCTTGATGGGGTGGGGGGACACGTACACAGGGTCACCTTGTGCAATATTGGTGGGTACATGTGGTCACCTCGTGCCTTATTGAGGTGTACACAGGGTCACCTCATGCCTGATAGGGAGAGGGTACATGGGGTCATCTCATGCCTGATCGGCAGGTACACATGGTCACCACAGGCTTGATCGGTGGATACAGGTGATCATTTTGTACTTAGTAAAGAAGTGTGTGTGGACAGGCAGAGGCTTGAAACTCCTTTTGAAAGCTGGTACAGAACAAGGTGATCTGCAATGTGTGTGTGTGTGTGTTTCATTGACTCTTTTTAGAAAACATACACTAGAATCATCTAAAACTTTTCTTCCTGTTTTCCATCACCCACTGACACCATCCCTATAGAAAATTTGACCACTGTAAAACTCTTCCTTTTTATTTAAGGATATGTGTACATATAAGAAAGCTGCGTATGAGCTCAACTTTCATGACAGCCAGACATGTACACGGATTGTTGACATCAATGAGATGTGTGTATAGGAAGACGTCCACACTCAGGGTATTTGGTGACACAAGGGTCCTACCCCATTGGAAACTGGATCTGGTTGTTTTACCTTGTCCACTGCCCAGCAAATGACTGCTTATTGCAGAGACAAATAAATATTGGTGCAAAAGTGCATAGCACACCTTCAACAAATGGTGTTGGGATGACTGGATGTCCATGTGCAAAAGAGTAAAGTTGAACCCCTACCTCACACCATATACAATGATTGACTCAAAAATGAATCAAAGATCTAAATAAAAGAGCTAAAACTCATAAATATCTTTGAAGAAAACATAGGGATAAATCTTAAAACCCTAGGATTTAGCACTGGTATCTTTACTATGACACCAAAAATGAGCAACAAAGGAAAAAATAGATAAATTGGATTTAATCAAAATTAATAATTTTGTGTATTGAAGGACAGTATCAAGGATGTGAAATGGCAGCCCACAGAATGAGGGAAAATATTTGTAAATCATCTATCTGATATGAGTCTTCTACCTAGAATAGACAAAGAGTTCCTACAATGTAACAACAACAACCCGAACAACCCAACCAGAGAATGTGCAAGGGACTTGAATAGACACGTATGTGTAGAAGACATGAAAGGTACTCAGAATCATTGGTCTTGAGGCAAATGCAAATCAAAACACAATGAGAGGCCACTTCACACCCACTGGGATGGCTATAATTTTTAAAAATTGGAAAATAAGTGTTGACAAGGATATTAAGAAATCAGAACCTTTGTGCATTGCTGGTGGGAATGGAAAGTGGTTCGGTCAGTGTGGAAAAAAGTTTGGTGGTTCCAAGAAGAAGTTACATACACAATTACTGTATGATCCAGAAATGCCGCTCCTAGATACATACCCCAAAGAATTGAAAACAAGGACTCAAATACATGAACAGGCCTAATCATAACAGCACTGTTCATGGTAGTCAAAAAGTAGAAACAACCCAAATGTCCCCAACAGATGGATGGAGGACATATATATATATATATATATATGTATGTATATATATGATGGACTATTACTTGGCCATGAAAAAGAAGGAGGTTCTGATATGGACGAACCTCAAACACACCATATGCTAAATGAGAGAAGCTGGACGCCAAAGACCACATATCGCATGATTCCATTTATACAGAATGCCCCAAACAGGCAAATCCATAGGAAAGAAAACAGACTGGTGGTTGGTGGGAAGCTGAGGGGGGGGTGGGGACAGACAGAAGCTCTTTGTTGGATATGAAGCCTCCTTTTGGGTGATGAAAATGTTCTAGACCAGGATGGAGGTGGTGGTTGCACAGCACGAAAAATGTACTAAATGCCACTGAATTATTTATTCACTTAAAAAACGGGTAATTTTATGTGCATTTTGCCTGAATTTTTAAAAAAGTACATAGCCCATTAGGGGCACCTGGGTGGCTCAGTCAGTTGAGCATCCGGCTTCAGCTCAGGTCATGATTTCAAGGTCTGTGAGTTCGAGCCCCACGTCAGGCTCTGTGCCAACAGCTCAGAGCCTGGAGCCTGCTTCGGATTCTGTCTCCCTCTCTCTCTGCCCCTCCCCCACTCACACTCTGTGTCTCTCTCTCTTTCTCTCTTTCTCTCTCAAAAATAAGCAAACAGCAGGGCGCCTGGGTGGCTGTCAGTTGAGCGTTAGACTTTGGCTCAGGTCATGATCTCACACCTCGTGAGTTCGAGCCCCGGGTCAGGCTCTGTACTGACGGCTCGGAGCCTGGAGCCTGCTTCTGATTATGTGTCTCCCTCTCTCTCTGCCCCTCCCCCACTCATGCTCTGTCTCTGTCTGTCTCAAAAATAAATAAAACATTAAAAAAAATTTTTTTTAAAGTACACAGTCCATTAAACAAGTGGTAAATTGTACAAGGAAGAATGACCCCCCAAATCACGTTAAATTTACCTAGAATTTTGCATTCTTTGTTAATTTTCAAACATGTGTTTTAAAAGAAAAAAATTGTAGAACAAACAGGGAGAAGTCCTGTGGGAATCGGTGAGCACTGACTGAGCACAGACACCGGTGGTCCTCCCCGGGCCACCCACCACCTCCTCGGGAGCCAGATCTGCTTCTCCCCGAGGCCACAGTCATTCACCTGGAAAGGAGGGAGAGGCAGTGTCAGCGCCTCCATGGGCTTGGCCACCTCCCCCTGCAGCTCTACCAGGCAGCACCCTCCACACTCCCATCGTGTCCACAGATGCGCCCCAATCCACCCGACCTGGGCGTCCTTTACGGGGACTTGGCACAAAGCTAGGAAAACTCCCGGTTCTCCTGGGAGCACAGCTGGTTCCTGCCAGTTCCGAAATGCTGTGGCCTTGAGTGGGCGTTACCACTGCGATCCACGTGCTTCCCAAATCCATCACCTTCCACTCTGGCGGGTACGTGTCCAATCAACAACTATGTGGAGCACCCCTCGTGTGAGGGCATCTGCTGTCCTCTGGGAACCATCCCGTGAGCCCCGGGGTCAAGAAGCACCCATTTCGGGAAGAAGAAAATTAAATCAATAAGAGAATTGCAGGTGGCAGAGATATTCTGCGGAGATAAGGAGGGAGCCTCACATGGTCCCGGAGGCTCTGCCAGAGAGGGCTGGGTGACAGCTGCTCCCAGGACAGGAGAGGCCGAGGGGCTGGGGAGCGGAGGGTGGCATCAGGTGCGGCCAGAAACAGGAGGCAGGGTTGGGTCCCCCAGGGCATCAGAGATCACAGGGAGTCTCCCCGATTTCAGTTCAAGAGCAATGGGTTTAAACATCTAAAATATTCTAAACAAAGGAGAGATGGGGCCCAACGGATACTCAAAGGAAAAATGTATAGGTATTTAATGTCACCAATAACCAATTAGATTTAAATGACAATGAGATCCTCTCCGTTTCCTTGCCTGACACATTGGCAAATATCCAATAATCGATCATATCGGTTTAGGAGGAAACAAGAGAAATGGTTATTTTCTGACACCAGTATCAAGAATGTAAATTGGTGAAGATTTCTCGAGGGAATTTGTCAACGTGGATGTAAATACTTAAAACCAGTTAGAACGTCTGAAGCTCTTCTGGGAATTTATTCACGAGAAATGATCAGAGTCACACAAAAATTTGTTTCTAAGGAAATCCATCACAGCACTACCTATAGTTGCAAAATGCTTTAAATAATTTAAATATTAAAATTTAGTTAAGTGCGGTGCATTGATATGATAGAATAGCATCCAGCCATTTAAAAACACAATTTCAGAGAGCATTTCCTAATAGGACGAGACTTTGATGAATGAGCCACAGGCTACGAAGTATAACAGCAGTATGTATTATGTATAATACCAATGCTGCGGAAAAAAAAAAAAAGAAAGAAAAGAAAAAAGGTAAAGAAATTATGACTCCGTATCAATTCCCCAAAGCACGGTTATGGTTGGGGAGCACAGCCCAGCCTTTCCCTGAGGTGCCCGGTTGAACAGGTGGGACCGTCCCCCATAAAAGGAGCAGAAACCTGCACAAAAGCAACAGGGCTGAGAGGGGAGAACTCGGTCCGTGGACGGGGAGGGCGGTTTGCCCACCCTGGGGTGTCCCGGGGCCTGGCTCCCTGCATCTGCCCGCTTGGTGTGGGGCTGTCTGCTTCTTGAGCGACTCAGCCTGGGTATTTAATTAGAGCTGCCAGAACAGAATCTACCTTCTCTTTTAAGATACATTTTTTTTAATGTTTATTTATTTTTGAGAGAGAGAGAGAGAGAGAGAGACAGAGCACAAGCGGGGCAGGGACAGAGAGAGGGAGGCACAGAATCGGAAGTAGGCTCCGGGCTCTGAGCTGTCAGCACCGAACCCGACGCGGGGCTCGAACTCACAGACCGTGAGATCATGACCTGAGCCGAAGTCAGACGCTCAACCGACTGATCCACCCAGGCGCCCCAGAAAACATTTGTTTTTAACCAAAAGCACATCAGTGGGTAAAAAGATAAAGGAGATGACGGTGAGCACCTGAGGACCCAGGCTCCCCAGGTGGCTCCCGCCGTGGCTCCGCCCCACGCCACGTGGCCCGTCATGATGTCTCGCTCGCCAGGCATCTGCTGGCCTCACTAATGATTCAAGGAAATGCTAAAGTGTTGGCACATAAAGAAAACTTCTTCGACAACATCACCTCCAGAGTACATCAGCCACCGCAGGGTAAGTGCATTTCCCCACGTGGTCTGTGTGACAAGTTCAAGGGGATCTCACAGACACAGCTCTTCGCTGTGGAAAGTTACTGTCTCCAGAACAGGAGGCCACCAGTGCCCGCGTCTCTGCGGCCCGTGGATTCTGGTTCTTCCTTATTAAGTGTGTGCGTGTGTGTGCACGCGTGCGTGTGTATGTGTGTGTGTGTTACCTACATTTCAAGAATCCTCTGTCATGATGAACAAGGCCAGTCTTCCCAAGTGCCTTTTCTGAGAAGGTTCCAGGAAGTCCTGGGCGTGGCATCCTCTCCTGGGGAGGGAACCTGGGGTTGCCAAGATCCCACAGCCTTGGTCAGTGGCCCCGGGGGTCACATCCCCCCTCTGTGGGTGGTGTCCTTTGTGATTCTAAGCTGCCAGCCTAGAGCCTGCTGCACTCTTAATCCTCAGCACCTATAGAGGGGGACAGCCTCCCTCGCAGGATGGAGACCCACAGACCCCAAGACTGGAAATGCTTCCTGGGGCTTGCACCCCTTCCTACTGCACTGGGAGCATCTCAGAGCACAATCCCTCGCATGTGCCAGAACTGGGCTCGGCCAGGCCGCGGTGATGATGGTGAGCACACCGGGGCCACGGGTGCTGGGCACTCACTAGATGCCAGGTGGTCTGGCTGCGTCCGGAAGACCCGGAGAGCAGGGGGTGTGCTGGGGGCAATCAGGTCACACACATCTTCGAACGGATGATTGCGTGAGCTGATGGGGACGTGGTGGTGCAGATCCTTGAGCAGACGGGGTGATGGAGGTGAGGACGTTCCACAAGGAACAGACGTGTGTGCCTGTCAGGGCTCAGCGGTCGGGGTGCACGGTGTGGCCAGAGGGGGAAACCCCGAGATGTCCCGCGGCTGGAGGAGTGCTGAGCTCTGATCCTGTGGCCACGTGTTTCTCGGGTTAAAGCTCTTGGACTCTCTTCCAAAGGTGGTGGGAATCCAACACCAGCTGCCGTGATCAGATTTAACACTTAGAAACTTCACCCTCTAGGCTGGGGTGGGGACAGCTGGCAGTTTTCTCGAGGCTTCTATAAAAATTAATGTGTCAAATCAGTTTCTCCATCTTTAAAAATGATGTTAAAAATAACTCATTTGGGGTTTGGGGAGCATACAAAATGACTCTCCTAAGATCTATGGTTGATAGTTTGCTTAGGCACGATGCCAAAGGCTTCATCTACAAAGTCTCATTTAATTTAATCTTCAAAACAACCTGCAAGATAGATGTGATTGCCTGCCTTTCGCGAGAATACTAAGTATCAGAGTTTGAACATTTGCCTCACGCCATCCAGCTATTTGGGCAGAGCAGGGTTTTGAACCCAGGATTGCTGAGCCGGGAATACCGACCAGCCTCTTAAGCTCCTAAGAGATGCATGCAGACGGCGACTTCGGAGCACAAGGGCGTCCCTGCACGTTTCACAGATGATGGGCCAGGACTCAGAAATTCAGCAATTTTCCCAGCCCTGGAGAGCGGCTCATGGTGCCAGACCTGCATGAATCGGGAGTTAAGAGGCAGGTGATTCTGACAGCGTTGTCTCCTGCGACATCCCAGGTCCCGCGAGCTTCTTCAAATCTATGCTCACGGGTGGGCAAGACCGGAAGCGACTGGAGGAGGGCAGGACATTCTTAATATGAACGAAAGGAACTTCTCTGGTCACAGAGCTCCATCAGAGAGGCCCTGTCCCGAATCCGAGGCTGGTGAGCCAGCAGCCGGGCCGGGCAGAGTGGGCCTCTGGGCTGTGGGGAGGCGGCCGGCAGGGACAGGTCACCAGCTCTGGCAGCTGAGCACATCCTCACGTCCCACAACCACCCTGCTCCACTCCCCTCCCCACCCCCGCGGCTGCTGAAGGCTGCCGGTCCTCAGCGACCCCAGTGATGCTGGAGGTGGCCACACCCTGTGCCTCCTTCAAGTGCACACACGAACAAGAGTTCCCCTGGCTCTGAGAAGGGAGTCTTGCCAGACAGCGTCCCTTCCGACAGCCTCCTTGTCCTTACTATTAGGCTATTTCCTGCAATTGTGGCTAACATCTGTATTTCCAGAAAAGCTGAAGAAATTTACTTGGGAGATGAGCCCACACGCTTGATAGAAAGCAGAAACGAGACGGCTATGGAACCCCTTATGTCGGGGGCTCTGGCACGTCCCACAGGCCAGGGGACGGATCCCCAACCTTTGCAGCCAGATCCCCCTGAGGCTGGCTATTCATACTCCCTTCTCTTGGGGGCGCCTATCCTCATTAAAAAGAGGGAGAACACCATTGTTTCCTGCCTCCCCCCGGAAGCTGTCACTGGGGTGACGGCAGACGGCACCGTGTGCCACACCTGGGCTGTCCAGAGTCACAGGGTGCTTTCCCACTATCGTGCTAAACATTGAAGTGACTGTAACTGCTTGGTACCTCCTCGGCCCTCTGCCACCAAGAACTGCAAACAAGAAATTGTAAATTCAAACCAACCTCGGGGGAGGGGCACCGTACTTATTGTACATTTTTACTTTTATGACTCAGCCCAATTTCAGGAAAACATAAAAAGGTGTGGATCTTTGAATCAATCCTAAGGAATGTACCGGAAAGAGCATCACTTCAACATGTTTCATTAACACGTTGGAGAGATCCTTGAATAATCCCAAAGCTGCTTCTTGAGTTTTACCTTAATTTGGCTGCAGAGACTTTGTGAGGTGGGAGGAGTAGATGAGAACCACGGAGGGGACAGCACACGTCCAGACGTGGGTCAGCCAGTGCACAGACTGTGGGGCCAGAGTTGGAGCCTGAGCCCCGACCCGCAAAGCCACGCTTCCCTCTGGCTGTCCGTGTGTGTCTCTCTCCCAGACCATCACACCCCAGCGACAAGCAAATCCATGTCAAGGGCAGTGGAGAACATCATCTTGTTGTGCGTGTTGTGTTTGTATGTTTCCCTATGCTTGGCTGTGTGACTTATTTTGACTTTGTCTGTTTCTCTTAGGATCCCATCCCAGGAGCTACAATTGGTGTCAGTGCCACAGTGTTGGGTCTGTAGCAAGTTTGTTCACCCCACAAATGTCCGTCAGTTGCTGTATTTCAAGGTGCTGTGCTAGCATGTGGGGGTGGGGGACGCAAGGAGGTAAATTAACCTTGGCCCAGCAAGAACTTCAGCCCAGTGGGGGAGGACCAGATACTCAGGGAAATAGGTCTTGACGGGGGTAGATGGCATACAAGTGAGTGGTTCACAGAGAACTGCCCTGGGGCGGGACCTCGGAGAAGGGGCAACCAGTGTGGACAAGACAGGGCAGGGACGTCTTCCGTGAAGGGGAACAGCCCGGGCCTGTTATAAAGGACGCAGACAGAGAAGAAAGATCAGTGTCTCCGGGAAGAGGAACATGACGGGAAAGGCTCGGAGATGAAAATGAGGCTGATCTCTTCTGGGCAGACGCTGCTGGGATGCTTGATGATCCAGAGGATGAATACAGAAGCTGATTCTCGCTGGCTTGGGCTGCATTGGGTTTTCAAGTTTCCATCCCACAGTAGGTGTTAGAACTTCATCCTGCAGCCAGAGAAGCTCTGTGGGCGGATGTTAGGGGAGGGAAGTGATGTGAAGGCTGAGAATCTGGCACTGCCTGGGGAGGGTGGAGTGGAGCTCTCCAGGGTGCTGATGGGAGGCCTGTCCCGGGAGCCAGGGAGCTGGGCGGGTGGCCAGCAGGTGGAGGGAGAGAAGGCATGGGGGGGGGGGGAGCACAAAGAGAGGTGCACGGGCTGGGCTCCTGAATGAAAGCGGATAAGGATGCCAAGAGAAGACAGACTTGGTCAGAGACAGGTCAGTTCTTGAATTCACCTCTCACCAGCTGAGTGACCTCAGTTTCCCCGCCGATAACCTGGAGACACTTGAAGTGGGTGAATACACTGCAGGGGACCACTGCATACAAGACCTCATCTTTGTACAAGGTGCCCGGTAAAGGGGCAGCATCACTGAGGGTACACATCCCAATACCCCCAGGCAGGTGTCAAGGAAGGGGACTTATCTCCCAGAACCTACACCACCACTGACAATTCTAGGTGGTTGTAGAGCCCTAGAAAATAGTGGAAAGATTCCATAACATCATATTTAAAAGTTACACCTAAAAGACCAGACTGGTAGGTATAAGGGGTGAAGAGTTGTGTAAAGTCATGTAAAGCCGTCAAAACAAGAACGGAAGGCACAGTGATTCTCAGAAGATAACACAGTGTAGCAAGAAAGGAAGATGTGTGAGATTGACCAAGCCCATGGGACATCCCACTGGAATGGCCAGGGGGACACCCAGCCTATCACTGGCCAGCCTGGGCCACCGTCACCTCGGGAAGGTCAGTTGTCTTTTATCAGAGGATCACGTGCTGAGACCCCAGACCCCAGACCCCCCAGGACGGCCCCCCCCCAGGGGGCAGGTGGGGCCACAACCCCAGGCAGGGGACAGAAAGAGGAAAATGAACCACATCCTGGAGGTGACACTCTGAGCTAGGGGTAGAGACTAATGCCTTCATAGGTTTCAGGAGGGTCTTAATCTGTGTTTTGTTTAATTTTTTTAAGTGTGCGAAACGTTTAGGTGAATCCAAATAATTGGGTGACGGGAGGACCTGGCTGGTAATCTCTCAGCTTAATGAATGAAGAACTAATGGGAGCTGTCCTGTGCCCTGTGGCCCCCCTGAGACATTTAAACTCCTAGTAAATGACCACGTCACTCGCTCCAGGGCTCACCCACCCACCTTTGTCTCAAAGGGTACAGGGTTCTCCCTCCCTGTTTCTCCCAGGAGCTGCCACTGGCTTTTAGGGAACCCAGTGCCACAGCTTTGGGGGGGCGGATGGGGGACATGATGCGGCAGAAGTCACTGACATCTCTCTCCATGGCACACGGGCTGGTTTCTGGTCCCTTCTGTGCGTGGGCACACCCAGGTGAGCATGGCTCTGGCTCCTCCTCTGGCCATCGGCCTCTACTGGTCACTGTGCATCCTGGGATTACCCAGGTTCCACACTCCTCCACCGAAGTCTGGAGCTGAGAGGAATTCAGGTGCCTGGCCCGCATCCTGCCTCCCTTAACACGCCCTGCTGGCTAACAGCAACTCGATGGACCCTGTTGCCTCCCAGAGCTCTGGGTGGGAAGGAGGAGACCGCCCTTCCGTCTCCATCCCCAAGCTGCTGGAGCATTCCACCGGGGCTCAACAGCAGGCAGAGCGCAGGACCACCCTTGAGGGGGTCCATCCAGCGTCATATAGCTTCCCTCTTAGACTCTCTCCCACCTCCAAGCATGGGGAGGGCTTGTCTAGTCTGGGCAATTGGGGAAAAGCAGTTCCACCCAGTTGGTGATGAGTTTCTCTGTGCCTATTTGTCAAGCCGGAGTGTCTATTCTTGGGTTCAAGATGGCTTCTCCAGCAGCCTGTGAGCTCTGTCGTGGGTTTCCAAGGTCTGCCCTGAAGCTCAGCCATCCGGTTTCCCCCCTTCCTTGTTCCCCATGTTACTGCTGTAAAAGCTGATCCAGGGGCGCCTGAGCGACTCAGTCAGTTAAGTGCCTGACTCTTGATTTCGGGTCTGGTCATGGTCTCTTGGTTCGTGGGATTGATCCCCATATCGGGCTCTGGGCTGACATCATGAAATGTGCTTGGGATTCTCTCCCTCCCTCTGTCTGCCCCTCCCCTGCTCGCTCGCTCTCTCAAAATAAATAAATAAACATTAAAAAAAAAAAAAAAGAGCCCATCCTGAGGCCATTGAACAAGAGTGGGGACAGACGGGTAAAGGAAGCACTGGGAAGTCCGTCCAGGAAAAAGCACGCTTGTTAGCTTCTCCTACCAGCACGGCGTGAACACAGACGCCATTTCCCGGCTGGTCTGTGGCCTTGGACAGATGTGGATCCTGTGGGCTGGCCACAAATGGAAGCATCATCTCTACAGACGAGAGCAGTGCCTTCCAAACCATTGTCCAAAGACAAAAAGTGAAGTGTCCACCCTGCAATCACCCTGGGACTGTTTTTAACCATAATATCCAGGCCTGTCTCCCAGAAAAGGTGACAGTGGGGCAGGAGGAGATGGAACTTCTAATGCTTGGACAAGAGATTCTGGTGTTCGACAGGGTCGAGAAGCTGTCAGAGGAAGTTCAACTTTCCAAAAAATAGCCATCTTAGCTTTTAGACGAAACCACAATTTCTGCAGTTTTTACAAATAATATTGCCAGCGTAGGGAGAAGTATCTAATGACATTGTAGACAGGAAAATGTCTTGACTTTTGGTAATTAAGTTGAAAGTTCTAGAGCATTTTGCCAAAGATGAATGTAACGTTCATTTCCACATTGGGCGGTTTCCTGCGGAGACGAATAGGTTAATCCCGTTCGCGTACTTGACTTTGTGGTTGATAGGATTTTAAAATTTGCGACACAAGTGACACAAAATGTAAACATACACAAAAGTAGGAAGCGTGGAAGGTAGACGTGAACAAAGAGAAGAAAATAGGTCACTCAGGGGCACCTGGGGGCTCAGCAGGTGAGTGTCCGACTCTTGATTTCAGCTCAGGTCACAATCCCAGGGTCGTGGTGAGGGTGGAGCCTACTTGGGATTCTCTCTCTCTCCCTCTCTCTCTGCCCCTCCCTTGTGCTCTCTCCTCCCCCCCCCTTCTCTGCCTCTCTTGCCCACACAGGCACCCTCTTTCTCACTCTCTCTCTCTCTAAAAGGAAAAAGAAAATTAAGTCACTGGTAATCTCTCAGCCAGCATAACCACGTTCAGATTCCAACATTTTCAATTCCAGTGTTGTGTCTCTGTTAATACTTACGTGCACACACTCAGAGTCGCACACTCACACACAAGGATGGAGTATTTATGCCCCCACGCCCACGAAGGGGACCATTGTGAGCACCATAATCGGGAAACTGACCAGCTCGTCACGATGCTTGGTTACAAAAAGCTAACCTTAGCAGGAAAGGCATTGTGGATGACGGGATCCTTGCCCCCAAGGACACCCCGTTCTAATGCCCATAACCTATGAGTGTGTCACTTTACATGGCAAATGGACAGGATCACGTTAGGGATTTTCAGATGGGAGATGATCTGTGATGTCATCACAAAGGTCCTATAGGAGGGAGGCAGGAGGCCAGAGGCAACAAGAGAGGCAGGGGTCGGGCCAAGGAATGCACATGGGCCTTGAAGCTGGAAAGGCCAGGAGATGGGCCCCCCCCAACCGTGCCCCAGGATGTCCCAAAGAAACCAGCCCTGCGAACACCTTGGCTTTAGCCCATGAAACCCATTTTGGACTTCTGACCCCCATAACTCTGCGATGACATGTTTATGTTACATTAAGGCACTAGGTTGTGATGGTTTGTTACAGCAAGACAGAAAACTAACACGGGCGTCTCCCAAAAGGGCTTGCAAAGTCGCCTGGCGCTCTGCAGAACCAGCCTCTGCGCAGACAAGGCCTGGCCACACAAGTGCCCCGAACCCAGCGCCAGAACTGGCGCCCCGGGACCCTCACTCCAGGGGCTTCTGTCCCTCCTGGCAGCTGCCCCAGACCCCCTGTAACAGACCCCGTGCCATCACTGTCTCTGCCTGGAGTCCACTCTCCCTGGCTTTCCCCCCACGCGGGGCTGGCTCGCTCAGCCAGGATGGGGAAGGAGCCTCTCACCTCTCCGCACCCCTGCCGTTCCCCTGCTCAGGATTCCAGTAAGGTCCTCCACCGGCGTAAAAGACCAGACAGCAGTTGAAAGAGCTAGGTGTCTCTACAATGTAAATTTCTCTAAATTCCTCCAGGAGATGCAACATTTAGGTCATTTCTATTTTCTCTGTTGTTGCTGTTATTTTAGTCAACACTGCAAGGAACATCTGTCTCGCTACATCGTTAAATTGTTGGGCACATCTGTGATTGTTTCTTTAAGATAAAATTCTCAGTGTCTGGACCCACCGTGTTACAAAAACCCAAGTGTTCTTTTGTTCTGTGTCGCACACCTTGCGTCGTTAACCGGGACACGGCCCCCAGCGTTCCTGTAGCCAACATACGTGCCCGTGAAGAGTGCACATTTATTAATTCTATGAGCAGCAGTAAAAGTTTTTCAAAAAAATGTTGATTTGTTAAACATAGTGTTTCTCACGGCTACATGCCAGCACCTGTGTTCTATCTTCATTTTGGAGACCCAGAGTACGGGAAACTGAAACAGCAATTTCACACCCAGTGTCAGTATCAAGAAAGGTTATTATTTCAACGATAAAAACTCGATGTTCAAACATTCCGTATGTGCAGCAAATGTATTTGCCTGTGCTTTAATGGGTCTTGGAGTTTGTATTGCAAACACGTGGCCAAGGTATAATTTTGTGTTTGCTTTCTGTTGTGGACATTACAGTCTGAAGGCTATCCTGTACACACACACACACACACACACACACACGCACGTATATATGAACGGATCAAAGCTTTGAGTGGGTGCGTTCCCGGCTAAGACATTTCACATCAATAAAGCAATGTGGGTCACATAAAAGTCCTGTGCCCACCTTACAGATGTTGGAAGTGACCATGTGTTCATGCCATTTCCTGGCCACAGAAATATTCTTTTCCGTGATCCATTTATACAGTCTGGTTGCTCATAGACAGCACCTCCTTCCTTTCTGCATGACTTTTCAACTCTTACCCAGGCGAGGTTTCCGGTTAATAAGAAGGTAAGGAACGATACGGCTAATACATGGGGACCTCTAAGGGGGAGTGGGGGTTGTAATCGATTAAGAAACTCGACCTGAATTAGTATTAGATTTTTCCTTATGTTTAATTAAGTCTAATTAAACAACGCCGACATCTTCTTGGCACCTGTGGTGTGATTATGTTAAATATTTAATGCTTGTGAAGGATTAGGCTGCTCTTCTAATCTATAGCTAACAATCTGTTCCCTCTCTGGAGTATTTTTTATTTAGTTCTGCTTTTGTATAATGAGTTACATTTCAAAGGAAATTGTGGAACACTGCGGCACGGCCGAGCCGCGTTGGAGCCCGGCAAATGGGAGATCGAGGCACCACGCCAGTGACTTCCCTCCCAGCCCCAGGCTTGGCTGGACCGCAGCAGAACTTCCCCACCAGACGGGACAACGTGAAGGGCACCAAGGAGGCTTCTGAAAAAGACTTTCAGCCCCTGCCACCCAGGATTAAGGACTCAGAACGTAGGATGCCAAGTTCACCATGAAAACACCCTGGATGCTCTGAGCAGTTCTTGGCTACATCTCCCCACCCCCACCCCCTGGTTCCCAAAGGGCTGTCAGCTATACGGTGAAAAATAGATTTGTATGTTTTTACCCCTCCTCGCCCCCCAGCCCGCACAACACACACATCCACCCTCCTGTGGAAATTAAGCCACTCTGGAGAGCCGGCCGAGCACCGATTTCAAAGACCTCATTTCAAAGAAAAGGCCATGGTTATTTTTGGAAGCAAAACCTGTAAATGCTGAGTCAGGGTGTTTATAGAATGTCATGCTTCCCCTCCAGAGGGAAGGTGGTCCCTCATTATACATCTTGGCCTGAAACGCTTCTCCTAGAAGAAGTTCAGTGTTGTTTTCATACGCGATAATTGGTCCAGAGACTCTCGAAACTTGAAGCTTCGTTGCATTTCCCTAATGATTCCTAATATTTTCAACATATTTAGGCACAAACGACAGATTTATGTAATTAGCTTTCAATTGGCCGAATCTGTGCCATCAATTTCTCGGGCTGTTTAAAGATTCTCCCTCCTCAGCAACAGAGCACGGCATCCAATGGGTCCTTCCCACTCACAAGGTGGAAAGAAGACCCAGGAACCCCGTTTGTTAAGGCGAGTGGGCTTTAAAACATTAAATCAGCACAGAGGATACAGGCTCTGGTGGTGGACGAGTTACATTCAACATTTGGGGGCAGAGATGAAAATCGGCTCCACTCGTCGCAGCTCAAGCTCTGAGCCTCGTGAAAGAGACCCAGAGACGGATGCCCCTCGTGACCTGCAGCCCCCACCCCAACATCCCTCCTCAGGCAGGAGGGAGGGGAGGATGCCTCCGGAAGCCAGGCACATGCTCCGGAAGCAAGCCTCGTCTGGGGACCAAGAGACACTCACGACACGTGGCCGCCCTGCAGGGGCTGTTGGGTCTGCAGGTCAGTCCGCGGAGTTGTTTCCTGCCCACTTGGCGCTCAGCTCTGGAGTGATTCTAAGCGTACCTGCTTGGAGAACCTCCACCCTCACAAAGACGCCACCCACATGAAAGCCCGGCGGCACCCTGCGCGGCAGTGACAGGAACTCGCAGACCGCTCCATGCCACCTGTTGAGAAGGCTGGATCGTGTATATTCAGGAGCGTAACTGGATTTTCAAAAGTAACGTTACTCTTATGCAAAATTAATAGGGTGTTCATTATAAAATCCACCCGGCATCTTATTAACGTTTCTTGTCACTGGCAGCAGAAGGTAGAGGTTCCTTAAGCTGGGCTTCTGTTGCCCTCTAGTGAAAGAGGTCAGCATTATGCATGCAAAATTATTGTCATCACTGCATAATTAATGTTTACCGGGCTAGGGAACGGAGAATCGAGCCCCGGCCTGTCCCGGAGCGCTAAGCGCGTGCGTGTGTATACTTGTGTGTGTGCGCACGTGTGCGTGCGTGCATTTCCCGGTCCCCCCCCACCACCTCCCACCCCCCACTTGACTGAGTGAGCATATGGAAGCCATTTCTTTTTTCCTGCCACTTTTATTTTTTGGCATGGAAGTTTAGTTTTATATGGCTATCAACAGGCAAAGATCCAAGCATAAAGAATAAATCAACAGAGCTGATCTGAGACACAGAGCTTTAATGCATAAGTATATATTTAATGTGTCTGCTGAAAGAATGTCTAATTACCCTGTCATTGAACAAAGCACATGTTCAACTGTGATAAATTATGCCAGCCTTTACTTCTGCACAACATATTGAGATTTAGGAAAGCTGCGGCAAAACCACCAGGCCACCTACCCGACAGAACGAGCCGGAACGCAGACCGTCATGGACGGAGCCGCGAGGGGAAGGGGCGGCGTCCCAAACGCTCATCTTAAACCCAGCCTTCCACACCTGGCAAGAAGCAAGCCCTTCTCTGAGGGGTGACTCCTTGAACGTCCGCTGCTCCTTTGTTGGTCTCTTAATTGTCACCAAATCACGGCGTCTATATCCTGCCATTCTGAATTCCATTGTGCCAGAGGCTGGATTCCAACAGCCAAGGAGAACCCAGTGTACATTTCAGAAGAAGGAAGTGGGAGGCCACGGCAGCTCAGCCTCTTTTCCACGTGAGGCTGGATCCGAACAGGTCCTGAGTCCCCAAGAATTTCGGCCCCCAAAGGGTAACAGCACAAGACGATGACGTGCCCCTTTGAACTGCACCGGGTAGATTAATCTGGGGGATGGATGAAGTGGGAGGGTAATCGTGGGTTACCAGAAAAGAAGCAAAGAGCAGCTCCCTGATGTATCTAGGCCATCGTGCGCAGGGAGGTAGCCAAGGAGGTAACGTGTGAGGAGTGCTCTAGAAACCAAGGATCCAGCCGCCACCCTGGAGTGGAGGCCGAACAGGTGCTTCCTGCTAGTGTTCATCCAACACGGATTCATTTCACTAAGTAGGTCGCCACGAACGCACATCTGCCTTCGTCACTCCCCTCTCCCCCCCACCCCCCGCTCTGCTTCCGCAAGTCCCGGCCCTGACGTTCTCTCCCGCTAGGTGCTGGTCATCACCTGTCCCTGGACGCTCCGAAAGCCCGAGAGGGGGCTCTGGCTGACAGTCCCAGGAGTCGGCATTTTTATTATGCAACAGCGGAGCAGAAACCACGCTGTGTTCTGTGATTTGTGCTGCACTCGGTCCCATGGACACAGAGCACTGGGTTTCTATTTATGTCAGCAAGAGACATAACAAACCAGGGAGAGGAAAATATAAATTCATCCTGTGCTGATATCTATTCTTTCCTGAGAGAATGCCCAGAGTGGCAGTCTGTTTCCTCAATGGCGATTATATTTCTTATTTCTTTGATTACCCCTTGTAATAGTATTCTTTTATTTACCGACGTATAAGAGAAGGCTTTACCGTGATGTCTTCATCATGCGTAAAATACAGAGCCAGTAACATCAGTCCTTTTATTTGCTTTACCGAATTGTGATTTATAGACTAAAGGGCACATGAAAAATAGAGATAAAAAATCTATTTCTGATACCAGATTGGCTCTAAAATGTCAAAGTTTTCTTTATGGCTTTAGGAGATGTGTATCCTTATTTATCTTTCTTGGTCTGTTTTCAAAGGCTGCCGACTCAACGCTGCTGGACTGGGTGCCGTTCTCTCTCGTGTCGGATCAGGGCTCTTCCTTGCTGCTTCTCGGTATTTCATCATGGCCTCCTAAGGCAGCTGAGAAAGAAAAGCCAAGGGACCCAGGCCAGCTGGAGAGGACAGGTCAGAGCCATGGGCTGGTCACGCAGCCAGCCGAGGGCCACGGGCACGCAGGTGAAGCTCGTTTTAGGAATTAGCGAGAACGTGGCAGGCTTCAGAAAGGGGCAGACTCACCAGCTACTTCCTTGTGAAGGAACATTTACGGTCTAGGGTGACTGGCCAGGATGGAGTGACCCGAGCCGTGCCTCCTGCTGTGACACAGCTGGAAAAGCCAACCCCCTCCAAGGCTTGGGGGCGGTGTGGGCATCTGCCTCAGCAGCTATGGCACCGTGGACAAGTGGGTGGCACCGTGGACAAGTGGGCCACCTCTCGGGTCCTCAGATTCCATGTCCTAACATGGAGCTGATGATAATTACATCTCAGAAGTGGAACTCAGGACCCGATGGATTTCACCCGTGTTTACACCCGCCCAGAACACTGCAGGTGCGTCATTGATGTGTACCTGGTCCTCCACTCTGCACCTGTTCTAGCCCCTGACTTTGGAGCTGTGACGTCAGACCAGTGGTTCCAAGCTTTTAAACCTCAGGTTCTCCCTGCCAGACATTTCTGGGAGCATTGAGGAGCAGGGCTGGGGCGCCCTCGCCCGCAGTGACACATCGTGAGTCGTCGGCAGCCTGTGGACGTGATGAGCCTCTGTGGTGCAGGCGGTGCGGGATTTCACGACCCACCGCTGAGCAGGCACTGACACCCTGACCTTTCTTGTAAAATCTTTACTTTTGCACACAAGGCACTCACTCCGGTTGGCCTCTCCAGCCAAAGTCGTGATAATTGCTGACAGAGTGAGTGTCCTGGAGCCCAAGCCTCACGTTCGACAAGGGGAGCGCGAGTCCGCGGCGGGGGGGTGGGGGGGGGTGGGGGGGGGTACGTGCATCAAGCAATAGAAGCATAACAAAGCTCACCACCCAGGTAAACACCGTCACGGTGAGGACTGAGCTTGGGTGAGGCGCCCAACATTTTATCATAATCTGTGCCGCCGTGGCAGTCGCTTGCCTTGCAAAGCCACGCAGCCAAGAAATCTTAGCCTCCCGTTGGCAGTCGAGCGCGTAGGCATAGAGCCCTGGCCCCTCACCGCTGCCAGAGAGAAGGGATAACGTCCAGCACTCTTCCCCAGAAGGATGTCACACAGACTCCAGTCCCTAGCAACCCGTCTGCTGGTAGAACAGCTGGACGGGATTCCAGCGTCGAAGGATCACAATAAACCACCCTTGGCATTTTTCTCTCTGTGAGTAATATTCATAGGATCGCATTTACATTTTCTGTGTAATAAATCAAAAGCAAGATACCCCCGTTTCTAATTTATCTTGTGGACTGCTCTAGGGATATCTTGCCGCTGAGAATATTGCTAATATTTCTTTAAAAATCCTAAGATACACGGGTTCTGAATGTTGAATGTGGCAGTCTCGTTCGTGCCCGAAAACTTTATTCTGGGAGGGGTGTTTTCTTCACTTTTCTGTTTCTAAAGAAAGTAATACACAAATAACGTCAAGCAGGCATGAACTGTCAACACTAAAATATTGACTTTGCTCCAACCCTGTCTTACAAAGGGAAAACATTAACAATTGAGATCATAAGCAGACCTATGTACCAAGCGTATGAATTATGAATCAAAAGACAAAAATGTGGTTTTTTCCTTTCTGCATAGACGCAGAACAGGATATTATAAGCCTAAGGGAAAATAGAAGTCAGTGCTCACGAAGCATTGTACCTGCGTATTCGGCAACAAGAATGTTCCCCTATTTGCAGCACACAGGACACAGCCAGCAATCGTGACTGGTTGGTTGACCGGTAACAACGCTGATTGTAGGAAATTTCATGAATTTGGACTCTGCTACTTTAGAACTTGTGATGCAGGAAGGCTCTGCTTGAAAACATCTTTATAGAAGCAGCTGGGTGGTTCAGTCGGTTAAGCATCCGACTTCAGCTCGGGTCATGATCTCTCGGTTCGTGGGTTCGAGCCCCGCGTCGGGCTCTGTGCTGACAGCTCAGAGCCTGCTTCGGATTCTGGGTCTCCCTCTCTCTCTGCCCCTCCCCTGCTTATGCTCTGTGTCTCAAAAATAATAAATAAACATTTTAAAAACTTACAAAATAGGGGCACCTGGGTGGCTCAGTCGGTGGAGCGTCCGACTTCGGCTTAGGTCATGATCTCACGGTTCATGGGTTCGAGCCCCGCGTCGGGCTCTGTGCTGACAGCTCGGAGCCTGCTTCGGGTTCTGTGTCTCCCTCTCTCTCTGCCCCTCCCCCCCACTCACACTCTGTCTCACTCTCAAAAATAAAATAAACATTAAAAAATGTGGTTAAATATCCCTATAATCTTTATGGGGGAAAAATCTATTTAGTAGATAAGCCTTCATGTAAATACAAATACGAGGGACATGCACAGCATGCTTACGAGCACGTGCTGCTTCTGAGAGGCTTGGGACCTTTGTTTCCCTGCGAATTCTTATTATATGCTAATTATAAACCATATTAACCTGTGCTTAATTTTTATTATGAAATAATATGGCTTCTTACAATAGGAAACTGGCTCCAAAGTATATAAAATAAAACGTGAAATGTTCTCTCGTTGTGCTTCTCGGATGGTGAACATGCCTTGCCACTGTCCACACCTGTTTTTAATAAGTAGGTTCCAATGGGCACTTTCCCGTTGGCTGAACTCAAACTGAGGTCAACTTGGAAGTAATATGGCTGCCTTACAATAAATATTCACTAATTCAGAACTTGGGATCGGGGGCGGTTGTCCACCAGACCGTGCTCTGCCACGGAGCCCTTCCGCACCTTAGCGACGTCACGGGAGCCACGGAGCTCATGAGCTGGCATGCGTGCACCTGAGCTTGGGGTGGGAGTTCAGAGAGCCTCCGTTCCAGGGACTGTGGCCCCCAGACAAGGGTGCCTCCACAGTGACTGATGGAGGCCAAGGTCAGGAGGCAGCGCCCAGGTCGGGCACTGTAGGCCCCCCACCGCACTCACGCCTGAGCAGTGACTCAGCATAGAGGGGGAGCCTCTGCAGTGACGCCACCGAGTTTCCCACGATGGGGGCTTGTGTTCCTCGTGGTTCCCCCGAGAAACGGACCCAGTAGGATAGAGAGAGATTTATTACAGGGAATTGACTCACATGATAAGGGAGGCTGAAAAGTCCCAAGATCGACAGTTGGCAAGCTGGAGACCCCGAAGAGCTGATGTTTCGGTTCAAATCTGGAAGCAGGATAAACCAGGGTCCCAGGTCCACAGTCAGGCAGGAGCATGCTTCAACTCAGCCCTTCTGTTCGTTCAGGCCTTCAACTGCTTAGACAAGGCCCACCCCACTGGGGAGATCACCTGCCTTCCCCCGTCCACCAATGTCCATCTCACACAGAAACATCCTCAAAGACACACCCAGAATCACGTTTTCACCAGACCTCTGGGCATTCCGTGGCCCATCAAGTTGACACATAAGATGAACCACCACAGAGCCCATGAATAATCTCCTGTGTCCAGTAAAGGACGTGCTGTATCTCACCCGCCTTCATTTGCAAAGGAGGATGAGCCCTTTCACAGCAGCGAGCGGGTGTAGGGGAGCAGCGGCCAGCTTCCTCACACGTCACCAAAGGTGGAATCTGCGCCCCTCCTCCCTCCTGCGTGTGCCTGCCCCCTCCTCCTCCAGGCTGTCCCTTGTACGATCCACTCCCCGGGACCCGCTTTCCTGTGCGAGAAGACGGCAGTCCCAAAAACAGCCTTGCGCTTTGCGAACCACCAGGCCCAGGATGCTGTGGGAGTGTTTAGCCCCCAGCTAGATAAAATTCTGATGCTAGATCATTTGCTCTTTGTAAGAATCGTAAGCATGACACAAGGCTGCTTGTGGAGTGGGTCGGAGCTGCCTGCCGGAGTCCTGGATCACTCTCTGCTGACGACCATTAGCGGCAGGGCGCTGAGCCAGCCTGATGAATGGCCAGAGGCTTCTCTTTCATTTTCAGATGCTCTCTGCAGGGCCCCGGAGTGGGTCTAGGAAGGACGGGCCCAGGGAGCTGTGTGGGATCATGTCCACCCACCCACTTATGAAGTCTTTCGTTTATTCAGTGACCGTTCAGTCATAGACATGCTCCTAGCACCAGGCGAGTTGAACAAAAGCAGAAATGTCTGTCTCCCTGGGAGCTAATGACAGTGGGCCCGGTGTCCTGTCCCCTTCCCGTGTCCCCTCGATCCCGCCAGGAGCTCCGCCAAGTCCGGATGCTGGAGTCCCATCTCTCCTCCCTGCAGCCCCGGGGTCCCGCCCCGATGCATCTAGAACCCCCGGGGCCTGGCGTGGGCTCACAGGACTCGAGTGGAGTGGGAAGACCAGGTGTCCACGAGGCCTCTGGACTGAAACCCTGCCTCCCAAAGAGCAGGCCCTGGTCCACGGTCAGAGCTCCAGACAATTGCAAGAAATGGTGGGGTCTGTTCTTGCCGCCAGTGTCTACGGGGACCATGGTGCCAGCCACCTGCGTGGATCTGGGGCCCAGGGGCCCGTACGCTGAGCCCCCAGGGTCTTCAGCCCTTCTCCTCATGTGTCCAACCCATGAAAGGCAGCCCCGCCCGCGACCCGGGCCCCCACAACACGGACGGTCCGTCATCCACACTTGCTCCCAGAGCGGTTTGGTCACAAGTCCTGAGTGGCAGCCGCTCCTTCCCCGGGTCCACGTGACACGTTGCAACGGAGTGGCCGCCGGTTTCGTCCTTCTGCCTCCTGCTGCTTTCCTGTCCTTGCAGGAGACGGACCTCGGGCCTTTCAGTAACTGGGATCCCCAAAAGTGACTTCGGGGTGGTCCTTCCCAGCGTGCGCACAGGGTCGCGGTTTCACAAGACGAAGCGTTCCCCAAAGAGACTGTGGGTGTCCTAACTCATTGCCGTGCCCCCACCAGGACATCCCGAAGCCTGGGCCCCCTCTGAGCAGTGTGTGGCCTGTGTCACGCCCTCAGCAGCCGTGAACCTGGGGATGCTTTGAACGCATCCATCTGTACAAGGAAATACCTGCCCGATGGCGTTTCTGCGAAAAGCCAGCTCAGCTTACGTGCAACACTGTTGGGGGTGGAGTTTTTGAGCAGGATGCAGTAAAAGGGAACCAGGCCACTCCTAAAAACACACTTCCTCCCAAGCCACTGCTCCCTTCAACCAAGCTCGGGGCCAGGGGCCAGGCTGCAGGTGGCTGGGATACACATTTTCCCCGTTGGCCACAAGCACAGACTCCAGGCCGGAGCTTGGGCAGATCCAGCCCTCCGCTGGGGACATTAAAACCGCTTTGCCCTCCTTTAGCCGACACCTAATTCCCAGCTTCTGCACGGGACGCTCTTGGTCTGAGCACAGAACCTCTTCATCTACCGAGGGAGGAAATGAAGCTGTCTCCTTCGTAAACATTGTTTTCCTCCGTAATTAAAATGAAACAGTGTCCCGGGCTGTCTGGCAGGCCCTGCTCGGGCTGTCGGAGCAGGTCTGAGCACCTTGCTGAGGCAAGGCCCTGAACGGCCGATAAATCACCACAGGGACAATGATTAGCATGATTCACAAAAAGGGATCCTAATTAAAGTGTGCGCTTTGGCTGGACCAACGTCCAAAGTGTCTTAAACACGCTGCAGATCGGTGACAGAGGTGTCTTCGCACTACCGTCTGGCAGGGGGCGGGGGCGGGGGGAGTGAGCCAGCTCCCCACCGCAGGTGCCTGGGGAGGCCACCATGTTTGGGGGCGGAAAGAAACCGGCCCTGGGGTCTCCAGTTCCTGGATAGCACGTGCCTTTGGGAGCCAAGAGTGGGTCCATCCAGGGGGCAAGCTGCCGAGCTGAAAGGGCCCCAAGGTCATTCTCCACCTGTGTCCCTCTGGGGATGGCGGTGCCCGGACTTCCTTTGGGAAACCGCATTCCCTTTTCTCCCTCTCTGTGTCTTCCTCTCTCACCGTGTAGATGCTAGAGATCCGAATGGAGGTGTTGGCAGCTTCATTCCCTCCGGAGGCTCTGGAGGAATCCGTCCTGGCCTGCCCGTGCAGCTCTGGGGGCCTCTGGCACTCCCATCTCTAACCGCTGAGGTCCCACCACCCCCTCCCCCGTCCATCGGACCTCTCCACTTCCCTCCCACAGGGCACTTGGTGTGGGGTCAGGGCCCACCCGGGTCATCCAGGATGACCCCTCATCTCAGGCTCCTGACTCAGTCACAGCTGCCAAGACCCTTTTCCCAATAAGGTCACAGCCACGGGTTCCAGGCATGTGGACGTGGGCACGTGAATTCGGAGCACCAAGACTTCCACCCGCCAAAATGACCTTGTAGAAAGTCCCTTTTTCCCTTTCTTGTTTCCACTCTCTGTCCTTGCTTTGCTTTAGAAAACCCACAGGCAACAATGAAGGTGCTTCTGCCCCTCTGGGCTGCACGGGACTTTCACACCCACCCAGGTGTAAACGCACAATGTGCTGTCTGTATTATACGTTACATGCACACCTGCAGGGACGTTATACAAACACACACACACGTAGGTCATGTCACATGTAACCATGTATAATACACGAAATAGGCACTATATTGATACATACAGTGGTGAAATACAGACAACATAGAACTTACCGTTTTGACCATTTTTGAAGGGCATGATTCAGTGGCGTCACAGACACTCCCCATGATGTACGACCATTACAAGCAACCATCCCCCGGTGTTCCTCCCCCTCGGCATGGAGGTCCTGGTGCAAATGACCCTTTCTAAAGCTCCCACACTCATCCTGGACCCCCCACCCCATCCGTCTGTCCTGTGTCACAGACTGAAGACTCCGGGCCACCCCAGAGATTCTCGCTTTACCCGCATGCTCACCCTGTGCTGCACGCTGCCAAGGCCAGGCAGCCTGCCCTTGGAGGTCGTCGCACCTGCACTTGGTGCCCAAATGTGTGATGTGCGCATGAGTGTGTGCCCAGGACGGTGTCCTCAGTGAGTTGATTCGAGTGAAGGTTTGAGTGGAGTGCTCAGCGCCCTATCAGAGCTCAGGGCCACCCCATTATCACAACTAAGCACTCAGATCATGGCCACCCATTACTACGACCAGGCACTTAAAAGCATCCTGTTTTAGTCTAGTTTTTCGGTGGGAGGATCAGAGACTCCGCCCCGGCCGCTCTGGGCATAGGGTCCTGGTAGGGAAATTGCACAGAAAGCCACAGGAGGAATCCCAGGGAGACTGAGGTGCCAAGGCTCAGGGAGGTTAGCCTTGCATCCGGAGGGCTCATCCCCACACGCAGCCCCAGAAGCAGGTGCAGACAGGCCCCTGGTTTCTGCCACAGCGCCTACACCGGCAGATCCGTCCGTGTCTCTGATTCAAATGTGTAATCAGGAGCCTTGCTGGCTCTGTTTATGTCTCAGCCCGGACCACACGGGGTTTGTCCCAGACCCCGCCAAGGACTGGATGCTCCTGAGTCAGGGGCTCACCCTGCACTGGTCAGCATGGCTGGGAGAGGCAGGATCACAGGGTGTCAGCACCCCTGCGGTCCCCACCCCGGCTCTGTGCGTGCAGGGGCCTGGGGTGGCGTGCTCTCCTTTAAACAGAGAGGCAGGGCGGTGGCCCGCGGGCAGGCGGGCCTCCTTGTAAGCAGCTGCTCAGCGCAGGGCTGGAGTGGAGACAGGCCCCCCCTTCTGGGACCGAAGGTCTCGGGAGGAGTGTGTTCTCTCCACACCAGGGGAGGCAGAAGCAGCCTCACTCCACTCCCCCAGCGCCCCCAGAGGCCTTGATGGATGAGCGAGGCTTCTCCGGGCCGCGCCCAGCCCTCCGGGCAGGCCCCGGAGCCAGAAGAGCGGATCCCCAGCTGCACACCCAGAGGCCAGTTCTGCTTCCCTTACAAACGTGCTGACGCTGCAGGACGAAGGAACAGTCGGGAGGGGCCGGAGAGTCACAACATCTGGGCCTCCGCGGTTTGTGCCGGAACCAGGGATCCCGCGGGAGCCTCGTGGGCCATCCTCCCGCCCCTCCTCCCAGCTGCTGGGCTGGGGCTCAGGAGGAAGTCGGGGATGGGGGTAAGGATGGTCACGGCGCCTTGTCTTAACGCCACAATAGACTCGGACTCCCCGTCAGCAGAAGCGCCTCCAAACTCAGAGGTGGTCGCAAAACAGACCCGGACCCTTGGAAAGGGGTGCGCTGACCCGTCGGGGCTCCCTGGGACCTCAGAGGCGCCGCCTCCCCGGAGAGGCCTCCAGGGCTACAACACCTTTGGAAAAGTCAAAGGACGTCCACAGCAACTACGCACTGATTTCGACCGTCCGTTTCCTCCACCCCTGCCTTCAGGAGTTTGAGCCGCCACAGACCCGGCATCTTGACGTCCAGCGGAAGCTTCCGGACCACACAGACACCTGCCCCAGCTCTGTTAGCCGCGTGGGGGCCTGCAGAACCCACATACCGCAGGGCACGGGTCGGGCCCTCGGGGGGTATGTGCCCCAAAGAATCGAAAACCGGAACCCAGACGTCGCACACGAATGTTCCTGCAGCCTTCGTCACAACTGCCAAACCACGGAACAGCCCCAGTGTCCATCGACAGGCGAGCGGATAAACAAAACGGGGTCTACCCGTACAGTGTGATGTGATTCAGCCATTGAAGGCAACGGCGTCCCGACACCTGCTACCGCGGAGGGACCTAGGACGCGCTGAGAGACAGAAACCAGACACAAGGTACAAACACCGTGGGACTGGCTTACAGGAAGTGCCTGGAATAAGGAAATTCTGAGACAGGAAGCGAGTGGGAGAGAGCCTACGGGGCGGGAATGGGGGCGCCACAGGGGCGCCACGGGGAGTCACGGTTTATAGGGCACAGAGCCTATGCCTCGGAAGATGAGAAAGTTCTGGAAATAGTGGGATGGTCACCCCACTCTGTGAGTGTGCTTAATACCCTGAAATGTGCACTTGAATTGGTGACCATGGCAAGCTCTGCGTTATGCATTTAACACAATAAACAAAAGGTGCTCAAACTGCCCAGAAAGTCTACAAGGAGGGAGTCTGTTGCTAAGTTCCGGTGTGTCTGGACCAGAGTCAGCAGGCACTTTCCGTGGAGGGTCGGGTAACACACATGAGGTTTCGTGGGCCATTCAGTTTTGGTCTCCTGTTCCTCTTGTTTTTGTTTTTTTTTTACAACCACATGAATTGTAAACACCATTCTCAGCTTACAGGCTGTGCAAAACGGGCCGCGGGCCAAGTTCGGCCTCTGGGCTGCAGGTTGCTGAACCTCCGGTCTTTGCTACGAACATAAACATTACGTACTTTACAAGGAAATAACTACTTTTATTTTATTTTATTAGCACTGAGAGATTTCAAAATGTGTTACAATAGAAACAATTTGCAAAGCGAGATAGTGTGGTATGATTATGTCTACGGAAAAACAAAACCACGTGTTTCTGGGCTTCTGGGTGGCTCAGTCGGTTAAGCGTCTGACTTTGGCTCAGGTCATATTCTTGAGGTTTGTGAGTTCGAGCCCCGTGTCGGCCATGTGCTGACAGCTCGGAGCCTGGAGCCTGCTTCAGATTCTGTCTCCCTCTCTGTCTGCTCCCCGCCCTGCTCGTGCTCTGTCTCTTTCTGTCTCTCCCAAAAATAAATAAATATTAAAAAAAAATTTTTAAAAGAAGGTGACAGGCACCTGGGTGGCTCAGTCGGTTAAGTATCCGACTTTGGCTCAGGTCATGATCTCACGGTTCATAGGTTTGAGGCTCACCTCAGGCTCTGTGCTGTCGGCGTGGAGCCAGCTTCTGATGCTCTGCCTCCTTCTCTCTCTCTGCCCTTCCCCCACTTGTCCTTTCTCTCTCAAAATGAATAAACAAACCTTAAAAAACAAAGTGTATCTTTTTTGTTTGTTTGTTTTGAGAGAGAGAGAGAGAGAACACAGCTGGGGGAGGAGCAGAGGGAGAGGGAGAGAGAATCCCAAGTAGGTTCCCGGCTGTCAGCACAGAGCCCGACCCAGGGTCGGTCCCACGAAACACAAGATCACGACCTGAGCTGAAACCAAGATCAGACGCTTAACCGACTGAGCCACCCGGACACCCTGAAACCACGATTTCTTCACGTGCGTATCTGCTTATGAGCACAGAGAAGTCTGGACAGACGCAAAGCCATCGACAGCTGTTACCTCTGAAGTGGGTTTGCCTGAGAGTCCAAGGAACTCTGCCTCATCTTTCGTTTTCATTTTCTTATTTTCATTTTATTTTTTTATGTTGTATTTATTTTTGAGAGAGAGCACGAGCGGGAGTGGGGGAGGGACAGAGAGAGAGGGGAACAGAAGATCCGAAGCAGGCTCTACACTGACAGCCGTGAGCCCAGTGTGGGGCTCGAACCCACCAATTGCGGGATCATGACCCATGCCGATGTCAGACATTCAAACAACTGAGCTACCCAGGCGCCCCTTGAATTTTTTTTTAAATAAGCATGTAGTTACTTGTGAAATTCAAGACAATTTTCACCAATAATACCAAAGAAAGGATTGTTATGTTTCCCATACCCCCAACTCACATCATAATGGTCCTCCTGTGCTTGAGAGGCTCTGTCAGTCTCTGAATGTGCCGTAAGACCCCACCCTCGTCCTGACAAACCTTTTCCACCCAAGGGAAATGTGGCCTAGAGCAGCAGGCAAGTGACACGGATGATTCTGAGAGCTCAGGACAGTCCTGCAGAGCCCCCCCCCCTTCCTTCTCTCAGGAAGGGGACATCCTTGTGTGTGGGGACAGCACAGGGCATTGTCACTGCACACTGGGACGCCCTTGGGGGCCGCAGGGACTCAGCCCCGCATGCTACCTGTCCCCCAGGGCAGAAGGCAGCCGCAGGTTAACGATTCAGTCTGATTCCCCCGACCTGGGGCCAGGTGTCAGGTCAAGTTTCCCCACAGGGTCGGAATGACAGATGGATGTCCCAGCAGAACATGAACGCTTCATAGAAACCCCCCTTGGGCTGGAACTCATCCGACCTCGTGCCCTGGGCCAGCAAGGCCACAGCCTCATCGGAGCGGGGCGCAAGGTAAGTCAGCCATTCGTCCTGGGAGGGTCAGGTGGAGACTCCCTTTCTGCTCTGCCCGGCCCGGCCCCCTCTCCCCCGGGGAGGACACCTCTGCCCCTGCAAACAAGCTACGTGTCTGGGCTCCTGGGCTCCAGGCTTCCAACCCACCCGGTCCCCGGTGCAAGCCTGAGCCTGGGAACTTCTCCGCAGACAGCTGTGACGCGCATGGGGGGAGGGCAGAGAGCTAGGGGCTCCAGGGCCCAGATCCCTCCCCTGAGGCTGTGACAAGTAGGAAAGCTGTGAGCGGGCCCAGCTCTGTGCTCATCTCCGGACTCTGAGGGAGTAGTCAGCAGCCACGGGGGACACAGTCTTTCACTGCACCCAGCGTTTCCACTCGATTCTCCACTCCTCGAGGCTGCCCAGAGCCCCGTGAGGCCAGTGTCATTGTCCCCACTCAACAGGGCAGGAAACAAAGCTGGGCGTTTAAGAGACAAGACCAAAGCCCCGGAGGGGGGGCGGGGCCGGGCCCTAGGCCAGCTTTTCCTGCTGCTAAACTCCTTCCAAAGGGCAGAAGGAGACTGACAGGTGTCCCCTCCCCCAAAATTACCTACAAATAAACTAGTTTTCATGAACTGGTCCTTGCTGCTGCTCTCATCCACAGATTCCTAATAATAATATCTCCCTCAAACCGTTGCTTTGAAGATTGAATGAGATACTACTTGGGGAGTACTTAGAAAAGACCCACGACTGTTGTTAAGACGATCATCGATCATCGTCGTTATTAATTGCATTACAGAGTCTGAATTGCCGTCCTCTGCTTTGCAAACTTAAGGGAAGGGGGCATTTCTGCAGGAGTCGTGCCCGGCCTGTTTTCTCCTTTGGTTTCTGCGCCTGTGGGCCACTACGCGTGTAGGAGGGTCATCGCCCAAGGGAGTCCGGCAGAGCACTGTCACTGCCTTCCAGAAAGATCCCTCCACTTCCTCCGGGCACACTTCATGACGGAACTGGATGTCACAGTCACTCCCAGGTTGCTGGCTTTCCCTCCTGGCCCGCGTCGTGTAGAGTTTGCGTCCAGTCCAGACGACCGTTTCTTTTTCCTGCTCTAGGCTCTCCGGGTTCGGAGTTAATACAAAGTAGCCCACGTCAGCTGCGATGAAGGCAGATCAGATACAATAGATACGATAGACGTATGGAAAGGAAAACTCACCTGCAGGGAATACTGTCTACAGAAGCAGGGAAAACTGACGCACGTGTGGTCTTCTGGGTATGTTACGTTCTGCGATGTGTGTGCACACATACACGCGTGAGTGCACACGGTCCTACGTACACACAGAGACACACGCACAAGCATGCATATGTGTGTGCACACAGAGGTGCACAAACATAAATGCACACGTGCGCACGCAGAGAAACACGCGTGTGCACAAACACGCACGTACACACACACGCACTTGCACACAGAGAGAGGCGTACACACACGCTCACGTAGAAATTTCAGTTTTCGTACTGTTTCGTAACAAAATCGGGATTCTACAACTTGTGTTCTGCACTTACTATACTCTGGCCCTTCCCACGTCAGCACAGATGAACCACCTTGTTCCCAGGGCCGCATCCTACTCCGCCCCCGAATGCACCACAGTGGACTGAATGGTGTCGCCACCCCCGCACACGTGCAGGTGACTCCCAATGATTGCCTAGCACCAAGCACGCTGCGCTGAACCTTCTTTTTAATACAACGTTGCACACTCACGCAGCTGTTTCTGCAGAATGGAACCGATCCCGGAAGGTGAGGAATGGCCACGGGATAAGAAGGAACGTGGGAAAATCTGCCGTGGGAGAAACAAAGTGTTCTCTTCTCTCTGCCTAAATTCTTCCGAGGGAACCAGCACAGAATGCCCTCCTGCTTCTCCTCCCAGTGCCAGCATTTACCTGAAATATCCCCACAGGCTGTCTGCAGTAATCAGCCTCAACGGATAATTGTTTGACAAGCCACATGTTGCCATCGTTTCCTCGATACTTTGGGAGGAGGTGACATAATATTGTGACAATGTACTGTAACACCTATGAAATCTTAATAACCAGTGCACGCCGAAGGTCGCGAGTTCCCAGCCACGCCGAAGCCCCGCACACGGCACCGTCTCTGCCGGAGACAGATCGCTCTCGTCGGGTGTGGCTGCAGTTTTAAGGAAGACGCTAAACCACGTTCCTTCCCACCTCGCTGCCTTTGTGAACAGTGTGACACGTCCTGCCTTTGAAATATCCAGTTAGGAGGGCTTGGAGGGAGGGGAGGGTGGGGGATGGGCATTGAGGAGAGCACCTGTTGGCATGAGCCCCGGGTGTTGTATGGAAACCAATCTGACAATAAATTTCATATTCAAAAAAAAAAAAAAAAATCCAGTTAGAAGTACAGAGAGAAGGGCATTAAAGCTGGATTTCCCAAAAGGTAGATGATTCTTCCTCCTCTAAGGAATAAAATATTCCAATTAAGACTTGGCAACCGGGGCGCCCGGGTGGCTCAGTCGGTTGAGCATCTGACTTCGGCTCAGGTCGTGATCTCGAGGTTTGTGGGTTTGAGCCCCGCGTCGGGCTCTGTGCCGACAGCTCGGAGCCTGGAGCCAGCTTCGGATTCCGTGTCTCTCTCTCTCTCTCCTCTGCCCCTCCCCCGCGCGGGTTCTGTCTCTCTCTCTCTCTCTGTCTCTCAAAAATGAATAAGCATTTAAAAAAAAGTGTTAAGACTTGGCAACTAAGTAGCATTGCCTGAGCAACGATACGTGAGCTCACCCTTTACGACACCGATATGCACCCGGACCCTTAGTGGTGAGCGTTGCTCCCGCTCAGAAGACAGGATGGCACTCTGTCTTCCAACCCGCTAGGCCCAGGCGCGATCATGGGGAAGCTTGATGTATTTTGTGAAGTGAGTGTCATCCACAGCCTGAAGTGTTTGAAAATCAGTCATTCCATTTAATTAGATCTTCAGTAGCTCTGAAAATTAATATCACACCAATTGTGACACTAATGAGCTCTGTGATCTTGGGAGTGATGGAGACAAGGGTCTCGGCAGGGACTGGGGATCCAGACACTCGCGTGGCTTCGGGATACAGCTTTGCCCCTGCCTTGTTCCTGCGACTTAATTCGGGAGCCAGCAGCCGGTTTTAACAAGACCACACGGCGTCCACGCGCTGTGGTCATTTAGCCCGCTACGTTTGAGAAGAAAAAGGAAAAAATACGTAACCAGCCGTGCCTTAACAGAACTGACATGCCATTTTTCCCAACTTTTTTCAAAACCCCATGTTTGCAGCATCGACCTCATTAAAAAGCCTGTAAGCAGGATGAGGATCTGGGTCCTGTATATATTAATAAAATCATCGATTTTCCCTGAGCCAACTTCTCTCTGGCACAGAGATGCCTAACAGCACTGCGAAAACACTGCTCATGTCAATTTCCAGTGTACCACTGTTAATATCCAATTTCGAGAGCACATCTTTTATTTGTAAAAGCAAATTGCCAGAAAAAGCAATTGCCACTGGCATCCTGTGTTTCTAGCTCCAGCACGAATCTTCATGGAAAATTTATAGGAAACAGTTTCTAAATTTCTCCATGGCCTGTGTAGTACGGGTGTTTATCATACATTTAGATACCTACGTGACTTGATTATTTTTTTTAAGTGACAACCCATGTGAATTTAAAATGAGGTTACTTTGGGGTGCATAAATTAGATAACGTGTGCTAAAGGATTAAAAATGAAAGGCAGAAGGAGAAGGAGCCACAGACCTACTGGAAAAACCCAGGCTTGGATCATCGCTAGCGTTTCGAACGGGTCCCCCTCAACCACCGTGGGATGCCACATAGCTGCAGCCCCACTGGACAGGAGAGTGAATACACACGACTCTGGGAATTACAGCCAGGTAATTAAGGACGTTTGTGAAGGCGCTCAGGGAAACCAATTGCTCTCTGGCATTATTGATTGAGGGAGAAGTCAAGTAATGTTAGGCGTCAAGTAGAGAGGGCCGACCAGACCAGTAAATAAAAGAACGATACATTTTAAATGCAATTGTGGCAACGGGCACTAAGCAATCACTCTATTAAATAAACCGGTCGGTGCTGAACGCGTTTGAAGCTCCCAATATGTCTTCATGGATGTGTAAAGCAGAGCAAAACGGGAAATAGAAAAAAAAAAAAAATTGAGTAGAATGGTAACGTGGGCTCTAAACTGAGGGAACCTGTGCGATCAGGCTGCTGACAGAAATGTGCGAGCGATAATGGACCCCGAGGAAAAGCCATAAACTGCGTAATTAGACGTATTAATAGAAACATGGGGAAAACGCGTCAACGTAAAAGCCGTGATGTCCGGAACAGGCGCTCAGAGTAATTAACCTGTCAGGGGCGCAGCTCACCGCAGCGCGTGGACCCGACCTGCCCTTGGGACCGAGGCCACGGCCAGGCTGCCCTTGGCCGGTGTGCGCGGGCCGTGGGTTTGTTTCCTTTGGCTTTTGCGGTGCTTTTTACTTTGCCTTTGGAACGACCGCCGATATGTCAGACTTGGGAAATTTCACATAAAAAGTCTGATTCCCGGCTTTTCATGGAAAATCGAGACCCGACCGCACCGTGGCCACCTTCCCGTGGGACAGAACGCACTCTAGCTACAGGGAGGGAGGAACCCCTCTCCCCACTGTGCACACCAGTGTCACACGCACCCACGCACCCCTGCCACGCACCTGCCACGTGGCCCACGCCCCGGCCACGCAAGTGTGAGCCAAGTCCCCTCCCCTAACAGACCCATCGGATGTCCGGTCTCACTCGGTCCGGGAGCTGGGAAGTGCAGGCCGCCCTGGCCCACCTGGGTTCAAGTTCGGCGATGGCCTTCTTCATAGATCGCCGCAAAGATCATGCAAAGATGATAAGAGTCTGTGCTCCGTGCTGTCCAGGGAGAAAATCAATTTCTCATTCTCCTAAAAAGCTCACGATGTGACTGGAATTTACCAGAACCGAGTAAACAGAATTGTCATCCCCCTTGAATGCGGGGGGGGGGGGAGGGGGGAGGTGTTAGAAAAAGACTTTATCATTCTATTTCAACTCTCCTATTATTATCTAAGTTTGACTGATTTTTTTCCAGGGATGGGATGGTTACAGGGCGACTTCACGATGAACCTTGCAGAAACCATGCTTCCGGCTTTATAATAGAGACAGTTTGAAATTTAAATCACTGGTGAAAGATTGAAGCCTAGTGACTGGGAAGATGTGATTTTTTTTTTTTTTCCATTTATTTTCCTTGAAAAGTACAGCCGACCCAGCATTTGCTCCTGAGTCTGACTATCTCATCGCAGGGCAGGTAAAGCAACAGAGAAGGGAATGAGTGACCTTGGGCTTGCCAAGGTCATGGAAACAAGCCTTCTGTCCCCCCCGGGTATAGACCTAGGGCAGAATACGGAAGGTGTTCCTGGGCGAGAGGTGCAAAGTCCTTACGCTGGAAGCCGAGGATAGCGTCCCACGGTAGCCCGGAGCCCCTCTCTGCTCCAACGAGCCCCCCTCAAGGTTCGCCTACATCCAGGACAAGACGGGCTTCAGAAACCACCTTGCAGCCATGGTCACTCTAGGTCATTCATGTGCGACGGACACAACACACCCAGGTCATGCCGAACATTCGGGTGCGGTGGCAACGCACACAACGTGCTCAACACGGTGCCCGCGGAGCAAATGACGCACGCGTACTGGCTACGGGGGCTGAGAGGCTGGTGTACACGCTGACAGTTAAGGGGTGGGGGGAGCCCGAACCCCGGTGTCCCCCCACAAGGTGGTGTCCCCTTTTGCTGTCTGGGGAAGTTATCTGGCTGCTAAGCTTCATCTCTGAAGGTAGAATAATAACTCCTACTTTGTAAGAACTCCACAAGGCGACATTGAAAATACAGCTCGAGGCAAACAAACGCATTATTAGATACTATTCTGTAGCACCTATGCTTTGCTAGGACCCGTATTTCAGGAACTGATCGGACGAGGCCAGATGATTTGGACAGCTACCGGAACTTGCACCGATGACTGAGAACAACATTTCTCAAACAGTGATTCAGAAACGTCCTGCAAAGTATCCACTGTCTGCCCCCTGCATCGGCTGCTTCCGAGTGTCCACTCGGTGTGCTGGCAACAGGAACACGAAGTCCAGTCCTTGTCCCAAGGTGTGCCTGCCATGATTCCAGAGGACAAATGGCTTATTGCACACTCTTGCCACAAGCGCCCTTTGCTTCTGGCCGGTGAAGTGACGTGTTCCATGGTTCATGCGTAGACTTGGCTATTTGTCATCATCCTCACTCTTGAAGAGAGTCATGCAGATTTAACCAAGTTAAGAAAGCCCCTTGGAGATAATGCTGCGAGGACACAATTAAGGCGTGCGTCTTCTTGGTATTTCCCACCGAGATCCACAGTGCTGCAGCCTGGAGTCCTTGCACCTGCTTGACCACACGGTCGTGAACTTGCACCCCATTTCGGGCAGGCCCGCGATTCAGTGCAAGGACAGCTGGAGCTATTGGGGTTTTCTTTGGAACAGACCACAGGCCACGAACAGGGATATCAAGTGCACCGAATGGTCATAAAGTCAGGGGAGCTCCAGGGACGCTGAGCCGTGGAGGGACGTGCATGGGGGCTCGCAGGTGACTCCGGAGAGGGGAGGGAGCCGTGGCTTTCTGTTTGGGATTCAAGGCATACAGCATCCCTCAGGAAGCCAAGATCCGTCTCTCATGAAATGAGATACTCACTCCGCTGAGCGCCCCGGCTGTATATTCTGAACGCATCGCACGCAGTCAACCCCGCGGGACTCGGTACTCACACGCGTCCAGGCGAACGGCCACCCACCCAAGCCGGGCGTGCCGGATGCTGAGTTTTGTCCTTGCCGTTCTGCATCTCATCCACAAGCGCTGAGGCTTTCCTCCGGTTGTTCGGCACAATGAGGTTTTGATCCGATTTTCCAGCTGATGACTTCATTCCTCCAGAGTGAACACTAACTGCTTTGAGCTTTTCTGGAAGTTGCCTGAAGTGGAAAGTGAGAACATGTATGTTAGAGCAACAAAAGTTCATGTCATGAGTTATTGCTTCCTCGGTGTATTTGAGAAGTAACCTTTCGTTTGAACTCCAGAATTTTTCTCCTGATCAGCAGAGTCGGCGTCGGGCTTCTGGGTAAAGAGCATCCTGCTGAGCCGAACGCTCCGAGGCCGCCCCCCCCCCGGCCCCCCGCCTAAGCTCCTTCGTGACTTTTCCTCATTCCCACAAAGACGCAGCGTCTGCTTCCAGACGGTCCAGAGGGACAGCCCATGTCCTCTGGGCTGTTTATCACGTTAGCCGCTTCCGTGAGGGCAAGTTCCTTGCAAGTTGCCACATCTACCTTCCTCATTCTGCAGGTGCGAAAAATTCACTGACGCTGCTGCTCGTCGAGAGACGCGAAGAATTTCCTCCGATTTGTCTCAATTCATGCTTGAATTCCAACACCCATCTCGGAAACCTACAGTCGCTGTTGCTTTAAGCCCCGCGTCCTCCTCCCCTTTCTTCCCCAAGCCAAACGGTCCGGCGTGTACTTTGTAAGAACAGAAAAGACTGTCGCCGCGTTGGCTCTGAGTCTCGAGAAAGGATTGTGCAACCTGGGGGGACGGGGCACCATTTTTGCCAGGGGAAGTTTACCGCAGCCCTTGCGGCTATAACCTCAAAGGGCGGTCTGCTCTCCACGATGCCCTTTGCGTCTTCCGAAAATGCATTTGGATTGTTACGGTAGTTGCAATGCAGGTCCCACCCTGGCGGTCTGCCCCAGGGCGATGTCCAGAGATGCATGTCACCCGGGGCACGTGCGGCCAAGGGGGGCGACCGAATAGCGACGTGAGAAGGTTGCTTGGTTTCAAACCTAAGATCCGTGGGTTCTCTTTCTCTCTTGGGGCGTTTTGTTCTTTGTCCATCATTATTCGTTCTCATTTTGCTTCTCCGCCAGCTAGAAAGTTCTGTCTTCGGGTCCATAATAATCGTCTGAAGTCCTCCCTCCCTCGCGGGTAGAAGCCATCGGGAATCTTGCTGCAACCAGGCAAGTGTCAGAACAGCTCCTTCCCAGACAGCTTGAAGTCTCCTTGTCATCGAAATCTCAAACTCTATCACCGCAAAAGAGTAAAATACAAAGTAACTGGCATATTCATTTCCATCTGTTTTACACTCTCATTATACCTTGTTACTTAAAGGGAGCACAATCAGGCCACATGACTGGTACCCGACGCTGAGACTGCAGAAGTGAAGCCCTTACCAGACACCGTGAATCAGGAGGGTTCCTGTTAAGGTATCGCGTCGGACCCGCAGACCTGCCTGGTTCTCAGATGTCACCAACAGAGCTAAGTGGGCGATTAAGGGGTTAAGCGGGATCCACCCCGTTAGTGACATCTGTCTCCCAGCACAAGGGAACCCGGGCCGTGGGAGGGGTCCCTTCCCTCCCAGGTCAGGCCACCCCTGTCTGTCAGACAAATACAATAGGAATTACTTAATTTAACCCCGTTTCAGTGTTAATTGAATTCCATTTTCTAAATCCTGAATAAATACATTACAACTGCCGTTTCGGTCAAACGGAGAGAGAGAGCCATGTTTTAATGACTCCCCTGTGGGTTTAATGCCTATTCTATCCTGAGAATAATGACTCCGACAGGCCTGGAATACATTGAAGGGATAATGGTTATTTAAACATGTCAAGTCTTTACAGAGCAGATAAGTATTTTAATTTGCATTTATGAAAATCAAAAAGTAAGCACGGGAAACAGGTGCCATTGTGTCTCCATCCTAAGCCGTGGGAAACACGTGCAGAATCAGGAAGTGCGGGGGGAGGAAAAGCTTCGTGCCCACGGCCACACTTCCGTTCCTTCCCGAGAGGCCCTGCCGCCGGCCAGTCTGTCCTCCATACGGCGTTCTGGCGAGTGGGCCTTAAAACGGCACATCCGAGCACACACCTGCCTGGCTTTACACCTTCAGGGCCCGCCTGTCGCCCTGTCATCAGCACCAACAGCAACAAGGTGAGGGCCGGCGGGCCTCCGCACGACGTGCCTCCTTGGCACGCCTTGATTTCCGGTCCCACGTACACCTCAGGACTTTTGCACATGCTGCACTCTATAACCCTCACACTCACACATGCCATCCTTTGTAATTATCTAATTATTTATGTCATCACTGGATTAACGTGTGTCTCCAGATAGGCAGTCAGTTAGCCGCCTTACCTAATCTGTTCGCTATCAAACCCCCGTGCACGTTTTGCCCAGCACACAGTATGCCCTAAGCTTCTGATTGAATGAATGAGTGAATCAATCAATCGATGTCTTACTTTGCAAACTCTGCGAAGCCTAAAAATAAATAAGCGCTTTAGTCAAGCTGTTTTTCTTATTCTTCCCATAAGCCACTGCTTCTTCGACTCCAAGTTACTTCGTGTTCATTAACTTCCATATTCTTCCCTTATTCTCCTTTTATTCCACCCGTTAAGATTTTCAAATCCCCTCCCCCATCACTATGTACCCGGGAGACATTGGACTCCTCTCCCCCAGTACTTGGACCAATCCTCCTTCGTTGTCTGGGTGTCTGTTTCTTTCCTGGGGCTGCTCTGGAGGCAGAGCAGACACGTCTCTCTCCGGTGCCACGGGCCGTGTACCCCAGGCAAGCGCCCGCCTGAGAACAGCCCGGATGGGCCCCTCTCTGCAGGTGTCCTCGTTCCCACCCCCCACCCCGGCTTCCTCCGCTTGCTCTGCCTGGAGGGGTCGGTGGGAGCCCTATGCTCCCTGAGAAGGTGGCCGTGGATGGCACCCAGCTGCCGGGGCACCTGTAGACACGTAGGGGGACCACCCGCCTGGTCTCAACTGGAAGGCCAGACCCCCGTCAGCCAGCAGCTCCATCCATCAGGGGCAGAGGAGCCGGAGACAGGTTGGCAAGTGGTTAGCAACCAGCTTTCAGATGAAAAGGGTGTATATAGCACCTGCCAAGTTCCACGGGGTAAACACTCACCGTAGCCGAGTGCGAGCCACAGCGTGATGTCCCCAGAGTGAACTTGGGGAGGGGGTGGGCTTCTGAAGAAGGCCGGGCTGCTGCCTGACCCTGCGGGCTTGCCTGACAGCTTTGTCTTTCTTCCCTCCTTCCGTGGAAGACGGGTCCCATCTCCAGCTGCCAGACCCTGCGAGAGGGACAGAAAAGAGTCTCTCTCCCAAGTGCTCAGGAGCCTCTGTTGCTCTCGGAAGTCTTTGCCAGGATTTGGAAATGCCCACCCTACCGCCTAATGAAGTAGATTTTAAGAGCCCGCACACCCAGCTCGGACATTTGACAGAAGACCTCCCTGCAGGCTTAAAAACTTCCATTCAAGGGGCGCTTGGGCGGCTCAGTTGGTTAAGTGCCCGACTCTTGATTTCGGCTCAGGTCATGGTCTCGGGGTTGTGAATTCGAGCCTCACGTCGGGCTCTGCACTGACAACACCTGGAGGCTGCTTGGGATTCTCTCTCTCCCTCTCTCTCTCTCCACCCCTCCCCCCACTCGCACCCGCACGTGCACTCTCTCTCTCTCTCTCTCTCTCAAGATAAATAAACTTTAAAAAATTCCAATTCAAAACATAAGCAAAATTCTAGAATATCTGCCTGAAAATCATTTTCTAAACTAAGAATAATGGCAAAATGTAAACATGTAGAAGAGGGATGTAAACACGTAATAAACCTCGAATCGCGAGCGTTTGCAGCTGTTGACCCCGGGGCCTCGCAAGGCCTGACTTACTCCGCCCACGGGCACAGCGGCCAGCTTCGCCCTTTGCCTCGGGTTTTGCCTTGAAGAGCAGAACCAAAGGGCTCGGTGGATAGCGGAAGGGAGAGGAGCCTGGGTTTTGTTATGGGGGTGCGTGCAGGGGAGAGGGGAGAGGGGGAGAGAGAACAGAGAGGCAGAGAGAGAATGGGGGGGAGAGAGAGAGAGGAAGAGACCTGGCTACGAATGGGGACGAGCTGGGTCTTTGATGAGCTGTAATCCAAGCGTGAGCGGCTGCGTCTACAAATTTACATCTCAGGAGTTTGAGTCAAAGGGCAGGTATGGCCACAGAGTCACGCAGCCCAGCATCTCGGGCCACCGTCGCCTCTGACGCTCAGCACCCTGGCGTGTGCAGCTTTGGAGCAGACGCGGGCCCCCTGCCCGACCGTGTGCGTGTCAATCTGCAAATAGACCCTCCTTGACGGTGGTAATTCCTACTTGTGCCTTTATAAATCGAGCTACTTTTTAAATGCACGATGTCGCCACCCTCCCCTTCTCTGCATGGATCCCCCGGGACCTGTCCACACGGCAGCTTGTCTTCTTAGGATGATGGGTCAGCCATCCCGTGATCCTCGCAGATCTAGAGGGCCGTCAGCCCCGTCATCTGACTGCAGTGTTTGCCGAAGGTGTGGGGAAATGAGCCCCCCCCCCGCCCGCTGCTGATGAGAGAGCGTATCTACGAACATCTTTACGTCATTTCTTGTTCGTTTTGTTTGATTTCTTTTTTTTAATTTTGGAGGGCAGTTGCACAGTATCATTTAGAAATTAAAATGTGCATGACCATTGACCCGATTTCATTTCTAAATCTATCTGTAAAAATAACAGCACAAATGAAGAAAGACGCACAGTGGGGCGTCATGAACCTAATACTTACCTGGAGGGATCTGTTTGATTTGGGGGCATCCGTACAATGGAATACCCTGTGTGCATCTCTGCACCTCAATACTCCTGTGGGCTTGGCATGTATGAAATCACTGTTGGAAACTGCTGATCACATGGCCGTGGGGACTGTATAATTTCTCTCTCAAGCTTGATGCCCTTTTCCAGAATATAATAATTTTTTTAATATTTATTTATTTTTGAGAGAGAGAGAGACAGAGACAGAGACAGAGTGTGAGCTGGGGAGGGGCAGAGACAGAGGGAGACCCAGAATCTGAAACAGGCTCCAGGCTCCGAGCTTTCAGCACAGAGCCCGACGTGGGGCTTGAACCAATGAACTGTGAGATCATGGCCTGAGCCGAAGTCGGATGCTTAACCGACTGAGCCATCCAGACGCCCCCACCCCTGCTTTTTCACAATATAAAACTCCATTCATTCATCTCTGGGACCAATATTTACTGAGTGCGGCTATAAGCCGATGGCAGGACCTCAGCTAGTTGCAATGAACAGAGCAGACTTGAGTCGGGGAGCAGAGAGGGGCGACGTGGAGGTGCAGACGGCGTGGAGCGCTCCCCAAGAGAACCACTCCCAGGGGAACCAGCAATGGCCTGGGGCCGCGGTGAGCCAGGACTGCGTTCCAGAAACAGTGTTCAGCAGCGGAGTAGAAGAGAGCAGGAAGCAGCGGTTCCCAGGTGGAGCATATTCCCAACAAACGGCTGATGGAAGTTTTGGAAGGAAGGGCAGTAACTCAGGAGACAGGAAGATAAGTTTTGGACCGGGCACCTGGGTGGCTCAGTCAGTTTAGCGTCCGACTCTTGGTTTCGGTCCAGGTCACGATCTCACGGTTCGTGGGTTCGAGTCCATATCAGGCTCTGTGCTGATAGTGCAGAGGCTGCTTGGGATTCTCTTTCTCCCTCTCTGCCCCTCCCCTCCTTGTGCTCTCTCTCTCTCTCTCAAAATAAATAAATCAACTTAAAAAAAAAGAGATGACCTAGAGAGATTGAGAAAGTTGCCTTTTTGGGGCAACCAGAAGTGGAGGAACATGATTCGAACCCAGGTCCGCCTGGTTCCAGGTGTTTTTGCCACTCGAAGGGCACCTTGCAAGATTCCCTGAGAGCTCCTCTGTGGAGATTAAAAGAAAGAAATGTTGCAAGTGATGAAAACATGAGATAACGCCTTGCAGATTTCCAGCGTGAGATACAACGGGCAGGTGTCCACAAGCCTTGGCAGGCACGTGGACACGTTGGTAGAAGATGCACCAGCCAGATAGGCAGATACGATCAAGTTTCTATAATGCAACTTTGTGCTTTGAGAGAGGCTGCGATACAGTTTAAGCAAAGTGGAGTCAGACACTTCACACGTTCCTTCGGTGTCGTGTCGGAGAGTCCTGGACAGATCATTGCTTCCGCCTTTACCGCGAGTGAAGAATTGGACAAACTGCAAGCCACGGGCTTTTTCTGAACCCACCGAAGAACCAAGGCTGCAGAGCAGGCAAAAAAAAGCACCCAAACCTGGGGAGAAACAGATGCTTGCAGGGAAGAAGAAAACCCAAGCATTCGCTGACACAGGGCAGATGTTGCCTGATTTCACTGGCACTGGTAGGAATCTCATCTGTAAACTGTTACCTGGTTAACAAAGGCCAAGCAAGGGCAACAGGAGAGTCAAGTGCATGGGGGCTCCTACCCCCCAGGTGGGGGGTGCGTCCTCGTCAAACACACCACGTGTTGTGCGTATCACATGTGCTGCTGGGATGCACGTCAACCGTGGCATAAAGGATGGGAGGGAATTAGCGACATACTTGTAAGTCCCTTACCCTGCGTCGAGGTGGGGCAATGCCATCCGAAGGTGAACTTAGGTTTTTTCAAATGTGCGTTGTACATGCTACGGAAAACACTCACAAAATTAAGAGGCATAGGTAGCAGAAGAAATAAAGTAGAATCATACAGTGGTCCCTCATACCTAAAGAAGGCACAGCAGAAAGAGGGGAGTTTTTAGAAACTAGAAAACAAGTAACAAAATGATGGCGGGATTTTTAATTAATTAATTTTTTAATGTATTATGTTTTTTAATGTTTATTTTTGAGAGAAAGGGAGACAAAGCATGAGCAGGGAAGGGGCAGAAAGGGAGGGAGACGCAGAATCCGAAGCAGGCTCCAGGCTCTGAGCTGTCAGCACGGAGCCCGACGCGGGGCTCGAACTCACAGACCAAGAGATCACGATCTGAGACGAAGTCGGACGCTTAGCCGACTGAGCCACCCAGGTGCCGCACAAAATGATGTGTTTTAATCCAGTTACATCAATAATCATTTTAAATGTGGATGGTCTCAATACAACAGTTAAAAGGCAGAGATTGTCAGGTTGGGTTCAGAGAAAGGAAGACAGCTACATGTGGTCCAGGGGATATCGATTTTAAACACAAAGACACACATGCATTGAAGGTCGGAAGCTAGTGAAATCTCTACACCACGCAAACACAAATGATAGAAAGCTGCAAGAAATATATCAACTTTAGGCAGAGCAGAATTTGAAACAAAGAATATCATCAGAGATAAAGAGGGATGTTTATCCAGATATCTATCCAGATAATAAAAATATCCAGAAAACCTCTACATATTTGGGAATTAAATAATATACTTCTCCATTAGGCATGGATAGAAAGGAATTTTCTGCGGAAATTAAAATGATTCTGAGCTCAACGACAATAAAAGTACAATGTATCAAAATGTGTGGAATGCAGATAAAACAGTTTATAGGACAATTTGTAATATGACATGCTAATAATAATAATAAACAGAATAAAATTCCACCCTGAGGAATTAAAGCAGGGAAGTCGCTTAATCCCAAGGCAAGCAGAAGGGAGGAAATAATAAAGTTGAGGGTAGAAAATCAATAAAATTGGAAACAGAACAATAGTAGACAAACCCAAAGAAACCCAAAGAAACCCAAATCTGGTTCTTACAGAAGATCAGTAAAATTCATAAAGCTGTAGCCAGGCAGATCCAGAAACAAGAGTGAATCACAGTTTACCAGCATCAACAATGACAGTGTCATCACTTCTGGTACCTCCAAATATCGAGGACAATAAGGAGATTTTGCGAACGACGCCATGCTGATAAATGCAACAACATAAATGAGCTGCACCAACTCCTTGGAAGGCACAAGCCCCTGAAAGGTACTCTGAGTAGGTAACCTGAATGGTGTCACATATATTAAAGAGGTTGTTAGTTAAAAACCTTCCAGAAGAGAAACTTCCCGGCCCAGGCAACTTTACTGGCAAATTGTATGAAACATGTAAGAAAGAAGCATGTCAAATGTTCACAATATCCTCTAGGGAATATAGGAAAAGACAATGCTTCTCAATTTATGTAGAGGCCAGGTTTATTTTAATACCACTACCAAATAAAGACATTACAAGAAAGGAAGAGAGAGAGAAAGGCGGGGGGAGAGAGAAGGAGGGGGGAGGAGAGAGAGAAAGAGAGAGGGAGAGAGAAACAGAGAGAGAAAGACAGAGAGAAAGAAAGAGAGAAAGAGAGAGGGAGAGAGAAACAGAGAGAGAAAGACAGAGAGAAAGAAAGAGAGATAGAGAGAGGGAGAGAGAAACAGAGACAGAAAGACAGAGAGAAAGAAAGAGAGATAGAGAGAGGGAGAGAGAAACAGAGACAGAAAGACAGAGAGAAAGAAAGAGAAAAAGGAAGAAAAGAAAGGAAGAAACGGACCACTATGCCTTATAAACATCTCTGCAAAACTTCTCGACAAAATGATGCAGTGTGAACCCAGCAGTGTGTGAGGCAGCTCGTCCATCATGATTAGACGGGGTTTATCCAAGGGATGCGAGTCTGGTTCAACCGTCCAAGTAAAATAATATCATTCACCATATTAATGGTATAAACAAGAAAAAGACAAGGCTACTTTAATAGATGCCGAAAAATCAGTCAGATGAAACTCAGCCCCGATTCATGATGAAAGGTCTTGGCAGACCAGGAAATAGAAGGGACGTCTCTAAAGGACGGAGGACATCTATCCACGCCGAACGGGACTTCCCGCCAACCCCGCGCTGACAGGGACACACTTGGTGCTACCCCCTAAGCCTGGGGACAAGGCAAGGACGTGCGTCACCACCCGCAGCGGCCCCATGCTGCGTCCTGCAGGAGGCAGGACCCCTTCCTCCCACGTCCACGGTCGCAGCTCGCAGGCCGCGGGGCTGATGTGAGGTCCCTCCCCTGCACCCGGCCCTCCGGCCGCTCCCGGCCTCCCGCTGACCCTCACCAAGGCCAAGCTCCAAGGGCAGCATTCCCCAGCCACGCACCGGTGCACGAACTCACACCTGTTCCTGCACACGCACAAAGTCAAGAGTCGGATGCTCAACCAACTGAGCCCCCCGGGCATCCCAAGGAACACTTGTTGCCCTTTAACCTGGAGGGGCTCACTCTGCCTTCGACAGATTCTGTTAACACCCTCTTCCGTCACGTGAGGAGCCCGGGTCCAGCGGGCCCCCCGAGAGCCCATCGGGGCCGTCACATCTGCTGTGAGAGCCCCGTAAGACCCAGACAGAACAGCGGGTCGGGCCGGTTCCCCGACCTCCATCACTGCCACCTGGCATGGGACCTGACAGACAGACAGACAGCTCCCTCCAAGTGCCGTGAGAAGGAGCGTGAGCACCGCGCACGCCGACATTATGGTTTTCGTATCATATGTTCTTAGCCGGGGGCCTCTTGCCAACATTTTGAAATTCATTGTTTAGCTTCTTTATGCTCAAGGCAAAACACTTAACGGGAGACGAGCGTCGTCGAAACAACGGTGATAAATTCTAAACAGATAAAATTACCCTGTGGCCCGAAAGGAACCTGCGCGTAGTTAATACCGGAACTTGGCGAGTGCACCATCTGAAGAAGCAGGTCATTGACCAGGTGAGGAAACGCCAGGGACCCCGCGTCACGTAGCCCGCACGCCACGTCTCCTGGACGGAAATGGGACCCCCCCCCCCGCCGTCAAACCCCTGGGTGTGGGGGCTGCGAAGCACCACAGTCCCGCCCCCATTCCAGAAGCCGCTGAACGGACTCTGCGGGTCCCACTGGGGATGTGTGCGCTCCGGCAAACAGGCCGGGATGCGGCACCCACAGGTGAGGAGACTCACTTCTCCAGAGGATTTGGCACGGACTGTTTTTACCCGGAGGAAAAAATCCAGCGCGCTGAGCAAGTTAACTGCCATACAGGGAGCAGCCGCGAATTCAGAGACGCTGGCCAGTGTGAGCAAACACTCACGCTCCGGGGGAGGGGTTCAGACGGCCTGGGAGCCCCCGGCTTGGGAAGATGGCTCCGGATCAGACCCTCTCACTCCATCCCTCCTCTGCCGCTGACTTGCTCTGAATCCTAACGGGGTTTGTGACCTTCCTGAGCTCTGATCTCCTCACCCCTGCAACGTGGAGGGCTCCCTCCTGGGGTTGAAGATAAAACGAGATTAGCAAAGTGCCCGACACATCGGTGCTCGCTGAAAATCAAGGATGTGGCTCCCGCGGTGACATTTGGCGCTTAGATGCTCAGATCCCATCAAACAGTCAGGCCTTTCTGGAATGAAGCAGAAATTAATAGGTCACCTTCAATCAAAATAGTATGTATTCAATGGGATTCAGCCTCCCATTGCCAAATTAAGAAACGCCCCAGCATGGGGCCCCCGGGGGGCTCAGTCGGTTGAGCATCTACCCGACTCTTGATTTCGGCTCAGGTCATGATCTCACCGTTCGTGAGTATGAGCCCCATGCAGCACAGAGCCTGCTTGGGATTCTCTCTCTCCCCCTCTCTCTGCTCCTCCCCCACTCATGCACTTTCTCTCTCAAAATAAATAAATGAACTAAAAAAAAAAAAAGATTCTCTCTCTGTCCTTCTTGTCCTCCCCCCCTCAAAAAAAAAAAAAAAAAAAAAAAAAGGAAAGAAACGGGAAAAAAAAGAAATGCCCCAGATAATTCAAACTCTCTGGAATCCTGTTCCTAGCAGGAGCTTCTGAAGGAAAGTCAAGGGTACTCATGGGAAAGCTTTCCGTGTGTACACTTAGACTTAACACCTTCCGGAAAATACATTATCCGGAGTCTGTTGTCGCATCAGAAGGTGGGGAGCTTGCCAGCTGCTTCCCTGGAGTGTGGTCGGGCCGCCCGGGGCCCTGCGCCTCACTGAGCATCCCCGCTCCTTCTGCTCTCCTCTGGTCCCCTCTCTGGTCCCCTCCCGCTACATGACTTATTCCACGAGGCAACGACGCCCTCCCCCCGCCATTGAAAGCAGCTGTTTCATTTCTGATTGACTCTCTTTGAGCAAATCCTCCAGAATCAAGTTGCTTGAAGGGTAATTGTTCCCGACAAACATCTTGTTTCTTCGTCTCTGCAGCTGTAGCCACCCAGTTGTTAGAATACCATCTACTGCCTGGCATATTTATGGCTTGACTTCTTTCTCTCCTTTTACTGTGGTTCTGTGTTGTTTGGTTCCCTCAGTTTGGGGGGGCGGGTTGTGCGCTTTAAGATTTTTTGGGGGAGAGTTATTTTTTGCTTTCTTGTATTCCTGACAAATAGTATAAGAAAGTTTTGTCTTAAACTTACTTTAAAATGTAACATGTCAATAAAACATCCTGAAAAATTGACATGAGTCCATTAACTGACAAAGCCTATGTTTCAGAGAGAAGCCAATCTGTCTCAAATATTTGAAGACCACCTTTAATAGCTCTGGAGCCGTGTCGGGGCGCCTGGGTGGCTCCGTCGGTTAAGCGTCTGACTTCGGCTCAGGTCATGATCTCACGGTCTGTGAGTTCGAGCCCCGCGTCGGGCTCTGTGCTGACGGCTTGGAGCCTGTTTCAGATTCTGTGTCTCCCTCTCTCTCTGCCCCTCCCCCGTTCATGCTCTGTCTCGCTCTGTCTCAAAAATAAATAAACATTTAAAAAAAATTTTAAAGCTCTGGAACCATGTGTCAATCAGTTCCATGGACTCCAGGGGCTACATTTCATACTCTTATACATATTTAGTCCATCACTAAAAGTGTCTGGGAGGTAGCTGTTGCCCTCTTGAAAATGTCTAGGGACATTTCTGTCATCTCACCTGATTCCCGGGGCTTTCCTCGAGGTCCCCCAGCTTCTAACCGTCTTTGTGGGGGAATGGGCCCCTCTTAAAGAAGGGTCCCCTGTGTGAGATCAGGGCACTGTCCTAACACAACCAGGAGGCCTCGATCGGGCTGGGGCGTGAATGGGCGGCAGACGGAAAAACACGGGCGGTCTTCCCGAGCACCTGTGACTGCAGACCACGGCACCCCTGGCGGGGTCATGGTGGACGCACAAGCCATCGGCTCCTCAGCCACCACAGTCCTGTCTTAGAGAACCTGTCTCCGTTCAGCCCTGAAGGGCCACCCACATAACGCTGGACTTCACACTCACCATAGGTGACAGAACCGGGGGTTCAGAAAGCAGTACCTGTGTGGGTGACAGTGGGGTCTCAGGGAGCCTGAGGAATGGCTCTGTTTCCTGACTTCCTACTTCTGCTCAGAGCCAGGATCCAGCCACCTGTCATTGTGCTACTCGCGGTTCTCCGTAAGCACTTTTTTGTGCGTCCCCCTCTGAATGATAAACTCTGCAACGTCCAGCCTGTGTCTGTCTTGTTCAGCGTTTGTTCCCAGGATGTAGCTCTATGCCGGCAACAAAGGGCTTCCAGAAGAAACAATGAGCAAGCTTTGGGCCAACGAGAAAGGAGCAGACCAGGTCAACACGGTGACCACAGCACGGGGGCCGATGGCCCACATAAGAATTATAAGTACAGTTATAGGGCATATGTCAGCAAAAACACCCACCCTTTTCCACATTAGGATATAATGCGTTTAATAGATGGGATTATTAAACTGTGAACTTACGTTTTAAACAATAAGTACTTTCCCCACGTCAGCAAAGGAGCCCTGGGGATTCATGTGAGGCATCCTGGCACATCTAGGTTTTGATTCTGAAAACCAGTCTCCCCTACAAGGAATGTTAGCTCCTCGCAGAGCAATTGATTTGATGTCCAGGGAAGGGCAAAGTACAGATGATCCTGGAACATCTTGTTGCCAGAAAGCAAGAATCCTTTCTTTAAAAGTTTGATAATAGTATTAAAAGGACAAAAACTGAAAGCTAACCAAAGGGGGTGTTGGTAGACACTGACAGGTAACCATCACCGAGAAAGTGATCATTATAGGTAATGGGAACCAGCCAATTCAACGGAAAACCACTGGCCCAGAATGACCCTCAAAACGGCGGAAGTCTTCGAAGCCTTCTGTGAAAGATTGACGAGGTGTGGAAGACTGGTGGTGCCATGTTGTGACCCCCCAGACGGTTGCTGGTTAATAGGAGAGAATGTCATGGGAGGATCACCCTCTCCCAGAAGTCAGCGCCTCATTCAGACTTCTCAGTTACGAGCCGACATATTTCCTTTATTGTTTAACCCAGTTTGAGTTGATTTTTCGTGTGAAAGAGGTTAAGACTCAGCAAGTAACTAAAGACCCCAATACATGACTGGGGACTCCAGAGAAAGGTCATCCTCCCATCTTCCTGGTCAGTGAGCAAACTCCGAGAACCTCCGTCTCCTGGAACCATGACCAAAATCTGCCTAAGGGAGCTGGATTGTCTGTGCCTTTAGCAAACATGGAGCTGTGTCTCCAGTTGGCTTTATCCACAGAGAGAGGAAACCAGCTGGGAGGGGGGGGGGGAGGAGCAGCCATTGTGGTCCGGGGCAGGACTGCACAGGAGGGGACGCTGTTGGCCATTGGGTCTTCCTTCCTTTTGTCTCGGCTACCTTCCAGCCAGGTTTCCCATTCTCTAACATTCTTGAGGAACGCGTCTGGGATCTCAGCCTCAGAATTCTGTGTGTTCCTTTCCAGCCCTCCTTGGCCGGTTCTCAGGCTGTTACCTCACTTCTCAAACCCTAAACCGGCTGGCACAAGGTCATGTGTCATTTGGGATGGAACAGTGTGCAGGACCAGTGGCATCTGTCACTATCTTGGTCACATTGCCATGAATTCCGCTGGACTTGCATTGGAACCATTGGTGGAGATGGTGGCATCACATATCCCAATGATGACGCAGTGTTGTCCGCTACGAGGGAGCGAGGGCATGACGTCATTATCTCCAGACCTGCGTCCAGCTGTGCGATGCCAGACTGGCTGCACCCGGACGAACAGGCCCGCGCTAGTTTTCTGCGCTGGTTACTTGGCGTGTCTTCCCTTCGTTCTGGAGCTCCTCGCTCAGGGCTCCTCAGAAGCTCAGTTTTAACAAAGATTTCTTTCCATGACCTCCACAGTGTTCAAGGGGCCGAGACACGCACGCCAAGATTCTAAGTCATTTGCAAAAGTGTGCAGATTTCCTAATGCTCAACGAGCAGAGTGAGGCTGTGGGTGGCCAAATGACCCGTGGCACACGGTCACCCAGCACTTGTCTATCAGCCACGCGAGACACAGTGGAGGGAGGATAGCTGACTTAGCTTCTCAAGGGATGCATCCGAAAATACCACTTAGGATTGGTGTTTATTTCCCACCGAACAGAATAAGTGTAGTGCTTCCTGCTGGGAAATTTACTGCTCCTTTATTCTGTTTAACCAATAATACCTTATGGGCTCTTGAAAATTATATTCGCTTAGAGATCAAGCAGCCATTTCCATCTGTCCTGATGGAAAAGTGCCAATTGCCATTGGGTCCACAGAGCTCAGGTTCTGCCCATCACTTCTAGAACAACAAGGGTGCAGCCACAGTCGCTGCTGCTCACGCGTGGCTTTGAGGTGTCTCACGCCGACACTTTGTCGGGGCCACCCCCTCACGCGGGACGCCATTCCGTGCAGCTCTCTCTGTTCTGTCCTCAATGTCCAGTCTTGCTCGACTTTGTGAATGTCTTTCCAGACTTCCGTGTGCATGGACTTCTCTCTGCCCGTGGCCCTCCGTGGCCGGTGGACAAATTGGCCTCCTTCCCACCTGTCCCAAATCTGTGCCCGTGCCCAGTAGCTCGTCAGCTCCTCTCACTAACAGAGAGGCGACTGGCATAAGCCGAGGCTGCTGTGTGGGCGGGACACTCCTTCCGGCCGATGCAACGTGGGCAGGAGGGACAGGGTTGCTGGTGTCAGGCCGTGGACGGGAGCTTCCAGCCGCCAAGCCAAGCCCACGAGGGTCCACGAACCGCCCCCCCCCACCGGTCCACACACAGACGCATGAGAAACCAATGCTTATTGTACATGCAGCTGAGATTTCGTGGTCTCACATGGCGATCCGTGGCATGTAGTAAAATGAGTGGGGCAGGTATGAAAATCAGCCAACCGATACATATATTTTAACATGAAACTTTCTTCATTTATTTACAACTCAGCCCACCCCCCAAGCTCCATTCCACAGAGGTGGGCGAAATTCAGTCTCAGCCTGCGTAACTCTGAACACCTCCTTCGCCCCGTGGATGCGAGTCCTACAAATCTACCAAGTGGGAAGACAGAGAGAAGGCAAGGACTCACATGCTTCTCGACCCCGGGCCGACAGCCTGATACTGAGACGTCCCTCGTCCTGGCCCCAGCGGCCACCCTGGAGACACCCTCCTTTGCACCACCAGGCCCATCACATGGGGATGTTCTTTAGTTTCTGCCATGGGCTAGGACCACAGACATGCTGTAAGGTTCTCTCGGAACTTCCCCACTCCCTAGAACAGCCACATTCTTTCTAAGTTATCCCCAGAAGAAAGGCATCGTTTCTCTGTATTCTGAGACCCAACATGCCTCTCTGGGCTTGGCTTCCTTCCCTGGTGCTTAGTTCAGGAAGCAGGGTCCATTTCCACAATCCCCGCTAGTGACTAGGCCCTCAGACCATCCACCACCCACTCCCCATCTGCCCAAGGATGCCTGCCTCGTCCAAGGGTAACAGAGTCTGCCCTTGGCTTCCTCCCAAGTCTACAGACTATTCCCAGGTCTTTTGTTTGCCCAGGGATCTATGCAATTGAAATTTAAAAGCTAGGGGGGCACCTGGGTGGCTCAGTCGGTTGAGTGTCCAACTTCAGCTCTGGTCATAATCTTGCGGTTCGTGAGTTTGAGCCCCGCGTCAGGGTCTGTGCTGACAGCTCAGAGCCTGGAGCCTGCTTCAGATTTTGTGTCTCCCTCTCTCTCTACCCCTCCCCTGCTCATGCGCTCTCTCTCTCTCTCTCTCTCTCTCTCTCTCTGTCAAAAATAAATAAACATTAAAAAAAAAAAGAAAAAGAAATTCAAAAGCTAGGAAGAGAATCCATGTGTCCCTATGTTCTGATGTCACATTTCTCCCTTGGTCAAGAACCACAGACACCGTAATAAGCACCTGTTGATTTCAAGGCAGCATCACATTTTGGAGAGGGGGCGAAAATCAGTGCGTGCCTGTTTGCCGAGCCTACGATTCAGTTCAACCACAAGAATACACATGAAAAGCAATTCATTAAGTACCAGAAAAAGACATGAATATAGTTATTTAACTATGTTTCGTGTGTTCAAACCATGAGGTAGAGGGGTGGACAATGTAAGAGCGACCTGGAAGCTTGTGGAAATACCACATGGAATAACCAAACCCGAATCTCCAGGGACAGGCCCACACGTGAGTCTATTTTTGAAAGCTACCCTCGGGACTTGAGCTGAGAGGCAGTGTTCTCACAAAAGCCTAACACACCCCCAAAGACTCCCAGCCTTGGAAAAGCCTCTCATTTACCTCCAGGAAGCCACAGAACACTCTAGTTATGAATTCATTGGCCAAGGTGCCACTTTAGTGGGCCTCCTTTAGGAGGGAAGGGGACTCGTGGCCTATAGGAATCCCCCCCACACAGCCCCCCGACACGTCATAAGAGAAAAGTTAGCAAAATGACAGTCCCCAACCACAGCAGAATGAAGCAAAAAAAACAAACCCCAGGTTCTGGAGAAAAGTGGGCAGTGACTGGGCTCTGGATCTGTAAGGCGTGCACGATGAGAAAATTCCACGCTTCAGAAAACCCCACAGATGCCATCTCTGTTCACTTCTTGCTGGAGAGCTCATTCCCTCACCTGCTGAGCACCTGGGGGGACTCGGGGCTGTCACCAGCAGACATTGAAGTGACACTTGCTGCAGGATGTAAAACGGGTGATCCCTGGGGAGTTGTCTAAACTGAGCTAGTTTCTGTCACGATCGCCTACGTACGCAAAATTACCGGCACGGGTGGGTACCTAGAGGGGGTCCTCGGCGTGGAGCTCTGAAAACACCCCAGTGCTGGGCCCACCCACACCCGTGAAGTCAGACCGCTTGGGAAAGGCCATGGCACATCCTCATCCCCGGGTTTCGGCCAACATCAGAAGGCACACATGGGCGCTAATTCTGGTGCCACAGGTGTGGCTGTTAAATTACAGTGGATTTCATCCAGTCCTTCCACTACTGTGGATAAAGCCACAGCTCAGTATCGGTTCGTTCTGTTGATGTGTCCCTTTGACATGTGGCCGTCCGGCTCCAGCCTGAGAGGACAGTAGGGTCTTTTTCCTTTATTTTTTTTAAATGCTTTTAATATTTATTTCTTTTTGAGAGACAGACAGAGTGTGAGCAGGGGAGGGGCAGAGAGAGAGGGAGACGCAGAATCCGAAGCGGGCTCCAGGCTCCAAGCTGTCGGCACAGAGCCCGACGCAGGGCTCGATCTCGTGAACCATGAGATTGTGATCTGAGCTGAAACCAAGAGTCAGATGCTTAACCAACTGAGCCATCTAGGAGCCCGTATTTTTTAAAAAATTTTTAAAATATTTTTATTTATTTTTGAGACAGAGAGAGACAGAGCATGAACAGGGGAGGGGCAGAGAGAGAGGGAGACGCAGAATCCGAAGCGGGCTCCAGGCTCCGAGCCGTCAGCACAGAGCCCGACGCGGGGCCCGAACCCATGAACCGTGAGATCATGACCTGAGCTGAAGCCGGACTTTTAACCGACTGAGTCACCCAGATGCCCCAACAGTGGTGTCTTTCTCCAATTCAATAATGTCTGTCTGGTTCCCTCAGGCTACTACTGGCTGCCAGACTCACAAAGTTGGAAGATGCAAGGCTAAGGTTCAAGTCTTGGTCTGTCTGGCTCCAAAGACATTATCGTACACAGGTCTTCACGGAAGTAAAACATGATATGATGGTAAAACTTACAAGGCATGAGATATACATCGTGTGGCCTGGAGGAGAGAGGAAGGCTTCACAAAGGTGACACGTTGGAGGTGAATCTTGAGGACGGAGTCTTGGGGATGGGGGACATAGCCTTCAAGCAGAAAGATCAGATCAGATCAGTGTTAGGCCTTGGCAGGGCTGTAGCTCAGAGTAGAGCCGGGTCCTAGCAAGAGGTGGCAGAGATGAGTCTACCTAAGCACCTGTGTGACGTGTCGGGGACCGACAGTTATCCGGAGATAAAGTGGTGCCAAAGGAAGATTTTCTTAAAAGGGGTTGTTTTAGGATTTTCCAGAGAAACAGGACCAATAGGGTGTATATACACACGGAAAGAGATTCTTCTAAGAGCAGGTGGGCTCCAGACCCAGGAGAGGCACTGGGGGAGGGCTGCAGGCCGCCTGCTGGAGAAATTTTCTCTTGCTTGGGAGAGGGTCTTTCTGTTCTTTGTAGGCCTTCAACTGATTGGGTGAGGCCCACCCACACTGGGGAGAACAATCTCCTCTACCCTACCAATTAAAATGGTAGCCTCTTCCAAAACCCCCCTCACAGAAGCACCCAGAAAAATGTTTGACCAAATAGCTGGGTGCCTGCGGCCCATCAAGTTGACACATAAAATTAACCTTCACAGGCATGTTCTGATCAAATCTTCATGCTGGCAAGAACTTTCTGGATGCTGTTGGAGAATGGATTTGGAAGAGAGAGTCTATAGGCATCTACAAAAGGTTATTTGTAATGTGATTACAAGATGTAAAGGATCGCAAAACCACTATTCCAGATCCCAGCAACAGATTAAGAAAAAAAACCCATGAACTTTTCTTTTTAATTTTCTTTTTAATTTACATCCAAATTAGTTAGCATCTAGTGCAACAATGATTTCAGGAGTAGATTCCTTAATGCCCCTTACCCATTTAGCCCATCCCCCCTCCCAAAAAACCCATGAACTTTGAAGACACCGGAGGCATCCCGCCAGCCTGCCCCCCCAACCCTTCCCCTCGGAAGTCACCCCTAATTTGTGCTCTCGCGCTCTTGCGTAAATGTTTGCGTCTCCACCAATATATCCTCAGCTTTCCCGTGTTTTAAGTTTTCCACGTTTTAAACCAAACACACCATATGCATTTTCCTCTCACCTGTCTTTCCACTGAACAGTCTATTCCCGGGCTTTATCTGTCTGATCGCATGCAGTTCTAAGTCGTCCTTTCCAGTGTCGCGTGATGTTCCATCCCGCACGTTGATTCTGTTCCACCCTCGGTGGATTTGGGTTGTTTCCACCATTGTTCTGTGTCACACACAACGCCGCCGTGAACGTGCTGGCCCATCCTGTTGCCGTGGGCCCAGAGCTTCCCTGGGGTGAGGGGCTGGGAGGGGAGTTCTGGGCCCGTGGCTACGTGCATCTCCGAAGTTACTGAGCAACACCAAGTACTTTCCCAGAGTGTTAGTGTCCGCTCATGCTGCCTCCATCGGATTCCCGGGTCACCCATGGGTCCACATCCACACAGGGCTGCACTCTTGTCAGAGGCTTTGTCGCGGCTGGAATGCTAGTCGGTCTGGTGGGTTGTGGTTCACAACTCCCAATACTTTCCTTGTATTTATTGGCCATTCAGAATTCCTCTCCTGTAATGTCTTTTCAGGTCGTGTTGGATTATCTTTATTTTATTGAAAAATGTGTTGTGGGAGTTATTTATATATCTTAAACACTGGACCTTTCAGTTTGATGTGTTGCGAGTCCTGTGTCCCACTTTTGAGGCTGTTTGGGGCGGTTTGGTACGATTGGGTTTCCCAACACTGTCCACATCGCCATCCACGGGGGATGTCGTATCAACCAGATGTCCTCGTGCCTCCCTGGGCACACCGTGTGCAACTGTCACAGACACGTAGTCTTTTCAGAGACGCAAAGAACATTTATACGAAGTGACCACACACTGAGCCATGGCTCTGCTGAGGACACTTCATGGTGCGATATGAAATACATTGAGGGTACATCCTTAATGTATTTCAAAGGATGGGTATTGCACACATCAAATTATCTTCAATTAAAATAGAAATCGGCAATTTTGAAAGATAACTAAAATGTCATATGCCTATATATTTTTGAATGTATAATATTTTGAATGTAATTCGCTGACAAAGAATTTTTGACAAACTTTCATTCTTTCTTTGACAAAGAATAAGTCATGATAAAAATTAAAAAGCAAAAGTTTTAAACCTTAAAATTAAAAACCACTTAGAACTGAATAGTAACAAAAATCCTACCTCAAAAAGATGGAGGCAGCAAGGCTACATTAGAGAAAAATCTGTAGTCTTAAATTGTCACGCTAGCAGGGAAGGAAGGCTGACAATAAATAAGCGATCAGGCACATTATCAAAAGATTACAGGTTCAATCGAAATTCAGGAGAAGGAAGGAAGAGATAATACATGTCAGAACAGAAATTAATGAAATAAATAAAACGGGATGCTATCATGTAACAGAAAGTATTAAAACGAGAAGAAATAGTACATATGAAAAGTTTGAAAACAACAACAACAACAAAAAACTACCCATAATTGTGAATAGAATTTCCGGGTAAATTATTTGAAATAATAAGACAGTTTATTAAGAGATCCGGAAAAAATATATACCTCCACGAAATTAATTTCCTATCGCCATACAAGCCGCAAACAGAAATGAAAGTCGAGTGCACGTTAATTACAAAGGCACCCAAAGGCTGAGACCCAGGGATAATCTAACAAGAGCTCTGCAACACCTGTATGACGCGGAATTATCAAATTTCACTGATGCACAAAGAAAACTCAAGTCAATAAAAAGATACACAATATCAACGGATCTGAAGCTTCAATATAATTAAATCCAAACCGACGTGGAGAGTCTGTGCTGCTACAGCAGTTACGCCAAGACCCCGATGTAGCAACGTGTGCGGGTGACCTGGTAAGATCCTGCACCACGTAAACAGCCGCGCAGGAGGACACGGACGTCTTCGTCTACACGGGGAAGAAGATGTGAGGAGGGAGAGCTCTTCCTGCAGTAATTAAGGGCCCCGAGAATCACCCAATAGACCAGTGAAAGGGGAGACAACCAGAACCGGATGTCCGTGGACACTTCATCTGCCACCAAGCTGGCAGGGCAGAGCGGACCAGGGGAGACAGGTGCAGTTCTCAGTAAACGGTGACGGGCAACCCGGTTTTCCTGCAGGAAAAAAGAATTACATGTGTAACTCACATCATTCGCAACAACCCGCTCGATGTGGGTCACAGAGAGAAATGTGTGAGGCACTTCCTTCTGTAGAAGTAGGAAATTGTGGAGGAGACTATGGCGTCACTATTGATAAGCCAACTAATCGCTTATCTAATTGTCATAAACTTGCGAGCTGCCCCTCTTCTCCTTCTGCTTGAGGACTGTGTCTTATTTTTAGTTTCTGTAGTTTCACCAAAATGTGTGTAGATGTGTGAGTTCGTTGGGGGAGGAGGGTGGTATGTATTATGTATGGATTTATTTTTATTCTGCTTAAGATTAACTGCACTTTCTGAATCCATGAACTGGAGTCTTTCATCGGTTCTGGAAAATTCTAGCCTTTGGGCTAGAAGGACATGTGTCCTTGTGAGTTTACATCTTTTTTTTTTTTTAGTGTTTATTTATTTTTGAGAGAGAGAGGGACAGAGCGTGAGTGGGGGAGGGGCAGAGAGAGAGGGAGACACAGGCTCCAGGCTCCGAGCTGTCAGCACAGAGCCCGAGGCGGGGCTCGAACCCACCAACCGTGAGATCATGACCTGAGCCAAAGTCGGACACTTAACCGACGGAGCCCCCCCCCCCAGGAGCCCCAGTGAGTTTATGATTTTTGAATGAAACTTCTGTCTGCTTGGAACTTCATCTTTGAAATTCCTTTCAGCCTTTGTTGAAGGGGAGACTATTTCTTCTGCTTCTGCAGGCTTCCAAGAACATGACCAGCGAGGCCTGCCTTCAACTAGGCTTCGGGTTTTGCAGGCTGATGGAAACTCAGGCCACGACTCTGAACTCTCGGAGTATCAGTTTCAGGTCTCAAATCTGCCTCAAGGTTTGAGAGGACAGTGTCCGTGCAGCCCCTCAGGGGGGATCTGTTTCTTTCCCCTTATATCGGGGAGCACGGGCCCAGCTTTAAGAGGGGGAGCAGTAGCAGGCTTGGCTCCGTGGACGGATCATGAGCTTGGCTTTGGGTCCCTGCATCCGCAGGCCGTAACACTGAAGCTCAGACACGCGTGGCGGTCAGGCACCCTCAAGGGAGGACCCGCTTCCCTGCTCGATCACCTCTCGGGGCTCCCAGTAATAATCAATTGCTGGCCGCCAAGGAGGATTTGCTTTCTTGCCAGCACATCATGCATTTTAAAGCTTTTTTTTTAATTCAGCATTTTTTGTGTCACTGGGGGAGTTTGTATATCCATCGTACCACTCTGCCAGAAGGCATTCTTTTTAATAGTTGCATAAAATCCCACATTATAAATGTCCCACTTTTAAATCATTAATGGATGGATAGTCAGTTTTGAATGTTTTTGTTTGTTTCTGGTGTAGAAAGACTCCTTAAGTGTGCATCTTTATGAGTGTGCTCTCATTTCTGCAGGATGGGTTCAAAATATCAGAACGGCTGTGTTCACGTGTGTGTGTGTGTGTGTTCATAGACACGCAGGCAGTTGGACTCACAAACACACCTGCCACGTCTCATAGTGGGGACATTTGCCCCTTCTTTTTCCCCCTGACTTTTTACTTTGGAAAATAAATAGTTGCAAACTAGTAAGGTGATCGTGTGCCCTCAGACACACACACACACACACACACACACACACACACACACCAAGGGACAGTGATCTATATATTTACAGTATGTACTGACTGAACCGTGTGAATCATGCAGCCGTCAGGACACTTCATTACTAAACGTATCAGTGTGTGTTTCCTAAAATTCCCTTAATCCCTTCTTAATCTGGAACAGTTCCCCTGACTTTATTTTTATTTTTGTCTTTCGTGGCGTGGATCTTCCGATGAATGCTGGGCCGTTATTTCGCACAGAATCCCTCCGATGTGTTTATCTGATCATTCCCTCCTGATTTGGTTCAGGATAATCACTTCTGGCCAAACCACTCCGGAGGAAATGTTTCCTTCCGGGTGCATCACATTGGGGGGTTACACGGAGTCGCTTTGCCCCACCCTTCACTTTGTTAGGTTTGAGCTTTTGGTTGAGATGTGTCTGCCGGTTTCCGTCTCGTTAAGCTATCATGTGCCCACAGCGATTCATAAGCGATCCTAGACTTTGAGACAATGTGGACACCCTCTTTACCAACGGCCTTTTATCCAGTGATGTTAGTGACCGTTGATGGTTCCCGCCTGAATCAGTCATTACTACAGAGGCTGTAAAGTGATGGTTTCCCCATTTTATTTCTCTACATTGAGTAATTGACATTTTTCTGTAAAGAATAGCTTTCTCGTGTACCCTAACTTTTGAAACCATCATTCATTCTGTCATTTATGGGAGTGTGGATTCATGGGTTCTTATGCTTGATGTGCTGTAACCCGTCCCTGTCATTTTCACCTTGATGCCAAGGTTTCCCTGGGCCTGGCCAGTGGTGCCCTCAAGCCACAGGGCTCTTTGGCTCCGTCTCAGCAAAGATGCTGAGTGTGGACACACGAGGAGGAGGTTTGCAGCCCAGCCCTCCGGTCCACGGGGTCCCACGGGCCGGTTCCACTTACCAGGATGCGATCTGGAGCCTGCCCTCACTCTCTGAAACACTCTGCCCCCTTGACTTCCCGCCACTTCCCCCACCTCTGCTCCCGCCTCTGAGCTTGTGTTGAATGCGTCCCTTGATGTTGGTCCTTCCCGGGACGCCAACGCAATTCTCCTCCAGCGTCTCCGTGGATGACTTCACCCGCTCCCAAGGCTCCAGTGGTCATCCCTACTCTCAGTTCCACGCCAGCACCTCCCTTGCTAGCCTGTCTCCTGAGCTCCGGCCCCACCGCTGACGCCTGGAGACACTGCCACCCTCCCAGCCCCGCGGACGTGGTGCATCCACCCCTTTACTTGAAGACGTCAGCGCCACCCGCTTCCCAGACTCGAACGTGCCACCTGCTTTCTCGGTCACCCAGTGTCTCTGGTCACCGGATTCTGCCCAGTCGACCCCAGAGATGCCTTATACACTGCATTCTTCCCTTCGCCCTCCCTGCTGTGTGAACGTCCACTCTCGCTGAGCTGTCTCCCACTCCACGATTCTTCCCACCCGCCGACTTCTTACGCCAGAATTACTCCCCCAAGAGGACGAGGCGGCCATTGCCCACCTCCTTCCTGGGGAAAACCTGATGGCTGTCAGCAACCCCCCCACCCCGCACCTGGCTGTGTTCTCACTAATGAGAGGAACAAAGGTGTGATGTGGGACTTTGATGACAGCCGGTGCCTGAGGGCCTTCCCTTTCCTCCAGCCCCCAGCTCGGTCTGGCAGTGGCTGCTTCAGCATCATTCTGGACCAGGAGCTGATCTGGGAGATGAAAACCCTGTGCTGGGTTGATGGGCGGAAAGATGGGAGCCAGAATCCCAGACGACCCTATGGAACTATTTTCCACCACACCCCGGATGCCTCCCTCCAGGCTTCTACCTGGGAGATTCCGACTTTGACCCCTTTGGAACCACTGCTCCTGGGTAGGGGGAGGGTATTTCTCTTAGCAGCTACCCCAGCCCCTGACAACACACAGCACATCCCCGTGGGGACGAGCCTCCAGCTGCCCTTAGAATTAGCTGCAAGGCCTTCATCAACTTCCATAATTGCTCAAAGATTCGTTGTTTCCTTCCCCAAGCGCGCCCTTTTTGATTCATCTTTAGTGGTCAATTTCGACCAAGCCTTCGATCTATAAGTCGATTGTCCTCCTAAGAGAGGAGAGGCTTCTGGGTGCCGATCATGTTCTGCGTCTGTACAGATACGGTTGCAAGCATGTATTCGTCAGAAGAAGTTCTCTCTTTCGGGTCTTTATGCTTTGATATCTATTTACGTGCATAAGGAAGGCGTGCCGTAAAGTAGGTGCAGGTATGGGTGTAGGTGTGGACGTAGATGTCGCCGTAGATATAAGTGCAGAAGTAGACGTGTACCAGTGTATGTGGGTGTGGGTGTCAGTGCAGATTAGGTACAGGTGCAGGTGGAGGTGGAGGTGAAGGTGCAGACAGGTGTAGATGTAACCTCAGTCCTCACGGGTCTCAGACAGCATCAGCCAAGTGTCCCTGGCATTCCACACCTTCCTCCCTACCTGGAACTCAGTGGCGTCCTCAACAGGCCAGGAAGCGTCTACCTCCCCGGGTCCAGCCACACAGGGATACGCCTGAAGCACTCAATAAATATTTATGAACACACCAGTGAGTTGGAATTCTCCGCGCACATATGTGTGTTTGGGGCCCTTAAGAAATGGCTTCCACACGTCTAACTCCAATTGCATAAAATCATACTTCCTTTATTTAATCTAAGACAATTTTCTTGAGATTGCACAAAAATACGTCCTGAATTTGGGGATTGGGATTTTGAAAACAAACTCTCCTTTCTCCCTCCTCTCCATCTGCTTCCTGACTAAATACATTTAGTTCATGTCCCCTTGACCTTTTCATTTGGAAAGTGACTCATCCCTTGGGCCCATATCTTGCAGCGGCCCTCTCTCTGCTCCCTTTTGGGGTAATGGCTTTGCGGATTCCCTGGGCCCTGGGGGCCAGCACTGCAGACAGCGTCCAGATGTACAGACCACACCCTCTTGGACACTAGGACAAGAAAGGAGACAAAGGCTCATCGTGCATAAGAATTAAATGTTGGGGGGGTGCCTGGGTGGCTCAGTCGGTTAAGCATCCGACTTCGGCTCAGGTCACGATCTCCCAGTTCATGAGTTCGAGCCCCACATCAGGGCTCAGCCAGCTCAGAGCCTGGAACCTGCTTTGGATTCTGTGTCTTCCTCTCTCTGCCCCTCCCGCACTCACGCTCTCTCTCTATCTCTCAAAAATAAATAAACACTAAAAAAATTAAATGTGTTGGTCTTATGTAATGACTATAGGAAGGTTGTCAGGTTCAGCAAACAAACCAAAACAAAACAAAAAAACAAGCTAGTTACTTGAATGTCAGATAATCACAGGAAGCGTTGGCACATGTGTGTCTCATGTGATAAATAATTTTTTCGTGTTAACATGTCCCAAATATTACAGGAAACATAATTGTATTAGAAAATCACTCATCGTTTATCTGAAATTCAAATTTGCTTTGTTTATGGGGCCCGCCTGCGCATTTTGTGTCACTTGTGTCCTGCTGTGAAAAATACCATCTTGGACAACATCAGCCCCCTTACTCCTCCCAGAAGCCCGCTGATGTAGGCAGAGCAAATGTCATCAGCTGCATTGAAATGAAGACGGTTTAAAAAAAAAAATCATAACATCCGGTGGCAAAACTTTGACCAAGCTCCTACCCGTCCTTAAAGGCTTTGACTTTACCCGTGTCCATGGCTTTGCTGTGGGATAGGCGACCCTTCCCACAGAAGAAGGCAACTCATGCCTGCTTCACTGGGACACTGCTTTTCCTTTGGGAAGGTACTTCCCCCCCATCCTGGGTCCATGTGTTCGGGTGAGCCTGGTCCCAGACCCCAGCAGGGAGACTCTGGCCGTACTAGCTCCTTGCACACCTAAGACAGACCCATGAGACACGATCACAGGACTTTGGCTGGAAATGAATCACTGGGAAAGAGAACTCTGTTTGGGGCAGTTCCAGTTTGGTAAGCCATCATAAAGGAAAGAAAGGAAAGAGAGAAAGAGGAAGCGAATCCCAAAAAGTAACTTGAATACCTAAACCGCCGCGCCTGAAGTCTAAGGGCCTCCACAGTTGTACGTGAACCGATGCACACTGTTTTTGCTCAACCCGGTTTTAGTTGTATCTCTCTGCCACTTGCCAACAAAAGGGGTCTGAACACCTGCTTCCACATTTAAATTTCAATCTTTATTTTCAAAGATCATTTATTTATTTTTGAGGGAGAGAGGGGCAGGGAGGAGGAGAAGAGGAATCCCAAGCAGGCTCTGCGTGCTGTCGGCACAGAGTGTGACATGGGGCTCAAACTCACGAACCGCGAGGTCATGAGCTGAGCCGAGATCAAGAGTCGGACACTCGACCTACTGAGCCACCCAGGAACCCCTCAACTTCAATCTTTGGAAAACTGTCCTGGACAGAAGTTTGACGGTTATTTATTGAGCACTTGCTATATTCTGGCCATATAGCCAGCACAGAGCCCCAGCACAGACAAGGTAAGCATGCCCCCTGTTCCCACAGGGATGATTTTAATTGGTCAAATTCAGCCCGCCACGGCCATCCTGTGCTGCCCGGTCTGGGGGAACGTTCACAAAGCTGTGCTCTGATCCAGACATGCTCCTACCTAAGGTCTGAATCCCAACGAGCCAGTTCTTCGGGCGGCCTCCGTAGCTGTCTCTTCAGAGGGCAGGGCACACGGCCATGCCCTTGGTCTGTTAGAGAGAACCCGGCCACATTTCCCCAGGCCCCTGCCCACTTTCATCGTCCTCCGGCACCACCCACGAGCCTGCCCGTTCTCCAGCTGCCCACTCAGTGAACAAACCGTCTTGTTAAATTGCATAAATGCCAGTACTAAGACCCCAGAAGGCAGTGAGTCCTACCTATTCCCAAGATTTACATTCTGAGTGTGTAAGTCAATAAAAACTAATTAGATGTTTACCTCATTTCCTTGGTAATGACCCTTCCATGGCACTGATTGTTGAACTGAATCCATATGCGGGCTCTGCCTCTATTGGGGTCAGGGCTAATTTCTGCACACACCAAGAAACATCACTGCAGTTTATTTATACCTGGGGCCGGTATGTTCTGTGCAGATGCTCGTCAGCTCATTTCCATAGGAGGAGGAGCCGAAGCCAAGATTTTAGCGCACCGAGCAGGGAATTAGGTATGCAACAACCATTAACAATAATGAGAGTTATGCACCTAATTCCCCAGCATCGTTTTAAAATTTGTTTTATTAAATAACGCTGTAATGTTATGGTAAGTAATGCAATGGTAAGTACCATTGACTTCAGCCTCATTAAATCATCTCCTTAACTATCATACTGGAAAACGATCATTAAACAAATGTGGTTTGTCATCGGCCATGATGTAATTGTCACAGAAGGAATTAATTGATAAACAAGGCACCACATATACGGTGCCCCTAAAGGGTGCGAAGTCGAGAGTGAACAGGTCTGGAAGATACCTCAGGAGAGAGAATTCAGAAGCCAAGTAAAGCAGAAAGAGGAGACACCCATAAGCACCCACCTTGGATCCTTCAGGCAGGGGGAGGGACGTGAACTCTGGGAGAGGCATCACCCTGATGTGCTGTTGGGGAGAGAAGGGGGAAGGGAGGTTTACCAGTTGTCCTTCCTCCCTCGTCGTAGGAAACCATGGAAAACGCAAGGGAGTATCTCGACGATTCTCCCTTTCCCTGTCAGGACGCTCTACGTTAGCAGTCGAAGGTGCAGCACCGTAAAGGGAAACGGTGCAATCGTTTCCTGACTTTCGCTATGCTGTTCTCAGTGGTGACCAGTGGGGTTACGCTCTCCTAAAACATGGCCACCCAGGTCCCCCGAGCCCATGAAGATGAGGCCACGTGGCCCTGGAAACTAAGGTCACAGGTGGCACAGAGGTGGCTAATCGCTGACCCTAAGATAAGGAGCTTGCCCTGGTGTCATCACCGTGATCTGGGAAGTGGAAGGAGGAGGCAGAAGGGGGAGGTCCGTGTCAGAGAAAAAGAGTCAGGAGCAGAGGCCAACACTGTAGGTGCAGGGCGTGTTCCTGGGCCCTCTCACAGACCATCTCTCTCTCCTCGCCCCGGCTTGATTTTGAGGAAGGTTTCGCCTGACTTTAGAGCTGAGAAAATGGGTACTTAGCGGGTTAAATACAGGCTCAGAGCCCTTCCTCGTGAGGGCCCTCGAGAGCAGGGTGCGAACCCAAAGCCACATTCTGCCCACTGTCCCGCAGTCCCAGGAGTCCCGGATTGCCAGTTAAGCTGCAAAGCGACTGAAGATCAGCCTTCTGTGTGGCGAGCATCCATCTCGACTTGTGGTTTGCTTCTCGCACCATCCCTGTTAACGGCTCTTACAAAGGAGATCTGGAATTTATATCAAAAATCCATCTCTGGGACAGAAGAATAAACACGAGGCCTCTGTATCACTTTGCCAGGCTCATGGTCGCAAAGAGTTACTAATGCGGTAAAGCTGAGAGGGGGTCTCGGTTGTTAAAGCAGCCTTTCCGGTGCAAACGACTGTGCAACCCACTCATTACCCAGTGGCCCACGGCTCCTAGCTCGCCGGGAGTCTCCGGTCGGGTCTTGAGCATACCCAAAACGGTGGTATGTACATATGAGAAATTCTCCCCTGTGTCGGCGGTTGCCCATTTTATTACCCTGGGGGAAGGTAAAAGGACAAAGATTCAAAGGGAAGATAAAAGGGCATGATGGCACGGAGGGGGCAGTTAGCTCTCACCGTCCAGTAGAACTTTCTGTGATGCTGGAAGCAGCACAGAACTTTCTGTGCAATACGGCAGCCTCTAGGGACAGGCAGCTACCGGGCACGTGTAATGTGGCTCGTGCAACTGGGCGACTGAATATCTACGTTTAGTTCATTTCAAGAAATTTAAATACTCTCATCTGGCTAGTGGCTCTTGTCTCGGATGGTAGAGAACTGAAGACACATTTGTGAACGTGTCCATGTGTCTATGACATTCTGGCAGCCATTGGCTTTGGAATGGGCAGCCTTGCCGACAGGCGCATCCCAGCCTCCAGAATCTAGAAATACAGTCCTTCCCTGAAAAGCCATGCTCGCTCATCCATCAACCTGCCATTTCTGAAAAAGACCTCTAGTCTGCATGCCTTGTATCTACTTCTTTGGTTACTGTACCTGTCAATTTAAGTTACACGTTGTCCCTCAACCGAAGTGCATGCCCTGGGGTGGCCCGCTCTTGGTGCTTTTTTACTGCACATGCAAAATTAATAAAGGGCTCATTGTAGCCACCAATGAAAAATGTAGTGCACAATCAAAACAATGCCCTTGAACTTTTTGGAGTTAACAAAACCACACGTAGACACCTGTCTTGCTGAGGAAGGACGGTCCTGGGTGTTGCTGTCCGGACGGGTGCTCTGGGAGGACTGGTCCTCACGGCCCACTCTCAGAATCCGCTGACGAAAGATCCTCGTAGCCCTGCCGTTCGGGCCCGATAAAGACCATTCGAGATGCACATTTTCCAACTTCCCTTCAGCAGTCACAGACACCTCCAGATGCCTCAGAACTCCCAGACCATAATCCAGATTGAGTGACATTTTTAAACGAGGAAAACAAGATTTATAGATTAACTTGCCAGTTTCAGCATTTTGATCCTCGTACTAAGAACTGTGCATTTGACAAGTGCTATGTAGGAATGCTGGCTGATTGGGCTTCCCGGGAAAATGACAGCCGGCGGGATCCTGTCCCAGCTACCGGATCGCCGAAATTAGCCGCCCGAAATCATGGGGGAATATCGCCTTTTCTCCTCCAGAGCTCCTATGCCCGTCCGCGTACTTGCTAGGAAGTTATTTCATCGATCACTGGGGACTGGAGGTCCTGGTGAAACGTGATCTCTCAGAGCGAGCCCCTGCACACGCAGCATATGCAGCTCTTAAATGTTTGTTTGGCTAAAGCCGCCTCTGCTCTTAAAGCCAGTTAAAGGGCACAGAGCAAACACTGCGGCCCGTCACACGGGCTCCCCGAGACTGCGGAAGGCAACCAGGGGCCCTGCACAGGCACAGGAGGCCACTCGCTGTGACTTACGGGCATGAGTAAGTCAACATTGGTCGCTCCCAAGGGAAAACAAAGAAACAAGAAGGCACCAGCGCTTTCCAAGGTGCACGCATTTAGGCACAATGAGGGTTTCCACTGTGTGTTCCTGGGCTCCAAGCCCGATGGTTCTTCGTTCACAAGTCAACAGACGCTGATTCCAACGATGTTTAAAAAAAAAAAAAAAAAAAAGGAAGGGGTGGGGGAGAAGTTTTTTGGAGTAGTCTCAACCCTCGCTGTATGTTAGAAACACTGTGGAAATTTTTTAAAAATCCCAGTGCCCGGAGGCGCCTGGGTGTGTCAGTCAGTTAAGCATCCGACCTCGGCTCAGGTCATGATCTCACGGTCCGTGAGTTCAAGTCCCACATCGGGGTCTGTGCTGACAGCTCAGAGCCTGGAGCCTGCTTCGGATTCTGTGTCTCCCCCTCACTCTGCCCCTCCCCTGCTCACGTTCCCTCTGTCTCTCTCTCTCTCTCTCTCAAAAGTAAACAAACAAAAAAAAAAGAGTTGGATGCTCAACTGACTGAGCCACCCTGAAAATATTCATATATTTTCTATGGTGTGGTTAACTATTCAAATCTTATGCCCTTTTATTATTATTTAAATTTTTTTTATGTTTATTTCTTTTTGAGAGACAGACAGAGTATGAGCAGGGGAGGGGCAGAGAGAGAGGGAGACACAGAATCCGAACAGGCTCCAGGCTCCGAGCTGTCAGCACAGAGCCCGACGCAGGGCTCAAACTCACAAACCCTGAGATCATGACCTGAGCTGAAGTTGGACACTTAATGGAATGAGCCACCCAGATGCCCTGAGCATTCAACTTTTGATCTCAGCTCAGGTCTTGACCTCAGGGTCATGAGTTCAAGCCCCACATTGTGCTTTTAAAAAAAAAAAAAAAAAAATTCCACCACCTGGATCACAGATTCAATTATATAATACTTTCTGGGTGTGAGGTTATGGGAATCAGGTACGAGGGCTGGACACCAATGACTGTGGGTCTAGAAAGTTCCGTGTCGGAGGTGGCTGGGGAAGCAGCTTAGACAAGGGAGCCCCTGAGAGCCGTGAGGATGGTCCACAGCCAGGTCCGTCCGAGGGGATGAAGAGACGCCCGGTCTCTGCCACCTTCAAGCCACAGGCTGGAAGGTCAGAATTCCCAGAGAGCGGGCTGGCGGTACGGAGGAGCGGGGCAGGGAGGGGGGAGCTGCCCTCCTCTGCCCAACTTCTCGAAGGAGACAGGCGCTGACGCTCCCTCCAGCCACTGCTCCACACGAGGCCAGGCGGGTTCCCTGGAAGGAAGCCGGAGGAAGGACCCAGAATGACCCGAACCGCTGTCTTCTCTGGCGAGCGACAGGTGTGTGCTACAGAATGAAAATAATGGATATTAGTCAAAAGTCTACGGGTTAGAAAAAATACGCAACCTCTTTGAATGCAGGAGAAGATATACTTCACTTTTTCCAAAGTATGTTTTATAACCACAAAGCCAGTCTCCCCACCATGGTTTCTTTTCTCATTACCGTTTTCATCATTTTTAAAAATGCAACTCAGTGGCATTCGGCATATAGGATGTTCTGCAACAGCACCTCCATCTAGTCCCAAAATGTGTGGGTCACCCAGAGGGAAATCCCACAGCCCGTGGGCCCACCCCCTGCCCCCCGGCCCCCAGCCCCCAGCCCCCACTAGTCTGCTTCTGTCTCTGAGGACTGGCCTGCCCTGGACGCTTCCTGTCAAGGGAAACCTCCACGCCTGGCCTTTGCGTCTGCCTTCCCTCACTCAGCATCATGTTTTTGTGGTGTTTCCAGGGTGTAGCCATGTCCGCGTTTGCCCTTCCACGGATGCACACGTGTGGTATGTCCACACGTGTGGACGGAATGTTTTCCTAAGAGGAGCATCTGGCAGGGGCTACCTGCCGGTTTTCCAGAGCTGGAGATAAGAAAACAGACCAAGTAGGGCCCCTGGGTGGCTCAGTCGGTTGAGCGCCCGACTTCGGCTCAGGTCACGATCTCCCTATTTGTGAGTTTGAGCCCCACGTCAGGCTCTGTGCTGACAGCTCTGAGCCTGGAGCCTGCTTCGGATTCTGTGTCTCCCTCTCTCTCTGCCCCTCCCCAGCTCACACACTCTCTCTCTTTCTCTCTCATAAATAAATAAACATTAAAATTATTTTTAATTAAAAAAAAGAAAACAGATCAAGCACACTTTACACGACTATCTACAGGGTCCTGTGTTCCCCTCGGCCCCAAGGCCCTGAGTGTCACTGACACTTCCCTGGTGGTCACAGGGCTGACCTGGCATGTGCTTTCCCAAAATCAGGGTGTTCTCAGCCCCACATTACCCAGGATTGGGCGTGGGCTGATTTCCCAGAGGAGACCCTTGTGTGGGGCCAGGAGAAAAAGCCCCAGATGTGGGCCGGGCACAAGGGGAGATGCTCTGCAGACAAAATTACGTCTCCCGGGGCTCAGAGACCACAGGACCTTTGTCTGTGCCTGGCGGCCTGATGTTTTGGTAGCCTTGGTGATAACAAAAAGCATTCGCTTACTCTGCTCCGTTTTAAAGCCCTTCCTTGGCCTCATTTAAGCCTTTTGGGAAAAGAGAGATGCATCTCTTGGTGGCCTGTGTCATCGCCTGTGCAGACCAGGAAAATACCTGTGCCCGTCCTGCACAGACTCGGGCCACACAGAGCTGGGGAGCCCCTGAAGCGTGGCAGGTCCGAGCCCAGCTGGGCCTCAAGGGCACAACACACACCAGTTCACAGACTTTGTGTCAGAAAAGGCACAGAAATGCCTACTGGATGGTATTTGTATCGATAATATGTTGAAATGAGGATGTTTTTACAAGGTTATTTATTTGGAGAGAGAGGGGGAGGGAGGGAGAGAGAGAAAGAGAGAGAGAGGGCAGGAGCAGAGAGAAAGGGAGAGACAGCCCAAACAGACTCCACACTGTCACCACAGAGCCTGGCGCTGAGCTTGAACTCATGAACCGCGAGCCGATTATCGAGACTGAGATGCTTAGCTGACTGAGCCACCCAGGTGCCCCGAAATGATAATGTTTTGCGTATATATCATTAAAGTCAATTTCACCTTTTTAAATTTATAAATAATTATGTATTTTTTGACTTCAAGTTTTTATCTAAATTCTAGTCAACATATATGGTAAAATTGGTTTCAGGTGTAGAATTTAGTGATTCATCACTTACTTACCACGTCAGTGCTCACCTGTTGTTTTCAATGCGTCTGTTAGCGAAGCTTAAATTTCACACGTGGCTCTCATTACATTTTGATTGGACGGAGCTGGTCTGAAATGTGGACGATGCGTGCAAGGTAGGCACAGGGGCATAGGGTTGAGAGGTGGGATCGGGTCTCAGTCTGGGGTCCAGCCTGCCTTGACCACATGCCAGCCGTGTATCCTGAGACAGGTCACTTAATTCCTCTGGGCCTCGCTTGGCTCACCTTTAAATGGGAAGGTAAGCACTTCCCGGGACAGTGGTGCCGTGGGAACTCTTCCCGGGACCGTGGTGTAGTGGGAGCACTTCCCGGGGCCATGGCCAGTGGGAGCACTTCCCGGGACCGTGGTGTTGTGGGACCTCTTCCCAGGACTGTGGTATGATGGGACAGTCCGTGTCCGCAGAGACTGAGCCTGGGGACTGGCACACCATCCGGTGCCGGTGATCACTGCTGTTTCGCGATCCTTCCTGGCGTGGAAGGGGTGGGCATGAAAGACGGAGAGAAATAAAGGCTGCAGCCACCCCTTGCTAGAGTTCCAATTTGAGTCTCTCCATCACCAGGAAACCACAAATCTCGTTCATTCAATCGTTGTTTATAGAAGGTGTGCCATAGCCAAGCCCCGCCCAAGACACCAGGAGCCCAGGAGGGCGGGTGCGTCCCGGAGCGCCCCAGGGCATCCGCCCATCTCCCCAGGGCTGTGGCCAGGACAGCGGCCGTTCCCACCCGGGCTCCTCTGTCTCTTGAAGTTGGTGGGTGACCTCGTTCACTGTTAGAACTTGTGGCTTCGTTTTTGGGTACAGCCAAGGTCAGGGTACGTTGTGGGGCAATTCATGTGCACGCTGCTCAGTGATGAGCTTCTGGGGGAGGGGAGAAACGAGTCCAGCTGGCCTGGGTTCTAGGCCTATTTACACACCTGTTGTCTCAGTGCAGAGGAATCTCACCTAGGAGATGGGGCGGTTTGCACATCGCGGGCTGCCTGGGAGGGTTAATTAAATTAATGAACTCACAAGGTGCCAGGAGGTGAGCAGACGTGTCCATTTTGATTACTGACACATCCTTCATGCTGACACAAGGTCTAACAACTGGACAAATGTTAAATAAATATGTGGAAACAGTAAGTCCAATCACTTTCATTATTGCAAGGAACTACCTTTTTCCTTTTTTTCTTCTGCAAGATGTTACGCTCTTAAAGCCAAAACAATTCATTCATGAGACTGTGTCTGTGTGTGCACATGTGTTGGTGTTCAGGGGACAAAGGATTCATTACTGTGTGTGTGTGTCCGTGGGGGGGAGAGAGAGGACGATCCTCCGTATCTTTTTTTGCATCTCTCTCTGCAGGACCAGCCTTTCCTGCGGCCCTCATGCCCAGAACCTTCATACTCCCAGAACCCAGTGCTCCTGGCAGATCGGGCACTGGGCAGCCGCCTGCAGGATTCAGCATCGTAGTAGGTTGGCTGAAAGCACTGAGCATGAGCCTGACCAGGAGGTGAAGGCCATCTGGTCTCCCGCTCATCAGAACCACCTGGGCACCACCCAGCTGGAAGCCACGCCCCTGGAGGGAGAGGCCCAGGAATCCGCATCCCTAACAAAGGCTCCCTCTTACCTGTACCGCTGACCTGCTGGTACATTCCGCCAGAACTGCCTGCAGACAGAATCCAGCCCAAGCTCTTTCCTGCCCACAACGACGTCTGCCCCGATCCCCTGGGGCAGCGTTTCAGACAACCTCTCATTTCAGCATCCACCTTCAGAGGGGAGTACCAGGTCCTAGCAGAAGCGGGTCCCTTTTCACGTCACCAGGCCCCCTTCCCCTCCACTCCCAGGCCGTGCCGTCTACCGCTCAGAACGCGTTCAGGATCCATGCGGCAATTTCTGTTTAAAAATCTATCTCGCGCATACTCAGAGCAAATTAAATCAGATCAAGCAGAAATTGCCTTAAAGGGAGTTAACATCGTAAGTAAATTCCTGCTTCAAGTAGCCACGCTAACTGGCTCAGCCACACGTAACCTGTCGTCTGGGTCAGATCACTGAGGAAGCCGGTGGCCCCTGGGCTGTCTTCTCAGAACTGGCCCTGAGAAGTCCCACTCACCTTATCGCTCTGGATTTCAGTTCATGATAGAGACGAGCCGCTCACCAAAGCAGTTCAAGAACGGCAAGAGACTGAACGAGCGGATGGGTTTAGGATGCTGTCTGTTCAGAATATGAAAAATGTGTGCAGTGTTTGGAGGCATCTGTTTTGTAGCCGGAAGTTAGAAGACACTCGGATGCCGGTGGGAGGGGGTGAGGGGCACACTGGGCAAAGAGGAAAGGAAGGGACATTGCCACCGGAAATGATGGTGGGAGGGCTTGCGCAGACAACGCAGGGCGGCTGTGGGCTCCTGTGGTCGGTAGAATAACGCCCCCGGGACCTCCACCTCCCAGTGCCCCAAACCTCGAACACATGACCTTCCGCGGCAAAAGCGACTTTGCAGCTGTGACTATGCTTAGAATCTTGAGAGGAGAGGTCTCCCTTGATCGTCTGGGTCAGGCCACTTTGATCCCATGAGTCCTTACAAGCAGAGAGCCTTCCCCAGCTGTGGTCAGAAAGAGGCACGGAAAGTTGGAGGGCATGTCAGAGAGACGGACGCGAGAAAGGCCTCACCCGCTGTCGCTGGCTTTGAATCGAGCAGTGGGGCACCTCCAGACGCCGGGAAAGGCGCGAAAGGCGCTCTCCCCTGGGGCCTCCAAAGGGAACACGGCCGCGGGGAGCCCGGTGACACCCGATTCAGACTTCTGACCTCCAGAACTGTGAGGGGGTACGCTTGTGTTAAGCCACCAAGTCCGTGCTGATTTGCTACAGCGGCCGCAGGAAGCGCAGACCATTCTGGAGTCCCCGCTGCCCCCCACGCCTACTCCCCGAGCCCTGCGGCCGGGGGCACCGGTGAGTCTGCTCCACACCATTGCTTTAGGGGTTAAATGAGGTCCTGCACAGAGAAATACCGGCTCCTTGCTGGTACCCGACGTGCGTGAGCCACGGTTGGATGAGAGGAAGGAAGGGGCCATGTGCCACGCGATGCACAATGGAGAATTCACGAGGGCGGCAAGGACACAAAGCGTGGCCGTGCAGGCGGAAGGCTTTACTACAGAGTATTCGTCAGAGTTACGGGCCTGCAGGTTAGAGCGTCTGCGTGCAAGTGGACCGGACGGTTTCCAGGTGCCCCTTCTTCGTGACCCCAGAGCTCTGTCAGCCTCGTGAGCCCCGGAGGCTGCACCGGCTTAGACCCCGGGGAGGCATCTTGGTGAGTGGCACGCAGGTCACGCTGGCAGGGGCTCTGCTGACGGAGGAGAAGCTGAGTGTAGGGAGCAACCAAATGACAAGACAGTCTTGGACCTCTGGTCCCGCTTTGCCCCGTGCCGTCCCTTGACGGTGCTGGGAACGGTGGCATTCTTCTGTCACCCCCGCCGGAAAGAGGTTTCATTCCCACACGCCCGAGCCTTCTGAAATGTGAACTGTTCCATTTCCTTCTTGCTTCCCAGGGAGAAAACCAAAGGCTTTTTATTCACGCCGCACAATCTCAATACTTGATTTAGCCTTCACTGTTTGTGCAAGAAAATTCCTGCCTCTTTTCAGATTCCGGGCCGTCCGCTGCCCGTGTGCGTCTCGTGGTGTCTCGGTGTCCTCTTGGAGGGCATGCCCCCTGCTCCTTGCTGGCCTGGCCTGGGGAAGGGCCGGATGGACCGCTGCCCACTGGACCTGTCATCCCCCTGAGGGCGGGCGTGGTGGCCCCTCTGAGCCCCGCGGGCCGGAAGCCAAGCTGCCACACAGCGCCACTTAGTGGCCGTGAGCCACAGGCGCGCCCTGCTGGGAGTCCGCAGGAGTTTGGGTGATAAGGAAAAAACGGGGTTTTACAGAAGTCACGTTTCCGCTTTGTCCCGAGAGCTCTCTGGATCTGAGAGCTCTGTTGGAATTTGCAGAAAGCAGCAATCTATGAGTGAATTAAGGGATGCGTACGTGTATCGATGCATTCAACGGAGCCATATGACGGGATGAAATGGTCTGGTGTTCAACCTAATATTTGTGCGTGGGGACCTGGGGGCGGAAGTAAGATCCGTGTGGCATCACCTGTCTATCTTCTGTCCACCTAGCTATTGTCTATCATCTGTCTGTCTGTCCCTGTCCGTATTCACACATGCACACGCTTCACAGAAATACCGATCACGTATTTGAGAAAAAGTAAAACCTCACTCTCTTGAACTTATCCCAGAGTGTGTATCACATTCAGAGTCTAGCTGCGTGAAGTTTCCATTTAGGACGCTTTGGCAGAGTGGGTGTGGAGAGCCTCAGAGTCCGGAGACAACCCGAGGCATTGACAAGGATGGGGGTGGGGAACGTCCCCGAGCCGTGGGGACAGAGACTCACCTCTTCCCAGGCAGGTGGTCCAGTGGGCCTGGAAGCGGTTGGCTGTGAACGGCGGGCCGACGGCGGCCATCCCCCTTCTCACGAGGCGCTGGACCGCTGTCTTCTCTCCAGCCCCCGATTTGACCGTCACACCCACGCTTCTCCTCTCTCTTCAGTGTCAGGTCCCTGCTCTCTCCGCTGGCTCACATCTGCTTCCTCCCTGGTCACCCCTGGTCCAGACGGGACAGATCTCTGCCCCATGCCCGTCACGTGCCCTGCTGGCTTCCAGCCGCTGAGGCCGGTCTCGTTCCAGCCCCTGACAGGACAGCGACGGCTGCTCCCGGCCCATGGGACTGTGCCTGCGGGTCACATGGTCAGAGGAGCGGGCTCCCGTCTCCTCGTGCGGTCCGTGCGGGCCTTGGCCCTGGGCGCTCCTTGTGCCTGAGATGCTCTGAGTCTCCTCCTTTCCCATCTGCACCCGCAGTCCCGTCCTCTCTGCACTCCGTGGGCACTCCGACTAGGAAACCGCCAGGCGCGTGTGCCCCCGCCTGCGCTGCGTCCTCCCTGGAACAGAGCTCCCAGTGATGCCCCCGGGCCTTATCTGCTGCCTCCCTACACGCCAGATACATCGCAGGCCTGAGTGGCCTGTGTTGAACTGGGGAAAGGGGGCTCTTAGCGTAGTCCCCCCTGTCCAGTGGCTGCGGACCACTCCCTTCCGGGCTGGGCACGTCCCATCACCCTGGGCCCTTAGCTGGCGGCGAGGCAGCTATTCCAGCTCCAATCACCTCTGCCCGCGAGGGTGACGCCCACACGTGTGCTGTTCAGCAGTGGTCCCCAACCCCCGCGCTTCGACGCTTTGGCGTTTGGAGCCCAGCCAGCGTCTCCGGTTGGGCCGCGTCCTGGGGACCGTGGGATGTCCGGCGACACCTCTGGCTTCTAGTCACAAGATACCAGTAGTGTCCCCACCCGTCCCCACCCTCACCACAGTTGCGGCAACAGAAATAGCCCCCGACTTCGCCAAATGTCCCCTGGGGCACACTCACCACTGCCTCCTATGTATCAAATTCTCCATTCCTCACCATCCGCCCGCGAGGGGGGCCATCGTTATCTCTTTACAGAACGGGAAGCTGAGCTCAGAGAGGTTAACACACTTGCTCAAGGTCACACAGCCAGTAAGCCAAGGGGCAGAAAACTGAACTCATGCCTTAGCCTTTCTGGAAGTCTCCAGAAGGACAAATACGTGCCTCCCCTCCTGTGGACAACACTCACTGAAGCCGTCAGCATCTCGACCGCAAGAACTGGGAGGACCCACACCCAGTCAGGATGTGTCCAAGTGCAGATGGGAAGGGACCCTGATGCTGAGAAAAGCCGTGACGCTGGCCCAGGTCAGCAGGCGAGCACGTGAGTCGCTGGTGAGGGGCTTCGAGCCTGGCTCGGGTCCACCTAGAACCTCCTTCTGGAGTAATCGAAGATTTGCAGAGGGGAGGGGAGGGTTGCCGCACGGCCATACCGCTCGTCATTTCTCATGAGTTGTGAGGCAGGTGTTGGGTGGCCCGAGAAGAGGGTGAGGCAGGCCAGGCACCTAAGGGTGCTCTTGACCCGCTGAGGGCCAAGCCCCTGCTCGTCCAGGCTCGAGAGTGAGGCCGCTCCACGTGTGCGCCCTGGGTGCCCCCTTCCCTCCCCCCACGCCTCCCCGGGGCACCTCCTGTGCCCCAGCTGGTCCCAGCCCTCACTCTGAGCCTTGCCCCTACAGCCCCCAGATTCATATTTATGCCAGTGGCCATGCTTGACCCCCCAAAGTCTCCCATGCACACCCAAAAAGCTTTTCGAGGTGTGTTCAGAGAAGGGTGTGTGGCCCCCTGGCCAGTCCTTGGCTCATCCTCCGAGCCACCTTGTCGAGGGAGGCTAGGCCAGGGCGAGCAGTCAAAGCCAGGCCAGCCCAGGTCACCCCAGACCAGCCCAGGCCACATCCGGCCACACCTGGTTCAGCGCACCCTGCCGGGGCGTCGGCCACGCTGCCGTCTGGGAAATGGGTTGCTGATGTCCAGACACACGAGCTGCAGCTTCGGCCCAGCCCTCTCCTATCCCGGGGCCTCTGGAGGCTCGTGAGAGGCACACCGCCCGTTCCGGCACCCAGGAGCCGCCCGGACAAAAGCTGTGCCCAGGGCGCACGCAGCTCGGCTAACAGCAGGTGGTGAGGCCAAGGCCTCACTACTCCCCATCACTTTCAAACCACGGCTCTATTCCAATGATTATAAAGCTCCCTGGCCTCTGACAAATGAACGGAAAGCCTTCCCACGTGCCGACAGAGCCGGGAAAGAGAATGGCATCAGAGCCGGGCCTCGCCCTCCCTGGTGGGTTCTGCTCTTCCTAATTTGTGTTTGCCCAGAGCGATGGGAAATCCAGAGGCTGGCAGGCTGTTACTCACTTTCCAGCCCCGTCAATCTCGGTGAGGTTTTACATTATTGGATGTGAGTTTGGGGTGAATTATTCAGCTTTCGCGTTTTGATGAATGGGGGAAAAAATGCCTGTGGAGAACACAGAACTACGTGTGTGTGTTTGTGTTTCAGGAAAACACACATCCCCTTTGCTAATCCCCACTTGTACTTCCTGTACAGAATCTCCTGCAGGCCTTCCGTGCGCGGGGCAGAGCGCCGGGTGGCGGGACCCAGCTCCCCGGGAGACACCTGCCCATCTCTCCGAGCCTCATCCGTATCATCAGTGTCAGTAACAGACGGTCATGATAACACCGCCTGCCCTGAGCGTGGGGGGCGGAGATCTGCCTGCTCTCAAGGGCTGGTCAGACCACGATGCGCGGTTCGCTCAGTCGCGGACCAAGCCCCGACTGTGGCGCGGCCGGGAGACGATCTGCAATACGGGGCAAGACCGGGCGGGCCCGCGTCCCACCGCCAGCGTCTCTGTGACTGTCTGTCTGTAAATCACAGGCGACCTCCTGGCTTTGCGAGAGCCCCCTTGGCAAGAGGACGGGGCATGGAGGACCTCCGACGGCACTGCGATGGAGGGATGTGATTCTGTTTTACAACCTCCCCCCCATCCTCCCGGATTTATTTACTAGCTAATCACCTGTGCGAGACAGTGCCTTTTCGTCCCGCTTAGATAACCCACGGGTGTCCAGGTCAATTGTCGATGCACCACAGTTGGCTGGAGGCCCCTCTCACTTGAAAGCTGATCTCTGGTCTCCGAGCTTAGGCGGCTTCAGTGATGTGTTATTACTACCGTTCCATCACCTCATATTATTAATTTCATTTATAGCAGAACCAATAACTCATACATTCAAGGCACTTTGTCATGCATACCTGTAAATAGATTGGAAGTTTACTGAAGCATGCTGGGTAAACACGAATCTGGTGTCTGCTCGTCTCCTGGACCCGTGCCGAGTTCTTTCGATTCGGGCAATATTTTTTAGAATGCATATGAATTTACGCCACAAAGACAGCCTCGCCACCCCCGGCCCCTGCCACCATCACCCCTGAAATTCCATTTAGTTTCAATCTTACTGCTCAAAGCCGGCTCTGTTGGAGCCGCGCCGCGTGAAGGTGAAATGTCACCGCGTCATTGTCACATTGATTTAGAAGCGTCGTCTGTAAGCCTCTGGCTCCTGTGGGGTCCTGCTCGGCGACGTGGGGAGGGCCCGCTTCACCCCACGCAAGGTGAGTCAACAGAGGCAGGGCTACCCCCGGAGGGGGCCCCGGCGGCAGCCCCGGACAGGAGGCACCCCACTCCCACGCTGCGCCCCAAGGTGACCTGGGGTCATGACAGTCTGGATAATTAAAGAGGCAAGCTGCTCGCGTAGAGCAAACCCTTTATTTCTCTTTAAGGCTGCATCTAAAGAAGGGAAAGCGGAACACAGGAACAGTACAAATACACCGACCCTTTGACAACGGCACCGTTTCCCGAAGATGATCCTGCAGGTGTACCTGCTTACGCACTCAGCGATGACATCCGTTCAAGGGAAGGAGCGCCCTGCCTCTGAGGGAAAGACCCCAGGCCCAGGCTGCAGTGCTAGGCTCAGCGGTACCCGTTTCATGGATCTCTGTGGCTTCTGCCTTCCTGGAACCCATCCCAGCCCCTTCTCCTGGTAACAGACCCTCGGTTCCCACTGGGGGATTCCACTCCCTCCTCAGTGAGACGCTAGTTCATGGACTCCATGCCTGTGTGGTCATGTGACCCAGGCATGGCCAGTCGGAGCACTGAATCATCCTGGCACAGCCACTAGTTCAGAAGGCTGCAGGGACCAGGTTGGCCCGATGAGGCTCCTTCCAGGCCTTCTACTCGGATGACCAGTAAGGTCAAGTCTCCTATCACTTGTGTTACTGACAAGGCAGGTCTAGCAGCCATCTCGCTAGTAGAAGGAGAAAGCTACTTCAGAACGAAGCTGACATGTGCAATACAGAAGGGGACCCAGGCCAGCGGCCAAGAGAAATCTGTTCGGCACCTGGGTCCAGCCGTGCCTGAAGCCAACGTAGGTCCTGGCTTTGGGGTTACCTGAGCCAATATACAGTACTCTATTTTTTTTAACATAAGCCAGTACGAGTTGGAATTCACCCTCTAATAAGTGGAAAACAATTTCCTGATAATACAACTTAGACCCCAAATACTAAGAGCCAGTCTCCCCATCGCTTTCTGCAATTGTTCGCCTTTCCCTGCAACCACAAGAGTCGGATTCTAAGTTAATAGTAGTCTTTGAATTCCTTCAAGTGCTATCCTTTGTAAAAGCAATCTCTCAGGTTGTCAGAGTGCGAAGTGATCCGATTGTATGGAGGAAATGTATCATTTTAAAATGAAAACGGAAAGGCGGGTTTTCTCCAAGGTCTTTTCTTTGAAACTGCGTGTCGCCCGCTCCAGCATTTGTGGTGCCCCCAGCCCACATTTTTACTGCTTTAGAGGCAGCCAGAGATTCCTCCGGCTTCCAGCCAGCCGTTAGTCCCAGCTATTCCGACTCCCGCCCCTGGATTCAGACATGGGGCAGATGGCTGAGCCCTCTTCCCAGCTGGGCGGCCACAGGCCCCCTCTCCTAGTGGCCCTGAGTAACATGTGTGCATGCACTTGACTTACGTTGAACTATTAACGTTACTTTATTTTGCACAGCTGGAGTCAATGGCATTTTGAACGCAACACGAAAATCTATGTAAATGAATACACACAATTATCGAGAAGGCTATGCAAACCTGTCCCCCTCGATGTGGCCGGACCCCACTGAATCGTGTAACGCGGGTGACCCGAGCCCTGACTTTGTTCTAGACCTCGGGAAAACAGCCAACGCTCTGAAGATCCTTGGATTTCTGCTCACAGTGGAAAACACTGTCTGGGCTGGAGACCCCGGGACTCCCCTTTGCACGGGACCTTTCCTCGATTCGGACGATGCTGGAAGGGAAAAGCCCAGTGTCAGCGGCAAGGTCTGAAGCCAGGACTTGGTTTCTGATTGTATATAAATGTGGCTAAAACTTTCTGTCTGCCTCCTGCCCCGGTGCCGTGTTCCAGTGACTCCCAGGGCAGCCAGCACACATGGTTTTCCGGAGCCCCTCCACGTGGTTATGCAAGACCCCGGCCCGTCTCTCCTGATGCAGGCGTGCTTCTGGGAGGAGGTCCCGTCTGAAAGTCCACGGGTCCTCTGGTCTCAGATGGACTTACTGAAAGTAGAGCATGAGACGGGGCCTTGGGTGCGACAGTGTATTTAAAGATATCTCAACTGATTTCTGCATGTGGATTTTTTTTTTATCCTGCAACTTTTACGTGTGTGTGTGTGTGTGCGTGTGTGTAAAGTCCTTGGGGCTTTCTTCATAGGAGATGATGTCATATGCACAGGGAGATAATTTACTTCTTTTCTTCCAATTTGGATGACTTTATCTTTTTGTGTTTTGCCCAATCGCTCTGACTTTGACTCCCAGTGCTACGTTGAGTAGAAGCAGCAACAGCGATCGTCCCCATCTTGTTCCTGATCTTAACGGAAAAGCCCTCAGCTGTCCACCACTGAGTGTGATGTGAGCTGGACGCCTGTCCTGTGTGGTCTCTGTTGTGTTGAGGTGTGTTTCTTTCTATTTCGAGCGTGTTGAGAGTGTTTTCTGATGAAGACACTTGAATTTTGTCAAATGCTCTTTCCAAATCTATTGAGATGATCCTACGACTTTTTACCCTCTGTTCTGTTAATGTGGTGTCACACTCCTTGATGTGTGTTTGCTGAACCACCTTGCCTCCCAGGGATAAACCCCACCTGGTTGTGGTGTCGCGTTCAGTCTGCTAATCCACGTTCATCAGGGATATCACCCGGTGAAGGTAATTTTCCTGTGTCTTTCTCTGGTTTTGGTGTCAAGGTAACGCTGGCCTCATAAAATGAGGGTTCTGATCTCTTTAATTTTTTGGAAAGGTTTGAGAAGGACGGGTGTGCAGATTTTCCTTTAAGTTTTGGTAGAATTCGCCAGGGAAGCCATCTGGTCCTGGAATAGTCTTCCTTGGGAGGGATTTTGATTGATCACTCTCCTTAGTCATGATTGGTCCGTCCATATTTTCTCTTTGCTCGTGATTCAGTCTCAGTGGGTTGTGTGTTTCTAGGAATTTATTCATTTTTTTGGGGTTGTCCAATTTGTTGGCATAAAATTGTCCACAGCCTCTTAAGATCCTTTGTTTTCTGTGGAATCAGTTGTAACGCCTTCTCTTTCTGATTTGAGTCAAGATCTTTTTCTTAGATTTTTCTTAGTCTGTCTAAAGTCGTGTCAATCTTTTTATATTTCAGAAAATCAGCTCAGTTTTGTTGATTTTTTTCTATTTTTTTGAATTCTCTACTTCGTTTATTTCTGCTCTAATCATTACTATTTCCTTCCTTCTGCTAACTCCAAGCCTTCCCTCCGCTAACTTCAAGACTGCCGCTAACTTCGAGTTTAGTTTGTTCTTCTGGTTCCTGGAGGTGTAACATCAGGTTGTTTGTTTGCAATCTTTCTTCCTTCCTAATGTAGGCATCTTATCACTATAAACCTCCCTCTTGGCTGCATCACTATAAACTGCCTTGGCTGCATCCTGTAAATTTTATGGTGTGTTTTTTATTTCATGTGTCTCAAGACATTTTCTAAAATCCCTTTTGGTTTCTCTTTTGACCTGTTGGTTGTGCAAGAGTGGGTTAATTTCCACGTATTTGTGAATTTTCTCCTATTCTTTCTGCTATTTTACCTGTGGTTCCTTTTGGTTGTGATGGGAAAAGATACTCGATACAATCTAAATTCTTCTTAAATGTGCTAAGACTAGTTCTGTCACCTAAGATGGGATCTGTCTTGAGGAACAGTCCATGTGCTTCCGAACAAGGCACACACAGTCCCCTCTCGTTGCTGTGTTATTCACAATAGCCAAGAGGTGGGAAAACATCTCAACGTCCATTGATGGTGGATGGAGACAGCGTGGTGTATGTAAACAACATGACATTGTTCTGCTTTAAGGAGGAAAATCTGCCATTTGCAACAACAGGGATGAACCTGAAGGACATTGTGCTGAGTGAACAAGCCAGACACAGCAGGATGAAAAATGTGTAATTCCTGTTATGTGAGGTAGCTAAAATAGAGTTAGAAACGAGAGCAGAATGGTGGTTTCCAAGGGCTGCGGCAGGGGGGATGGGGAGCTGTCCTTCAACGGGTGTAAAGTTTTGTAAGTTCTAGAGATGTGCCGTACCGCTTAGAGCCCAGAGTTAACGATCCTGAACTGCACGCCTACAGCTTTGTGACTCGGGTAGATCTCATGTCAACCGTTCTTACCAGACAGAGTAAAAGAATAAATGAATGAAGGCATTCTCACTCATAAAACCATACAGATGTGCTCAGGAGGTGGGAGACAGGGAGGCTGGAGGGTGACTTACCAGCTGGTTACTGACCGGGCACCTGGGGTTCGGCCCAGAAAAGTGCCGCCCTCCGTTCGCTTTTAAACGACAGATTTCTGCCATACAAGCGGAAACTTTTGCACTCTGACAACCTAAGAGATTGGCTTTACCAGAGTAAGGAGCCGGGGTACTAACCCGCTAACTCCCACCCACCACCGGAGGCAGGCTGACCCCAGGCGAGATCCGCACCCTGACCTCCCTCCCTGCGCACACGCACACATGTGCTTTGGGTTCAGCCTGTGCAGGGGTGGAGGATGCCCTGGAGGCAGAAGGAGGGACCTCCAGGGCTTGAGGCAGGCAGCCACCTGAGTGCTCAGTGCCTGCTAGAGACGTGACCCAGCGGGAGCCACCACCTCAGAGCAGAACCCGCCCTGGGGCCACCAGGGGGCCCTGGCCTGGGCTGGAGAGGTGCCTCAGCTACCCCTCCGGGCTCTGGGGCTGCGTTTAGCAAATCGCACATCCCAAACCATTTGCAAGATGAGCTTGTGGAGCAGGGCCAGACCGGGAAGCTTCCTGCTGGGGGGTGAGGGTGGCAAGTCCCCTCCACCAAGAAGACTTGGAAGGTTGGTTCTTTCTTTCTGTCCTCACCCCCCTTGCGGGGGCGGGGAGGGGGAGAGGGCTCTCCGTGTACATCTGGACCATCCAGGAGCAAGCCTCGCAGAGGCCACCCCTGCAATGCAGTGTCACTCGGCAGAGGCCCGGGGCCGGCGTCATCGTGTCTGGCCTCAGTTCCCCTCCCTTTCCCCGCCGACTCCCCCTGCGGAGCTCCGTGTACGCATGCGCGGCGCCAGGCACCATCCCTTCGCGTGACGGCGGTGAACCTAACGCACGCGCAGCCGACCGCGTCTGCCAGGAGCCCTCCCGCGGCAGCCCAGGCCACGCAGCCCGAGGAAGGACGTCCCCGGAGATGCATTATTGCACTCTTCTGGTTTTGTTCTCTTTCCCTTCCCCCTGCCTCCTTCTGGCGTTGGAGAAAACATGAGTTGAGATGCCCGATTCCTGTCTTGCTTTCCCCTGCAAACTGGGAGTGTGAGCAGAATAACGCATTCCGTGTGTGAAGGGAGGGCGTGGAAGGGCCTTGCACGCTGAGCCGGGGCCTCCTGGGGACGCCCCTGCCTTCCAGCTGCGTGAGAGGCAAACCTGTCAGGACACGGTTGGGATTTCCAGCCCCAAGCTCTGTGTTTAGGGCTGAAATCAACTAGATGTTGGGCCAAGCCAGCTGCCGGGGGTTGGCTGGTTCCCCCGGGGGCACCCGCGGGAACACACCTCCTCTCACCCCTGCAAAACCCGGGGCTGCCCAGAACAGCTCGTCAGTATCAAAGGCACCACGGAAGTGAGAAGGGGTTTCTGTCCTGTGTCTTAGCCATGACTAGCTACGCGAGCAGGCTGCAGAGACAGTCGTGCGGGTCTGAGTCTGCTCTTGCCTCCTAAGCCGGGCAAGGTAACAGTTATCTGTGTACCAAACTGTCCCACAGCCTGGTGTCTAAAACATCCACTTCCAATCGTATCTCACAGTTTTGTGGCTCAGGAATTTGGACAGGACTCAGCTGGGTGATTCTTCTGTTCCACAGACGCCAGTGAAGGTGACTCAGTGGTCTGGAGGGTCCTGGAGACCTTCACTCTCAAGGTGGACGTGCACAATGACAGCGGAAGGCACCCTGTGCCCGGCCACTCCCGCGTGGTGGCCTCAGCGTGGTGAGACTGTGCACCTGGCCACTCAGGGGTCCGGTGAGTATGCTGCGAGAGTATGCTGCACGGCCTCCCGTGACCTGGTACGTCTCCCCAGACGTCATTTCTGTCACATCTGGCCAAGCGAGTCGCTGAGGCCAGCCTGGACTCCGGGAGGACAAGGAGCCTCAGCGCCCCGTGGGAAGAGGCACAAAGGATCTTCAGCCATCCTCACTCTGCTGCAGGCCCGGCTGCTACCTCTTGCCCAAGTCTCGATTCTTCCTGAGCCGATGGCGATAGTAATGGGCCCCACTTTTGAAAACGGGCCCGAGAATAAAGTGGGACCACGCCCCAAAGCTGCGTCTCCGTCCCTTGAACAGGTCAGTGGGGAAGGTGGCTGTTTCTCCCTTGGTCCAACCTGGAGAGGCGCTTCCAGAGCACGTGGGCCAGAGCCACCCGGCGACGCCAGGCCGCCCTCTTCCAGCTGCCGTATCTCTCTGGCACCTTCCACCACATTCCTCTCAACGCTGACTCTCGAGTGCAATAAAGTGGCTCCTGCACGGGGAAGGCTGCGGCGCTCAGCGCAGATCATTATCTCTTAAGAGCAATGAGTATTTGAGAATGTGCCTTTCCCGGCAATAATTTATAAATGAGGGAGAACAATCATAATAGTCATTGAAATCCCAAAAAGCAGGAGACTATTTATAAATGCAGAGTGCTTCATCCTTGCCAGTTCCAGAATCCTGAGTACCTAAGTGGGAGAGAGTGAGGGCAACTTGGTTAATTGGCATCTAACAATCCTGTTGTGAAAGGTGTTCCCCAGGACTCAGAAGAGGCCAGGAAGGCGGCCAGCTCGGCTCCAGGACAGCGGGGAAGGGGTGGGGGGGGGCTGTCGGCACGGAGGCAGCAGTGGTGGGGGGAGACGCCCTGAGCAGTGCCTCACAGCCAGAGGCTGGGGCACTAACCCAACCCACCTGACGGGGCCTGGGTCGGAGGCTCCGAGATTGGGATCCCGGGCCACTTGGTAACGAGCAAGAATGAAATCCTGCCATTTGCAGGATGGAACTGGAGGGTATTATGCTGAGTGAAATAAGTCAGTCAGAGAAGGACAGATATCATATGTTTTCACTCATGTGTGCATCTTGAGAAACTTAACAGAAAACCGTGGGGGAAGGGAAGGGGAAAAAATAGTTTCAAACAGAGAGGGAGGGAGGCGAACCATAAGAGACTCTTAAATACAGAGAACAAACTGAGAGTGGATGGAGGGGTGGGGGAGAGGGGAAAATGGGGGATGGGCATTGAGGAGGGCACCTGTTGGGATGAGCACTGGGTGTTGTACATAAGTCATGAATCACAGGAATCTACTCCCGAAACCTAGAGCACACTGTATACGCTGTATTTAGCCAACCTGACAATAAATTCTATTAAGAAGAAGACAAAGAAGAAGAAGAACCATGGAAGTCGGGAGAGAGGCCATCAACTTACCTGAAATTCATTTAGGGCAAGAGCCTGTAGTCTTTACTGTTTAAAAACACAGGCACAGGGGGTGCCTGGGGGGCTCAGTCGGTTAAGCGTCTGACTCCGGCTCAGGTCATGATCTCACAGTTCGTGAGTTCGAGCCCTGTGTCGGGCTCTGTGCTGACAGCTCAGAGCCTGGAGCCTGCTTCCCTTCTGTGTCTCCCTCTCTCTCTCTGCCCCTCCCCCAAGTGCTCTCTCTCTCTCTCTCAAAAATAAACATTGAAAAAATTAAAAATAATTAAAAATAAATAAACATAAATAAAACAGGCATGTTGGAAGCAAACAGGAAGTCCTTAAATAGGTGGATGGACAAATACACCGTGGTCCATCCAGACGATGGAACGTCATTCGGTGCTAAACAGACATGGGAATCTTCAGTGTGCGCTGCTGAGAGAAGCCGGTCTGAACAGACTCCACACTACACGGTTCTAACTGTATGATGTTCTGGAAAAGGCAAAACTATGGAGACTCAAAGACCGGTGGCTGCCAGGGGCTTGGGGAGCCGAGGACAGGCAGGCAGGGCACGGGGGGATCTGAGGGCAGCACGAGTGCTCGTACGACGTGTGACGGTGGATGCATTTGGCACGACAAGCCCCAGTTGGCTCCGTCCTGGAACAACAGCCCCCAGAACCCCGAATACAGGGGCTCTGGGAGGAGGATGGCACCTGTGTCCTAAACCCAGGGAAGCGTTTGCGTTTTCTCGCCTGTAAATGGAGGCCGATGCTGCCAGTCCCACTTCCGGAGCAGGGAGGCGGCCAGGACGAGCTGGAACGGCAGGTGTACAGGGGTGAGGCACTGCTGCTGTGCGCGCCTCATGGAGCCCCCCGGCCTTGGCCCGGCCCTGGTGTGAGACCTAACCTCCCCGTGGGACGGTGAGACCCGCGGGGACAGGGGCGGGTCTCCTGGGACGCAGCACAGTACCTGTTCAACCCGAATCAGTCAGGGAGTCCGTGCGCTGAGCCCAAGCTCGTTAAGCGAGGACCCCGGCTGCTGGAGCGAACAGGCCTTCCTCACCCCTGTCTCAGGGGGTGGCCACCTGCGGTCCGGGAGCACCACCCACACGGTCTCCCGGAAACAGCTGTGATCAGGATTAGACCTCCCGCTGTCTCTCTTCTTCTTCCTCAGTTTGGGAACGCTCCGGAAGGAGCTGCTTTCTGTGCCGTAGCCATGGAGCTAAAATGCCCCCCAGAGAGGGGCCCCTGGGGGGCTCAGTCGGTTAAGCATCCGACCTCCGCTCAGGTCATGATCCCGAGGTTTGTGGGTTCGAGCCCTGCGTTGGGCTCTGTGCTGACAGCTCGGAGCCTGGAGCCTGCTTCGGATTCTGTGTCTCCCTCTCTCTCTGCCCCTCTCCTACTCATGCTCTGTCTCTCTCTCTCTCAAAAATAAACACTAAAAAAAAATTTTTTAAATTAAAATGCTCCCCAGAGAGGCCCCAGGACCTATGGACAGACCTGTGCTCACCTCCCAGTTCTGTTCTGGGTGAGCTTCACAATGTGAAGCAAGCCACGTCCCTCCTGGAGCCCCAGTGAAACGCAGCTGCAGCAAGCGGATGGGGTGGTGCCTGAGACCCTGCTCGGGAGACAAGGGTGCTGCCCGAGTGTCCACGCGGTGCCCCCAGCAAGCAGCTCAAAGCTGCTCTATGGCACCCAGCCTTGGCTGGAGACGTTCCGTGGGGGCCCCGGGGGCGATCCTTTCTGCGGCCTTGGGGGCAGAGGGCTCTGCACCCACTGGGTTATTTCGCGCCCTCCTGCCTCCTTCTTGATGCCCCAGCACCTGCTTCTACTCGTTCACCAGGACTCACCTCTTCTGCAGCTGGAGACCCAGGTCTAGGCCATTTGCTATGTGTGTGTGGGAGGGAGGGGGGGAGTCCTGTTCGTAGGAATCATCAATTCCACAAGTGTTAGCTTGAGAGCTGGACGGCCTGTCGAGCAGACTGGACGACCACGTCCCCTCCCCGCTTCCTTTCTACAAGGCTCTCCTTTCCACACACAGCGCCCAGCAGCCTCGAGGGCCCTGCCAGCGGTCCCGAGAATCCCACTCTCCTGCTCCACCGGGACACGGGATATCACCGCCACTCTGGCCACCTGCCACGGTTTCGTCCGTCAAACAAGGAATTTGTTCGCTCAACCCAAGGCAGCCCGCTTACTGGAGAAGTATCAAACGTTAAGCCACAACAGGACATTCAAGATGGAAGGGTTTGGGGGTGACTTAATGCCTTGGCCCCTGGTGTGCATTCTGAGTCACCCAGGAAACCCTGAGAACATATTGATCAGGCACTAACTGATATTCGCTGTACCTGAATCTACGGGGCTGGGCTGGGGTCCAAGCATCCTTATCCCAAAGAAGTGAATCTCTAACAGGTGGGGCGTCATGTTTTTAGGGAGGAGGCTTCCTCCATCTGCCTCTGAGGCTTGTTCCGGGTAAAGCTTCATTCAACCACAGACCCGGAAAGGGGAAGGAGACAGAGGCGCTGCTCGGAAGCAACACGAGGGCTTGCTTCTTGAAGGACGCGCGTCTCTGGCCCCCACACTCAGCACAGCGCCACGCTCAAGCTTTCGCTGCCCATTGCATAGCTGTACCCGAGCAGAGTGGACGGGGCTGGGATCTCCTGCCACTGCCCAAGGAGTCCAGCCACCTCCCAGCAGCCCCGGGGCCTGCGTCCTGTGCCCTGGGGGGAGTTGATGGGCACTAATCCCCCAAAGCTGGATAACAAAACCCGGGTGACCGTGACCTGAAAGGATCCAGCCAGCCACTCAGCAGGTGGCAGCCGAGGCCCCGGGGACGCCAGGCGTGGGGGCGGCGGGGCGCTGAAGCCGCGGGGTGTCGTCCCAGCGCAGTGTCACAGCCTGGGCGCTGACCTGACACCTAAAGCCTGCGTTCACCTGCTTTCCGTGTTCCTGGTCTCTTGTGTTTTATCACCGCTCTTGGTCTGCTCAGATTTCCAATGTCCCCCCGCCCACTCTCCCTCCCTTAAATTCTGTATCATCTCTTTCCTTCTCCTCAGACATTTGTTTGCATCGTCCTGCTTCCAACCCACCCCCACCCCCCCAGCCCCTGCCTTCTGGAACCTCCTGTCATCAGCTTGTTCTGCTCAAGCTGCCTCCTCTGGCCCCAGTTCTTGTGCTTCTGTCCTGGAGTTTTCCAGAAGAGACAAGAAAAGCCTCTTCCAGGTGTAGGCAAGGGTTCAGGTGGGTGCAGCATCGAGGGGCCCTCTTCACTCTTCCAAGGTTAAGTTTCAGGAGACCCGCCTTATCCCCACCTTTCTTGTTCGTCTGCTCAGTGCTGGGCGGGGCACGCACTGTCCCTGGCACTGGGAGACAGCAGGGGCACAGTGGGCTGCCCCTGTCCCACTGCACACACACCTTAGACAAGCCGAGAATCAGAGTAACAGGAGCGAGGTGTCCTGGATGAGTGGGAGGTGCGTGAGCAGGCCTGTGGGGGGCAGGGGTCTGCACGGCCTCTCCCCTGAGCGGAAGTCAGCCATGCAGAGGCACAGGGGTAGAATGTTCCAAACGGAAAGCACAGAGACCTGGATGCAAGAAGCAGCTCTGAGGAGTGGAGTCGGGCCGGGGACCAGACGGCATAGGTCCTGGTGAGCCACAGACACATCATCGAGGGTCCAACGTGAGGGCTTGAAGCAGGGGCGTGATGTGATATTCTCGGATTCACGTTTCCAGCGGGGGCCCTGCAGGGCCTGGTTTGCAGGGAGAGCAGAGGGGAGGAGGTGGCTGTAGGGGTGAGAGGTGACAGGCCTCAGTCCCCGGATAGAGGGAAGAAGACACATGTGCAATACGATTTGGGAGAAGGACCACCAGACAAGGAAGAAAGTAAAAGGATAAAAAATGCACTCACTTCCCTGATCCCACCTGGGGATGCAGGGCACCCAAGAGACAGACGGGCACAGCTCCGTCCCAGCTTAGGAGGTGCCAGGGAGCAGGGGCACGGGGTGCCCACGTTCCCGGGCATCCCGGGGACGCACGGACGGGTGCGTAGCGGCTCTGTCGCTGACATTCACCAGCCTGCCCGCGTCAGCCGAGGTCACCTGACCTCCCTTCCTCCTTTGTCAGATGCTTCTAAAAACCAGCCGACAAGTCGACACCATGCAAGGTCGTGAGTGAGCACTCTGTTACTGGTGACATGTGTCCCTGCTCCCAGCACCGGAGCTCCCCCTCTTCCCACAGCAGACAGGAAACAAATGAGCACAGAAAAGAACTGCTGGGGTCCCGAGGCAGCCCTTCCCCTCCCGTGGCCGGGACGCACCTCTTCCTCCAGCAGGTCCCAGGCCGCGGACAGCTGCGCCCTTACACTGTGCTGTCCTGATCCCTTTCCCTTCCCAGCTGCTCTCCTACTTTACAGAAGTCTCCTAAGTGGCAAAGCCCCTGTCCCCAACCCCAGCCCCAGAGGAGCAGTGGCCCTGAGAGCCGTACCCAACGGGGCCGCGTCTTCCTCCAAATACAGGAGGCGGGACCCGTGCTTCAGGGCACTGGCTCAGGCGAGGGTGTGGGTCCGGACTCAGGCAGCCCCGGGTTCCGGGTCAGGATCCTCAGTGTTCTGCCCTGGGTCCGGGAGGAGTGTGGGGTGCAGCCCAGACGGTCACGGAATCTGCCCTGGCGGCCACCACTGTTGCCGTGGCCCTGCCCGTCCGCCCACTGGACACCGGGCTCCGTGGAGGGGGGTGAATACTACACCGGTGCCCGCAAGGCTCTCCGAGTGTCCCAGGGAAGGCGTGCAGAGAACAGTGCCAGGACGGTGTGACAGTGAGAAGACGGACGTGTGCAGGAAGTCCCAGAGCAGCCAAAGCCGGGTGCTGACCCTGAAGAGAGGGAGATGTGAGTGACAGAGCAGCACCACCTCCCCCAAGGCTGACGATGTCCTGGCAGAGGGCAGGTGGGCAGACACACAGGAGCCGGGAGGGATGTGCCAGCCTGGTGGGGTCGGAGGTCAGGCTCCTGGGGGGGGGGGGTGGGCCGGCCTGACCGGGGAAGGCTGGAAAAGGAAGGAGGTGGGTGCGGGCTGGGCAGGGGCAGTTGTAGCTTTCCTCCTAGGCGTTTGCACCAGAGTCTGGAGGTGGCCCCCAGGTTCTCAGTCACGCTGCCCAGTGCGGCCTCACAGCCTGGCCACCCGCCAGCTCGGGCCCGCCTTCCGTCCGCGGGAACCACTGCCTCTTTTGGACGTGAGATGATGATTCAAAACCTTTGAGGCAAGGTCTGGTACACAGTAAATATCAGAAAATGTTAAAAGGGAGCCATGATGATGTTGGTGACAACAGGGACAGTCAATGGGCTTCGTGGCTGAGCGTCAGTGGAACTGAAGCACAGAGCTTTGTGTGCCAGCCCGTCTCTCGTCTGCTTTTCCCCTCAGGATTGTTCTCCGCTCCTCGCAGGAAGGGTTTCTCGGGCTGGGTGTCGGGATTATTTCATTCACTTCTACTGTGCCTTGAATACCTTCAGCTGCCCACAAGGATTCCGTTCTATTCTAGGAACACACCTTTTACTGGATTCTCCCTGCTTTCTTTACAAAACAGCTTCTATCTAACACTGACGTGTCTAAACAATAATGGTAAGTGGGGAAAAGCAAATCAGCAGCAGACAAAAACGCAGGGAAACGCGGCCCTGACACACAAGCATCTGATTTGCTTCTAGAGATGAGCCCCTTCCCAGACCCACCTCAGCAAGTGTGCTCAGCAAACATCTGTGGACCAATTACAGTCGACAGTTTACAGGTGTCGAGAGGAAACAGTCACTCACATGCTACCCCCCCAAATGAGCTTTCTTAATCTCTCTTGGAAACAAAAGCCCACTTTTCTCTAGGGTTCTTTATCTGGCAGGTAGAGAGCACAGCTTCTCCTGCAGGTGGGCTGGAGCCCCCGGAGGAAGGTTGGAGGTCAGGCAGAGCAGGGCTGGCTGCAGTCCTCCCTCAGGGCCCCTGGGACAGGGTTTGGCCAACTTCCTCCTGCTGATTCCCAGGCTCTGCCCCCCCCAGCTGTCCGGCTTCAGTAGATCCAAGGCAGGGCCCAGGAAGCAGCATTTTTATGAGGCTCCCAGGACAAGCTTATTCACCTGCGGGATCGGCCAGTGGTTCTCAAATGCTAGGGTACATGAACACTGACCCAAGAGGCTGGCAAGGGGCCGGGTCCCAGGCCCCAATCCCCAAAGCCCCAGCTGGGAGGTGGGGCCCAGGAGCTGAACTTCTCACGAGCCTCTCTCGGATTCTGAAGCGGATGATCTGAGGGCCGAGGCGGAAAGAAAGGGGAGGTGGTTACCACGCGGATCCCTAGGTGGTGGATCTGGAGCGTGGCCCAAGGTTCTGCATTTCAAACGAGCTCCCAAGGGCTGTTGATGCTGCTGGTCTGGGGTCACACTTCAGGCGACCTGGCTGGAGACCATCCTTTAGACTCACTCCACTGCCGTGTGTCTTAGATCACAGTTTTCCTTCCTCTCTTAATGTATCCTCCCTGCTTCGTTCGCGGCAAGCCTGATAAACCAATGCTCTCTACTGGACTCACATCAGCTACTGCAGGGCCTCTGAAGCCGTCTTCCTGAAAATGTGAGTTCCCATAAGACATCAGACGCCGTGTGAAAGGGCTGCCTCCATCAAACGAGTTGTGGAAGTGCTGTGGGGGTTGCGGGGCCTGGGCTAGCCGGAAGCATCTCTCTGAGTCCCCTCGCCCCGCCGTGTGATGGGGGTGTGAACAGAGCCCAGTTACGGAGTGAGGACAACCCCAGGAGTTAATTGCCACGAAGCTCGTCCGTCTGCGCCTGACTCAAGGCGGATATTCTCAGGATGCGCGTACCCCGTCTGCAAGTGGAGGCAGCTCTGGTGGCTCATGACTCCCAGGCGCTCAGCGGCCGGCGTGTCCTCCAGTGTTTGGGCCTCGGGACCCCCACCCAACACCCCATTTTTGCAGTTCAAGTGGCCATGCCTGTTTGCAGTCCAGCGGGTTACAGAGCCAGGAGAGCAAATGCTCTGCTCTGGAACTCGTCCCCTGAGGAACACTTGGTATCAAGCTCTGGTCTTCCGGAGACAAAGGCAGGGCCCGGGATGCACATTTCAGGACGGCCTGTGTGGGCTCTCTAGGCAGTGACGGGGTACATTAAGGGGGGGGCAGGAGCAGGGGTCTTTCAGAGGTGTGAGCACATGGCCAAGGAATGCAATCCCCCCCCCACAGGCCGTGTGGATTTCCGGTACATTTATCCCTGAAACCTCACTGGTGACGCAGGACCTCTGTGCAAGCGTGACCCTGATAAGCCAGGCACGTTCGGGGATGTTAGTTCCCCATCAGGTTAGGAATGTGCCCAGATGCAGGGCGAGGTACAGCGGCAGGCTGGTACAGATGTGCCGTGCCCTGGACTAGCTGCACAGGCTTGCAGGGCGAGAAAACGCACGTCACCTTGTGGGGCTGCATCTACGCCTAACCCGGCTCCTCCTGGCTTATCGATCACCTGGGGTCTGAAGCGTGCATCGCACTAACCAACGGACCGCCCTGCCCAGGTGGGAGGGCCCCTGGGGGAGAAGAAAAGGCGGTTCTGCGGCTCTTCGCGCACCTGCCCAAGTTGGCTCTGACCTTGGGGCTCCGCACTTGCACTCAGTCCTCTTCTCCCTCCTTTGCGGCGCATTTCTTAAACCAGAACTAATGTATTCTGGACACAGAGCTTCTCCAAACCAAGACAAAGAAATTTCAAATATCTGAGCAAACAAAACCACTTTCTCTCAATCTCCAAGCCAAAAGGAAACGTGCAGGAAGCATTTACTCACTTTCCAAGCCGCGCATATTTTCACTCGAGGATCCCTGAAAGAAGTGTCCCCCCGGTTCGCAGATCACCCGAGCAGAGCAAACGCAGCCGGCCTGGACAGGCGGAGCGGACATTCCTGACACAGCTCTCCTGTCGGAAAATTTCTTCCTTTTCTTTCCCGGGGCCTCTCATTTCTTTCCCGGCTTCTCAGGCCTAGCAGTGTGTTTTGATGCACAACCAGGAATCAGTCCCTTCCCCAGTCCTTAGGGGCGCAGCGCGGCCAGGACTCTGCACTGCGCTGGAGGGTCAGCACAGCCTGCAGGCGGAACCACAGCCCGTCCGCGCTGCGCCCGCGCTACGGCCCGCCTGGTCTCTCGGGGCTGACTCCTGCCCGCCGAGCGTGGGTGCAAGGCCCCTCGTGAGGTGGGCCCGGGCCGCGGGAGTCGGTGCGAAGACACCCTAAACGGGGAGAACAGAAGGGGAGCGCCCTCCCACCGTGGGCCGGGCAGGAAGTTGGCCTGAGCAGCAGGGGCTCCCCATCCAGAGGGGGCGCCCAGGGTATGTGGGGGTGGGGCGAGGGGAGACTCTGTGCCTCCTTCAGTCCTCAGGTCCCCGCCCTCCTCCCCTCCCCCGACCCGGGCTCGGACGCCCCGCCGTGGGGGGCGGGGGCGCGGGGAGGAGGCGCCGGGCGCGGGCGCGGCGCGGGGGGCGCGGCGCCTTTAAGGCCCGCGTCAGGCCGAGCGAGCGCAGGGGCCGGGCTCGGGGCGGGGCCTCGGCGGGGCGGCCGCGCGGCTTCACCTGCAGTTCGGAGCGCGCGGAACAGAGGCGCGGGCGGCTGCGAGGCCGGCGGACGCACCGGCCCGAGGGAGCGCGCCGCCGGCCGACTTGGCCTGGCTCCCGGAGCCGGGCGGCGATCGCGGCGGCGCGGCCGGGCTGGAGGCGCGGGGCCCGATCGAGCGGCGGCGGCGGCGGCGGCCATCGGAGCTGCGCGATCGGGGCGGCGGCGGCGGCGGCGGCGGCAGCGGCGGCGGCGGCCGGGAGCGGGCTCCGGGCGCCGGGCTCCGGGCGGGCGCCGGGGCGCGGCGCGGCGGGAAGATGACCGCGGGCTCCGGCGTGCTCCTCGTGCTGCTCTCGCTCTCCGGCGCGCTCCGGGTAAGTTGCCGCCTGGCGTCCCGGCCGCTCGGAAGCCCCGGGCACCGCGGGGCCGCCCCCGGAGCCGGCGGGGCGCGCACTCGCCCGGAGGGGCTCTCCCGGGCGCCCCCGCCGCGCGCACCGCTGCATCCAGAGGCTCCCGCGCTCCGCGAAGCCGCCCGCGGTCGGCAGGAGCGGGGAGCCGCCGGGGCAGAGGCGAGCCGTGGTGCGGAGCGGGGTGCGGTGCGGGTGGGTGGAGGGCCCAGAGAGCTCTGCCCGAAGCGGGACCCGCCAAGCATCCCTCGGCCGCCCCAGGTCCGCGGCCGCCGCTCGGAGCTCGGCTCTCCCGCGCCTGGGCAGGCTGCCCGCTGGCGGAGCCGGCGCGCCCTCCATCGCCCGGGAGCCGCGCGCCTCCGGAGTTGGCGAGCCCAGCCCGGGCCGGGACTGCGGGCGGGGGAGCCGGCGGCAGCAGGCGAAGAACCAGGGTGCTGGGGACACCCGGTCTCGCCGCCCCGTGCCGGGGGCCGGGGTCTCGCGGCGCGGCGCGGCGCCTCCTCCGTGCTGGGCTTCCGGGTGCTGACCCAGACCGCGGCTGCGGGTGGGCGGCGGATGTGGACCGCGGGGCACCTTCGCCGCGGAGTCCCCCAGGCGCGGCTGGAGCCGGTGTCCGGCGGGGCCCTCGCCGCTCGGAGCGGGGCCGGGAAGTCAGGCGGGCGCGGGGTGAGCGTGCCCGGGAGCGCGGTCCGGGCGCCCGCCTCCTTCCCTCCGAGTCCGCGAGCTCGGCCCCCAGACCGGCTGTGCGCGGCGGGTGCAGGCCCCGGGGGCGGCGTGCGGGGCTGCGCCGGGTGGCGGCCCTGGGGAGGCGGCGGGGCCGCGGGAGTTGCAGGAACCCCCTCTCGTGGCCGATCGGCCTCGCTGCTCCTCCGGGCAGCGCGGTTGCAGCCTCCGAAATAAACAAGTGCGGCGCCCCCAGGCCCGCTCGGAGGCTGCGGGGCGCTCCGGCTGCGTTCGCCACTCGCCCGGGCGGGGCGAAACTTTCCCGGGCGAGTTCGCCCCCGGGGTTCCGGTCCTCTGTGGAGCTCGGTTCCCGAGGAGCGGAGCCGCGGCTTGGAGCTTTCCCAAGGAACGAGCCCGCGCCCCTCGCTCTCCCCGTGGCGCTTTGTGGGGAGGGCGTCCGCGTCCGGGCCGGCGGCGCGGTGCCGGAGCCGGGGCCCGGCGGGCGGGCGGCGGCGGCGCGCGGGGCTGGAGCGGGCGCCGCGGCGGGAGGCGCGTTCCGCTCGGCGGCCCCGCGAAGCCACGACCGCGGGCTGCGCCCCTGCTGCCGGCGAGCGCTGGCCGCGGGGAGCGGGGCCGCTGCGCTCCGACGTCTCGGCCCAGCGTCCCGCCGCGCGCGCCGTCTCTCCGACGGTTCCCCTCCGCTCGAGGCTGACCTGTAGCTGCTGTCCCCCGCAGCCTGGCCGGGGGGCTCCCCGCCCGCCCCCCAGCCCCTCCCGCTGGGCAAGACCCGAGGACACCCACCCTTTCAGGTCAGTCAGGGCAGCTGTCTCGCCCGTTTGGGCCAGAGATGGGGGCTCCACGGGCGGACAAGCGTCCAGCCGAGTGGAGGTGCCAGGGCTGGAGGGTGGAGCCGCGTCGCCGGGAGCCTCCCTCCTTGCCCAGCGCTGAGCCGCCTCAGGGAGGACCTCCTCTCTCGCTCTGCCGCCGCCTCCCTCCCTGGGGACCCACAGAGAAGACAGAAGCCCAGCTCTGGGGCCCCGGGGGGCGGTGGCCGAGAGGGCCTCGGCTGGCTGCACCTCCCTCCTCTCTGTGGCTTCCTCGGCTGTCTTCGGACACTCCTCAGACGTTGCTTTCTGCGGGGACAGAGAGGCCCTCCGAGGCCCGCAGCCCTGCCATCCGCCGGCCCTCCTCCCCGCCTGCACCCCCGTGCCCAGGCCGAGCCAGCAGTTACCCCCTCACCCGCGCTGGGCTCCCGCCGCTTCCGCGCGGGAAGCAGAGGACCCTCCCCTTGACTCGAGGTCAGAAGGTCAGGTGCAGCCTGGCGCTGCGTCACGTGCCGCGTCCTTCACGGGACGTCCATCCCCTGGCGCGGGCATCTCGTCCCGTCACCTGGGCACGAGGAGGGTGAGCCCAGGACAAGAAGGTGCCCGGGAGAGAGACCACAGTCACAGGACACGTCACAAGTGTTCTGTTTCATCGTTATTGTTAATCTCCCACTGCGCCGGGTTTATAAACCGCGCTCGACCGGAGGGTGTGTGTCGAGGAAAAAACGGTTTATACCGAGTTTATACGGGGTTGGGTGCTGGGCGGTTCCGGGCTTCCGTGGGGTCTGGGACGGAATCCCCCCAGGAGGGTGCTGTTGGACCAGGTGAGTCCCTGAGAGCACGGAAGCAGGGGAGCTTGGGGGGAAGGCTGTGGCTCAGGTGGTTCTGTCATAGCCAGAGGCCAGACCCTGCCTGCGGCAGCCACTGAGAGACAAGGGGTTGGATTAAATTTCTGCCAACTTCACGTTTGTCCCGACCTCTTTTCTTTCTGTTCTCAGGCCCATAATGGGGATCTTACAGCCCGGGAGACCTGCAAGGCTGGATTCTCCGAAGAAGACTACACGGCACTAATCTCGGAGAATATTCTGGAAGGAGAGAAGCTTCTCAAAGGTAGGGGGGGCGTGGGGGGTGGGAAGAAATCGCACACTGTGTTCTGGACTGGGGAGACCTTTCCGTGGAAAAGGCGGGTCGGGGCTGTCTTTGAGGCAGGCTGTCTGCCAAATGACGGTTGTGAGGTCAATGAGGTGTCCCTCCGTGGACCTCAAAGGCGTTTTGCATCCCAGGTGAATGATTCAGAGTGCCTGTCATTTTTGAGTGAGGTGAATCATTTCCTGGGCAACAAATTGGAATTCGGATGTAACGTCACCCAAATAATGTGCAGAGAGAGAGACTTTCTTGCTAAGTATTTTTATGTATGAAATTCTGGATTCTTAAATTATCCCTGCTTTGAAATGCATGATAAAGCAGACGATGTTGTTGGAAATGCGGTAAATAAACCCACAGACGTTCTGTTCACAAATGTGGTATTCATTTTCATTACTACCCCACTGATAACACAAAAACACACATGCAGGAGGGAACTACCAATTAGCTTTATCGTAATTGTAGGATTATATCCACGTTTGTGATGGGAACGTCAGAGGCAGCTTCAAAAGTCAAGAGACAGGAGATCATTCTGTATGTTGATCCGTTTCCCTTTCGAGACAAACTAATTAAACTTCCCATGTGTACGGGAGGGGAGATCAATCAGGCCTTCCTTGTGAGGTTTCCAAGTCCTACCGCGAACACCGTGGCTGAGCGCCTTCCCAGAAGCAGCAGCTTTTAGCCGGTTTCGGAGTGACGGAGGGAGCAAACTTTGGATAAGGCTTCAGAGCTAAATTTCAGCACTCACGACTAAATAATCCTCATAGCGCTGACTTTCTCCCCAGCTTTGGGTTTCAGGGAATCTCAGATTCTCAAGAGCTGACAGCAGCTCCTTAGGGGGGCGGTGGTGGGGGTTTTTCGGATTCTCTTCCTCGGGGACAGAGCTCGGTCACTTATCCTGTTTGTTCTCGGTTACGTGAACGGGATTTTTATTTGGGGCTGAGTGCGGCTTCCCTCACCTGTTTGTTGTCATCTGCGTTGACCTGCTAAGGGCATCATCTGTGGAGCCTTTTCGTGGATTACCCACCCTCCCTGGGCGTGTTGCATGAGTAGGCATATGTGGTGAGAGCCTTAGGAGATGCTCTGTGAATGTGCTGTGCGTGTCATTTCAGAATTCGAGAGGGTAGACCCTCTTTCAGGATGGATTGGTCTCCGGAGCGTCCCTGTGTGCCCTCAGGGAAGGCCTGGAACATTCTTCTACTCTCAGTGCGTTGTACTGTTGCACACAACAGGGACGCTGTGGTGCCCCCGTGTGCTGATCTGGAAGCTGGCTTCTTGTGCCTCTCTGGGCAAGGAGCCACACCTGATGGGATCTTGGAGTTTCGCTTTTACCCAGGAATTTCAGAAAGAAGGCCTCTGTTTTAGTAATAAGTACTACCTACCGCAGAAGAGCATGGCAGAATCTCAGACCTCTTATGATGAAACGTGGGATTTCTAACAGGCGTCTGGTCTCCCCCCGCCCACCCGCCGGTGGAGAGCTGGCCCCTCCGCTCTTGGCCCGCGTGGTGGGGAAGTCACGATCGCTGGCTGAATGTTGGCCTGCCCCGTGAGCCCAGATGGTTTTTACCCAGCATGGGGTGAAGAGCCCACCATGGCAGGCAAACTGGGACCAGCAGACAGGCTTTGTGGATGCGGGACTCATTTTCTGGGCCCTTACTTGTACCTGAGATGTGGCCTAGCACAGCCCAGGTTGAGGGGAGCTGTGTCCCAGTCACTGGGGCCTGCTCCCCGCCTCCTCTGGGGTAGGCTGGAGCCCCACTGCTTCTCCTGCACCTGCCTCCGTCCCCCTCCACCACGCCGTTCTCAGGGACAGAGAGATGTTTTCTATCTCAGAAATAATTGTTGCAGATACGGAAGCAAAAGCCAACGCTGACATACATTCAAACCAGGACAGATAAAAATGTCTCTGTGTACAAACTTTGCAAGTGACAAGACTGCAGTGAAGATGTGTGGGTCCAAGATAAGATATTGGCACAACACTTCTGTTATTCTGGTAGGAATCAGGTTAAGCTGATAATGACTCCTTATAATTGAGTTACTCCAACGGAGAGAGCTTAACCTTCATTTGATGAGCAAAGCTTCACGGCGTCCCCATTTTATTGTAAGTACGCCGTAAGCCATTAACGACTGCTCAGTGGCTCCTTCTCTGCCTGAGTCAGCTTACCAGCAGCCCCGAACCTCCAGATTCCAGAAGGAGCGATTTGTTACATGGTAATTAACTTATTTATGATAAGTGGATGGAAGAAATGTCGTGGCATTTTGTTTTATGTCTGAATGAAAAGCATTTCCGTTCTAAAAATTTCATGCTAATTAGGCTTAAAATAGTTTTCCCCAATAGGACAGCAAATACTATGGTACTGTGGACCTTTGGACCAGCGGAGCGTTCTGTGGGACGAGTGCCCCTGGTTCCTAGATTCCTAGATCCCCTCCGAGTTCTGTCTCCTGTGTCTGCTTTTTCTGGCAAGCACGTGCGTGTGGTCCCATGGACTCTTAGCTGTGGTTTTGTTTTCAAGGTAGTTCACTACGGCCCCGATCACCGGTGCATGGTAATACCCAAAGTAGGTTGGTTAAGCGGTTTCTCCCTGGGCCCAAATGGAACGTTCTGGGAGCCCTGGTTGAGCGGGGGCCGGTTGCCCAGCCGGTGTCTTTTTCTCTGCTTTGTTAATAATTAACGGTCAGCCCTGCTGAGGAGGCCGCAGCTGATGCGGTGACCTGCATTGCTCTGTTGTGGCGGGCAGAGTTCTGGAAAACCCAGAGCGGCTCCGCCCGAGGATGGGAGGGTGACAGGATGTGTGGTGGGGACCCACGTCGCACGGGTCCTGTCTCCTCCGGGTGCTGGAAAAGAGGCAGCGTGTGAGTAGAAACGTTCGGAGGGGTCTGGGCCTTACCTAGGGGAAGCGGGCTCAAGTGACACGGAAAAGAGGAGTCTGCTTCGATGACGAGCCGTTGTGTTCCCCTCCTGCGTGAGCGTGGGGCCGCAGTGTGCACCCTGGGCCACACTCTGCTCCCTCATCGGAGGACTTCCGTTCTCTGCTCGGTCATCTCTCTTACCTAAACCGGAAATTTCATGAGGGCCGCAGCCTGTCACTCTGGTTTACTATTTTAGATCATTTCAGGATGTTCAGAAGGAGGAGAGAGATGGTCGAGGGCTGGGGCGGTGGCTTATCAGCGGCATCATCACTTGCCTGGTTTAACCCTGCCGTCTTTACTTTGTCAGTTCGGTTTATTGCCTCATCGTTGTAAACTGGCTGCTGCGGCTCCGGGCATCGCACATGAGGTTGGAGCAGGATGAAGCGAGGAGGGGGTAGCACCGTCCGCATCCCTTCCCTGTACCGGGAAAGCAAGCACTTCGTCGGGTGGCTCGCTGTTCTGGTCGGCTGGAGCTTGGTCACCCGCCGCTCCCAGCCGCGAGGGGTGGGGACGCTGGGAAGGAGAGGGCTGTGTCGCCGTATCTGGGGTAGAGCTGTTACGATCCCCGACCTGGTAGAGCCGTGTCCTCGAAGCGAGTGGGATCCTGTTTTCGGAAGGAGGAAGGGAGGGGTGGACGCAGGGAGACAAGCAGCGACATCCGCTTCCAGCGCCCTACCTGCCGCGTCGTGGGATGAGCGACTCCTTTGCGTACCAGGCGGGAGGGGGCGGGACGGTCCCAGACCGTCCAAGTGCAGGTGTTTGCGGTCAGCAAGCGAGCATTTGCCACGATGTGATCGGCGCGGCCACGAGTACCCTTATCTCCTCTGGACGAGGACGTGGAAAATAGCCACCCTGCCCCCTCTGTGTGGACAGGTCGCTCCTGCCGGGGCAGAAGGCAGCCCCAGGCGCGCGCGCAAGAAGGTAAGCGAGCCCTCCCGCCTACCCAGCCCCCGGCTTCGTGCCCGGCGTGTGTGCGGGCCGCGTGCGGGCTTTCATCTCAGATGAAGACGTAACGAAGGAGCCCGAGAGCGCCGACGCCCTGGCACGTCTGGGGCGCCCTGGTTAAGTCGCGGGGGAGCGGGAGCTGCCGTGAGCGAGCGGGTAAATGGCACTGGTGACCCCCCGGCCAGCACCGCCTCGCCCTCTTCCTCGGCGACGCCCCTTCTGTACCCACCCGCCTGGCCTACGCGGAGTCCTGTTTAAGAGGCTCACCCAGCAGGTGGACGCCCTCACACCAAGGTGGCGGTTCAAGCCGTGGGGCCTCATTAGGGTGTGCTGCTAGATGACGCTTCTGGGAAGGGGGTTTTGCGTGGCTCTGTTCGCTTTTCTTCCTGGTAAAGAGGAACAGATTCGGCTGGCCACGGCTTCTGCCTTTCGCTTTTTACCTCCTTCTCCTGCCTGGAAGACAGATGTGATGTCTGAGGCAGAGCAACCATCTTGTGACTGTGAGGACGGTAGAGCGGGAACTGGATCCTAGGTGGCGTCCTTGAAGGGCATCCAGATAACCCGTGGGCTCGTTGTCCCCCAAGAGGTGAGAAGAACGAGGCTAACACACCGCAGTTGAGTTTCTTGCCGTACGTGACCCAACGCAGTTTCTGATTTAGGGAAACAGTGCTGTGCACCCTAGCTAGTGCCTGTCCTTGTCTCTGGAAGCTTGGAGTACATTTCATCCTCTGACTTGTGCCCAGGTTTTGGGGTCCTTCTCAGTTTTTGTTCCTTGGGCCCTGATTTCCGTCTCTCTTTAGTGGCCTGGCTAGTACCCATGCCTAGCTGAGAGCATGCCGTGGGCACTCAGTAAGTATTTGCTGGGCAGATGAAATGAACGGGCACCACGTTCGAGTCCGCGGCCAGGATGTGGATGAGTCCTTACGTGTCTGCCCCTCCCATCGTGGAGTGCACAGTCTCCGTGGGCTCTCTTAGCTGTCCTCATCCAGGAGGGCGGGCATTGGGACTTCGTCTCTGTCCGCAATATCGACCGGCTCTGGGGAACCTCGGTCTCCACTAGGTGGAGGTGAGTGGGCGCAGAGCAGGACCGCGCCCCGACGGTGAGCTCCACCCCCGTGGACGCGGCCCTCGTGGCCCGACTGGGTGCTGCGCACCGGGTCCCTGAGGCAGTGTGTCGGGAGTTCCCGTCTTCTGACTTCTGCCCCGTGTGTATAATCACCTGTCACCAAATCAAAACCCTCAGTGCCGAAAGCTCACACGCCAGTTACACGTGAGGATGATGCACGCGTGGAAGCTGTGGCCTGAAGGTGAAGGTTTTGCGGTTCAGAACCGCGTGTTCTAGCGGCCTCTCGAGATGAGGAAACGGGAGGCCTTGTGTGATTGTCCCGTGACAACACGGAGTTCGGGCCACGCTGCCTGCCAGCCTCCGCGGACACCGCCCTTGTGATCCTTGCGAAAGCTCTGCCCATGAGTAGCACTGGTCCCGTTTCGTGGATCAGAAGCCCGTGACCCCAGTCGGGAGCTTGGCTAGAATGCGCCGATCTGCTGTGCCTTCCCTGTCTGTCCAGACCCACGCTTGTAGCTCATTTAGATCCCTCACGTACCGTGCGCAAAGATGGTTCCGGAGCGCCAAGGTCACGTGCACATAGGATAGCCCAGATGTTCCGGGCACCGTCAGAAAATTAGTAATTATCAAGCATTCAGACGTGCTAATTGTTTCCCGTTTTGGACGTTTGCAACAAACAGAAGCCCAGTGTATCAGGAGGTGCTGGACGGGCGGCACTGATGTGCGAGGGCTCATCTGAAGTGGGTCCAAACTCTGTGGACACCTTGGGTTTGCGGAACCGGCCCCAGGATCAGCAGAGCCAGGGTTCCGTGAGGCCAACAGGAGTCTTCAATTCTGGGCATGTAGCAGACGGTCCAGGGCATGTGCTCAGGGGGCTCTGAGCCCTGCCAGCGCTGGGGGAGGCCGGGAGAGACCCCCCCCCCCCAGGCGAGGCCTGCAGCCTGGAAGCTGGACATGGGTGACCCGGGCACTGGGGACAGTGAGGAGGCCTACGATCGTGGACCGCCAGGGGGGCCACAGACCGTGGCTTGAAGGAGGTTTCTGGCACTTTCTCCTGGCCGGCTGTGTGTGCCTTCCATCTGCCGTGGTCCTTTCTACCCTGGGTCTGGGGTCCCAGGTGTTTGCAGGGGCCTCCCATTTTAGGTTTCCAGGCCTCTCCCCTCCCCTCCCCCTATCCCATCCCCTTCCCCTCTCTCCCTCACCTCCCCCTCGCCTCTTCTGTTCTCTCCCCCTTCCTCTTCCCTCTCTCCCCCTCCCCTCCCCTCCCCTCCCCTCATCCCATCCCCTTCCCCTCTCTCTCCCTCACCTCCCCCTCGCCTCTTCTCTTCTCTCCCCCTTCCCCTCCCCCTCTCCTCCTCCTCCCCCACCTTTCTTTGCAGCATACTGAAGTAGATGCCAGAACTAATCATGACTTGAGAACTTGAGAACAAGTGAACAAGCAAGCATTCGAATGTCCTGATTTTTCTGACTTTCTGAAGGAACAATCTTTACTTAAAATGGATTTCACCATAAAAAAAAAATACCCTCATGTGAGTTTCTTTGCGTCGAGAGTCCAAAGTTCTCCCGCGTGTGTTCTTGTGAAACCTCAGGGCACTTGCCTCTGAGTTTTCGTCCTCAGAGGGGGGCCTGGCCTGTTGCAAGCGGGGGTGGTGAAACCCTTTGCTTTTGTCAGAAGGCTCAGAATTTGGGTGACTTTTTGCCCGCGCTCTAGGCTGCCCTCTCCTGGTGGCCTCTGGCACTGTTTCAGGTTGGCTCCCTGACTTCCATTCTTACAGGAAAGAAGACAAAACAAAGCAAACCTAGTTGATTATCCTCAACCGGGTGTCCCCCCCGAGTGCTAACCTGCCCTCTCACTTAATGCCCTCGAGACACCTGTGGGCTCAGGGTGTTGGTAGGTCACGCCCCGGCCCACCTGGTTCTGTGCAGGGGTCTCTGTGACTTTCCATTCCCCGCACGACTTCTCCAGGGAGGAGTACGCTTAGGTCATGGACTGTGTTAGTTTAGCGTAGCCCAGTGATCCGCGTATTTGGTGGCTTAACGCACACAAATTTATCCTCTCGCTGTTCTGGACACCAGAACTCCAACAGGGGCCGGTCCTCTGGGCTTCAGTCTGCAGGGGGGCGGTTGGGCAGGGCTGATTCCTTCTGGAGGCTCTGACCTCACGGCCACGCTGGTACCTCTGCCCGTACCTTCCCCTGTGCTCCCATCACCACCTCTGACCTGGCTGCCTCCCGCCTCCGCTCAGGAGGACCCTCGTGACGGCTTTGGGCTCACCCGTAAAATGACCCAAGATCCATAATCATCCCCAGGCTGCTTCTGCGCAGACCCGTGTGCATGTGAGGCAACACTCCAGGCATCCCTGGGGCCTCCCGCAGGCGTTATGAAGGAGGGACACACGGTCGCTTCCTGCTCCCACGTGTATCCCCTCCTCATGTCCCTTCGTGCGGTTCCGAGGGGTCCTCAGCAGTTCACCGCGGGGGAAGCGGGGGCCCAGGGTGACCGAGGAAACCCGGCTCTTGGACGCCCCACGCAGCCCTCATCCAGTCCCGCCTCTTGGCAGGGGCCCCCACCTGCCGTAGCTGTGTCCGTAGTTGGGACCCTGTTTGGCAGCTTCCTCGTGGGTCCCGAGATGTGATTTGCCACTCGAGGGCGTGAAGGGTAAGCGGAGGCTCCCAAGCCCAGAGCAGCTTCCGGTCTGGCTGCTGCCAACGTTGCCTTGTTTGGTTTCACTGTTTTCTCGCTGACAGTATGTGGGGATTTGGGAAGGATTAAGGTAAGCCTTCAGCGACAGATAAACATCCACGGGCGGAAGAGTGCCAGTCCCCGCCTTGTCTCTAGGAGGACGGTCCTCCCGGAGGATGGGAGGGGACCAGCAGGAGCCACAGGTGCGGAGGGAGGCATTCCTGGCCTGGTCTGGATACAGTTCAGTTGAGTTCCAGCCCCGGGGTGGGGCGTGTGCAGACCTGTGTCTGCCGGGAAGGATCCTTCTCTCTCTGTCTCCGGACCAGAACCAGACGGAGAGAGGCTTACCTTCTGGGTCTTCCCTCAGGACCGCGTGCGTGTGCCTGTGCACCTGACTTGGAAGAAAGTCGGGTTTTTGTCTTGCTTTGGTTTTTCCACCCAAGTGTGAGTTTGAACACTGTTGACACTGACCTGCCTGGAAAGCTGAGGGGGGACCCCTCGTTTGCTGAACACATGGCCCCGGGCTCCTGCTTATAGCAGGGCTCATAGAAGAGCGCAGGCTCAGAGTCAGGGGCATTCTTGGGAGGGGGGCTGAGCTGGGGTGCCCTCCCTTCCCTGGGCCTCAGTTTCCTTACCTGGAGAGCAGAGACCTAGCACGTCCACCTGTGGCCGAGGAACCACCTGCCTGGGGGGCACTTGTGAAACCTGGCAGACCCCGGGTCCCCTCCCAGACCCTCCGGCCTGGGTTGAATGGTGGGGGCCCACAAGCTACATGTCCCTGGAACCTGTGGCTGATTTTGTTTGGAGAAAAGCTCTTGCAGGTATAATTAAGTAAGGATCTTGAGATGAGATTATCCTGGATGATCCAGGGGGAGGGGGGCTATATCCAGTGACAGGCGTCCTTAGAAGAGGAGACACAGGGGAGAAGCCACAGGAGGGGAGGCAGGAAGGACCCTTCCCACACCTTGACTTTGGACTCTAGCTTCTAGAACTCCAAGAGAATAAATTTTTGTCACTTGAAGCCACCGAGTTGGTGATCATTTGTTACAGGTGCCCTGGGACACTGCCACACCCACCGCATCAGAAATCCTGGGGATGCGGCCTGGGCCTCTGCCTGTTTGATGTGTCTCGTGGGGAAGCGGATGTTCAGTAAAGCCTGAGGGCCTTGGGTCTAGAGGGTTCAGGACCCCAGGGGTCAGCATCCTTCGTGAGGAACCGTGTTCTCCCTGAGGGTGTGTGTGTGGGGGTGCGGGGGGGGGTAGCCCGCATTGGAAGGCGTGCCTCGGGGGTGGGGTGGTTGGAACAAGGCCGTGAGCATCCGTGTCTCCAGGACGGCAGATGAGGCCCCTCAGCACGGTGACACAGCATTCCGTGTTCCAGAGCGTGACAGAGGGTTCCATCGGAATTAAAATGTATATGGGACGTTGGCTCTCCTCCCGTCATCTTTCCTTTCAGATGCCATCTTAACAAGGATGATAGCTCAGGTGATGTTGCGTAGATGTGTCGTAAATATCGTGTTAATCTCCAGGTGTGCATTTGGGAGTGGCGCATGTCTGCGCTCGCTCCCCCTGCTCTCCGGCAGGGAGGCGTGGGTACAAGGCGCCTCTCCTCCCCCCAGGGCTGCTTTGCCGAGCCGGTGCAAAAAGGCGTGAGTTCCGTCTCCGAGTGTCTCGTTCCTCGTGTTCCGAGGGTGTTCCCGCCCGGCTGCTCGGCTCCTCCGAAAGCAGAGGGAGCCGGCTTGCCCTGGAGCAGCCGCTGGGCGGTTTGCAAGGGCCCAGCCCCTGTCGCCGTTGCTCCTTTGCAGCTGCGTTGGGGGCGGCCTCCGTTTCCCCGGGGATGGTCGCAGGGTACCCTGAGCGGTTGCCGGGGAGCCCCGGGTACCTCGCGGGAAGTCTGCTGCCGCAGGTCCCACAGCCCGGCCGTCCTGACTCCTCCAGGGTCTGGGTGGGCAGCCTGTTCCCGCCAGGGGACGACGCAGGATGCCTGGGGTCCCCAAGTCGCGCCCCAGCTGGGCCCTGGGGCCGCGTTTGCCTCTGGTGGCGGAGCTGCTGGGTAAGCCACTTGGTGGCTCGGTCCTGACGCTCGGGCTGCTTTGTAGTCGGAGGGGATTTCCGGGAGAAAGACCCCCTTCTTCCTTTCTTTTTTATTCTTCAGCGAGGTACTGAGAGCGGGCCTGGGCTGGCCCGTCGGAGGGACGCCCGCGGGCGTTTGATTACTGAGCGCCGTGAACAGGATGGGCCACGCGTGCAGCCCCCTTCGGCGAGCACCGGCACGTCACGGTGGGACGGTCGTTCTCGTGTGGTGACCGCGGCTTTTCTGAGCTGGGCTCTGTGCTGGGCGCCTCCCCGGGGCCAATCGCGTGCATCTGCGCAACCGACCCCGGGAGGCAGGCGTGTCACTGGCCCCCCTTTACCAAGCAAGGGCTGCTGACGCGTGACGCTTCAGGGTCCCGCGCCCACGCTCCCCCGCTGGCGCCTGACGCCGTCCCCCTGCCCCGACCATCACCGCGGTCCCGGATTTTCTGGGTGTAGGGCCGGGACTGTTCGGCTTCGGGGTGTCCAGACCCAGTGCCCCGTCGGCGGCTGTGTGACCCCAGGTGCATGTCGTGACCTGCGTGACCTTCAGTCGCACTGGCCGTGGGAGGAGACGAATGGGAGCCCTGGGCTCGCGGGGGAGTCTGGGTGGCCCTGCAGGCGGACGTACAACGAGCGGGAGGCAGACCCGGCCTGTTGAGGGCGCCGCTGAGCTGTCCCGGGTCACCGGGTCACGGGTGCTACTGCCTCAGCCAGTGCAGCTGGCCCTGCTCAGCCCCGCGGTACCCCCCCTGCCCTGCTTCTCTCCCTTCCCCAGGCTGGGGGGCTGCAGCCCACGTCCAGGCCCCAGCAGGAAGCGGACTCATTCCCGATGCGTGACCGGGGGGGGGGGGGGCACCTGTCTTCTCCAGGCGCCTCGGTCGGTGGCGGAGGACCTCGGACGCTCCCCTTGAGTGTCGAGCCCCGAGACGTGGGCAGCCGGCCTTCGAGGTGGGAGCTTTTCTGTGAGATGGCAGCTGCATCCGATAGGTTTTTACGGTTTTGTGTGGGGACTTCTCGACGTTCTCACGTGTGGCCAGAGACCTGTTGGCGGAGGGCGTGTGTCTCAGAAGCAGTCAGTAACGGCGTGGCTTCCTTCAAGCTCTGTGGGCTCATGGAGAGGCAAGTGAGAATGTGAGTTATTCGCCGTGGTTGTTTAGGAACAGGGCTGTGGGGTGATGGGATCGTGTCAGGTCGTATTTAACGCTGGAGCAGGGACGCACCCGCGGGGTCAGAGGCTAACTCGAGTGTGGCCGTGGTGCCAGTTCTCCCTCTGTACAGCTGGACGCTTTTCCCTCTGTCGTTCTTTCCCACCTTCCCTCAGTACAAAGGAGGGGTTAGATCACTTGTCTTAACTAGCTCTTAATATCTTAAGATAAAACACAGAATGCTAGGAAGGGCTGAAGGTGATAAAATTGCGATCAGACGTCTGTAAAATTACAGAACTTAATGTTTTCTTCAGAACAGGGAGGCTTTTCGATGACTTTTTTTTTTTCCTTAAAGGAGCTGGACGGCTTCAGGATTGATCTGCAGAGAAGTGTAAGCTAGACTTCCACGTGGGGAAAAAAAATAGTTACATGCTTGAAAGGTTAATGGCTGGTAAACGACAATTTTCTACAATCCTGGCTAATAAAAGTACCTTATAAGACATAAAATGTCATGCTGGCAGAATTACAGGGGCCTTTGAAATCCATTTAAAGTCTCGGATCCTTTGAAAATGGGGGTGGGGGGAGTGTAGTGGGAGCTTCAAGTGTTTTCCTTGGTGGTTGAACGATGGAGAAGCCAGGTACGAGCTTCTCCAGAGAGGGGGAGTCTTTCTCCCGGGTATTTTTGGCTCAAACGTTGAACAAATGCTCCGGACTCCTAGTCCCGGAAACTGCAGGTGAATTTTTACTGCGGTAGTTCAGTCCAGGCTAAACCTGCCCTGTGTTTGTGGGTCATTGAGCTGGCCCTGCTCTGGGGATTTGCATTGGAAAATGCTGTAACGTGGTATTGCCTACGAGTCTCTGGGTTTTAAACACGGTGACAGTGGCAGCCTTTTGTGGCAGCCCCTAAAACTAGGATGGGCTTGTCTCCGCTTTTTAGGTAGGAATTCCAGGGCACAGAGACTCTGGAACTTTCTAGAGCTCCACAGGGATAAATTGGGGGACTGGAAAACAAGGGCCTCCTCATGTTAGTCTGCCCGCCTCTCCCGTCCTGCTTGCCTTCCTTGGATGCGAGGAGTCTGAGTGTGCAGAGCAGATGACCGAGCAGTTAGAGAAAACCCGTAGGGCCGGCCTGGGAAACAAGTGCTCCTGGTGTGTTACTGTCCCCGTGCCCTTTGGATCCTGCACCTTCTGTGTTAAGCCGAGCCCCTTGACAAGGGCACCCCTTCCTCCTAAGTGACAGAAGACAGTCCTTACGTCCAGCTACGCTGAATCAGCGTGATGGAGGGGCCAGCGGGCTGCCTTCCTAATTTCTTTGTGAGCAGGGTTAAATTCCCCTTGGGGCTGGCACAGGGCCGCGGGCTTGGCTCTGGCATCTCATAACAACGGGCTGCAGCAAAGAGGCTCACGTGCCTGCATGTAGATTCTGAAAGTCTCCCCTGCTCACCCGATGTTGCATCAGTGCCTCTCACCTGTCACCCTCGTCCGGTGCATGAAGCCACGCGAACCTAAAATGGGGATGTGACTTTCCGGCACCCTCGGCCTGGAGGTCGTCCGCTCCCCGCACCCCCCAGGGGCCTGAGCGAAGGTGCCATGCGAACTGGACGGCTCTGTCCCCAGTGGAAACATCACAGTGAAGGGGAGCTGGGGTCTCGCCAGGATTTGGGTCGAGGCGGGTGGGGACTGTGGGACCGACCGTCCTGGGTTTCTTTGCGTGAGCTGACGGCCGGGGGCGGGCGGAAGACGGCAGCGGCCTGAGAGCACGGGACTTGGGATGAGGACGCCACACTTGTGCTTGGAATTGTGTCACGGGTGGCATCTCCTCCCTTTACGGAAGAGGCACCGAGAGGAGAGGCCTTTCTAAGCCAGGCCTCTGTCCTCTGGGAGCCCTGGCGCGGGTGCCCAGGCCTGCTGGAGACAGGCCCCGTTGTCGGGCTCTAAAAGGAGGATTCTGGGAGGATGGCATTCTGTGACGTGCAGGTGAAGTTCCCCAGTGGCTTTCGAAGGTTGCCGCTTCAAGGAGGCTCTAATTAATCACTTCCTGTGAGCACAGGGGAGCAGGGGCGACTCCCAAGATGAGGAGGACAGAAGTGTGCCCTCTGGGTATTTGCTCCTCTGTGCAGGCAGAAAAGCACATTGTTCCCTCACTCTGAAAGGTATTTTATCAGGAAGGCATCCCCTCCCCGCGGTTATCTAGGAATTGTTTTATTGCGTTTCTCCCTTATCAGTTTTGAAATAATATTATTTCCTTCCTTCGTGCTTAAATGCCACGCGGGTTAAAACTGCTGTTGTTGGAAATGGCGCCACGGACGGGTGTCTCGTTTATTGCCAGAGTTCTTGGTCGGTCTCAAGGAGGACCGATGGGACGGGGAGGCCGCGTGTGGCTCTGGACACTTGTGTGTGTCTTTCTGAAAGAGTCCCGGGTTCCGAGTGTTCAGCAGGCGCTGAGGAGGCAGGCACTTATCTATGTATTTCCGACCATATTGTGCGGTTAATCTCCACTCACCGTCTCCCAGTGGAACCGCTCTTTGTGAGACTGGAGCCTCTCTCCAGAAAGTTATTTGATTTTTGATGTAAGGAAAGGATTAATGCAGTTGGGTTTTGATAAGGCTGGCCGTCTAGCGTGGCACAGACATGTGCGTCCTGCCCGTATCGCTGACAGTTGCTTCGTTACATAGGAGCTCTGCAGAGCGGCGATACGGGCGTGCGGAGATAATTGTAGTTCTGCTATTTAAAAACGAAGTCTAGTGCTTTGCAATGTTAAAATGATAACCTGTTCAGGGAAACTCGCAGTGTCTGTCTTTTGGCACGGAAAAGCCAACCTCTCCCAGCGGCTTGCCTCGCCTCCTGTTAACGCATTTTTTATTTTCCTGAGCGTGAATCAAAGCCTCGTTTCTGTTTGAACTCTTAGGCCGGACCGTGGGGCAGAGGTGTGTGTGTGCAGTTGGGCACTAAACGTATTTCCAGACGCTCTGTACCGACAAGGTGCTTCCTGCCTTTTGCTTTTCAAGGATCTCAGATTTTGAGATTGGACGTGTTTGGTTAGACTCGGCGTCAGTAGCTTCCGCTGTAGGGAGCTTTCCTGATCCAGGCGCTAATCCTGGTGTCCTGCCTGGGAACTGAGGGAGGGAGAACCAGAGGCCACACTTGCGCCGTGGATCGGAGTGATCCCGTAATCTGTCATCTTCCTCTCGCCAGCCGGACAGTGACGGGGCTGCTGTCCACGCCCGCCCTCTCGCTCACCGCCGTTTCCCTCGTGGCCACGTCTGTTTTGATGGGGTGGGCGTCCGTGGAGGCCCAGGATGCTGGATAACGGAGACTGGGCCTAATACTCTGTCACAGCGTCTCTGAGACGGCAGTGGGGTCAGGGGCTGTTGGACAGAGAAAGTCGTGGGGTCCAGCCCGACGCCACGCTGCGTTAAGACAGCCGTTAATTGTTTAGCGCTTGGTGGTGACGCCTTGCTTCGGAAGCGCTTGTCAATCTTGGGATTCCTAGATACCAGAGTGGCTGCGGCACTCTTTGTTTGGCCCATCGGCCACGAATCCCAGAGGGCCTTAAGCCCTCCATGGCACGTCCCCAGTGCCCTTTTCCCTTTTCCCCCATGCCACGCCCACCCCTTCCTCGGGCGGGCACTGAGCCACGTGCCGACACGAGTGGTACTTGCCAGCCCTTCCTTCCTCCCGCTGCCCCTTTGTTTTGGCTGCCCCTCCAGCTGCCCTGTGATCGGTGGGAACCTTCCAGGGCCTCCCGCCTCAAGTGCTGTTTCTTTGTGGAGCCCCCTTCCGCTGCCTACTCCCATCCCTTTGCCTGAGCTAAGTGAGGTTAATTGCTTCCATTGTCTCACCGCTTTATTAAAGTGTGTGATGATGTAGTGTGTATTGTGCTCTCCTCCACGTCTGCCCGAGTGTGGTTGCACTGTGTGCGTGTGCGTGTGCGTGTGCGTGGCGTTCCAGCCAGAGGTGGGGCAGCATGTGTGCTAGGGAGCTGGAGGGCGAGGCCGACGCCCGGGTCACCCGCGAAGCCTCCCTCCCGGCAAGGAATCTTTGCAGGGAAAGGAGATGAGCTTTCTCCCACCTCTTGGAAGGGCAGAGGCTGGAACTGACAAGCATGGGAATTTGAAAGCATGAAAACCAGAGAAGAACGGACATAAAACGAAGAGTCAAAGTATTTTCATCTGTATTGGGGCTCGCTCGGTGTATTCATTAAGGCGTTATCAAAGCAAAGCAAGGCAAGTGGGTCTCAGTCTAATGAAATCGCCCCTCTGTGCACCGCATTAGCTTCAGGTGCCCAGAGCACAATTGGGTGGCGGTGGTGATTATCGCATCGGGAGCATTAGGGCCGGACAGCCTCTCTCTTTGGGTGCTGTGTGCACGGCACGGCTCACGAGAGTCTTGGCGGACGAGGGGCAGGGGTGAATGACACCTCCAGCTCTGGTCCGCACATTTCAGCCCCTGGTGCCCCTCTCTGACTCAGGGCCTGTGTTACCCCCCGGCAGAAAGGCACATGGGCTCTGCCCTTTGGTAAATTTTAACTCCCGGTTTGTTTGGCTGGTCCCGGCATGGGCAAGGCACGCGGTGGTGGTGGTCTCTCACCTGGGGGCCAGGGGGCTTCATTTTCTAAATGACTTGACTTTGTGTCCCTCCCTGCCACCACCACCCTTCACCAGGGCGCCCTGTCTGCCAGGATCCTTCCGCTGCTGAGCTTTGGGTAGGTCTGTAGAGTTATGTTGACCTCAGGGAACGGGGATCTGGAGGTGTCTGCGTGCCTCAATGTGCAGGAGTCAAGCTGCTTGGCTGATAACATTTTATTGATTCAACTCTTCTCCCGGGCTTGGCGAGCTGGAGGGCTCCCCAGATGAGGTGGTGATGCTGCAGTATTTTGGCGCTGTGGAGGTTCTCGCTGTAGATGTTGAGATGATACGACGTGTTCCTCGTGGGCCAGTTACTCGAGGGTGGCGGCTCCTGGGCAGGGGATGCCCAGCCCTCAGGGAAACACGCAAGGCGTAATCGTTGTTTCCAGAGGAGAAGTTCAGAATCAGAGACGGAGGCAGTTGGGAAGGGAATTTGGGAGGGAGTGGGGACGGGCCGCGAAGCATGTTCTGTCTCCTTCAGAAGCATGGAGTTGAGGCTTTGCGGGGTCTCTGATGATGGGCCTGTGGGGAGCCAGAGGCCTCCGGGAAAGAGCGGTACCCCAGAGTCTCATGGTCAGTGATCAAGGAGGTGCTGATGGGATGAACTTCACTTCCCAAGTGGGGGTTGGCTTCAGATCCCGGCGGCCGGGACCCTTCCTGGTGGAGGTTCAAGATCGACCGGCAGCTTTCCTGGGAGCAGCCGAAGCCAGTGGATATGCCGTGACTTGCAAAAGCCCGGGGTCGAGGCCCGGGCAGGGATCTCTTTTCTGGCCCCCTGCCTCCCTCGGAGGACTGCCCCGTGTTCCTTTACGTCTAGGGTGAGAAGTCACGAGGCCGTGACTGCTGTTCCCAAGAGCCGTCCCTCCAAAGTTAAGGCACTGTGGCCAGGAGCAGGTCCGGGAACATTCCAGGAGGTGGGCAGGGGCTGGCACGGGTGGGCGTGTCCTCCCAGGGCCTTGTTGCCTCTCAGCTGTCGTTCTCAAACGCACCCTTTGCTGAAACACCACAACCAGCTTCGGAAGCCGAGCTGGAGGGCCCAGTGCTCTGCGGCTGCCACAAAGCCCCACGCACTCCTCACCCTGCCCTGCCCGAGACTCTGCAAAAGCGAGCGCCCGGTGCCTCCCGCTTCCCGTTGTGCTGGGGCCTCTGCGGGGCCGCCTCCTGGGCTGGGCACCCTGCCTCTGCTACCAGCTGTGCTCTCGCCCCTCTGCTTCTCCCCTGCTGTCCAGAGCCGACGGCAGTGTTTTCTTGCCTGTCGCCCTCCCTTCACCGCCCCGTGGGCTCCCAGACCTGCTTCTTGGTGTGCCCCCAGGCCTGGAGCAGGCTGGGCCCAGAGGGACCAGTTGGGGCTGGTCGCTGAGCAGGTGATGGGGCGTGTCCTGCCCAGTGGGGCCTGTGTGACTGTCCCACCTTCCCTCCCTCTCTCCCTCTTTCCCTCTCGGCCAGTACTGCTCAGCCCTTCATCCCTCTTCTCTGCTTTCCTTCCCTGAGTGGTTCCCACCTCCCCTCACCCCTGGTGGCTGGTCTTCTCCAGAGCCCCCACCGGAGGCTAGGATCCCTTGCCCGTGGGGAGGGTGCTTCGGCTGCCATGGGGCTGCCTTGGGACTCAGCCTGGGAAGGTCAGTGGCTGGATCTCCTCCCCTCCTCCCCGTGCACCTGCAGGGGCCAGGCACCCACGGTTGCTGGATTCCTGGGTGGAAGAAAGAGCCTGCCCCTGAGACTAGACCGGGGTGCCCTGATGGTGGAGGGAGACTGTGGGAGGGGTCTGAGAACCGGGGAGCCTGCGTCCTGCGAGGGCGGTGCCTTCGCCTAAGCCCTGTGGGGACGCAGACTCGGCCTGCACCCCTAGTGCCCAAGAAACGTGAGCAGTGCAAACCCTGATGTGAAAACCTCCAGTTTTGTGACCTTCTGTGAGTCCAGCACCCCGGTTGCCGGGCCGGACTCCGAGCTCGATGGCGGGTTAATGCCGTTTCCAGTAACAGAGCGGCTGTGTGGAGGCTCACGCTAACAGGAGGTTCAGACACTCCTTGCAGACAGGTAGTTGGAAGGAAGGGGGACATCCTAGTCAGGGCCCGTGGCTGCAAGGACGAAACTCCAGGAGGTCAAGGCTGGGCCTGGTGTGAAAGAATAGACCTCCACACCTATCGCCTGTCGGTAGCCACCGGCGAGGCAGGTCTGGCGACGGCCCCACCCTCCCACTGGCCATGAGCCTTGACTGCTGGGGCTGGGGCTGGGTGGGGTGGGGTGGCCGTTCCCTGGGGCTGGGTGTGAGAAGGGGGCGTGGGGGGAAGGTGCAGGTGAGCAGGGCAGAAGGAACCTTACTTGGAGGCGGAATGCCCACGAAGGTGGGCAAGTGGGTTTTAACGGCACTTTGTCCAAACGCGGGCTGTTGGCGCCTGAGGACCAGGGAGTCAGGCCCCGCATGGTCTCCTGAGGTATGGCGTCTGCGGTAGGTCTGGAGGGCGTCGGGGTTCCCAGGGCCCACGCGGCGTTTGGGCCGGGGGTCCTGCAGCGACAGAGACCCTGTTATGCTGTCTCCCAGGCCTCAGGACGGAACCAGGACGCCCCGATTCTTGCAAATCTCGATTTTTCACCGAGAAAGCAAGCAGCAGGTATGAGCAGAGATTTAGTGGCGTTGCTTTGCTTTTACTGTGCTTATTTATAAGCGCCATGTTGGGCATTGATATAAATTTGCCTGTTAAGTACACGTGCTTCCGTAAAATCAAGGAGTCCATTAAAACAGAAGCGGAGGTCTGACTCGCGAGGGGGCCGGGGGGAGACCACAGCGCGTGGCGTCCGTGCGTGAGGCGTGCGCCCGTCGCTCTGGCTGCGGCCGGGGGCCTGGACGACCTTCCCGAGTGTGCGACCTCCTCTCCCTTCCCCTGAGCGAGGGGTGGGGGGCAGCGGCGTCCGGGCCCCGTCTCACGCTGCTGTGGTTCCATCGCTCTGGACGGTGAGTGCCACTGGCTGCCTGTCCCGTGCTGATGAAACGTTTCCCGCTCAAGTCATGAGTTTTCAAGAAAAGTGACGATGGTCCCGAGGGTCTGCAGATGGGGCAGACCCAGGACGCACGCTGTCCTCACCCCTCGGACACGTGGCTCCGAGCCGTCGGCCTCCCTGCTCCGGGTTTGTGGCGGGCAGGGCTCTCCCTCACGCCCTGGGTTCCAGGCAGTGGTGTGCGGCCTCAGGTGCCCGGTCACCCCCTCCGGGAAGTGGGCCCCATAAATCGTGTGGGGGAGGGGCGTCCGTGCAGCCAGCGCCGAAGCCGAAGGGGCCGTGTGCTCGGAGCCCACGTAAGGGAACTGACCCCGGACCTGTGCACCCGCCACGGGCCCCCCTGCCCCCCATCAGCTCTGCCAGGCGGACTGCCGACACGATAAACACAGCACATGTGCTGCATCTGTTGATTGAGCAGGTTCCGGCCACGCTTCTGGTGTTTGTTCCTTCGAGAATCCCAGCTGCTCTGCAGAGAGGCTTCAGAGGAATCGAGACGGTTGGCGTGGGGGCCACTTGGGAGCATAATTAGTGATGAAACAGAGCAAGGATTCACCTCTGCAAACACACTTTAGACAAGGTGGTTTCTTTTTTTATTTTTTTGTTTATTTTGAGAGAGAGAGAGAGACAGAGACAGAGCTTGAGCAGGGGAGGGGCAGAGAGAGAGAGAGGGAGACACAGAATCCGAAGCAGGCTCCAGGCTCCGAGCTGTCAGCACAGAGCCCGACGCGGGGCTCGAACCCATGAACAGTGAGATCATGACCTGAGCTGAAGTCAGAGGCTTAACTGACTGACCCCCCAGGCACCCCTAGATATACTTACTGTTGACTTCACGTGACCTTTAAAAGGTTTTTGTTTCTACCAGGTGCATGTGCATGTATGCAGTGTGTGTGAGTGTGCATGGGACTCCTGTGTGTGTGCACAAGCACACACGTGGGTGCGATCTAATGCAGACCTGTAGCTTGTGTTCGTATGTGCACACGCGTGCTTTGTGTGGGTGTGTAAGTGGGTGTCCACATGCGACGTGTCCGTGTGCAGGTGCCCAAGCATGTGGTTGTGTGGTGTGCTTATGTGTTTGCACACGTGTGGGCGTGACGTGCGTGTGCGGGGACAGGACTTCCCTGGATCTTAGCTGCTGGAATCCGTGCCGTGATGAGTCTTTGTGAACCCGGCTTACGGACCGTCTCTCGTTACTTCCTCACGACGAATCCCTAGGGGCGGAACTCAGAACTGCTGATTCAGAGGCCGTGTTCCTTGTGCGGCTCGGGATCCGCTCGTTTAGGAGGTGGCGCTGATTTGCATCCCGGTGACGACGCTGGGTGTGCGCGTGTCCCTGCGCCTCACGCCCAGGGGCCCTTCCGCGGCCGTTCCTTTAAAGCCATGTCCCGGGGTGACCGGCGTCATCCGGCGAGAGGCTGGGTGCTCAAAAAATCTGCCTTTCCCTCCTCTTTTTCTCTTGCAAACTGCACGTTGGCGCCTGTTAGCGTTCCTAGCAGGGGCGATAGGTGTGGTCTACGCAAACCGCAGATTCATCAGGGAAATCCGACATCTGTCTTCAGCCGACAGGGCCGTGCACTTCTGCGAGCCCACTTGCTGCTGACAACCCTCTGGGGAGTTTTGTGATTTTTTTTTTTTTTTTTCTTCAGGTAGTTTTGGTGCATTCTTTTTTTTTTTTTTTTAATTCTTATTTAAATTCTAGTTCATTAGCATACAGCAGAGCCGAATCTGGTGATTCATCACTTCCTCCCAGCACCCGGTGATCGTCATCCCTAAGTGCTTAGCAGGTGCTAACGTGTCCCTAATGTGTGCCCTGCCCGGGTGCTGAGGTGCGTGGCTGCTGGAATGCGGTCTGTCCAGGGGCCATTTGTTTGTATTAACGAGCGAGCAGAACCCATCCAAATTGGCTGAAGCCCCCACACGGGTTCTTTGAAAGTCAGGGGAACTTTCTAAGGCCTGGGTCCAGGGTTTAAACGGCCTGGGGAGCCAGGGCGTCCACCTGTAGAGGGCCTGACACAGTCATCATCGAGGCTGCGTAGGCAGAGGACGGCGGGACGTGCCGGACTCTGCCCTTGTCGCACAAAAGCAGCCATGGACAGTTGGTGAGGAGAGGGGTGCTGTGTGCCCCAACTCCAGGCTGTGGGCCGGATTCCACGTGGCACACAGCCCCACCTTCTACTCCTCTGCCAGATCCCCCCGCTTCCGCTTTGCCCTTCTCTGTAACGTGTGGGAGAGAACGGGCCCTGGGTGAGACCTCTTGCTCCCAATGCATCGATCCGTAGCGTTCATGCAAGCACGTGACGCATGGTGTTGTCCACCCACTGGACAGATGAGGAAACCGAGGCCAACAAGCGGAGACGGCGTCGCCAAGGTCACGCTGAACGCACGGCTGCCCACGTAAGGGCAGTTCGGCGCGGGTCCGGCGATGGGGCCAGAGGCTGGGGCGCGTGCCTGCAAGCCACAGCCCCCAAGACCCGGGCGGCTGGAGGGGACGCAGAGGACACGGGGACACAGCTGTGGAGAGCCCGGCCTGCCCCCTCAGCCCTGCCGCCCAGCGCTCGCTGCTGGGCAGATGATAATGACACCCGTAACGACGGCCGTAACGGTGAAAGATAAAGGAAATGAAACATTATTAACCGCTGATGGATAGTGTATTCAGTTTCCAATTTAATGACCTGTAACTGCAAATCTAGGGTTAAGAATGAACCAATTTCCCACTTCCTTTTTGCTCTGTTCATCCCAGATAAGGAAAGGACAGGATTACTCCAGAGACGTGGAATCCAAATGTCAATGTTCTGCCTCATTAGAGAAACGGGCGCGACTCCCCTGAAAGCCTGCACGGCTGGGGTGCTGTTGTTCAGCTCACCTGCTCGGGAGGTGCGCCCTCACGGGGAGGGCGTCCCCGGGGCTGGAAGCCTGCTCCCCTCCCGCGCCCTCACCCCTTCCCCCGAGGCCGTGAACTTGCACAGCCAGTGCATCCCGGTCGGTGGGGTCGCACGTGCCTGGGAGCAGAGTGGGGCGGCCGTACAGAGCCCGAGGGAGCCATTCCTGGCAGGGATGTGGGCGCCTTACCCGCCCACCATCCCGGCAGGGCGCTGAGAGATTAGAGACCGGTGTTCAGGTTGATGGCATGTTGACCAGATTGTGTGCGTGTGGCCCGTGGTCTCCTTCCCAGGGCTTTTGCGTGGAGAGCAGGGGGTGGGAGCCGCCTGGGTTCTGTTGCCCCAGGGCCCCTCCCCCCAGGCCTCCAGCCCTGCTGCAGGGGTGCAGCGGCCAATGACGCTTGGACATCCCGCGGCGGTACTTTACGAGGCCAGGCTTTCCAGCCATTCTGCGCACGACTTGATAGAACCTTCCGGACCGGATAGAACCTTCCCACTTGAGGTGGGAGGGGCTGCTGGTTACAGTTCACAAGCCAAGAGCGGTTGGTAGCTAATGCTTTTCCTCAAGGAGGGAAATTATGAGCAAACACTTCTGCTCGGCAACTTTGTGAAAACAAACATATGACAGTATAAACGCTTCTTAACAGCCCTGCATATTGGTCTGGTTCACAAGACACTGAAACCCTAAAATAAAACAATGAGAAAGGATGTGTGTGCCAGCTTGCGGGGAAGGATCTGACGGGTTCATTCTCACTGGTTTACGGGCAAGTTTCAGAACTGCATCTGTTACTGCTTTGTGAACACACAGACGTCCTCTGGGCTTGTTTTCTTGCACTCTGTGACTGACATCTGCCCAAGGCTTACCGTCCGCCAGCCCAGTTGGGAGGATGGGAAAGTTCAGCCCTGTCATTTTAAACACGGCTGACGTCAGACTTCTCCACGCTGCCTCTCGGAACACCGGATGTGTGGTAAAACGGCCACTTTAGATGGGACACAGAATCTCCACACGTGCCGTGGATGCCGGGGTCCTCCGCCCCCCCCCGCTCCGTGGCCCTGATGCCGTGTACCCTCTGGGAGTCTGCCTTCTCAGCTGCACCCTGGGGGGACAGCCACGGTGGCCTCGGTGTCCAGAAGTCAAAGGTGTGCCCTCGCCATGCACCTGCTGGTGGATGGTCGTCGCTCAGCCCCCGGTAGCTCGTGAAAACGAAGACACTTGAGGGGACTGATGGGGGTTGTGAGCCTGTGAGCTGTGCTCGTTTCCCACAGCAGCCTGCAGTCTCGGGACGCCCAGCGCAATCCCCCCCTTGCGGGGCATCTGGTGCGTGTCAGAGCTTGGAGTTGGGTGGACGCCACGGGCTTGGTTCCCAGGTTGCTTGAGAAGCTGCCTTCCCTGCACATCCTCCCCACGCTCGCTGGGGCGGCTTCCAGAACTGTGCGTTGGGTACCCGGGCGTGCCTCTGGGCCTGCGTGTCTGTCCTTGCGTCCGGCACCCCCCCTGCCCCGGCGGGTGAGGCTTACTGGGTAAACCCCCCCCCCCCCCCCACAGCAGCCCACAAGGAAAGCATGACCGTGGGACAGACCTTGGTTTCCCGACCTGCTCGGTCCAGCAGCTGAGCTGTGCTGAGATGCCCAGGTGCCCGGACGGGCAGGTGACTTGGCACTGAGCGGTGTCTGTCCGGAAACGAGTGCACATTTGTTCCTCCAGCCACAGGGAAACACCATTTGGACGCCACATGTTTTCAATGAGATCGGGTTTCACAGGATGAAAGAAAATCGCAGCCAATAGGATTTGGAAGGACAGTGATCAGCCTTTAAAAAAAAAAAATCTATTTATCCAAATCCATTTGTTGAGAGAAGCCTCAGGCATATTTTTATTCTCGTGATTTTGTTTTTCCCAAATAGAATGCGTTCCTCGGTGGAGTTCTCTGGTTACGTGTTCCCACAAAAACCCCCTTGCGTGGAGTGGCCACAGTTCCTAGCTGATCCGTGAAAATGGGATTTTCCTGATCTTTGGTTCAGGCCCCCAGAGTTGAACTGTGTAACCTCTTTTAGCGGAAAAAATCACATTTGTCCCCCTTGACTGGCAGCCTAATTCTCTTGCCCACCGGTGTCGGAGGTTGTGGCCATGCACTGTGGGGTGACCTGGGTGACCCTCAGGCACTTAGGCAGGTCTCACAGGGGCCTGGGTGGGGGGAGGCGAGCTGCCCGCTGATCACATCATCCACCCAGAGCGGCCAGGAGCCCCTGCAAAAGGGGGCGGGCGCCTAGCGGCTCCTAATTAATGATCCTGCTGGTCCAGCAACCCCCTGCTGCCCTCGGCCCGGCGACAGGTGCAGCTGTGGTTACCGCGGGCCCGGGCGGCAGGGACAGGTGACGCGGAAGCAGGACTCGGTGGCCACCGCGGGTGAAGGCGCTGACGACTGGAGCACGCCCGCCTGGCGCTGACATTAGGGGCTGCCCCTCGCGGGACGCAGCGCGGCCCCCACAACACACGGCTTTTATCTGTGTCGGCCGTTCAAGGGGATTCACGGTCTTCAGGCGATAATAAAATCGTCAGGTTCTGCGGCGAAAGTCACAGACTCTGGCTCCTTGCAAGCAAACTGGGCTTAAAAGGAAAATGGCTTATCCAGATCCTATTAGGAAAGGACAAAAAACATTTAAAAAGCGGGGAACTCCTTTCTCCCAGCCATTGTAGTGGGAGCGGGGTTTATGGACAGCCCCTTTCTGGGGGGGGTTGGTTTTTGCTCCCAGGCCAAATGGAGAATTCACGGAGGCCCCAGCAGTGTTGGGGTGATGGGGGGAAGGGAGGAGGAGGGGTGACCCCCTGCACCCTGTCCTGCCTGCCCGGCCCTGTCCAGTCCTAGCAGCGGCTGGTCCCAGTGGGGTCTGGAACATACTGAGCCGTGAGCGTGCCCAGGGCTGCCTTCTCATTTCCTCCACGCAGCTCAGGGCGCTGGGGGCGGGGACTCCAGTCCCTGGGGTGACTCTGGCTGAGCTCTGCACCCCCCGCAGGCCTCGCTCTCCTCGGGGGCAGGCTGATTCTCGGCCTCTTTTGCCTGCTGCTTTGCCCGTGCACGCCTACAGCACAGGGCACAAGGGTCTCACCAGCTAGCAGCACTTTGGGGTGCGGGGGTGGCGCTGGGGGGCTGAGGGTGCCTGGAGAGGGACCTGTGCGTTCTCGGCGTTTGCCTTAACAGATGTCTGAGACTTGCTTGGTGATGTCCTGTGGGGCCAGAAGTGGCACTGGGATATCCCCGTAGCCAGCAGAGTCCCGCACGGCCCTGTACCCTCCACAGCCCGCTTGGCGCATCTTTCCAAGTGCTCCAGGGGGAAATCGCTGCCCTTATACCCCTCCCCTGCCAGCTGCACTCCTTCTGTGAGTGAGTAAGATGGTCTGGGGAGGCACTAGAACCTTGCCCAAGGTCCCCCAGCCCAGGAAGGACTAAGTCTGCTTTGGGGCTGGACCTTCGTGCACACACTCCAGATGCTTCCTTCTCCCTGGGCCACTCCACGCAGAAGGATGTTTCAGGCTAAGTCAGGTGGAAGGATGAGTGGATGAAATGAATGGATGGTGGGTGGGTGGGGGGATGGGCAGGTGGATGGGTGGATGAGTGGGTGTAGGTGGGAGGGAGGAGGGATGGATGAATGAATGAATGGATGGAGGGAAGGGTGAGTGGGTGGGTAGGAAGGATGGATGGATGGAAGGAAGGAAGGGTAGGTGGGTAGAAGGAAGGAAGGAAGGAAGGATGGGGGACAGGTGGGTAGATGGATGGGTACATGCATGGATGGATAGATGGGTGAGGAGGTGGAAGGATGGGTATATGAAATGGACGATAAGTGGGTAAGTGGAAGAAGGAAGGGTGGAGAAGTGGAGGGATGGGTGGGTGAGTGGATGGATGGGGGGATGGGCAGGTGGATGGGTGCATGAGTGGGTATAGGTAGGAGGAAGGGAGGGAGGAAGGAAGGAAAGATGGGTGGATAGAAGGATGAGTGGGTGGGTAGGAAGGAAGGAAGGAGGGAAGGAAAGAAGGATGGGGGACAGGTGGGTAGATGGATGGGTACATGCATGGATGGATAGATGGGTGAGGAGGTGGAGGGATGGGTAGAGGAAGGGAGGGTGGGATGGATTAATTTGAGCTTCTTCCTGATGGTTATTCAGATTTTTCTGGAGCTGCTGGGATGGCACGTTGGGGTACTGAGTCAGGTGGGCAGGACCAGAAAGCCCCCCGAGCGTCAGCTGAAGCATCTTCCTCTCTGTTCACGTGCGGTGCGCTGTGGGGCTCCTGACGGGGGTCCTTCTCTTGAAAAACTCAGAGAAGCACTGACCTTGTACCGTGGAGGGTGTCCTGTGTGCACGTCAAACAAATAGCCCTGTGGACGGAGGCCTTGCTCACCGTAAAGCATCACTTAGAAGGTGATCTTCAGTGATCAGGTTGGGTCACTGGGCAGATGCGTGGCATCCCCGGACAGGCCAGCCCCTGAGGACAGGGGTTTGTCAGCCTTGGTGGCTGATATTCCCGGTGCCAAGGTCAGCGCCTGGCGCCCAGCACACACTTGAGTATTTGTCCATCCGGTGAAGGAACGTGTCTTCCCTGCCCCCCCCGGTGAAGGCTAGATTCCGGAAGCCCTCCGGTACGTGCTCCCTTCCCTCCTTCTCGCGTGTGATGGAGACGTTAGTGCACGTCAGACCCTTTGCCAGGGCTCTCCTATTGTTTTAGAATGTTCCTTTAATCCAGTAAGTGCGTGCCCCCGGCTGGACTTTGATGAGTCTGTGGGGAGACCGGGGAGGGTTTTGCGGTGCTGCGCTTGGAATGACAATCAGGGGGTGCTACTCGTGGCTGTGAGGGTCTTGGCTCTGGCAGAGTGCCCCGCCTCCTTCTGGGTTTTCCGGGCTTGGGGTGTCAGGCCAGCGCCGGGGGCACAGAGATGCCCGTGCGGGAATCCCCGACGGCTTTGGCTCTCCCGAGGGGAGGCCAGGAACTCCGGTCCTCGCTGGAGCTCGGAGAAGTGGAAGAAGGCGGCCCGGAGCAGGGCGGTCTGGCCGAGAGCCGCGCTCCCGGCCCGTGCTGGGCGGCGGCCTGGCCTGGGACAGCAGCACAGCGGCATCTCAGCCCCGGGCCACCGCAGGCCTCCCCGCTGCCGGCCCTGATTGGGCAGCGAGATCAATTAAGTTGACTGTGTGTGAGTTACAAGGATTAGACTGAAGCCCGTGGCTTCATTGATCAGTTGCCCTAGACAGTCAGCTCCCCCCCGGAGAACCATGGATCCACGGCCCAGCCCGAGGCCTGGATCCCCTCCCTCCCTCGCCCCTTCCCTGCCGCCCTCCCTTTCCCTGGACTCGCCCCTTTCCCCACCTCCCCCTTCCCTGGACTCACCCCTTTCTCACCCCCCCTCCCCTAGACTCACCCCTTCCCCACCACCCTCCCCTTCCCCGGACTCACCCCTTCCCACCACCCTCCCCTTCCCCGGACTCACCGCTTCCCCACCACCCTCCCCTTCCCTGGACTCGCCCCTTTCTCACCCCCCCTTCCCTAGACTCACCCCTTCCCCACCACCCTCCCCTTCCCTGGACTCGCCCCTTCCCCACCACCCTCCCCTTCCCCACCACCCTCCCCTTCCCCACCACCCTCCCCTTCCCTGGACTCGCCCCTTCCCCACCACCATCCCCTTCCCCAGACTCACCCCTTCCCCACCACCCTCCCCTTCCCCACCACCCTCCCCTTCCCTGGACTCGCCCCTTTCTCACCCCCCTTCCCTAGACTCACCCCTTCCCCACCACCCTCCCCGTCCCTGGACTCGCCCCTTCCCCACCACCCTCCCCTTCCCTGGACTCGCCCCTTTCTCACCCCCCCTTCCCTAGACTCACCCCTTCCCCACCACCCTCCCCTTCCCTGGACTCGCCCCTTCCCCACCACCCTCCCCTTCCCCGGACTTGCCCCTTCCCCACCACCCTCCCCTTCCCTGGACTCGCCCCTTTCTCACCCCCCCTTCCCTAGACTCACCCCTTCCCCACCACCCTCCCCTTCCCCGGACTCGCCCCTTCCCCACCACCCTCCCCTTCCCCGGACTCGCCCCTTCCCCACCACCCTCCCCATCCCTGGACTCGCCCCTTCCCCACCACCCTCCCCTTCCCTGGGCTTGCCCCTTCCTTGCCACCCCCCCCCCCCCGGACTGTGTTTCTGGAACACCCTCATCCAGCAGGTCCCTCTCTGCCCTCATGAGCCTTACAGACCTGCCTGCTGCAGACCGTCTGGGGGTCAGGTTCTGGTGTTCATCACTTCTTTGAAAAATCACATATTACTTATGACAGACACCGTGAGCCTCTGGCAGCCACCTTGCCCTCAAATCCTGCAGTAAACATCATCCTTGTCTCTTGCCAAAAAACAAAACAAAAAGTATTAATTAAAAAAAACATTTATGGAGCACCTGGGTGGCTCAGTTGTTTGAGTGTCCGACTTCGGCTCAGGTCATGATCTCACAGTTCTTAGGTTCGAGCCCCGCGTCTGGCTCTGTGCTGACATCTCAGAATCTAGAACCTGCTTTGGATTCTATGTCTCCCTCTCTCTCTGCCCCTCCCCTGCTCACACTCTGTCTCTCTCCCTCTCTCAAAAATAAATGCTAAAAAAAAAATTGTTTTTAAACACATTTACAAGAACCTGCACTAAAGAAAATTGTTAACAAGTCAAGCTGCAAAGGAGTCCGAGATTATAGGTGGTGAGAGTCCCCTGTGTTCATGGTAACGACAGGAAGAGCATGTGCTAACATGACAGCCTGCTGAAATTCTGGGACTAAAAATGCTCGGGAAGGACAGAGTTGGTTCTGACAACAGCAGAATCTTAGTCATGCTGGCGGAAATTTGAATGAGCGTCCCCGAGGACGGTGGGTCGAACCCAGGCTTCCAGAAAGCTGTGTCCGTCTTAACCCCCTGTGAGCGAGGTTTATCCGGGGGGAGAAGGATCTTTGCAAACTTATTCAAGTTAAGATGAAGTCATATTGGATTTGGATGGGCCCTGGATCTGTGAGTGGTGCCCCGATGAGAGGGGAAGGGGACGCTCAGTCTGGTTGGAAGAGACCCACAGGGAAAGGGCAGGTCGGAGTGGACGCTGAGACCAGAGTGAGGTGTCCGCAAACCAGGGAACCCCGGGAGCCCCAGCAGGGGCAGGAGGGACCGCGCTCCGGGCGTCAGAGGGGACGTGGGCGGATACGGGCTTCGGGCCTCCGGAGCTGGGAGAGGGTGGCTTTCTGTTGTTTTAAGCTGCCGTGTTCGCGGTGGTATTTGGTTACACGGTGCCGGGGCGCCGAGACGCTGAGGAACGTGGCGGTTGGGGAAAGCCAGGAACAAGGGTGTTGGTCCCCATGTGCACTGCTGACTTGCCTCCTCAGCAAGTCCCACAGCGACCCTGGGTGACCGTCTGTCACCAGCTCCCGTGAGGACACAGCGGTTGCCCAGCCCAGAGCCGCAGGGTTACCGTCCAGGACCTGCGCGGGGTTTTCCCAGCGTCCCAACGAGATGCAGGTTATTCCCCAAAGCCCCTCAGACACCCACAGCACCCCACCCTGCCCTCCTCAGCTTTGTACCTTCTTACCCTGCCTTGCGGGAGGCTCGTAAAACCGTGCTCTAGGAGCGAGGGGTAAAGACAAAAACGGCCGATGGAAAGTGTCAATCAGCAGTACATCGGCCAGCATCGTCCCCCTGGGGCTTGGCTTGTAGCGAGCATCCGTGTGAATGTTCGAGATGAAGTTTGAGAAGGATGACCGGGTTTGGGACTGGTTCTTACGAAGGGACGTTACTAAAAATCATTTGTTTTAGGGAAACGCGTGTGTATTCAAGCACCAAACAAGCGTGGGCGGGTCCAGGCGCGGACAGTTGGTGACGGGGATGTTCTGTTCCTGCCTGCTCGGAGCGCACACGGAGTGCAGAAGGGCAGGGCTGACAATGACACGAATCCGTGAGAGGGAAGTCATGCTTGTGGGTGAAATCAGTTACAGACCATGGACACACTTGCCCTAATAATAACATCTCAATATGGAAGAAAGAAAAAAAAAAAAAAAGCTTCAGGGAGAGAGTCTGGTGCTCCAAAGCCAGACAACCGGGGAGGTTGGAGGTAGGGGGCACCTGTCAGAGGAAGTGACATTAAGGGGACAACTGAGGGGCACCTAGGTGGCTCATTCGGTTAAGTGTCTGACTTGAGCTCAGGTCATGATCTCACGGTTCATGGGTTCGAGCCCCGCGTCTGGCTGTGTGCTGACGGCTTGGAGCCTGGAGCCTGCTTCGGATTCTGTGTCTTCCTCTCTCTCTGCCCCTCCCCCACTCATTCTCTGTCCCTCTCTGTTTCTTTCTCTCTCTCTCTCAAAAAATAAACATTAAAAAAAGGCGGGGGGGGGGGGGAGACAACTGAGTGATGAGGAGGAGAGGAGCCAGCCACATGAGGATCTAAGGGGAGATTGTCCTGGGCAGAGAGAGTTGCACGTGCAAAGGCCCTGAGGCAGGCCTGAGCTGGGCATGTTCCAGGAACAGAAGGAAGCCACAAGTGGTCAGGACAAAAGGAGTTATAAGAGGAGAGGGGACAGGCAGAGAGACTCTTACGGTGGACCCATGCAGGTGGGGAGCGCTGAGCCAAAGGCCTCCTCTGCCCCAGACCCAGCTCTCCCTCAGTCCGCAGCCAAGAGCCCTCGGTGCCTAAGAGCAGGGGCCTTGGCTGAATGGGCCACGCCTGGGTTCCGGCCCCTGTGGGTTCTCTCTGCAGCAGTGCCTACCTGGATGGGGAGAATGCCCAGCTCTTGGCCTGGTTCAGGGCCCCTGCCTCTCTCCCCCAAGACCCACGGACCCCTGCAGGGGTGAGGCAGGCCGTCCTCCGGTACCTACATACCATTTCGTTCAGGCGGAAAAGCCCTGGTTTTCTGGCTGGACCTCCGGGAAGGCGGGTTCCCCAGGGAAACAACCCCCCCTCTTCGTGCCCGCCTTTCTAGAACATTTTCTGGCTGACTGATGGCAGGGCCCTCCCACCTGCACACATACGCCACTGGGAAGCCACAGACTTCCTGCAGCTCTTAACCCCGCTAACCTCCCTGGAAGGTTTCCACGGGGAGGAGGAAGGTGATGGCAGCCGGCCACCGTGGCCTCATCGTGGCCGTGGCACCCAGGGCGACACTTGTGGTGTGTCACCGGAGGGTCCCAAGCCCACCGCCCCCAGCCCACTTTACGGACGGGGTTCTGTGACCGCTAGACTGTGACGGAACGACACCGAGCCTGCCCGTCTCTGCCGATGGTCCTGCAAGTGCTTCGGGTCAGGGGTGCGTGGGAATGGGGAGAAAGTGGCGCCTTTACAGCGTCCGCGCGCCCGCAGCGCACTGACCGGGCCACGTGCGAGAACAGCAGCGACGTCCGGAAACACTTGCCAGCTTCGTTCAAGTGGGACCGCGGGTGGCCTCTGCCCAGGGGTGTGCACGACGCTGACGCCGGGGGCAGACCTGGCGGCTGATCCCTGCGACTCCGGACGCGCCCCTCACCTTGGACACGCGACCCCCCCGAGAGTTCTGGCCCCTTCTTTCCAGGGATTATTCTCAGACTATAAACCTCGTCTCTAAAAATAGGTCACATAAAAGGCTCGAGTATTTTTCTAATTAGTGTAAGAATTTATTGAATATACATCACACGTATAGATCACAATATTATTAAAATTACTATTAAGACTTTACACATCAAAATATTTCAGGCGGCGGGGACACAGGGAAGCCTGATGCTCCCTGAGAATCATATCTGCATTAGCAAGATAAAGGACAATTTAGGACGATTACAAAAGCAATGATTTAGCGTACAACATAAAACTCTGCTGAGAACTAACTCGTGATGCCAGCTGGGCTAAGCTGCTTAATCTTTATCTAGTTCAATTAAAATCTGAATGTTTGGGATTTCATTAACAACGAGGGGTTCGGAAATTACATGTGCTTTTACACCGCGTTCCACTGCTGATGCCCAGGATTGGAAGTTTCACCGAACGTCTTCAGGTAGATTTAGGTATAATTAAAACTTAAGTACTTAGAGGATAACGCAGAGGGAAGAGAAGATTCGGTTCGTTTTTCCCGTCAGATCCAATTGACAGAAGTAGAGCCCACCCAAGTCAGCGCACCTTTCGGGGGGGGGGGGGAGAGGGGTGCAGAGGGGGCCGCTGGCTGGGCGCCCCCCAGCCCGGGGACCCTCGGCCACGGGACGGGTTCAGTTAAGGAGCACACGACTTGCTCTGGCGACTTGTAAGTGCACGTGCGGCTCACGGCTGATCGTCACATGTGATGTGCTTGCGGCCTGTGGGTTCATTACGCATTTTCCCGACTTTGCGAGCAGGCCCTTCTGAAACTAAGCCAGCCAGAGTGATGAGGCAGCTTCAGGCATGACTTCAGATTAGGCACGACGGGGGCAGGATGTTCACGTGCGTGTGTTCCCTTGACCCGGGGGTGTCACCAGCCCTGTTCTTCCCCCAAGCGTGGGAGGATCCCTCCGTCCCCATTGGGAGGGTCTGATTGAGCGTGGGGCAGGGACCAGGCATCTGCGTTACTAACGCGCCCCCGTGTCGTGCCCTGTGCACCCTGAGGGATCAGCCTACGATTCGGGCTGCATGTGGGACACACCTGCTTCTCCACCCACAGGGCGGATGGGACTCGGTCAAGAAGGCGGAGGTGAGACGCTGAGGGAGGCGGTGTCCGCGGTGGGGGGTAGGGGCTGACAGCAGAGGTCGAGGTGACGGAGGCGGGGTGTAGGCGCCTCCAGAGGCTGGAAGAGGCCAGGAACAGCATCTCCCCGGGAGCCCCGATGGACAGGGTAGTTTGTGTGTGTCGCCTACGGCCACAGCGTGTGTGACGCAGTCACGGGGAGCCGGGCAGCTGTGTGGCCTCGACCAAGCCGCTGTGCCTCTCTGAGACCTGTGTCCTCGCCTGTGAAATGGGCGCGGGGGAGGAGGGTCCGCTGAGGTGATGCAGGCCCCTTCCCTGCGAGCTGCCGCAGGGCCCTGGGGGAGCCAGGGGAGGCATCTCTGCTCAGGCTCACGTCTCTCCGCGTCTCTGGCCGCACCCTTCCCTCCTCCTTCTGCCCGAGTCCTCACCCTGCTGCTTCTTCCTGCGTTCCGGGAAGGGGGGGGTTGCCTGGCCGGACACCCGGGCAGGAGGAGAGCCCGGCTAGCTGTCCTGTGAGAGGGGCTCGGGCTCCTTCCCAGGGCCTGGGCAGCGGCGGGGACGGCGAGCCAGCTGTGCCAGGCATCGGTCACCTGACGTCCCTCCTTTCCCTCGCCAGTTCCGTCTGTCCCCCGTCCCCCTGACCCCGGCTCCGCAGCTGCCTACGGGGGTGTCGAGGGGCCGGGCGGAGGTTCTCGGGAGTGGCACGGTGCGACGCGGGTGTTCAGGGCGCCTGCCTGGAGGAGGCGGTCCTGATCTCGCGAGTTCAGATGGACGCGCTGCCGTTTCTGTTCTGTTAACCTGGGCGGCTGTTCATCCGCCTTCAGTAACAAAGAGGCCGCTCTGGCACCGAGCTGATTGGCTGCCCTTCCAGAATTGCCCTTCCAGAGAACCCTGGCTCCCTGCTGGTCCTGGAGGCCTTCAGCCAGGGCCCTGCTCTGTTTCCGAGCAGGGTGCCGCCCCCCCCACCCCCACCCCCGTCGTGGGAGCCACTCAGGGAACGCGAGTCTCTCCAGCAACGAGTCAGCTGCAGGTCAGCTGCAGGTCGGTCGGGAACTATCTGGTCAGCCCCGCCCTTCCTTTAATGCGTATTTCGTGTTTGACTTCTTTCCCTGGAAGCCCCGGCCCCATCTCTTACAAGTCGGGATTTGGGACGGAGTGGAGCACACAGCTCAGTCTGCCTTCAGCGAGGGTGCTTGTGTGACAGCTTCCCCAGGTCGTGACTGTGACCTGTGCAGTCTCCTCCTTCCCCTTAAATCGCTCCGGAACTGAGCCTGTGACACTTTATTACCTTAGATTTACGTCTTTTTACTGCCTGTCTCCCCTCTGAACCACGAGCCCCTGGAGGGCAGGAGGCGATCTGTGTGTGTGCTCAGGGGTGCGCGTGTTAAATGGGCGTGGTTCGTATGTGTGTGTTTTCCAGCAACGTGTGCCGTTGAGCCTGACCGCCCATGAGTATGCGTTGCGCGTTTTGCACGTGAACTTGTCTTTTCATTCGCGAGGCTTCCCCTTCGTCCCGGGGGGAGAGGAGCATTGTATCCGTGACCCTTGTTGAGTGTGGACATCCAGTGCCACAACCGTACTTTCTTCAGGCTTCTCGGAGGTCGTGTGCCCACGGATCACATGAGAACCCTGTGTAAAGTGTTGATTCTGATTGCGAGGGTCTTGGCTGGGGCCCGAGGGTCTGCGGGCCCCCACACTGTAGCTAACGGACTCAGGACCACACTGTGTGGAGCAAGGATCCCGCACGCGAACCTCCTTGTGTCATCCCGAGCCCCACGGCGGTTTCTAGGAGCTTGTGACTAAACCCTTCGGTTCCCTCCAATTCTCCTGCCTCCTGTTTACCAGTTTTTCTCTTCCCTTTGGCCGGTGAACGTCTCAGGGTGTTGGTGGGCATGTGTTTGCACCCGCTTTGAATGGCCGTTGGAATTCTCAGAACCAACGGTGTGGCTGATGTCACGTCAGGATTGGAACAAGCCGCTACGGTCTGGCGTCGTCATTTCCGCTTGTCAGGAAGACGGAAACAAACAAATGAAGGGTGCGTCCCCATCCCACGTAGGTTTGGCAAACGTTCCAGCAGGGAGATGCCTGGAGACCAGAGCTGAAGATGTGCGTCTACGTCTGGCCTCAGGTGTGGAAACTGGGGCCACAGACCGGTCCCACGGGGCAAGAAATAGACCCGCCTGTAATTACCGCTGAGCCGTATCTAATGGCACCCCTTCTGTTTCTCTAGCCGTTTGATGGTTTTGTGACACAGCCACCAGTCTGATACGACTCCAGGCCCAAGGCGGGCGGCTGTGTGTCTGTTCCGTCCCTGGCTGTCACTCTGAAAGAGTCTGAAAGCTTCTGTTCTTTCCTTCATTGCTTAGGTTTCCTTCCACCTGTTGATTTTAAGAGTCTCTCAGAGTTATCGGGAAGGATGATTATTGTGCATCTGGACGAAGCAAGTTGCCGTAGAATACTGTAGGCAAAACGTCCTAGGTTCCTTCAAAACTGCAATTTACAGGAAGGGTTTCATTTGCTCTGTTGCTGTGACACCATTACACTTTTATTTTATTTATTTATTTTTAAATTTTTTTTTAATGTTTATTTATTTCTGAGACAGGGAGAGACAGAGCATGAGTGAGGGAGGGGCAGAGAGAGAGGGAGACACAGAATCAGAAGCAGGCTCCAGGCTCTGAGCTGTCAGCACAGAGCCCGACGCGGGGCTCGAACTCACAAACCATGAGATCATGACCTGAGCCGAAGTCGGTCTCTCAACCAACTGAGCCACCCAGGCGCCCCACCATTACGCTTTTAAAATGTTTGATTGCCGTGTAAAGGTAAAAAAAAAAAACCAAAAAACAAAGGACGTGAGTCCTGAGTGTGTGCAAATGACAAAGCCTCTCAAGTTGAGCCTGCCGTAGAACCAGCTCACGGAGGGGCAGAGTGAGAAGCCTCCTCTGGGCCCTCTGCTAGGATTACCGCTCCGGCAGGCGTCTGCCCCACCCCCGTTTTGCCTGATGGTGAACTTCAGGTCAGTGGAAACCTGTGGCCTCTAAGCTCTTGGATCTGCTTCTCTGGTCCACCTCTGAGTCATTTGGATGGTCGTCTGTGTGCGCTCTGATTTCCTTCCCATCGACAGGCAGCCTGCTCCCCGCAGGTGCTCGCGCCCTGTCTACACTGCTGGTGCCCCCTGAACGGCTCGTGCCGCATCTCTGTGGTGGCCTTTGGCCTTTGGGAACACGTCCCTTGTGCTGGTGGGATGACCGGAATTTTGGGAGCACGATACGGGTTGAGACAGTGGAGTGTGTCGGGGTTGAACTTCGGTGCCCGGGGGGAACGAAATGCCAACATCTTCTGCACCTTTCAGCTGGTGTTTCACGAGCCTCTTGGTTTTAAGTGTGTGTGGCATGTTTTCCACAGGTGCGGACCCCGCCAGGGGCGTGTGACGTTCAAGGACGCTGCAGACAGGTTCTTTAATGTTCAACACTCCTATGTGTGCACACGCTCAAGCAAAGCTGTCACAGAACCGCTCTGAGCCGCAGGGGTGGGTGGGCGGGCTGAACTAGTGGGATCCAGTGTCCTTGTGGGGAGGAGGGGGCGGGGAGCGGTGGCGTCCCTGACACCCCCCTTCCCGCCCCGTTTTGCAGGAAAGCTGCGCGGCTGATCTTTGTCCACCTGTACATCCTGGCAAAAGCCAGACACGCCAACAGCCTCCGAGATTTTTCTGGGGAAGCGGCTGCCGCTTTTGTTCACTGGAATAATTGCCAGGGCGGGGGCGGGCAGGCGGCAGCGGGGAGGGCCAGGGCTCTCCGCGTGGTGCGAGGCGGACAGAGTGTGCCGCGCCTCCAGTTACCCAGTGCCTGGTTGTCATTGCCTAACGGGGACCAGGTCAGGCAGCTCCCCGGGGTCTTGACTTGAAAGTGAATTTGATGATTGTTGGTGAAGGAGAGGCCAGCCCTTCGACGTGTGGAGGTGAGACTTCGCTGCCAGACTCCTGTCCCCAGGCCTGAAATAGGCCCTCCGTACATCGGAAGCTGCTCAGAACCCGGCCGGAGGCTGGGCCACGGGAGCGGGCCACGGGAGCCGGCTTGCAGCCCACCGGTGGCAGGAGAACCGATGCCTGCTGGATCTGGATTCCGGTGGGTGAGCGGACGCCCAGACTGCTCCCTTCTGACAGCCCTTGCTGGCCCAGGATTGGCTGCGAATCTGTGGGCCTGGTAACAAACTTGGGGTCCCTGGTTGGAAAATGAGGAAAAGCTTCAGGACCCCTGGGTGGCTCGGTCGGTTAAGCATCCGACTCACCTGAAATGCATTTAGGGCAAAAGCCTATAGTCTTTACTGTTTAAAAACACAGAGGGGGTGCCAGGGTGGCTCAGTCGGTTGAGCGTCTGACTTCAGCGCAGGTCACGATCTCGCGGTTCGTGGGTTCGAGCCCCGCGACGGGCTCTGTGCTGACGGCTCGGAGCCTGGAGCCTGCTTCGGATTCTGTGTCCCCCTCTCTCTCTGCGCCTGCCTCTCGCTCTTTCTCTCTCTCTGTCTCTCTCAAAAATAAGTAAACGTTAAAAACAAAAAACAAATCCAAGAAAGATCTCTGGTATTTGCCCGTGACGAGTACTCCACGTGGCAATCCTGGGGTTGAGTGTGATGACTACAGACCAGCTTTTTGGCGTCCCCTGGAGAGAAGAGTGGGGCTGAGGTGTGTAAGGGAGGTCCCCTGAGGGGCCGCGGTCACTGTCCGGGACCAGCTGTGCAAAGACCCTAAGGCTCATGCCAGCCGGATGGCTTAGGCCACCTGCCCACCTCCAAACCCCGACTGTTCATGGAGCTCAGCCTGCAGGACGGCCCCATCCTTGAACCAGCAGGGCCCAGAGCGGTGGGGTAGCCCCGAGCCTGCTGGCAGTCCGGGCTCTTTGCTAGGGAGCGAGGTTCACGTCCTGCAAGCCAGGTGGGGAGTCTGCTCAGCGGCCGCCACGAAGGACCACAGGCCGGGGGCTCACACGACAGAAACCTTTTCTCTCGCAGTCCGGAGGCTAGGAGTTGAAAACCACGGTGTGGGCAGGCTGGTTTCTTCCGAGCCTCTCCCCTTGGTGTGTAGACAGCCGTCTTCTCCCCGTGTCTTCCCTCTGTGCGTGTCTGTGTCCTGATCTCTTCTTACAAGGACACCTGCCATCATTGCATGAAGGCCGTTTCTAGGGCCTCACTTTACCTATGTTACTTTTTAAAGGTTCTACACGTAAAGATAGTCATAGGTGCTGAGGGGTAGCGCTTCAGTTTTTCAGGGGGAAGGACGGTTCAGCTTGCGATGGCTCTCCCGAGGTACTGCCCGACAGGGATGGGAGAGAGTGTCTCGACTTCACAGCCGGGGTCTGGGCCCCTGTCCTGTGTCCGTCAGACTCACGGCGAAGCAGCTTTGCGGGGGCTCAGGGCCAGATGATGCCCCCGATCAGATGAATGTTTATTTGAGTTGTAGATGGACCGTTAGACACTTCAAGTTGGCCCCTGAAAAAACCAACACCCAGGAAATATGAGGGGCGCGTGTTTGTCTGAATAGGGTGGGACATATCCCTGCCGAACAGAAAAGCCTGGGATGGAACCAGAAAGGAAAAGAGCGTTGGGTCAGAAAAAAAAAGATTAAAAAAATCCTTTTATTAAGGAAATGTTTTCACGTGGAAAGGCAGACAGATTGAGAGAAGGAATTGTGATACATGTGGTGGAGAATTTCTCACCTTTGAATACAAAGAGGTGATGCAGGTTGGTGGCAAAGCGTTGAGCGTAAGCAGCCCCTATCGACTAACGCGGGGAGAATGTGCGCTCCTGCTGGTAACCAAGGAAATGACCTGAAAATGGGAATTTTCCACTTTTGTCCTACCAATTAGATAAACTTTTCCTTCCCCTTTAGAGCGGTGTTACCTAAAACCAGCCAATCACCTGTTGAGTTGGCGTTTTTACACGGTCGCGAGAGATGTTAAATTGAGATACAAAGGAAAGTGACAGAATCCGTCAAGCTCCGGGGAAATGGTCATGCGCTTCTACTCAGCAACTCCGGATCAAGTCAGTCCTAAAGAGAGACATCGGGGGTGTGGGTAGGATGCGCCTCCCCCCCCCCCCCCCCCGACCAGGCAGGGGAGTAGGCACTGCACGGCGCAGGACTTCTGTGCTCACCGCGGCCTCTCCTGCACCTGACCCTACCCCAGCGTGGCCCGAGGGACGCCTGGTGTTCCTTTGGGTCCCCTGCGTTCTACGTCTGTTCTCCTGTCTCCCCTCCAGCCACACTGAGACCTGGGGAGGACGGAACACAGGGCCCACGCTCAAGGGACGGGACCCTAATCACGTGAGGAGGAAATCCACGTTCCAGGCTTGGCCCTGCCCAGGATGCCTTTTGTGTTGTGGCCTATCGAGGCCCAGTCGTGGCTAAAGTCTGTTCGTTTCATCCTTCTTAATCCCGTGTCCTGCATGGGGCCTGGCTCAGCCCAAGGGTCAGATAAGAGGCCTGCCAAGGCGTCCCTGTTCCTGGTGCCTGGCGGTGACTCAGCCCCCACCACCTGGGGCACCAGCGAGGGCTCAGGGCCCGGAGGCTGGGGGCTGGGCTGGGGAGGGGGTTGAAGGGACAGTCCCAGGTGGTTGCACAGCCGCCTGAGTCCCTTCATCGAGGGGTGCCCTTCGCTTGGATTTGTTAGTTTGCTGCCGGATTGCCCCTGGCACGCCGTGCTTCGTACAGACAGACCCTGCTGGGCCGCCACCAGTCACTTGTCACGGGCATAAACCTCTATGTAATTATGTTTTTAGAACCAGACAGAGGGAGCTGTTAATTCCGCATGCAAATCGAGGGAGGACCATTGCAGCCATGTGAGATCCCCCCCCCCCCGCCCCCCGTCGGGCCGTGGCAGGTCTGGGAGGTGGTGTTTAAGTAGATGAGTCTCTTCCTTCCAGACACAACAGGTGATGAGTGCCAGCTGACCGCTTGTGTGTGGGAGGAGGGCGTTTATTCTGAGGGCCCCAGAGGACGCTCTTGAAAACCTAACAGTCCCTGGTTTTCTCCGGAAAGACCGCAGAGGGAGGGAGCCAGGAGGTACCGATGCCCTGGCTGTAGCGGCCGTGCTCCGTGGAGGGCAATGAACTTAGCTCTTGGACCACAAGGAATTTGAGTGCTCCTTGGGGACCGGGGGGACCTGGTTTGTTTGTCCCTGGCCCATTTGCCAGTCTTTGGTCACAGAGCCTCGGCTTCTGTCTGAGGGAAGCCCCCAGGCCCGGCCCATGTGCTCTGTGGAGGGTCCCCCCAGCTCGGGTGCTCACGGGGCCGATGGGATGTGCCCGCGTGCAGCAGTGTCTGTCTGCCTGGGGCCACGGGGTGGTGTGGGGGTGGGCCTGTGATGGGACAGGACCGTTGAGGGGCTCCAGCTTCTGGATTCCTGGGTAAGAAGCTCTTGCCGGACGCCAGGCAGAAGAGAAGCCCCGGGAACAGGTGCTTTCGGGGAGCACAGAGCTCCAGCTGACAGAGAAAGCTGGCCCTGGGGACAGGTGGCCACCTCAGACGGAAGCAGCCTGACTCCGGGCTCGCAGAAGCACACCGGCCCCGCGAAGCTAGCCGGAGTCTGGTTTTTCCGTTCCTGCTGCAGAAACAGATGTGAGGGGGTGGACAGCGAAGGATGCCCGCAGCTTCCCGGGGGGCCAGGCGGCGGGGGTCCGGCCGAAGGAGCCGCGTGCTGGGCCTGTTCTAGTTTGCTGTCGTCAGTGCTTGGGAAAGGCGGGACGCTTTCAGGAGAGAGGCCACGGACAGCGGGGGGTTATCGGAGGCGGCGAAGGTCACGCCGCTCCCGTCCTCACACCCTCTCCCTCCCGCCCTCACGCCCTCTCCCTCCTGCCAGCGGGTTTTGGTGGGTGGGGGCTGGCGGGTTTCAGGAAAGCCGTGAAACGAAACGGGGCTCAGCTTCCAAATGGAAGGTGTTTTCAGATAGGCTTTTTGACGCATGTGCGTTTTTCAAAATCCATTCCATCGGGAGAGGTTAAGAACGGGAAAATCTAATTTTCTGGAACATCGGCGATGGAAAAGACCTTGCCCCTTGCAGATGGAGTCCGTGCTTCACCAAGTTTATAATTTGGAGGCTCGGAGGAGTTTGAAAAAGTCCACTTGTCCCCCTAAATCAGGTTCAGGCAGCGAAACACACGTGCTGTTCCAGGGGGCAGGATGAACCTTGGGCTTCGAGGGGCAGTAGAGCTGTCAGCACCGCCTTATCGGGTTTCCGCCCCTCGCCCTTGCCCGTCTGCCATATGCCGCGTCCTCTGAGCGGGATCGCTTTGTCTGTTAAAGGGAGAGTGGATGCTTTTCAGTGCAATTAATTTAGTAGGCCACAAACGTGGCTGCCTGCCGGGAGTGGGGCTTGATCAGACAGATGGGCTAATGGGAGCCGAGCGGGCGCCGACCGCGTAGAAGGGGATGGGAGAGCCGCTGTCGCTGGAGCGCCCTGGCTCCACTCCACACGCGGGTGGCTCTCTGAGCTGCTGCTGGGCCCGGGCACCGCCGCCCGCGTCTCCCACGGCCACTGTCAAGCGGGAAGGTCACGGCCGCCACGCCCACGGGGCCTGGACGAGGGTCCTCCCTCCGGAGACTTGCCCGAGCCCAGGGGGAATTGGGATCCGTGATGACTGAGTTAGGGTGCTACTCAGTGCTTAGCCCCTGATCGGGAACCTGTGAGCCCCCTAAGGTCCAGAAATGTGTCCGACCTGTTTTCCTCTATACCCTCAATTACTGGTGGGCACTTGGGATAGGGAAGAAAACACTGGATGTTCATCGACTGAACTGAATTTACCCCACGCAGTGTTTGCTGTCGTTCACTCAGCAAATGTCTGCCTGTCCGTGTGCCTGCCCCTGGACGCGGGCAGGAAGGTGGAGGGCAGAGCAGGAGAGCCCTTCCAGGTCACGGTCATTCATTTAGCCACAGCCGGACCTGCATGCACATATGGACACATGCGCAGGGTCGAGGATGATCTGAGTTGGGGAGTTCTGCCGTTCCAGGTTTTTCCCCATGCCCGGCCGGGAGGTAGGGCTAGATTGCAATCTCAATATTGGTGTCACGGCGGCAGCCTTTAAACTGCCCTCGCCATCCATCCAGGGCCAGACTTGGGTGGTGCTCAGGTCTTGGCTGTTGTGAATAAGGCAGCAGGGGACGTTGGGAGTGTGGATGTCTTCTGAGATCCTGACTTCAGTTCTTTTGGATGCATACCCAGACGTGGGGTTGCTGGATCGTACGGTAGGTGCTCGCAGGGGCGGGGGAGAGGCGAAGTGAGGAGCTCCTGTCCACAGGGGCAGAGCCCTTGTCCGCAGGTAGAGAGCACAGTTGCGCAGGACGGTGATATTCTGGAACTCTGCCGCACAGCGTTGTGCCTGTGGTCAGCACTGTTATCCGCTTACAAACCGGTGGGAGAGTAGGCCTCATGCTGAATGTTTTGGGGTGATTTGGGGGCGCCCCGGGATGGGGCAAGGGGAATCCCTGGATTGGGTTGGGACCCCTGTGTAGCTGATGGGGCAGCACCGGAGGGCTCCAGAAGGGGCCCTGAGACAGCTCCTGAGCCTCTTGGGGGCCGGCACAGGTGTCCTTCTGGTTCCCTGTATTTTGTGTTGTTGTTTTGTTCTGTTTTGTGGTCGTTCGTGTATTCGTTCAGCCAGCATTTCTGAGCTCCTACGAGTCAGACTGTGCTCGGCGCAGGGACTAACTGGGTGGTTCTTGTCCTGGGAGCTCACGGCCCAGAGGCTGGGTGAGCACTGATCACCTACCACCAGCTGAAGGTAGATTCGAGCTTGGCGAGTGGACCATGGAGACCTTGGGGCTGGAACAGATGGGAGGAAGAGTGGACCTGGAGGGTGTGGCCTCTTCCAGGGGCTCAGGGCCTGGCCTGCCCCCGGGGACACTTGGCAACACCTGGAGACATTTATTGGTCAAAGTGGGGGAGGGTGGCTGTGAGCATCTTGTGGGTGGAAGCCAGCATTGCTGGTAGACATCCTACAGCGCCGGGATGCCCCTCAACACAGAACTATCCAGCACAAAGTGTTCATGGGGTTCAGAAAGCCTGGCGTTAGCTGAGATCCAAGAGATGAGTGGAGCCAACCAAGTGAAGAAGGAAGCAAGTATCTTGGAAAAGGGAGCAACCTGTGCAAAGGTCCTGTGGTCAGGGGAACGTGGCTGAACGGGAACAGGAGAAACGGCCAGGTGGCTGGAGGGGTGGGCAGACTGTGGTTTGAGAAAGGCGCGGGGGTGGGGGGCTTGTTCCTGCCCGCCTCTGGGGCCGTGGCCTGTGGTCTGCCCAGCGAGCTCGTCTTGTGTGCCTCCAGCTTTCTGGCCACTGGGTCCTCCAAGATAATCGGACATGAAGGCTGTCCACAGGGCAGTGTGACCCGGCTGGTCTCACCTTTGGCCAGTGGTCAAGAAAACAAAACTAGCCACCCTGCATATTTTGGGAGAAAGAGAGAGGAGTGGGGGTGGGGGGGCTCTGTGGTCTCATTAGCAGTTGATCGAGGTCAGAGAGCTCCAATATTTAGCTAACTCTGCAAATTGGACCAGTTAGTTCCCTGGGAAATGAATACAGTCTGCTCGTCGATCTAGGGAACCGCGCCTTCCCCGAGGAGCGCAGAGAGGAAGCAGAGCCGATATTGTGAATTCTGAAGGTGAGGGCACCTTTTGACCCAGAAGCTCCACGATCATCGCTGCTTTTGTGGCTGTTTCCCACGTCTTCTGAGATGGGGGCTTTGGAATGCTAATGCTTTAAAAACACGAATAGTTGTATGTGTGTGCACGTGTGTGTGTGCATGCGTGTGTCCGAGTGTGTGTGCACGTGTGTGTGCGTGCATGCATGTGTGTGCGTGTGTGTCTGTGAATGTGAGTAGAGGGTGAGTAGATTCGGGAGACCGTGCGTGACGTCATCTCCCTCCTGGGCATTTGCGGAGCTGCAAGCTGGGGCCCCCTGGCTCTGCTGCGTCCAGCCGTCGCCACTGTCTGATGGCAGAGCCCCCTCCCTGGTGGCCCCTGGCAAATGCTGGTCCACGTGCAATACGCCCTGGTGACTCGATGTGCCGGGGACTTGTCATGACCTCGGTTACAGCGGTCTGCACCGGCAGGGAGGCTCCCCCTGTGGTACTCACACAGTCCTCTCTGTGACCTGGTGGGGGTCTGTCAGCAGCAGCAGCAGTCCCCCCACTTTACAGATGGGGAAACCGAGGCACAGAGAAGCAAGTCACTGGCCTGAGGTTCCTGGCTAGTCAGAGGTCGAGCCAGGACCTCCTCTGGGTCCTTGAACTCCCTCAGGTACGGGACGGCGTGTGGTCCTCCCAGGTGCGTGCAGTCGGCACCTGCTGTGTTCCCGCTCTCCAGGTCCAGGCCTCACCTCCACGGACCGCAAGGACACACAGGACAGAGAAAGGCCGGATGTTTATTACACATGGGACATTTCACTTGCTTTCCCTTCCCCTCCCCTCTTCCCCTCTTCCCCTCTTTCTCTCTTCCCCTCTTCCCCTCTTCCCCTCTTCCTCCTCTTCCCCCTCTTTCCCCTCCCCTCTTCCCCCTCCCCTCTTCCCCCTCCCCTCTTCCCCCTCCCCTCTTTCCCCTCCCCCTTCCCTTCCTCTCCCTCTCCTCTGCCTCCTTCCTCCTCCGCCTCCTCCCTTTCCTTTCTCCCCTCCTCCTCCCCCTTCCCCTCCCTTTTCCCTTCCCCCTCCCCCTTCCCCTCCCTTTTCCCCTCCCCCTTCCCCTCCCCCTTCCCCTCCCCCTTCCCCTCCCCCTTCCCCTCCCCTCCCTCCTCCTCTCCCTCCTCCTCTCCCACTTCTCCTCTCTCTCCTCCCCCTCCTCTCGTTCCTTTCTCCCCCTGCCCACCTACCCGTTCTCCCTTCCCCTCCCTTCTCTCCCTTCTTTGCTTGGATGGGAAAGGGAGGGTTCCCTCCTCTCCTTTGCAGCCTCAGGGTGAGTCCTGGGGTGCATGCTGGACCCCCCCCCCCCCGCCGCTGCACACCTGGCTTCCCCCCGCGTGTCCCTGCAGTAGGTAAGATGCTGGTGTGTGCTGAGGCAGCACGGAGCTGTGCACGGAGTGGCTTTGGTCCCCAGAGTCCCCACATCCCTTCCAGACGTGGCGGTGCGCCAGCCACACAGGATGCTGCCTTCGCCCCCCCAGCTACCCAGGGTAGGGTTCTGGAACAGAGCACTCACCTGCAGAGAGAGACAGGACAGCACGAGGAGGGGGGTTGCCCCGGTGAGCTCCCAGTGCACGTGCCCACAGGAGGCTGGGAAGGCCGTTGGCGGGCATGACGGTGAGGCTTGTAAGCACTCAGAGTGTTTCCTGAGTGTGCTCCATGCACCGGGAAGTGGACGTCACCCCCTCTGCGCCCCCCGGGCTGCCGGGAGGTCTCCTCATGTTGTTCGGCTCACAGAGCGGGGGACGGAGCTCTGGCGTTTGGGGCCCTCATGGCCATCCTGCGAGTGCGGGGGGTGGGGTTGAAAGCCCTGTCGTGGAGCCCAGCTCGTCTGCCCCCGCCTGCCGCCCGGTGTGCCCCTCGCCTCCCCGAATTCAAATGTCAACAACAGTCGGCAGTGGAAGCAGGTGCCAGGACTGGGCGAAGGTTCCCGGCAACACTGGGTTGTCTGAGGATAGACTGCGATCCCCGGGTCTCCTGCGGGATCCCTGGCCACAGGTCTGGGGACCCGAGCGGACGGCAAGGTCAGCCCCCCTCCCCAGCTTGGCCTCCGCTTGAACTCGTCAGCCTGACGCCACGGGGGCTCCTCGCGCAGCGACAGCCGTGATACCCACACCCTCTGTTCTTGCGGACTCGGCCAGGAGAGGTCTGTCCAGCCGTCCGAGCCCACGCGGGGAAGATGACACCTGGAAGGCACCATACCGCAACGTTTCCGAGTGCGGGCCAGCGGTGCTTGGCTCCCGTCGACATCGGTCCCATCTCCCGGGGCCCCGACGCCCCCCGCGCCTGGTGCTGTGCTTTGCTGAAGTAGCCGGTGTGCAGGCGGCCAAGCTGCCAACTCCGGGAAGCGATCCGAGCACGTTCTGGATGGCTGCGTTGATACGGTGAGGTCGTGGGGTCCCCGTCCCAGAAAGAGGCTCTGGCGGGAAGGCGCGGTCTGCCCGTCACTTGGTAACGAGACGTGGTGACCTTTGCTGCACGCGCACTGTGGCTGTTGTAGATCTTCGGAGCATCGAAGAGGCTTGTTGGAATTGATTCCTCCTTGCTGGGGAAATGATGAACTCAAGGCTCTGTGATGTTGAGGCAGAGAGAGGAGGTTAGGGTGTGACTTGCCCCCAGACGAGGCCCTCGTTCCTGAGATTACAGGACAGTATTTGCTCTGATGTCAGCGCATTGAGGGGAGATCACAGAGGTCATTTCCGGGACTCTGGGACTTGACCTGGAAGCGGTTCCGTTTACCTTTGCACGGAAATCCATGCTGGGTGCCAGGTACCTGTGAGACCGCGCGAGGCTCTAGGATGTCCCCACGTGACCCTGACCTCCAGGTGCCAGTCCCGGGGGATGGATACGGAGGGGCGGTTGTGCACCGAGCCTTGCTGGGAACCTGATGGGGGCTCTGTCTGTGCTGTCGACCCAGGAGGCCTTCCTGGAGGAGTCTGGGTGCTAAATTGGAACTGATCACATGAGTGTCCTCGGGCTGCCGTAACAAATCCCTACGAATTGGGTAGCTTCAGACGACCAACGTGTTCTGTCTCAGGGCTCTGGAGGCCAGACATCCGAAATCAAGGTGTGTGCAGGGCCACACTCCCGGAGCTGCACGGGAGGGTCCTTTCTGCCTCTTCTGGCTTCCTGTGCTGTCGGAGGAGGCCCTGGGCTGGTGACCACGACTCCAGTCCCTGCCTCCCTCATCACGCGGCCTCCTCCCTGTGTGTCTGAGGGGACCCTGCGTCCACATCTCCCTCTGTCTCCAGATTCAGGCTCACCCTGATCTGGTGTGGCCTGATCGTCACTTATGACGTCTCCAAAGGCTGTGTTTACAGATGAGAGACGTCCTGAGTTTCCAGGCAGACGTGAACTCAGGGGGGCGTTGTTAACCCTGTGCCCTGATCCTCGGGGCAGGCAGAAGAGGGGCGGAGGGAGCAGGGCTCGCGCCCAGACGGGGTCTACGCATTCGTTGTCGAGGCTGCTCCTGCGGGCAGGGCTCTGGGGCGGAAAACTCTCCGGAGGCCAGCAGGTGGGCACAGGCAGGCAGGAGCATCACGGAGCTTTTCTCTTAAACTTGGAGGAAGTCCCTGGGGTCACGGTGGTGAGTGCTGGCTCCCCCCACCTGCTCACGCGGTACAGGGCAGGGGTGCAGCCGCAGGAACACCGTCCCTCCCCCCCACCCCACCCCACCGTTAAAGGAGTCGTTCTTGGCCGGGGCTTCGCCTGGTGCCTGGCCCAGAGTCAACTGTCAGCAAAGAGAGGATAGCGGGTTTGTGTTTGGCTTCTGTAACCCTGCTGTCCTGTGTGGGTCGTAAGTAAGTGTTGGCTGAAAATAGAAATCTTAGGTCTCCAAGGTATCCTCCCCTTCAGGTGTGAATTTGCTATTTTAAATTCCGTTAATGTTCCCTTATCTGTAGAGAGCAGGGCCTCGAAATTTCTCATTTTTCCAACAAAAGGTGGAAGAAAACTAGGACCTGTGTCTTTCCTGAGCTGTGTCAGCATGGGAGGTGTGTGTTTTTTAAAAATATTTATTTATTTTTGAGAGACAGACTGAGCGGGGGAGGGGCAGAGAGAGAGAGGGAGACAGAGAATCCCAAGCAGGCTCCGCACCGTCAGCTCAGAGCCCGTCGCGGGGCTCGATCCCACGACCTGCGAGATCGTGACCTGAGCCGAAATCAAGAATTGGACGCTTAACCGACTGAGCCACCCAGGCGCCCCGGGGAGGCGTGCATTTTGGGAGGGAGAGGACGCTGCAGGTGGGACGCAGCCTTTCACACCAGCTGGGGCTGGGAGAGAAGAGGCAGTTATGGACGGAGTCTGTGCTCCGTGCAGTAAAGGCAGACGCCCAGGCCGGCTGGCTCGGGCTGGGGGAGGGGTGCGTGCCCAGGAAGGCGGGTGTCATCAGTGCCCGCAGGGTGTCATCGGTGCTGGTCTTCTCTTGTCCACGTGGTTCCTTCCGGAGAGCGTTCCGTGGCCAGCTGCCTCCCAGAACGTCAGCCGTCTTGGTCAGGGGGTTACCGGAAAACACGGACAAGATCTGTGCCGCTGTGGCGGCTGCTTAATCGAATGGGCCGGGTCTCCTCTTCCCAAACACAGTGCCGGTCCCCACACGTCCCACTCCCCCTGTGCCGGTGACGCCATTGCAAACCCATCAGGAAAGCAGAGGCTGCCGTTCTGAGTGGACAGATCCTGGAGAGAAAAGGAGTTGAAGGAAACTTGCCACAATTAGGCTGTCCCCTCCTGTCCCCTTCTGTCTCCAGACACTAACTTTAGGTGACAAATATAGTGCTTCTGTGGTGTTTCCCCTTAGCGTTTCTTTGTAGGAGTCTCTACTTAGGCAGGTAATTAGCAGTCCCCTTGCAGACGCCTCACTTACGTGACTTGTTTTAGAAAGGGCTTAGCCCAAAGTTGAGCTCATGGAAGGCTTCCATGAATACATACTGAATGAGTGAGTGAGTGAGTGGCAGGTTTTGAGCTATTTCGGCTCACTCGTAGGAAATTCCTCGCATCGCAGGAAGCCGGCGGAGGGAGAAAAAGGGTTATTCTTGTGAAATACACACTTACCTCTCTCGTGTGCTGTGTGGCTTCGGAAGCCCGCGGAAATGCAGGTGTGTTTGTTGTGTGGCCAGCCTGGAGGGTGTGGGGTTTCAGCTGCTCGGGGCGGGGGGGGGGGGCTGGGGGGGACGAGCATGTCCTGAGCCATCAGTGACCATCTTTCTAAGGTTCCGTATGAGAAAGCAGAACTCACGTTCAGGTTGCACCGTATGAAGCGAAGTTTCTGATCCCGAGGCCTCATGGGCATTCTGGAAGCCTCCGGCGCAGGGGGGCAGGGGTTGCTGCCTGTGGGGTGGGCGGCGGGCTTCCTGGGAGCGCTTCAGGGCGAGGATCCACAGGACGGCCTTTTCTGTCAACTGGCAGCCAAAGAGGAGTTACTTCTCGTTTCCCTGGAGGAAACTTTTACTTGACTTCCGGCGGTGAGAAGGCAGCCCTAAATGCAAGGCACGCCCTTCTTAGGACTTTTCATCTCGGTCATCCGAGAGCATCTGAAGGACCGAGACGGGCCCGGCCTCGCGGTGTCTCGAGGCGCGGGACATAACCGTTTCTGCCATTGCCTTCCTGGGGGTCATTTCCAAACAGCTGGCCGGTCGGGTACGTTTTTATTGGCCGGAAGGTTTAGGGCTCGTTTCGGCCAGGCGAAAGGGGGTTGCCGTGCCCCTCCCCTCTCCCCGAGCGGTTCTGTGGGTGCCGCCTGGCATGGTCCCCAGGAAGCCTCCTATTTCATCCGAGAAATTCGTGTGCCCGAAAGCCACGTAGGAAAGACAATCATGTCTGAGGGCGTAACAATTAAAGTTCCTGTCAAAAGCAGACGGTTTAAACTTCACAGGAAAAATAGACACCTGGGGAAAACTTTTTTATTACATTTGACAGTTCTTTTAATAAGTAAAGAGTTTTTGGAAATCAATGAGAGGAGCTCAAATTGGCGTGGACGGCGGGGGGTGTGAAGAAACAGTGGCCACATTTGGTGAACACGTAGTTGACAGGAGAAGGATTGTAGGTGCCGGAGAGGCATTTCAAGGTGCTCACACTCACTTTGATGGAAAATAAAACTCTCTTATTAATCAGGTTGGCAGGTGTGAAGAGGTGTGACGCTCGGGGTTGGGATGTGCGGCGAAATCCACGCTCGTGCATGTGGCCGGAGGGGGTGGGGGGGTGGGATTTCTAGCCGACATTCTGGACGGTCATTTGACAACGTGCACTCACCCCTCCATCCAGCATTTCCATGTCTAGAAACTCACTCTGGCGTTTGCTCCCGGGTGCACACGTGCGCTCACCGGACGGTTATTCATAATGAGACACCACCCCTGTCGATCGGCCGAGAACTGTCTCAGCCAAGTGCGGAACAGGAAACCAGGCAGCCTTTACAAAGCATAAGGTGTAATTCTACGAATGGCCACAGAATTTTGAGTAATAGTTACTCTTAGGTGAAAAAGCAAGTTTGCGAGATAACATATCTGTTGGGGATTCTATGTTAGGTAATATTTGTGCTTATATATATTCATAGAACATTTTAAAAAATTTTTATGTTTATTTTTGAGAGAGAGAGAGAGAGAGAGAGAGAGAGAAAAGGGAATGGGGCAGGGGCAGAGACAGAGAGGGAGGCACAGAATCCGAAGCAGCTCCAGGCTCCGAGCTGTCAGCACAGAGCCCGACGCGGGGCTCGAACCCACGAACCGTGAGATCATGACCTGAGCTGAAGTTGGACGCTTAACCAACTGAGCCACCCGAGTGCCCCCACTTTCTTATTTTAGAGAAAGAGAGAGAACAAGCATGAGCCGGGAAGGGGCAGAGAGAGAGGGAGGCACAGAATCCGAAGCAGCTCCAGGCTCCGAGCTGTCAGCACAGAGCCCGACGCGGGGCTCGAACCCACGAACCGTGAGATCATGACCTGAGCCCGAGTCAGACACCTAACCGACTGAGCCCCCAGGCGCCCCTCATGGAGCATTTTTAGGGGGATGTGGGGAAAGGTGACATTGCCTCTGGCTTGGGGGCGGGGAGCAGTGTGAGGTTTTTACTTCTTGTCAGGAGATATCTATGGTGGCCTTAAATTGCTTTTTAATAAAATTGCTGATTTAAACGACACTTTGCTTAAAGGGGAAGTTAGCCTTTTCTGTCAGGTGCAAACGAACAGAATTCCTGTTATACTTTGTACGTAATAAAAATCTCCGCGTACCTCGTGTGTTCTGCTTCCAGCGCGTCCACGTGTCACAGCGTGCTGCTCCCAAACGCCCTCCGTGGCCTAGAGCTTGTGGGGTGAGTGGTCACAGTGCTTCCTGGCACCCCGTGCATGCACGGCCTCCGTGTAGGGGACAGTGAGGCCCCTCTGTCCCCTGCACCCACTGTCCCTCTTCCAATGGCAGCTCTTCCTGAGGCGTCAGAACCTCCTGGAAATCATCCACTCACACTCCACACACCCCGGACCGTCACTTGTGACCATTTGATTGTCACCAGAGCGGGAAGAATGCCCGATCGCTCAGTCCAGCCTGCCTGCCTGCCTGGGGTGGGGTCCCGTGGTTATGCTGTAGCCGCGTGGTGCTGCCTGGACAAACCCCTGTGTGGACGGGACAAACACCCTCCGGCAGAACCCCCCCCCCCCCCCCGTCCCCACAGTCGGGGTCACGACATGCGTCATCTTGTGAATTTGCCGTTTTCACTTAAGATGAGTTATTGATCAGAGTTCCACGGCCGTTCATACAATTATCCCTCATTCTTTGTTTTTTTAATTTTTAAAAAATTAATTAAAAAAAATTTTTTTTTAATTTTTAAAAAATATTTATTTATTTTTGAGAGAGCGCGCACGCACGTGCGAGCGGGGGAGGGGCAGAGAGGGAGGGAGACAGAATTGGAAGCCAGCTGCAGGCTTCGAGCTGTCAGCACAGAGCCCGACGTGGGGCTTGAACTCACGAACCGCGAGATCGTGACCTGAGCTGGTCTGACACTTAACTGACTGAGCCCCCCAGGCGCCCCTCCGCCTCGTTCTCTTCAGTAGCTGCCTGGCATCCGGTCCTGTGGGTGCTCTGCCCGTGCCTGAGGCAGCTCCTGCCAGACAGGGAGTCGTTTATTACCAGTTTCCTAGTAGAAATAATCCTGCGCATCCAGGAACATCTCACAGAGTCAGTCCCCAGAATTGGAACGGCTGAGTCCCAGGGCCTGTGCCTTTTACGCCTGGGTGGATGTTGTCCGTGGCCGTACTGTGTGGTTTACGCCGTCAGCAACGTGTGTAAGGGCCGATCTCCCCGCAGCCTCCAGAGGCTCGCTGCAGGAGAGATCTGTGCCAGCGGGGCCGTGGGGAGGGCTCCGTGCCCCCGTCCCTCCCGGCTTACCGCTGGGAGGCTGCATCCTGCCGTGGCCACTTCTACACCGTCTCCGCTTCCCCTCCCCTGGGACGACCACACGGCCCTCAGCACATCCCGTCTTGCCCCCCCGAATCCATTGCCCACACTGGTCTGAGGGGTCATTTAAAAAGCCTGAATCCCCTCCTGTTCCTGCCCTGCCCAGCCCCACTGTGCTTGGCAAACACGTGCACACATTTACCACCTGGCCCGGCCCTGGCACATTTCCCCGCAGCCGCTGCGTGCCCGCCACCTGGTCCTGTCTGTTCCCCACACTTGTCCAGCTTGTCCTCAAGAACTGGAATGCCCCCCCCCCCGCCACTCTGGCCACGGGTGGCCCTTGTTGTTCGTGTCTCGGCCGACGCCCCAGCCGCAGATGACAGCAGGCGTTGGCTCGCCACGTGTTTTCATTTCTGACAGTAATCCCTGCCAGAAACCGTCTGGCTTAATTGTTTCTCTCATCCCCCTGGACCCTGAGCCCTGGCTGTCGTCCTTGGCGCTGAATGGTGCCCGGCGCCAGGAGCCCTTGGTAAGCATTTGTGGAGGGCCCGAAGAGACTCTTCCGAGAGAAGCGAGACTAGAAGCCCCACGTGGGAAGGTGCTGCTATCCGTCCGCTTCCCTGCCGCGCGTCTGCAGCACCAAGGCCAGGCCCGGGCGCGGGCCGGCCCCGAGAAGCTCGTGACCGGTGGCAGGGGCCAGTCCTGGGTGGTAAGATGGACACGCGCTGAACAGGCACAAGCCCTTTCCGACCGCACCCCCCTCCACCGGCCCTGTTTCCGTAACTGTTCTCATCCCAGCAGAGCCCGACGGAAGGTGGGCTTGTCTTAGGGCTTCTCTGGCGAGAGGCCTGGGAAATGCACGTCTGGTGGCCAAGGGGGACCCCGTGTTTGCGGGGCGGCTCCAGGTTCCCACCGTGGTCGTGGCTTGGGAGCCATCAGGTCCAGCTGTGTCCGTACAGGATCCGAGACCCCTCCCGCGATGCTGGCCTGCCAGGCGGGGTTCCCGATGCCAGGTGCTCCCTCCTGTGCCCTGGGCAGGGAAGACAGCAGAGTACCCAGAGCACCTGCGTGGGGGTCAGATGTCCCCGTCGTGGCCGCAGCACGGTGCACCTCCCTGAGCCATGAGCGGGGCACCACCCCTGGGTCTCCTTCCCGTCTCGCCGGCAACGGGGCGATTCCTGGTGGGTCCCTTGGGCCACCAGTGGTCCGTGTGTCTTTGCGTTGTCTGCCCAGGCTGCGTACCCTCAGGCCGCCGGGTGGGGGCCGCCCCCAGAGGCTCTTCACCCGCGCAGGCTCCGTCTGTGGCTAACTTGGGCACTCTGACCTGTCGCCCCCCCACGCGTGCCTCTTGTATGCTCTGGGCTCTGCTCTTGTGCATCTTGCGGTGAGAGATGCCCTGTCTCGGGGGCTGTCCCTCCCCCTCCCCCAGTGGCCCCAGCCCTCCTGGGCCGCCCCCCCCCCAACCCGTGCTCTCAGACACCCAGCTACTTCGTGACGAGCCTGCGATCTCAGTGCTCTTTGCCACACAGATCTGAGATTTTCTTCCCTTCACAGGCCTCGATCCTGCCCAGCGTTATCCTGAAACAAGGCCTCAGCCTCTCCCTCTGCGTGCTGGGGTGTCTTTATTTTTGGCCCAGGCCGGACATGTACTTGTAAAGGGCGTTGGTGCTTCACTCCCACGAGCCTCCCGGGGCAGAGACTGCTGGCCGGCCCTCCGAGAGCGGGGGTTATTTTTAGGGGTGTCGCACAACTCTGATGAAGAGAAACGGGCACGGGCGTGGCCACCATTTGCATTCGCACACTGAACGTTCGCAGAGTCAAAGTTGTGGTCCCCCAGGGTGGGCGTTGCAGGGGTGCGGCCGTAAGGGGCGCTCCTGAGACTCTGGCTTCAGGAGACCCCAGCAGTGGCTTTTTTTACTGCACAGGTGGCCAGACAGCCGGGCCAGGCCGCTTGCGGCCGGTTAGGGAGGAGATCAGCGTGGCCCAAAGTGGCCCTGCCCGTGTACGTGGGCCTGTGTGCAGGTAGAGGCGGCCTGGGGTGTCCGGGGTCCGTGGTGGGACGGGAAGGGGGCCACTGCGTGGCACTGCAGTGAGCAGAGCCACCTTCCGTGGCTCAGATGCCTGGTGTGTCTGCCAAAGCCCTGGGTTGACATTTCAGGCGAGGCGTATAATAACGTGGTTTATTGCCCCTGAGTCGGAGTGGCTCAGAATTAAAGTCTGTGCTGTCTGGACGGCCTGCTGCGAAAACAAACATAACTCCACGCGGCTCCTGAACCACCGCTCAGCACGTGCGGCCCCTGAAACCTGAAGAGACCCAATGGGGCTTGGGTTCACTGCGCCCAGCTCGGGGGCCCTTGCCCTTCCACAGGCCCTTGGGTTGCTTGTCCTCTGGTTGCGTTTGGGGGAGCTTTGCGAGGGGGAGGCCTCCCACCCCTCCCTTGCACGTGGAACGTTCCCGCCTTTGCTGCCGTTGCACCTGCTCTATTCCCTGTTCCCTTCTTCTGGAATGCCGCCCACAGCCGTGCCCTCCGGCTGGCCCCCCTCATCCCCAGACACTGGCACCTGCAGGCAGGGCGCCGTCCTCGGCCCTAGAGCAGTTGCTGTGGTCACCGTTTCCTCTCTGGGGTCCTCTTCCCCTAGATGGTAAGTGCCGGGGGCAGGCACCTTGCCTGCTGTGTCTGGGGGTGGTCTCAGAGTCTAGAGGCTGCAGGGTTGCCGTTTGGGAATGAGTGGCTGGATGCGGGGCCCCTTGCTAGGTGGGAGGGCAGCCTCCTTGCCGCTGCCCCAGGACGTGCCCCTTCTGGAGGACTCAGCCTGCCCCACCTGGCCAGGGGGTGGGGCAGCCTGGGTTGGGGGTGGGGCTCCGGCCACAGCTCAGGGCACAGGTGGGCTCCAGAGGGAAGGTAGGGGCAGGGGAGGCAAAACTCCCCCAGGATGGGCCTGACCCCAAGACGTGCTCTGGGCTGCGCCCTTCGGGGCCACCCCCCCGAGCCTTTGTCCAGCCAGCCCAGCCTCCCTCCTGTTGCCCTCCCTTCCTGAAACCGCATCCTGCTCATTATCAAAGCCCGTCTGGCCCTGGCTGTGTCACAGGTAATCTTACGTGAGCCTTACCACCCTGAGAGACGGGCACAGCTGTCATCCCTACTTTGCAGGTGACGTTCAGGCTCCGAGGGTCAAATCCCCACGCGAGGCCACACAGTGGCACGTTCCTGCCCTTGCTCGGGCAAAGCATGATGCGTGCGCTCCTTACGGCCGGTAACGGGCATCGGCGTTCGCGTTTTGTGCCCTCAGCCCCCTTCCTGCAGCTCCGGGGAGGCACCGGGACCGATAATGCTCAGATTTGCCGAGAAGGGCTACTCTCCCCTCCCTCGTTTGCTTAGAGGGCTCGCTTAGAGGGTAGAGTCTTCTGCACCCGAGCTCGAAACTTTCGTCTTCCCGGACCAGGGGGCCCAGCCTCCAGGGACACTCCCGGAGCACCGGGTCAGCGCCGTGCAGGCTGGCATCTGAGACGCAGCAGGAGAGAGGGAAGGGCCTCCACTAACAGCACTGTATACAGGACGTGTGTGAACAGTACCACGTTGGCTGCGTTGGGCTAAATAAAACACTCTAGTAAAATCAGTCCTACCTCTTGACTTCCACTATTTTTTGACTGGCGCGAACGCATTTAAGATTGTGCTCAAGGCTTGCGCTCTCTGCTGACAGAGCCCCCGGCCGGCTGCTCCCGCCTGATGGGCCGGGGGCCGGCGGCTCCATTCGTGAGTGTGACCGTGTGTCCCGTGACCGGGAGGCCTGCCTCGCGTGGCTGCGGGGGTGACCTCTCTCCCAGAGCCTCAGGCAGATGAGCCCGGCGGGAGCCCCCCTTCGCTGCCGTCTCCCTCAGTTTCCCCCTCCGCTCCTCGGGATGCCCCCGTGCCTCTACACGCCCCCTGCCCGATGACACGCCGTGTGCTCACCCCGCCTGGCTCTGTGGCCAAGCTGCCAGCTGTAATGTCCTAAAGGCTGTGGGCTCGTTAGGGAAAGGCTCTGCTGACTGGACGGCCCATTCACCTAGCACGTCACAGGGACGGGGGCGGTCTGGGGATGTCCCATGGCCCCAGAGCATCAGTGTCCTTACCTGAGAGATGGCACGTGACTCCCATGCGGGGCTGGGCTTCGCAAGCCAACGGCGTGTACTTCAGGACGCTCACACAGCCTCCGGGTCCGAGATCTTTAGGGATGGATCTGGGTGCGTGTGTGCACGTGTGTGTTTGTGTGCGTGTGTGTTCTGTGTGCGTGTGTATGCTTGTGGATATGGACATCTTTATGCGTCTGTGTGTGTGTGTGTGCACGTGTCCATCGCGTGTGTGTGTGTAAACGTGTGTGTGTGCACGTGTATATGTGTACGTGGATATCTATGTGTATGTGTGTTATATGCTGTCTATTTGTGTATATGCACATGTGTGTATAAGTGTGTGCACGTGTCCATCACGTGTGTGTATAAATGTGCGTGTGTGTGTATGTGTGTGCACACACACATACACCCTGGATGCCCCCTGGAATTGCCCATCTGGACTAGAGAAGCAGGAGGTGGGACAGCCTCCAGGACCCGCTGGCTCACACATGAGGATGGTCCCGAAGCCCTCACTCTCCCTCATCCCCCCGGCAAACTGCGTCACACCCAGAATGCGTTTGAGAGCCACACCCTCTCAGCAGGGCTCTGCCCCCCCCACCCCCACCCCGTGCGCTGCCCACAGCTGGTCTCCACCCAGCAGCCAGAGCTCCTGTTCCAACGTGGCTTCGTAAGGGCAGATCCGGAGCCCCCGTGACCCCTGTGTGCTCCCGAGGGGAGGAGGCCCAAGGGCGGGCAAAGACTTGGGCACGGTGGTCACATCAGCTCAAGTGCAAACCACCCAGACGCCTGTCAGCAGGTGAACGGGTGGACAACAGGTGGCAAGTCCATACAGGGGGACGTGATTTGGTCATAAGAAGGATGAGTCCCGATAGACGCCCCAGCACAGGTGCAGTTGAGAACACTAGGCTCAGTGCGGGCGGCCGTCACAGCAGTTCAGGGTCCCGTTCCTGCGAAAGGTCCGGGACAGGTGACGTGTAGAGATAGAAGGCAGCTCAGTGGTCTCCAGTGCTGGGGTGTGGGGAGATGGCGAGTGACTGTGATGGTGGAATGTTCTGGAATTAGGTGGGGGTGATGGTGGCATAGCTCTAGAAATGAACTAAAAACCACCGTGGCTTGTGCTTGCAATGGGTGGGCTGTTTGGTATATAAATTATATTTCGATTAAGCTATTGGGAAGAAAGCCTGGTGTCCAGGCCCCCAGCTCCCACTGCATGAGGAGGGGACCCCCCGGCCCCTTCACGTTCACACCCCTGCCCGTCTCGCCCCTGCTCTCCTCCCCTGGCGCCCTGCCCGGTGATTCTGCACGGCGCCTGTGTGCCCTCCCCCTTGGCCCCCGCCCCCTCCAAGCTGGCGTCCTCTCGGGTCTCAGCTCAGGAGCCACCTCTCCGGGTATCAGTTGTCTCAAGCGATCACCCTGCTCTGCTCCCTGCACAGATAGCCTCTGAAACTGCCCCCTTCGTTGACGTGTTTGCTGTCTGCTGCCCTCCACGGGAGGGGACACTCTGTAGCAGACAGGCATCTGTTGGCTTGCGGCTCTGCACCCAGCGCCTGGCGCACAGCAGGTACCCAAACCGTGCTGGATGAATGGGCATTGAGTGGCAGCATTGGACGTGCCTGTCTCGCCTCGGACAGGATTCTGAGGCTGCCCACGGGGTGCGCACCTCGTGGTGTGGACAGGAGACGTGCCTTCCTGGTGCAGGGCGAAAGACCACACGGCGTCCAGGAAACACTCCCGGAGGACAAGGAGGAGGGTCCCCCGGACCGCCCTCCCCACGTGAAGTCCGCTCAGGGGCTGCCCGAGCCTTCAGTCGCCGTTAAGTGTCAAAGACCTGTCAAGAGAGGCGAGAGGCGTTCCGCGTCTTCTTAATAAGCACGGTGGCCGCGACAGTGCTGCCGCGGGAAGCTGATGAGATCAAGCATATCTGAAGATGCCCTCTGGCGTGGGGGTGACACCTCCGCGAGGGCCGAGAGCAGAGGCCGCGTGGCTGTGGACAGATGTCGACGTATTTCTATCGATTCTCCCCCCAGCGGCCCAGCCAGCGTGCGAAGACGAGCGGGGCCGGGTCAGCGATTTTGTCTGCGGTCCACGTGACGGTTGAGTTGCCGCTGTCTGGTCCAAGGGAGATCGAAGGTAATTACGTTCGCTTTGTTCGAAAACTTAGGAGTAAGGCGCGTACGAAGCTCTTTAAGATGCCAGACGAATCGATTGGTTTGATATTGAGAAATTTTAATCGCAGTTTCTCGGTGATGTACAAGGTGTGGTTCCTGGAGGGCACAGTGAGTCTCCCCTGCGCCTCCTCCCGGGCCCGGAGCCAGGGGCTCACGGCTTGCTCCTGGCAGCGTCTGGGGTAAAGCTGTAAAGTGCTCTTGCGTCTGGTTCCTTCAAGGGCGACCTTGGTAGTGGCTGGCCACCGGCCACTGTCTCTCCCTGCTGGTGACTCTGTCTCTGCCTCTCCGATCTGGTTAGAGTCCTCGAGGTAGATGCAGGTGTCTGTGGACAGACGGCCCCGACTCAGTCTGTCGGTCTGTCTTCTGATAAAAGCAGCCACTCCATCCCGCCCCCAGCACGGTCGCCCCCGAGCGACTTGCCTGCCAGTGAGGACGTCTGCCTTTTCCTCGTTATCTGGCCCAGTTCTGATGCCGTCCTGGGAGGAGGTCCTGCTCTGTCGATCACCCCCACTGGGGGCATCTCCTTTCCGGGGCGCCTCCCCCCGTCCCCGCCTGCCTCAATCCCACGAGACCCAAACGGACCCACCTCCCTGCTGTGAGGTCCAGAGGATCGTGTCAGCTCACCGAGCCTTGTCTTCTCTCTCCGGTGGGGGTCCGAGCAGGACCCGCCTCACTCACTGGCCAGCTTGCGGATGCGGTGTGGTGACGTGTGCGTCACACATGGTGCCGTGCCCGGCACACGGTAGGTGTGCTTCCTCCCCTGCCTCCTCCGGCATCAGCAGTGCTGTGGCGAAATCCGAATGCCCCACCCTGTCTCCTTCGGGGTCTGTTACCTCCTGGCACCTGTTCCCCAGCACAGCACGTGGTCTTCCTTCGGTCCCTTCTTGGTCCCCTCCCAGGAAGGCCTTTGCACGGGCCTCTTCCCGTCTCCCTTGGTCGTGCCCATCCCGCGTGCCTGGTAGGTCCTCACTGAGTATTGCGGGGGAGGAGGGAGTGCCTCCCGGGATTCTGTCCATGCGGAGACCGGCTTCTTTTTTAACAGGAACCAGGGGAGGCTGCCGGTGTGGAATCTCCACTCCTTCCTGCAGAGGGCAGGTGGCCCCGAGTCACTGACACTCAGCTGACTCTGAGGTCCCAGGGCCTGATTGCCCTGTGTTCACTATGAGACCTTGTAGGTAAAGGTCTCTCTTCCCTTCCTCCCATGGCAACAAAACCCTGTAGCGGTGAATCCACTCACACGTGGAGGTGAGGGCAAGCGGTCTGGGGGGCACGGAGATTCTGGCCTCAGTCGGGCCGATGGGAAACAGCCACGCCCCTTCGGTCTCTGAGGCTGACAGCTTGAGAAAACGGGTGAGGGGTGGAATCCCGGCTCCGCTCTCCTTGCCCTGGGTGAGCCACCGTTGCTCTCTGAGCGGCCAGGGCTCCACTGTGAGGGGGGGGTGGTCCAGGAAAATGCCTCCCAGGGATGCCTGAGAGGCTGATGAGTCGTTTCCTGGCTATGGCTGGCACACTGCTTTGTCGGGTGGTGGTGATGATGGTGATGATGATATAGGTGAGGATGAGAAGGAAAATGATAATGAGGAGGGTGACGAAGAAAATAATGGTAACAATGATAAAGAAGATGGTAATGATAACGATGGGGATGGGGATGACAGTGTTTAGATAGAAGGGTGTCCCTTCCACTCTTTCACACCATGTGCTCCCCGTTTGGAAGGCCTGACGTCCCATTCCATGACTTCTGTCATCTTTGATATTTCTGTTTCTTTGAGCTGTGAGTTTTCCCTTCCTGTGTGTGCTTTCTCCTACTCTCTCAACCCATGCTGCATCGATGATTTGCACTGCTGTGAGGGTAGGAGTGGCACTTCCTTCTTCCTTCCTTCCTCTGGTAATTTTGCAGTGTGTGAGTTTCTGCCCCGGAGTTTTTAGTTTTCTCAAACTGCAGGGGGTTAATTAGTTTGGTTATCTCATAATGCCATTATAGTTTTCTTATTAACTGGGCAAATATCCAAGGACTCCTATTCTTCGTTGGGGTCTTTTGCAAGGTTTTGGTCACAGGGCTGGGCGAGCGGGTGGTGGGCTTGCAGGGCAGCCACGGACTAGGAGAGATTTGATCGTTGGAATCACCTCTGGCTGTCCCCAAGAACGCCATGGGGCTAGGTTCACCCTTTTGGTTTGACCAAGGAGAAGAACACCAGCCGTTTTGCAGAGCAGTGGTTCAACCTTTGCCTTTCTATGCACTTTGCTTCAAAACTCATTCAAAAGTTCAAGCTATCGAGATACTTTAAGGAGAGATGTTGGGGAAAGGTCGAGGAGAAGAAAACAGAGGTTTAGAACCAGAAAAGTCTGTTTGTGCACCTAGGACCTCAGAGGGGAACATTCCGTCTTGACGGATGGAATGGTTGTAAGGCTCGGGCAAGAAATAGAGTAGGAGGACGAGGATGATAAGTCTTCTCACCGTGAATTCGTGTCCTCCTGAAGCATGGGGACCAGAGAATTGGCCAGGCCACCACAGGGCTTCGGGGCTGGGCTCTTCCTCCCCCTCAGACCCTGGCGCGTCTGCCCATTTCTGAGTCATCTGTGCCTCTCCACACTCACTGACCATTACTGTTCATTTTCAATAATCGTTTCAAGAGTTGCACAACACCAAAGATTTTAGTTGAAATTGGAGGGAGACCTTTTAATTATACTAATGGTTCTCCAGAAAGTGTTTGTTCTTTAATCATTAAACTATCCTTGGGGCCAAAATAACAGCATCGGAAGACTGAGCATCTTAGAGGAAATCTCATCCTTCGCTTTATGTGCATGGAAGTCCTAAAGCGAATTCGCTGCTTCTAGGTGTATCCCCTGGAGACATTCTTGAACACATCCCCATGGAGAACACACGGGGCATTTACTGCTGTATTGTTCAAAATGGGGTGGGGGGGGGAGGAACAAAAGCAAACAGAAGAAAACCAAAATGTCTGATGATAGGAGAATAAATATGTAAACTGTGATATATTCAAACAGTGTGATTCTGTGATAAACTGTGTATCCGTGTCCCCATGGATAAATGTCTAATATAATGGTATACAAAAATTGCAGAATGATATTGACTAAATGGTACCATTTAGATGATGTTTTGAAATACCCTCAAATATATTTGATCTATTCGATCAAATATATTCGGATTATATGTCCATGCGGAACAAAAGCATGGGAATGAAGAGAGGAGACACAAACCAATTTCCAAGTGGTGGTTTCTGCCTTGCCAGAAGAGGCCAGGACGGAGGAGGGTGGGCCCAGGGAGCTCCCACTGGGATGTGTGGTCGTTCCTGGAGATCTGAAGTGCGTATGGCGTGTGCCCTCATTTGTTCAATTAGGTGGGGTGAGTGTGTGTGCGTGTGTGTGATTATTTCTTACACTTTTTTTTGGTTTTGAAGCGTTTCGTCGTTAAACGATACGGACTTGAAGAGATTTTATGTAATTGGTCTTGAACAAGAGGCCCTCTCAGAAGAAGTGGTCTAGATAAAAACTGGCTCATGTTGGACTCCGCGAGGCAGACTGTGGGAATTCGCAAAGGATTCCAAAGCAGATTGGGACACACGCGTTGCGGGTCCTTGCCTCTCCCCACACCTGTTACGTGGACACCCTGGGGCTTCCTCGAGCTCAGACCCCTTCCCTGCCAGGCATAGCTGGGCATCGTACGGCTCGGGGATTTATCATCTGATGCAGCATTTGAGAAGGGCTCCTCCCCAGGCTGGATCAGAGCAGTGAATCTAGAGCAACCAATGCAGGATGTTTGAGGGGAAAAGCCCTCTGAATTAGTCACAACCTTTAAAGAGTTATTTGCTTGCAGATTTTAAATGCCATCTCATTGCTTCCGAGTTCATTTTATGAATATAAAGAGTATTAACCGAGTTTAAGAAGATGAGTTAATTAAGAAATCATAATTCCCAGAAAGCCTCTTTGACATAATTTAAAATCCCAGGTAAGTGTAATCCCATCATTAAAACCTGAAATTGAATGGGAGACTGGAAAATACTATGTGACTGTACGATACGAGGAATCCCAACGAGAGGGTCCAGGGGCAGGGAGGAAGAGTGAGCGAGGGAGGGAGGCCAGCCGCTTGTGGAGGAGGGTTGGGGGTTGGCACAGACTCATTCTGGCCCCGAGGTCGTGGAAGCCAGCCGTCGATGTCCAGGAGATGGTTTTCCACGAACGTACAGAGAAGTCACTCACACCAGAGCCTTCCGGTGTGGGCCACACGCCAACGCTCCAGTCGACTGCACAAGGAACCAAGGAACTCACTTGGGCTAGTGAGCCAAGGCCGGGCGCCCGTCTGTTGGGGATATCGTGAGAGGGGTCTGTCCGCGGGATGGCATTTTGGATTTTCTAGAACTGATTCTACGCAGACTTGTGTATTGAAGTTACTCATCCTTCGGTAACTGCTGGGCCAGGAATTTAGAATATGCCATCAAGGAAACCATGGTTCCTTGCCCTTTTTGGTTATGTTTGCTGCCGTTTCCTTATAAAGCCCTGCACGCTGGGTACAAATCATCCTGTCTAGTGCGTGGCCCTGTGAGGGCTGCACTGGCCAAAGCTGCGTGTTCGGGTTTAGTCTGTGAACTCTGAGATGCTTCTTGTGTCTTCCATGGGACCAGACAGTTTCCCATCGGGCGGCAGCAGCCTGAGGTGGTCCCGTGAAAGGGAGTGAGATAAACCCCGGGTCTGTCTGCCCCCTTCTCCGGAAAGGCAGGATCCCTTGACACGCTTCTGTGCTCAGGGTGATGCGGGGGAAGCACCAGGCGGAGGCTCCCCGTTGAGTGGCCGGTATTACGGGCGCCTCTGTGCAAGTTCCCACGTTTCCGAGGAAGGACCTCGCTGGTGGAGGTGCTGCCGTTGGCAGTCATTGATCGGTGGGGGGCAGCGCTCAGCACGAAATGGGGCACATCACTTTGCCCCGTAAATGTCAGTCATTGTCACTGTTTTTATCGAGCTATAACTTCAGCTGTATAACTGGAGACATCCATGACCCCGGTGACCGAGAAAACGATCTTCCGGTGAAATACTGACCAAATCAGAGAGCTGGGGAACAGCCAAAACATGGCCTCACTGCTGTTTGCTGACCTGCCAGGAGAAGGCTGCACGCGCTTGCGTGCGATGTAGCTTATCGAACGTAAACTTAGGTTAAGGAAGGAGATCGGGACTCTCAGCCGTCTTGGACACTGGCTGATGAGTCCGCTGGCAAATACATCATTCCACAGCCGACGCGCTTTCTTCGATGGTGAACACGGTTGTGGGCTGATGGCTGTGTGCTATTAACAGGAGGCTGAGTAATCGGAAGTGGCTGGCAGAGGTCTCGTAAACCCATACGTTGCTCGCGTGTTCAGAGCCATTTTTCATGCACGGCGTCTTCAAGGCGAGAGGGAGAAGGCTGTATAGCGATGGACCGGAGACCGAGTGTGCAAGGCTGGGACACGCCAGCCTCATCCGAGCAGGCTCCAGGGTAAGTATTTTCTAGGGACGAGCGGTGCCTTTTCCTGCCTGGGGCGCTGGTGGATGGCAGGGTGCACACTGAAGCCTGATTGCTTAATCCAAGGATCTGGAATTCATAAAACTCTTCAAAGTGCATAAGGCCGCCGTCTGTGAGGCCTGCTGGCAGTGGTGACGTTGTGTAGGATTACGGATTACTGTCAGCTAGGCGCCTCGGGTCTGAAGGACGGCGAGCCTCAGCTTCCCGGGAGAACGCGGATTGTAACCATCGGGCAGTACGGTTCAGACTGTTTGCTCTGCCGTGGTGGAAGGATGGACGGGGAGGGAGGACGGCCCCGCACGACCACCCCTCCGGTCATCTCTGAACTTGAAAGCACTTCCCTCACAACCACGGGGCCTGTGGGCACCTGGTTAGGAGCAGCAGATAAATTCCCGGGTGGATAAATTCTGCCTGGCATTCCTGGCCAGATGTAAAGTGAAATTTACCCAACTGTACAGTTAGCCTTTTTTTTTTTTTTTAAAAAGGAATTTAAGGATCCTGAATATTTGAAATCCTCCCTCCTTGACCCAACGCTGTCAGATTTGCGTTTTCTCTGGCCCTCACAAAGGACCTCACTGACCCCTCAGAAAACGGGAGTGCTGCCCTGCCTGCTTCCTTGGGGGGCACACAGACTGGGGTGTGGGGTCATCGTAGGGCTCTGCTGGGGGGCGGGGGCGGACTGTGCCTGTTTGGAAGGCACGGTGCTCTCGAGGAGTGTTTTCTGTCGGCACGTGTAACGTGGAAAAGTAGCTGAGTGTCTGGTCTAGGCTGGAACGTGAGACCCAAAATGGTTATGAATTAAGGTAAAAGAAACTTCAGGTTAGCCGTCCTTGCCAAAAACGAATCTTCATGCAGATTGTATCAAGAGCTTGGCTGGGAGCCAAGAACATGAGAAGAGCAATATTTAACTAGAACTCTTGAACGGTTCTGCGGGAAAATGCGTGTGCAGGTGTGCGCGCGCGGATGCCGTGTGTCCGTGTGAGAACCTAGACCGATCGCATCCAACAGGTGGGACATGTTCAGGAAGCTAGTACGTGCGTGTAAGACCCTGCGGCAGGAGCTTGCATAATTATTCCCCAGTCTCCCTGCCCTCTGCGCCCCACTCCAGCATAAAAACCTTCGATCGCTCCCGTATCGCTCCGCGTCAGTGAGTTGGGGCTGACCACCACGTGACCCCACTCGGTCCCGAGGAGAAGGTGTCTGTCTGGCTCGCAGACTTGTTGTGGGTCTACTTCGTGTCGTCTCCACTGTGGCATCCTGGCCAAAGTTGTTAATTGTCTTCTTGTAACTATGACTTGCCGAGGATTGATTTTGGATGCATGATTCCCTAGGCTTTATGACCCAAGATGGCATGTGCCATTGTGTCCACGTCACGTGGCAGAGTGCCCATCACTGCCGTGACAGTCACGCTGGCTGGAAGAGTGCCCAAGGCTAGACTCTGCAGGGGCGGAGATGAAAAATACCCCAACGGCGAGAGGCTCCCTGAGACACAGACTCGACTCAGACGTAAAGCAGTGTGTCTGTGTGGAGAGTGAAGACAGCAGAGTCCGGGAGGAAGAACGACTCTGGACGAAGCCATGGACACACGACAGACCTTAGCGGGTGCCAAGGACTTCCCCAAAGTTCTGTGAGAGCAGAAATGGGAGGCAGAGGGAGGGCCCGACAGAGGGAGAGGAGATCATGCTGGCCTCGTAGGACAGGGGGTGCACCCACCAAATGGTGCCTTGCTCTTTGTCCGTGTTTTGTGCTCTTCTTTGAAGGGTCCTGCTCTCAGGGTTGCCCCCCTCCCCAGGATCACAGCGAGGGAGAGCCCACTGATTACGCTCTCAATGTGCACGTCTGTCCTGCTTTGGGAATTGCTTAGCTAGTCTGTCGGGTTTCCATATTTGTTTGTCATTCTTCTGTCCACATTCCAAAAGGATTTGATGTAATTTGCTATAAAACACAGATATATGTTGAGGTTGTTAAAATGGAGAGAGAGAGAGAGAGAGAGATGGAGAGAGAGAGGAGAGGAGAGGAGAGGAGACACAACTCAGGGAAATTCTGTGTCTGTTCCTTTCTTGTGAATGTCCTCCAGTGTTCTTGGTTTTAGGTTTGCCATTTTTCCCGGTGACAAGGTAGCCAGGGGCCACTCTGCCGATTCACGAAGAAGGAAGGGGTTGCTTCTCCTGTGGCTCATTAATTTATAAAGTTTTATATGTCCTGACATTTCTCGTGTTAGGTTTTCATTGTCGTTTTTGGCTGAGTCCTTGCTTCCTAGCGTCTTGTGTTCAATTTTAATATTTTAATTTCTTGGTTATGTCTACAGTGCTAACACAAATTCATAGACGCACGCTCAGAATAAGGCTTTCTGTAAGTTTAAAATTGGTAATACGAAGTCAGGGACAAAATCGGGAATTATGGGACACTTAATCACTGGTAGTAATCACTACTAATTTACGGGTAGAACAGGGACCCAGCATGAGTCAGTGTAAGATTCTGCTGGGTAATGAGAAAGACTGTACTAAGGGTCGAGGGTAGAACGCCTTTGGCCTAGTGATGCTGGGAGCAGAAATGCTTTCTCTGTCCTGATTCCTACCCATGTCTTGGTGAACAAGCAAATTCTTCTAGGAATTAACATTCTCCTGATGAGAAACATAAGTAGATTTGTGCGTGCATTTTGTACCGGTCCTAATTTGTTCCCCTTCTTGTTGACATATTAGTGGATGCATTCGTCCATCCAGGTGGCATTTCTACCCCAGTGAAACGAACAGTGGACGACAGGTGCATCATTTTCTTCTTTTGTTTCTAGCTTTAACACCGCCAATGACACCACCTTGTGATTTCTAACATAGTGAAACCCGAAGTCTCCAGTTTTTAAACACAGTGTTAGCCCCTACAATTCACTAGCCATGTTTCCTTGGGAATATAAAGTGTCACTGGACGGTCAGCGTTTAATTTTTACTCAGCTTAATGTAGTACGGGCTGAAAGAAGTCTGCGTCGTCGAAGAAGCCATTACTGATGGAGTCCCCAGGTGTCAGATCTGTAACAGCAGCGTAAGGCATCCTCACTGGGACACTGCTGATAATTCACACATCTCATTCGACCGAGAGCCCACTCTGCCCGATTTACTTTCAGCTTGAACTGCAGTTACATGAAGGGTTTGAGTAGTCGTCCGTATGCTTGGGAGTTAACTGGAGAGCAAGAAAGACGGCCGCCAGAGCGTCAAACATTGGCGTCTCCTTCTGGAGGAGGGGCCCCTGCACTCTGAGTCAGCTCTGTGTGTAGGGAAGGGTGGGCTCCAGGCTGGAAGGAAAGACCTGGGAACTGAGCGAAGTGCTCTCCAAGGTACTTGTTTCTTCAGGGTCACCGTTCAGCAAGCTTTGAGCTTCCATCCAACAAAAGTTTACTGAGCTCCTGCTTTGGACCCAGGACTTCCCTAGGCTTTTCTGCTTGTATTCTCCTTTGCTCGTGGAGTCACCTTCCGGAAGGAGAGGCAAAAGCCCTCAAGTAAATACACAGGCAAGATGATTTCATGTAGGAGAGCGCTATGCAGAAAATAAAGCAGGACGGTATGATGGGGACTGCTTTGCTGCAGAAGACTGAGCTCCGGACAGGTCCTGGGGGGCAGGGTCAGGCCTTGGGGCTGAGCGTTTCTGGAGGAGGGAACAGAGGCAGAGGGTGTACCAGAAGTCCTAGAGGGGCAAGGCGGTCCCAGCGGCTGGGCACAGTGAGTCAGAGGAAGGAGGCTGTCCGCAGATAGGGAGACCGACAAGGAGTTTGGGGTCCATGCTTAGTTGGGAGGCATGTCAACGCCTCCACTGCCTGCAGAGAATTGGGTTGTAGGAGCGGGAGTGGAGCAGGGATCCAGGCTCACTAGCAGAGTCTCGTGCAGGTGGGAGGCATGGTGACTGCATTGGGAGAGGACAGAAGTCCTGTTCATTCCATAGCCAGGTGGCTGGCCAGTCTGCCCCCCTCCTCTCCATCACACATCCCAGACGGAGTAATTCACCAGCTTTTCTTGTTGCCCCAAAGATGGGCACGGCACGTGCATGTAAAAAAAACACATATCACACGGTTGTTTACCTAACATTTCATCTTCCAGGACCCCGTTTCGTCCTGGCCTCGTGGTAGGAACCCACAGCACCCCTGACTCACTGACTCTGGTTATTGGACCCCGACATTATTGGGGCCAACCCCAAAGCTTCATCCCCTGCGTGGCCCCAGCACCCTCTCTTTAGTGTAGAAGGGCCCTTTGGCAAACCAGTCGTGACCTCGCAGCTCAGTGGGCCCACCTCAGTGGTGCCAGCGGGGTCTGTGTGTGACGGCTTACCTGTTTTTAGCAGTATATGTGTGATCAGGTGAGCAGCCACCTTTTTCAGATTGTTCTAAATGTTCTTACTTGGATTTTGCTTAAAAGAAGGAAAAAACACAAACTATCAACACATTTTTCCTTTTCCATACTTTACCAAAGAGGAAAAAAATGTAACAGGATATCTACTCCCACGATTTTTCCTGTGGTGACTCAGGATGATGACAAATCTCAGAGGGGAGTGTTAATGGCAGCTGTCAGTGTTATTTAAGATGAACTAGAGCTTTGCCGTCTCCTGCGGTATGAGCTCTGAGAGAGGCCCTGAGGGTTGCTCCCACCGGTCATACACCTGCCAGTCCGCCGCTCGTCCAAGATGAGACTCACAGGTGCTCACAGGGCAAGGCGAACCCTGCTTGGGTGTCCGTGAAGCATCTGCTCACCTTGCTTTGTCTTAGCACAGTGGTATACGCTGTGCAAACACAGGCGAATGGGGGCCTGTTCCAAACTGAGAAAGTCTCTTGGGGAGAAGGGAGGGCTCATGCCTTATCACAGCCTTTCTGTTAGGTATTTGCTTTATGCCGTGTAGCCCTGGGACCCAAGAAAGCCTCTTGGTTTGGGAAGAAGCCGTCGGTCTCCTCCGCTGCGGCTGACTTGTCTGATTGGGAGCTGGGACCTAGGTATCTGCGGTGTGTGAGCACGGGTGTTCATGTTGTGCACACGGTCATCAGATTATCCCGCGGCTATCCCGTAACTAGAGGTCACCCCTCACGTGGTTAAAGAGGAGTCTGGACGCCCACGTACGTGCTTATTGTGGAGAACCTTCCTCCGTGTACGGCTGACCCTCTGTCTGGTATGGTGACCTCCCACTGCCCCATTTTTCCACCGTAATGCTAAATATTCGTGCATCTGAATCGACTGAGTCTGGAGAGAGCAGGAAGCTGGTTGTCCTCACCACAGAGGAGTTACTAACAACTGTCCTCTCTTGCCAAATGTAGGAAGATTGAATTCTGCCCAGACTTTCTGTAACAGACCTTCCGGTAACAGCATCATTTTGGTTCTCTTTTGTTTCCTTTTACCTCCTGTATTTAAATGATCCAGAATCCGTTTGCACCTCATGGTGGTTTTTGGTTTTTTGGGGTTTTTTTGTTTGTTTGTTTTTTGGTTGGAGACTGACTCCCCTGGGGCAGGGTGGACGAGTGTGGGGTGAGACTTCAGGAAATACAGAAGGACGTGTCATGTCAGAGGTGACAGTCCCAGCTTTCAAATAAGCCGGCGGACGACAGCTAGTAACTGCCTCCCGTTTCCGGTGCGGAAGGGCAAACCGTTTGGATTTTTTTATATAATTGACACAGGGTCTTAAAAACTCCTGTTTTTTTGTTTTTACTTTTTGTTTTCAAGCGGCATTTTTGGAGAAAAGGCACAGAGATGTGGGGCCCACGCCTCCCTGGGACGACAGGGCCTGGCTGCCCAGACCCTTCCGTGAATGAGGAGGGGAGAAGGAGGGCCACACTTTATCACAGTCTTTCCGTTACATATTTCGTTCATGTGGTATAACCCTGGCATGCAGGATCCAGGATTTCCAGGATTTTGTGCATAAAAAGTCATACTGGGTCACGGGGCAGGGCGCCTCTTGCACGGAACATGCACCACCTCCCTGGAAGCTGCCTGGGTCCAAAGGGCCAAAGTGTTGTCATCGCAGACAGTGACGGGTGCAGTTGGTGGCTCTGGGGACAAAGAACTAAGCACGCACCCATTCTGCCTGTCTTCAGAGCAGCGCCTCGCAGGCTCCCGCCACGCGTGGGACGTACCGTGTCCCGAGGTGGCACCACCTTGATCGCTGGCTCACGGTTGCTGTGAACTGAGTCGCAGGGACGAGACACCCTCTTGAGGTGTGAGCCAGTTAATTTACACAGTGGGTGAGGACAGATCCCTCCAGGCCGTCGCACCCCTCCGTTGGCCGTGGGGAGACGCGGTGTTGGCTGGGTGCTGGGCTGGCTGGCTGGCTGGCTGGCAGACTCGGGGTGCAGACACCTCCGCCAGGGGGGTGCGGGGCGAGGAGCTGCGGCTCTCCGAGCTCCACGACGGGGAGCCCCGTCTGGGGGAGCACCGCAGTCACGTTCGTGCACGGCTCAGTGGGGGCAGCCTTGCCGACCGGACTGTGCGGTGAGACCCTCCAACATGAAGCACGTGCTGGAATAAAAGCCAGCGTAGGAGGCCTCTTCGGGTCACCTCTTCTGTGATGTAATTCTACTGCAGGCAGTGAACTGAGGTCTGCCTCCCCTTTAGCTGACTGACATCACGGAACCTTGTGACTTTTTTGGCCTCTCGCTCCCGCTGCCCAACGGTAGAGTCGGTTTCCCCATCGTCGCCTATCTGGACTTTCTTCTCCTTTTCTTTCTCGGCGAAGCGCATTCTGATCTTCACGAGTGGTAACCGTCGATAAACGTGTTTCTTAATGTTTGTAATTGAAGTAACGGCATTATTTTATCGTTGTTCTGGAATCCAGGTGAGAACTGAAACTTAGAGACGCGTGTTGGTAACACGGCAGTTGACGAGTATCCTGTCTAAAAGAGCAAACAGCAGATGTGTCCCAGGTGGCGGGCTTGCCTACATCAGAACTTGTTCTGGCGAGTTCTGTTAGAATGTGGCTGATATCCTCGTCGTAGTAGTTTACGCGTGCTAAGCTTGAGAAAGATCGGCTTGACGGTTACTCTGGAGCCTGTTGTTCTAATAAACGTTCCCTTTGGAACTGGGAAAAGCAAAATGAAGCACGTGCTAAGGACAGGGCCACCGCATCAGGGCACTTTGCAGAGGGACACAGCACACTCGGCCCGGCAGAGCCCTGACCCGGCCCCGCGTGGGACGCCCCCCATGCTGGGAGTCGACCTGACCACCTGTCTGCCCTGTCTGGGGACCGTCGTCTAAGAGAGGAGTTGGGGACCTCTGAGCCGGGACAGTTGTGCCCCGTGCTGTCTCCACCCGAGGTCAGCGGAGCCCTGCCCCAGGCCACTGCCCTCGCCCTCTGCTGAGGGGCTCCCTTCATGTGGCCTCAGGAGAGGCCCTGTCTCGAGTGCACAAACCTGTGGTCCTCATAGGAGATGTGACGCTGGGAACCTGCCTGTTGGTCTTCTGTATTTTCTAGAAGTAGCTTTGACAGGAAACTCTGTTCGAACCGGGGAGTGAGTCACAGAAGGCAGAGAACACGCTTCAAGCCGGAGGTGGTCCCTGCATAGACCCTGTTCCCTCGAGAGACATCGGTACACCTGGGCCAGGCCTGCCGTGGTGGCTGTGGTGGCCGTGGTGGTGGCCCTGCTGGTGGAGGGGCTCTGGGGGTCCGACGCGAGTAAGCCTGCCGCCTCCCGTCCCCTCCGTCCCCCAGGCAGTCCCATGACAGGGACTGTCACGTGGTGGTCACACCGTGACCAGGTGGTCACGTCTGTTTCAGACACTGGAGGGGCCAGGCCACACGCGGGCAGAATCTGGGCTCGAGCTGCCCTGTCTGCCCGCCACCTGGGTCGCCGGCGTGGGCTCAGCCTCCTGGTCGTCCTCAGGGCCGCGGGCTGAACAGCCACCTCTCGAAGGCTTGCTGTAAAACCACGCACAGTCGCTAAACTCTGAAGAAGCAGACAGATGTGGAGCAGGCCTGTCTGGGAGTTTCTGGACACTGTGAGAAGTGACGTCTCCCCCACTTTATCCAAAGTGTGACTACAGCTTCTTTAAAAACAAAGAAACAGCACGCAGTTGAAATGAGACCTGAGAAGGGTGTACATCGGCCGTTTGTGGCCTCAGTTCGGTGACATGTCCCTGGCCGGTGTCTGGGCACGGTACGTGTGCTTTCAGGGGGTTCCCGTCCCAGGATGAAGACATGTGACCCCCCCCCCACAGGGGTTTGACCTGTAGGATATGGAATAATTCTGTTCTCTTGCTGGTGCACCCCATGAGTAGTAGAAGACTGAATCGTCATTGTCAGACATGCAGTCAGGCAGACCCTAAGGGCTCCCCGTGTCCCCCATCGGCTCCCCTTGGCACCCTTCCAGGGTATTTCCACAGGTACATCACCCTAGGTAAATATTTTAGCGCAAATGGAATTTGTTATACATGCGTTTCCGCAAGCTGCTTTTTAAATCTCCTTGGAGAACATGCGTTATCAGAACATACGGGTTTACTTTCTTTTAAAAATTGCAGGGTATCCCATAGGTTGAGTATCCTACTAATTTATTTAGCTAGTATTGAGGACATCGAGGTTGTTGCCTTCCTTGTTCCTTATTAGACTGATGTCTTTCTCCATTGTGGTGAACTCCTCTAAAAATGGGACACACATAGCTAAATTGCCCTTAAAAATGGCTTCACTCATTTAAATGCCCACTGAGAATACATGAATGTGTTCATTCTGGGAAGCCTCTCCAGTACTTGGTACTTTCGGCCCTTTTCGTTTCTGACCATCTGGTAACTAGAGCATTATATTATTTAAAATTTCTGGTTCCCTGATAACTAGTAGGTTTGAACATGTCACGTTTTATATGGCCCATTTGTAATTCTGCATAGGTGAATATATTCCTTGGGGCGGTTTGGCTTTTTCTTATTGATTCGTAGGAGCTCTTTCTATATGCTAGACGTCGATTCCTTATTTGTTACACATGTTATGTTTGTTTTCTGGCAGTCAGTTGCCTGGCTTTTTTCTGGTCTTCTCCGTTCTTCTGAACAGCTCAGCAAGTAACCTGACACCCTATGAATGTGTGAAATGCTGAGGGCAAGAAACGGGGCCTATTTTCCACTCAGACACACAGGTTGGAGGACCCTGGAAACCTCGAAACTTCACAGAGCAACCTGCCAAGGAGATGAGCTGTCTCCCTGTGTCCTGCTGGACTGCCAGGTGCTCAGGCTCGACTCGGGCCCCTGGGGACCCCGACTGTGTTTTCATGCTCTCCCACCACTTCTGGGACAGAGCACTGCCTTTTCTCACCCAACTCTGAGTAAATGAAGGGCCAGACGTTCGGAGCTCCCCTGCTTCTCAACCTGCTTGGGTCTCTCTGGTTTTCTGCCCCACCGAGCTCTACGTCTGGACTTTGCCCTCATTCTCGGTGGGTTTCTCCAGCCCATAAATGACAAACCCGCTTCTCCTACGAGTGGAAGCAAAGCCTGGTCAGCTGGTGGGAGGGGCTTGCTCACAGTTGGGGTGTGGCCCCTGGGGGTTTGAAGGCACCCAGGCCTGGACCACGCAGCCACTGGCTTTCTCCCTGAAGCGAGCATCGCTTCCTCCGGTAAAATTAATTCCGCACGCTGGGGCCTCACGGACTAGTCTTCACATGAAGCTGGATGCTGTTCCCCGGGGTGAGAGTGGACGCCGTTCCCACCAGCCACTCCTCCTGCCGTCCGGCTTTGCGTTCAGGGCCGTTCCACCTTCTTCTTCTCCTCCTCCTCATTTCTTAAAAGAACTTTTGATTGTCCTGTAAAAGCTGATGCTGTGTCCTGATTCGCCTCGCGCGGGACGGGCCACTTCAGAAACATCTGAAAAGGAGGTTGCGACTTAGCTCGGCTGCTTTTGGGGAACTTCTCTTTGAGGACGATAGAGAACAGTGATGTCTTCACCCCGTCAGCCCCGCCGTGTGTTTAGGGGGCTTATTTTCAGTTTTACTGTTGGAAGACTTTGTCTTCCTGCGTTTGGGTGTGGGGAGTAAAGAATTCACGGCGACGGTGGTAACCGAAGATTCTGTGATGCTGGTTTCTGACCAGGGGTGATCGTGCCCTCAAGGGACGTTTGGCCGTGTCTGGGGACGTTTTTGGCTGTCACCACCAGCATCAAGTGCACACAGGCCAGGGGTGCTGGTGAACATTTTCCAGGGCTGGGGAAGCCCCCCACCCCCCAGCCGAGGCCCCGAGGTCAGCAGGACGGGGCGTGGGCACCCCGCTGCTCCGTGGAACTGGGGTGTTCTCCAGATAGTGGTGGGCGGGGGAGAGCACGAGCTTGGCCGGAAGGGGCTCCAGGGGGCCACACCCTTGTCGCTTGAGTTCCAAGCCTCCGTCACATCAGCACCTGAGCCTGCTCCCTGGTACCCCAGCTGGAGAGGAGTACCCACCAAGCTGGGTCTTTGCGAACGTCATCAGAATGCGTGGTTGAGTTCAGCAGATGCCTGCAAGTGGCCGGGGCCCAGGAGGCAGTTGCCAACGCTGCTGCTGTTGATATAAGTCAAAGATCAGAATTCAGGGAGAAGAGAGGGCGGCTTTCCGACCTCTGCCTGCCCCGGGGCCCAGATGTGACACATCGTCTATCCCAGCCTGCTGCTCATCCCCGTCTGCCCTCTGCTAGACCCTCCTTTCTGGCCTGGCTACAAGCGGGGGCAGCCGGGACAGCTGACCTTGACTCCAGCCAGCGCCGGGCTTTTCCGGCCTCGGTCAACCCGTTGTCCCCACTTGACCACCCCGCTCCTCGTCTCCGTGAAGCTGGCCAGAAGTATGCTGTGGAGGTGAGGACGGGCCTTTGTGGGGACAACAGAGCCTCCGTCCCCCACTGGCTGTCCGTGCCTGGCTCCCTTACCTACGGAGGCCCTGTTAATTAGGCGTCGTTGGCCACATCGGGAGTCGCACGTTAACATTTTATAGGCCATTTTCTCATAAAGAAAAGCAAAGCCAACGTAATTCTTGCTGGCTTTGGGGTTTTGGCTTCACGCTCAGCACATCTGACGCAGCCACTGTGGGGATAAAATTCCCCAAATGTTGCCGTATCATCGAGTAGCGAGGAAAACGCTCCATTTCAGTTCGTTGAGGAAAGACCCCCAAATCCTTTAATGTCCAGGCAATAAAGAGTGAACAAACCTTCCCTGGAGGACTGAAGGCCCTGAACGGAGCTCTGAGTCAGGAGATGGCCAACACAGGGGAAGTTCGGAAGGCTGGAGTGGGGGCTGGACTCCGTTCTGCCTTTGCCAACATGAAAAGTGGGTGTTTGGATGGAACCGAGGTACCTTCAGCCATTCTGGGGGCTTATCCCCGAGCTTTCCTTTCCTTACCCTCGGGGCTCCGCAGTGACCCCAGCAGGACCAAGGCGGGTGGGGCAGGGTGCACATAAGTGTTCCTCTTGTGGAGGCTTCTGGATCTAAGACACACACAAAGAGCGGAGCAAAAGAACAGGTGCCTCCAGAGTGGGAATGACAGAGTCCAGCCTGAGCTCTTACACGGGCCTTCTCAAGACTGTTGTCTTGCACACACGTCAGCCATCTGCTCTGGTTTAAGAGAAGAAACATGGGGACTGGTGGAGACAGGCCTATAGAGGACACTGAGGAGGAGTAGCTGATAGCTAAGATGGGGAAAAATCCCCTAGACATGTACATATGTGTGCGAGCACACACATTGTCTGCACATGTGTCTTCTATCTACCCATCTACCCGTGTGTGTTATGTATATGTATGTGTATGTGTATATGTATGTGTGTATGTATGTATCATCTTCCACCTCTGTCGGTCCATCCATCCATCCATCCATCCATCCATCCATCCATCCATCTATGCACCTATGTATCCATCCATGCATCTGTGTGTCTGTGATCTACACATCATCCATCCATCCATCCATCCATCTACGTATGCATCCGTACATACACAGACACACGCATACACAGCATTCATAAGAACTGGAAAGTGTTAGGGAGTTTGGGAAATCCCCTGTGTTCTTCACAGCCCAAAAGGACATTGACGTCTATGGAATAAGACGTTGATGGATTGTTCTGGAAATGATCGGGTTGTCAGGAGAGCATCCTGGTGTTTCGGAAGGAATGAAGCTTATCATGCACTTGCTAAAAGTTTGTTTCCAGGATGGCTATACCTTTTTTTTTTTTTTCTCAGAATTTTGTACTTGAAGAATTTGTCTTTGCCTGGGCGCGCTGCTGAGAGGCAGATTGATAAAACATAGCAACGGCATTTATAGAGCATCCCTTGTGTGCCCAATGGTGAGCTAAGACTTCTGCATGCGTTCTCGCCCTGGGGGTATCATCCTTCCCACTGAACTGATGGGGAACCTATCTAGGTAGAGGGTTTAGCATTTTGCCTGGGGTCCTGCAGCTGGAAGGTGGTACATCTGGGTGCTAATGTGTTCTGTTCTGTTCTCTTCGGGCACTTACACCCTCCCGCCTACCATCACGGCCATTCCCTGAGCTGAGAGCCACCGTCTCCCAGGAGACTTGGGGAAATGAGGTCTTTGGCATTGACCCCACCCCAGCTCAGCCAAGAGCCCTGAGAGTCTTTATACCCAATTGTTTACGAGTCCGGCCAAGCGGAGAAATGCAGTGCCCCTCACTCGCTTTAATCCCCTCACCATTAATTGTCTGGCTGCATTTTCTTCAAGAGGTAACAAAGAGTAAAATCCAAGCAGTTGCTTCTGTTCGGCTGGTTGTAAATATTCAGCCAGAATTTGACTGACAGTGCAATCTTATGTTCCCCAAAGCTTGTGCCGTATGTGAATATTTTAATTAGGATTGTAACAAGCTATTGAGAAACTTTGAGCTAAATTGGTTCAGCTGTTTTTGCATTAGTGAAGCATGAAAAGGAATTTTTTTCATTTATTAGAAAATATCCCTTAAAAAAAAAAAAATCAAGCCAAACCAACTGAAAATCAGCCAGTTTGGGATACTTCTTTAAAGTCAGCAGATTGGATCTCGGTTGGGATTAACTGTACACATTTGAAAAATGTGAAATTTAGTTCAAAGAGGTTGTTCGGGTTTTCACTCTTCCCTTTGGCAGCTGCTTGGAAGGGAGAGACAGTTCTGACAGGACCACGTGTTTCTAAGAAAGGAAGGAGGTTGCTGGCAGGTCCAGATTCCTCAAGGTGTCTTGACTTAGGACCCTCCATAGAGGCGAAGGGCTCTCCGCCCGGGGAGATGCTGGGGTGCCTTTTCAGCACGCGGCCCTCATCCCCAGGTTGCGCACCCCCCGCGGCTGGAGACATGGCCGAGACTGCCATGTTGGGCCGCTCCATTAGAAATCCTCCCTGTGCTGAGCTGTGACCTGCCCGCTCGCCTCATCCCCTCACGTCGTGCCTCCTCTTGGACATTGAGCGTCTCTCGTGGCTTTGTCCGAGAGCTTGAGTGAGACAGAAGGACGGGAGGTGGCTGGCTAAGGTCTAAAGCTAAGTCTTGCCATGTTGCCACCACACAGGTGGATGGTTAGGAAACCCCTCGGCTTCTCCGATCCCCACAGCCGTCCCTCCCCTCCGCGGGGCCTCCTGTGTGGGTTCTTCTCCACCCCGGTGGTGATGATCTCTTCACGTCTCTTCTTACCCACTTGTCATGGCCCCGTGTTCCCATCCGTACAGGGGCCGGACAGTCCCCTGGGAGGAACCAGACAAAGCGGGCAGCTCGTGACCCAGAGTAGGGGACCAGCGCGAGCTCACGGCAGCTCAGAATGAAGGCCCAGTGTGGCCAGACCTTCAGATTTTCCATAAGAAGCCAGGAAGCCGGAATGAAACGTGCAATCTCCCATTTTCAAATATCGGCAGCTAATTAAAATGTTTTGCTGACACGCAGTGCGGGCCCCGCAGCGCAGATCCCTCTCCAACAACCAACGAGGACTACAAGCCACTGAGTCGTTTCCAACCTTGATCTTATGGTCCCCAAGGGCAGGACCTATGATTCCTTGTTTCGAGTTTTTGTTCCCTGGAACCCCCCTGCGACACGGACATAACTGGCCACTTGGTAGTTGCTTATAAATCTTTTTTTTTTTTTTTTTTTTTTTTTTGGAAAGAAAAAGGTGTTTGTTTTTGTTAGGTTCAAAATTTAGAACAGTTCTACCTCGTGCTTGGTTTTTCCCAAACGTATGTGCTTTAACTGCCAGTTACCATAAGACGTGCTAATGTCAATGCCTGGGAATTGTCCTCTTGTCTTCCACTGGGGTGACAGATGGGCCGTGAGCCGAGCCAGGGCCAGTGTTTCCCGCGCGAAGGCCTCAAAACCATGGCTGAAGTCTCTCCTTGGACGATCAGCTGGGACGATAAGGGGTGGCTGCTGCCATCTTCACAATCCACCAAATAGGGCTCCCGGGGACTCGATCCTGCTGCCTTTTTGTTCCCGCAGCCCCAGGCCTGCGCCCGCCGCACCAGGAAACCGGTCAGGCTGTCCCCACAGCCCACAGGTGTTTCCTGTTCACTGTGCCCTCCAGGAGGGCGGCGGGAACCCGCGATTTCCCTGCTCTAAGGCCTCCCGAAGGGCCGTTCAGAGCAGGCGCCCCATGAATACTCCGTGAATGAAGGCAGAGCCAACTATGGCTTTCTCAACAGCTCCCTTCCCGTTTCTCCGCCGCCTGAGCGAGGGCATTCTCAATCCGCAGCATTATACTGTCAATTAGCGAGATCTGAAGTCCGTCCAGTCCCTTGTGAACAGATGCACCAGTGTTCCTCTGGGAGAGGGTCAGACTCTGTTTCCCCTTGGAACCCTCGCTTGCCTAGACTCTCTCTTGAGAACACATTCGCTGGGGGTTTGGAGGGCCGGGAGCTGGAGGCTTAAGGCAACAGCGAGCCTGGCCTGGGGCCGAAGACAGTAATTCTTACCAGAGGGAACAATCCCATTAATGCGGGAGCTGAAGGAGAGGAAGACACATAAAACCACATAAAACCATTTGCCCGGCAGGGAGTTGTGCCACCAAGTGCTCCCCATAAATCTCCGCCCGGGGTCGGCGGGAGGGAGAACGTTTCCTCTGTGGTGCACCCAGCCCCGGGCTACGGGACACCCCACATGGAAACGTGGTGGGGGGGGGCGTTTCTAATGAGAGTGTTCACCACATGGACGTCCTTAAACCCGTCAAGGTCAGGAGGGGAAGTCGGGATGTGGAGGCAGCAAGGCAAAGGTGCCCAGAAATCAGCCAGCAAGGAGACGTGCCCGTATTTTACTTGCTGGCAGCCTGAGTTCATTAATTCCAAGGGAAGTTTCTGGGTCAGTGACTTCTCATCTTGGCTTTCTTTTCGTAAAGAAACAATGAACTCACACATCACCACCCTGGGAAGGGCCCTCTTAAGCCTGGTGAGTTCCTTACTCTGTGTCTTATGAGCCCTTTCTGTGGGATGAGAGGAGGCTCGTCACGAGGGTCACTTCCGCACCTGCCCCCAGAATCCTGTGTTCCACGCGTGCGTCCGTGTTTACGTGTGTCTGAGGGTCCGTGTGCGTGCGCTCCCCCCCTTCCCTTTCCTGGGAAATTCTGCAGTTAAATGCACGCAGGCGACGTTCGCTCTAGGAACATCTGCTTTGAAAGTGCCTGGTTCCCGGCGCACGGATGGCCCGTGAACGGAGGCTGATTTGTTGTCGCCGCCCCAGCGCGGGGGGTTCGAAGGGCTCCAGGGGGCTGGGCTGGGGTCTTTGTTCTGTCCCACAAAGTAGTCAATGAGGCATGCGTCCCCAGCAGTGCAAGCCCTCGGTGCCTTCAGTGGGGGGGGGATTTAGAGCCACCCTCTCCGTTCCCACGTTTCATCTCTCAGCGTTAGAGAGAGAGGCGAGAGGGAAGGAGGAATCTAAAGGCTGCGTTTTGCACTAACTGCTCCCATCAGAGTCTCTGGAGCGTCTTGATGAAAGCCAGGTTCTGATGGAGCGAAATGAAAAGAGGCAGACAGTGACTTCGCCCCCACGAGATGACACTTTAAAGGGAAAGGCCTAGGAAGGAAGTTCTTTATTGAGTAATTAGCCATAATAAGCTCAGATAAGACAACAGATCAAACAAATCCTCGGAAGGAAAGTGAACAGAGACGATGACTTTCTGGAAGGAATAACAAATAACATCCACAAGCTGAAATCTGGGACTCTTGGCAAGATCCTGGTTCTAAATAGAAGTAATTGCCACACACAGCTTTCTCTTCTCATTGAACCCACATTATAACTGGCATCGTTAAAGCCCGAGCCGGGCTGCCTGTGAGGCCGTCTCTGTATGTCAGTACCTTGCAGAAGCGGCCACAGCCAGGCGGACGGGCTCTAGGCTTGGGAAGAGCGGACGATGCTCACGTGTACCCCGAGTGTGCTGCCAGGCGCCCCCGGGGCTGTGCTCTGGGGAACGAGTGAGCTCCTTACCCTTGAGGGGCTTTCAGAGAGAAGGGTGCTGGGTGGGAGGCAGAAACAGGAAGCAGAAGATGCCAGTGGGGCTGGAGGGAGCTCAGGGCTGCGTCTCAGTTATGAGTCCTTCCGCCAGCCGCCCATTCCCAGTGGTTGCCGTTTATTCCTGTTCACCGTGAGCCAGGCACAGGGCCCTGCCCAGGAGCTCACGGTCAAGGGTGCCGTGATTCCAATGCAGGGGATGGTGACCACAGTGAGGAAGGTCCAGGCGGGATGTCACTGGGGCAGAAAGAGGCCACCTGCGGAGGGTTTCCAGGAAGACGGAAGTCAGGGCACAAAGATAGACCTTAGGGCTCAGTTCTGGACCAGATATCGGGCCCTGGGAATCATGAGGGTTTCTACACTTAGCACGAAATAGAAAAAAAAAAACCCCACCACCACCACCACCACTTTACAGAATCTGTTGACAAACGGCCAGAATACTCAGAGGCATGTAAACCCCAACTTTGGGAAGATGGTTTTGATCGGTAAGGGCTGTGGACACGTGAACTGAGGCTCCAAGCCTGCACCCAAGCAGAGCGCAGGCTGGCTCCTCCCATCTCGGCAGAAGGCTGGGCAAAGGCACAGCAGGTTGGTGCAGCAGGGGGCGCCTCGGTTGAGCGTCCCTCTCTTGATTTTGGCTCAGGTCATGATCCCAGGGTCGTGGGATCGAGCCCCATGTCCGGCTCTGCACTGTTCACGGAGACTGCTTGAGATTGTCTCTCTCTCTCTCTCTCTCTCTCTCTCTCTCTCTCTCTCTCTCCCTCTCTCCCTCCCTCCCTCCCTCCCTCCCTCCCTCCCTCCTTGTATCCCTCTCTCCCTCTCTCTCCCTCCCTCTCTCCCTCCCCCCCTCCTTTCCTCTGTCTCTCCACTGCATTCTCTCTCTCTCTCTCTCTCCAAAAATAAAAATAATTTTTAAAAATGCAGCAGGAGGAGTTAGGGGAAAGACCCAGGGAACTCGGATCCCAGGAACAGGACCTCTGCTCCACCGTTGTGGGCTGGCTGCTCCGAGAACACAGGCTGGGGAGCGACCAGCGTCAGAGTTCAGGAGGTAGCAGTGGAGAAGCTCTGTCCAGGAGCTCGCGGGGTGTTTGTCCTGCTGATAAATTACAGACAGGAGGCCACTGAGAGTTTACATCTCCATCTGTGTGCAGCGTGGGGCCCGCCTGGGCTCCGGAGACCCTTCTAGACCTTCTAGACTCTTCCAGCCACAACAGTGGACGCCTCCCTTTGCCAAGACACGTGCTCACGTGACCTTGGTGGGTCTGGGCGAAGGAGGAGAAAAATCACTCCTTAGCTTTCGTGACGATGCGTGTCAAAAAGAGAAAAGCGAGCCCGGGGACAAGCGCAGGTGATCGGGGCTGCTGAGTCCTTGGGAGTGTTTGTGGTTTTCCGGGGGCAGGCCACGCAGCTGCCGCGAGCACAGCACGTGAGTCGGACACGCCGCCGCTTGGACCTCCTTCTAATCTGCACGGCGTCTGTCACTCCGAGAAGGAGAAGGCTCCCCTTGTGATTTGGTTTCTGACGATCGTGTGTGCAGGGGGCGAGCTCCGATTCCTTCCTCGAACGGACATCTGCTAAACAGCAGTGACGAGCCCACACAGCACAGGGTGCGGGGACAGGGAGCCAATGTCCAGGACCGGGGAGCAGAGCAGGCATGAGGTCAGGGGGCAGGGGCTTCCGACCGTCCACTCGTCCATGTGCCCGGGGCACCCGGAGGGACACCGTGACGTGTCACTGGTGGCATCTACCCTCAGCGAGGTCAGCCCAGCATCCGGCTGCCCGTCATGGCCCGGGCACGGGGGATTCCCGCACAGCACGGGCGCAGTCTGCAGGGGCCGGTGAGGGCACCAGCAGCAAGCAGTGAGGGTTACAGTGCTCTGACCAGTAGGAGCAGCTCGGAGCCCAGTAGGGCGGGTGCTAGGGAAGCAGGGTCCGCGAGGAGGAGCCATTTGGGCCGAGTCCTGAGAGGCAGGAAGGAGCCAGGCAGGCAGTGTGTCGGGAGGGGAGCGTCCCGGTCGAGGGCACGGCGGGTGCAGGGCCTGGCAGGGATGCGCTGGGTACGCGGGCCGCGGGCTGGAGCGAGGAAAGCTGCCGGTGGGGAAGGGGACCCTGGTCCGCGGGCTCAGCGTGGGTCTGGACGGTGGAGCCCGGCTGGCTGTGGGGCCCGCCCCGAGGGGTGCCCGGGACAGCTCTGGGGCAGGAGGGGCGGGATCACGAGGTTGTGCTGGCTCAAGATGCCGTCAAGCAGGAGGAAGTTACCGAGACTGTGCGCGACTGGCCAACGGAACAGACTGGAAGGGCCTCGCCGGGAAGTTTTCAAAACTGATCAGGAAGCTTTTGACCTGCCTCACGTGTCCCTTTGCTGGTCACGCGTTGGATCCGTGGCCTGCCTGAGTGCAGGAGTGGCTGGGGGCTCTGATGGTCTCATCCATGAAGTGAGGGGGTGCGGGGCCCCCAATTCCTTCCTGGGGTCCCTGGGGCTCCGGGCGCCCACTCCTCCAGCCGGTGTGACCTGCGTTTCCTCACTCCCCCGACCCGCTCGTACGTTCATTTAGCTCGCTCATTCATTCGTGCACGAGACATGTCTCGCCCAGCGTCTGGCGTTTGCCAAGTGCTGAGCTGGGTGACGGGGACGCGCTGGCCAAGGACAGACGGCCCCTCCGCCTGTGGGGCTTCAGTCTTTCAAGAAGCATCAGAGACCCCCTCTCGCACGCGTGCTCACCCACACGTGCCCACGCACACACGCAGCCGCAGAAGTAAAATCCTGACAAATGTAATGAAGAGATCCCGGGCCCACAGGCGGGTAATTCGGGGGTTCGTGGCCAAGCCGGTGGCCAGGCGGGGCCCGAGGGCAGAGCAGCTCCATGCTGGTGCCCGAGGCAGCTCCTGAGCCGCATGGGGACCACGTGGCCGGAGCTCAGAATGTGAATGTTTCTCAGGTGAGTGAATTAGAACAACCAGATCTGGAACCGTGACTTCTGAGTTGCCCGTGGCCGGCCTTTCCACGTGACCTTCCACACTCACCGTGGATTACCCCCCTGGAGCAGGGCCTGGGAAAGAAGGGTTCTGACTGTACCCCTTCCGCCTGGTTCGCGGAGGCTTTCTGTTGGTGGCGGGCCCCCCCCAAGTGGTGCATCCCAGGACGTCACGCAGCAGCTCCCGTGGACCCAGCCAGCGGCGGTGGGCCCCCCCACCTTCCACAAGGTGCGTGACTTCGTTCACAGGCCACTGAAGCTCCAGGCGCCTCGTGGCCTGGCCTCCAGGAGGCTCACGTGGCTGCTTCTGCGGGGAGGCTGCCCATGCGGAGCTCAGCCCGAGCTCGCACGACCGTGTTCTACACTCAGAAGGGGCTCCCGGGGGGGCTTGGGGCCCACCCTCTCCCCGGCTTCCAGGCCCGTGTGCACATCCACGTGGGGCACATGCCCGCCGTGAACACGTGCTCAGGCCCCAGAGTGGGAGTTGTTGGGACGCCTCAGCGGCTCAGTCGGTTACGTGTCCGACCTCTGATTTTGGCTCAGGTCGTGCTCTCAGGGTCGTGGAATCGAGCCCCATGTCAGGCTCTGTGCCGACAGTGTGGAACCTGCTTGGGATTCTCTCTCTCCCTCCCCCTCTCTCTCTCTTTCTGTCCCTCCCCCGCCCCGCCGCTGTTTTTAAAATAAAAAAAATAAGTTTAAAAAAAGTTGCTTTTCTAGAATCCCCGGATGAAGACGTAGCCTCTGTCTTGCTTCCAGTTGAGTGACTTTGAATGAGGGACACATCTCCCATTCAACCCCAGGCCACAGTGAGCCTGTTTCCATGGAGATCGTGAGGAGCAGGGGCTTCTGTGATCCCCAGTGGTTCTCAGAGCGTGGCCCCAGACCACCGTCATCAGCACCGCCCGTTGGAAACTCAGATTCTTGGGTAGGACCTGCTGAATCCGGAACTCTTGGGGTACAGACACTGGAGGTCATGTCTTTCCTAGGCCTCCAGGGGTTTCTGATGCCCAGTAAGGCAAGGAGCCACATGACCCCTCGCACCAGACCTGCCACGTCCTCCGCCTCGGCTGGGGTGCTTTTTACTGTACCTTCCAGGGCTGCAGTCCACGTAGATCAGGGAGCCGGCTGGGGTCTTGTCTCCTTCGATTTGTTGTGGTTTGTGTTTTTACTTTAGGTTTTTTTTTTTTATCTTCCCTGCGATAGTTTCTAAACAATAGGTGAAATATTAACACACACAGTTATGTTTCAAGACCTAAGAAAAGGAGCTCCCAACACAAAGACCGCACCTTCCCCATCCAGGCGGGGGAAGCCCCGGCTACCCCGCCCATCGCAGCCCCCCCCGCCCCCCCCCCCCCCCCCAGAGGCAGGCGCTCCGCTGAATTGTGTCTCCGTCATTTCCTCCAACGCGCTGTTTGGTGTCTGCGTGTTGCCTGAGCTTTTTGGAAACGGGAAGTCCTACGATGCGCCCTCTGAACCGAGAACCGGCACCGGCAGGGCTAGCGATGTCGACCCCGGAGCCGGCTGTCGGGTTCGAGACCCGGCCCTGAGCCCGCGGTCCGGAGCGAGCCCGTGAAACCCTTTGTGCCCGAGCTTCCCTGCCTGTACGGCCTCCTTCCCTGGTGAGTTTCCGCGGTGTCGGGGACAGTGCTGTGCCTCTGGCTGGGCGCGCAGTCTCTCACATTCACGAACGCGTTGTGTTTCTGGGCTCCGTTCGTGGGGCTGCCCCGTGGCTGCCGTGTGTTCCTTCCCCGGCGCACACGGTTCTGTCGGAGGGACGTAGCAGAATTTGTGCCCCTGCCACGGACGGACGTGGACTTGTTTCCCGTTTTCTCCTGTTACGGATGCGACCTCTGCGAACTTGTTGATTCCGTGTGCAAGGGTGTCCCCGGTGCACAGGTCCACGTGCAGTTGCTGCCTGGTGGAATAGGACTGTTTCCCCTTTTAAGGGGAAACATCTCGTGCTCCTCTAAGTGCTTGGAAAAGTTCACCTTCCTGTGAGCGACGTCTGAGAATTTCTATGGCTTCAAATGCTTTTCAAAGGTTTGGAGCAGATTTAAAAAAAAAAAAAAAAAACAAGAAACAAACAAAAAAACTTTTGGCTTGCAGATAGGATTTTACTTCCATTTCCAAAATTCTTAATGACACGGAACGTCTTTTCATGTGTTTGACATTCTTGTTTTTTTTTTTTTTTTTTTGGTTTTCTATTGTTAAACTTCAGCTTGGGTCTTTCACTCAGTTTTCTGTTAAGTTGTCATTTCTTACTGATCTGTAAAAGTTACTTAGGTACCTTAGCTGTGAATTCCTTATTAGATTTGAAGGGAGCAGATATCTTCTCCCAATTAGCATTTTTCTTTCAGCTTTCTTCGTGCCGTCGTTGGTAAACACAAGTTTCTGAGTGCTGGGAGCTTACCGCTTGTTTCCTGCAACTCTGGATTGTTCGTGTGCATTAGGAAGCACCTCCTTAAGCCACTCTGGTACATTTGCTTCTCAGATGTTTCTAGAAGTTCACATTTGAGTCCTCCAACCTCTGGGAGCTGATTTTGTAAATGGAGTGGGATACAAATAGTTTCACTTCATTCATTCCGTGTGGAGGGCTGACTGTTTGAGATGGTGCCTCAGGTCTCTGCTGATTTCCAGTTAAGTCCTTCATATAGAAATTTCTCACGCGTGCAAGTGTGTTTCTGGATTTCTGTTTGTCAAAACCTGTAGGAGTACCCTATGCTGATTCGGCCTTGTTCTAAGCCTGGGGTGTAGACGGGGCAGTTTCCCACCTGGTTCTCACCAAGACTTCCTTGCCTGTCCTTTATCCTTTGTTCCTCCATAGAAATTTGGAAACGCCTTCCAGAAAACACAAAAATATTCTGGAATTTTCATTAGAATTCTTTTCAACCTATTGCCCAATGGGGAGAGAACCTGATATATTTACCCCTAAGATTGATTTCTCCATTGAGCAAACAGATGATGTAATACACAATTTTCTCCATAAATTTTTGCACACTTCTTGTTAGAGTTACTTACAGTACTTGATATTTTGTGCATGATCAGTAATGCCGTCTTTTATTAAACTACATGTTCCACACATTCTAGAGGATCGGAGTGCCATGCACATTCGTAAATTTATCTTGTATCTAGCAATCTGTTCAGTTTCTGATTTCTAATAAATTATAGATTCTTTGGGGTTCTAGCATGTAGATAATCCTGTCATCTATGAATAATGCTATTTTTAATTATTTCTTTGTACCTTGGGTTCTTTTTTCTTGCTAATTAGTCAGTGTTAAATAGAGATGTTAATATCAGATAACTTTGTCTTGTTTCTGATTTAAAAGGCAGTGGCTCTAACAATTCGTCATTAAGTACGATGTTTGCTGTAGATTTAAAAGATATTCTTTATGAGGTTTAGAAAGTTCTCTTTCATTCTTAGTTTACCATGACTTTGTTTTGCAATTTTTTTCTTCTATTGAGACAGTCTCATAATTTTTCTCTTTAATCTGTTCACATAGGAAATTGCATTAATAAACAAACTTGCGTTGTTGAGATAAACTTTGCTGGGTCGTGAGACACAACCTTAGTATGCCTTGCTGGATTTATTTTACTGATTTTTATAATTAGTAATTTTTATATCTTCCAAAGTAAGATTACCTATAATTTTTCCTTGTACTTTTCTGGCTTGATTTTGGCATTGAGGTTACACTAGCTTCATAAAACCAAATGGGGACGGGGGTTGGCCCTTCTTGTTCTAATCTCTGGGAGAAATTGTACAAAATGAAAATCTTCTGTCGACTGTTGGGTGGAACTTACCTGTACATCTCCCAGGCCGTGTGTGTGTGTGTGTGTGTGTGTGTGTGTGTGTGTGTGTGTGTATGTATGAGCATGAAGTACACTGTTTTCTTAGATGATTAGAGAACCATAGGGTGTCCTACTTATTACCAAGTTGATTTTGACTATTTACGTACTTTTTAAAAGCTGAGTGAAGTCAGTCAGAGGACAGATATCGTATGTTTTCACTCCTATGTGGATCTTGAGAAACTGAACAGAAGACCATGGGGGAGGGGGAGGGGGAAGGGGAGGGGGAAAAGAGTTACAAACAGAGAGGGAGGGAGGCAAACCACAGAAGACTCTTAAATACAGAGAACAAACTGAGGGTGGATGGGGGGGAGGGGAAAATGGGGGATGGGCATTGAGGAGGGCACTTCTTGGGCTGAGCACTGGGTGTTGTATGTAAGCCAGTTTGACCATAAATTATATTTAAAAAATAAAAGAGAAATCTTTACTTTTTATAAGGTCATCTACACCACGGGGATTTCTTCCCCTGAACATCCCTCTTCTTGGGTGACATTTGTGGTTTGTGACGGCAAGCCCTCCGCTCCACGCAGAAACAGTCTTTATTTGTGAGGCATTCACCTTGTCTCGGACGCGTACGTGACCACGCAGGGAGTTGCTGCTCAGGAACTATGCAGAACTAAATCTTCCAGGATGAGCAGTATACAACGGGCAACTCACCTGTGGGCTACGGGCAAGCGTGGGTTTCCTGTTGTTGTTGTTGTTGTTGTTGTTGTTGTTGTTGTTGTTGTTGTTGTTAAACCCTGTGATGATCCAGGAAGATATTCTCATCCACCTTGTTAGAGCTAAAGTCTCCTTCATTGTGACTTTTTTTCCCAGCAACTTAGGTAAATCCACTGTGCTGAGCCCCAGATAATAAGCAATTAGACCTCGACGATTGCAGTCACCTCTTAATGATCCCAGACTCTCCCTTGCTCACTCACCAGCCTGAGGGATGTGAGAAAATACAAACCAGGTCACGATTGCTTGAGACCTTTCTTCTGAAACCCAGGCTAGAGGAGGGCCTGGCCTCTGCTAATCACAGTGTCCACTAAGCCTCAGCTTCACAGCCTTTAACTTTTAAATCCGTGGACCGCTTTCCTGCCCCAGGACCTTTGCACGTAGTTGTGGCCGCCCACGACATTGTCCTCTATTTGCATGCCAAGACCTTCTCGTCCCTCAGCTTTGGTAAAAACGTCACTTCTTCAGACAGACCTGCACTGACCACCTGCTCGTGGGAGGTTCCCCCGCCCCCGCCACTAGGGTCTCCACTTTTGCGTTTTGCTGGTTTCTGGCCGAGCACCGTCCCAGTCGGTCGGGATTTCATTCCTTTATCTTCCCCACCAGAGTGTACCAGTGCCGAAACGTGACTCACGGGCTCGCTCGCTCTGGCTCAGTGAGCGTCTTGGAATGACCAAGGAATGCCTCGGAGGCACTTGTTCTGCTGAGCGTCTCCCTCAGATCTGCCAGCAGCCCCAGAAGCTCGAGGTCCCGGCCCGGCCCTGGATGTGGCTTGTGAGGAAGTGCCCCAGGATCCTTCTGTTCTCCCCGCTTAGACACCCTGTCCCGCCCCTCCAGCTGGCAAGTCCCTTTCCTGAGTTCTAGCTCACTGTGACTGTGGTAAGCCCCTAGGGCGGGTCCCCTGGTGTCCTGAAAGGCAGCAGTGTCCCTGGGCTCCAGTCCTGGCATGGCCACGTGTGGTCTCCAAGTCTGAGTACCGTCCCCACCTCCGGGGGTTCTTCCAGGACAGCGTGGCCAGTGAGAACTGGGGGACCGTCTGGGGCCGCCTGGGGAATTTGGTGATGGCGGTTGTCACAGCTTCCACTGGGGGCTGTGCGTCTGTCCTCCTCATTCACGTAGATAGCCTCTGCACAACGGCGTCCTCCAGTCTGGGGACTGTCTCTTCGTCTCTGTATCCTTTGGGTAGGATTCCCAACTTTTCTGTGAGTTCTTGCAAATAATCGTCATCCCAACAGGGTCTTTTCCAGGGCTCAGCGTCTCTCTGGAACTTGCAGGCACCTGCTAGGAAGCCGTCAAGTGCGGGACGGTGGCGGGGCCTGCCAGGAAGCGGACAGACCCTGCTCACGAGCCGCTCCTGTTCGACAAGAGGCAGATGGCGATGAGCTCCACGCTGTGGAGGAGCGCAAGGGCCGCGGGGTCGTAGAGACAGCACCCCCTTGGTCCGATGAGTGGAAAGTCTTCCTGGCTGGAGTCGGGGGGGGGGGGGGGGGGGGGGGGGGGCGGAGCTGAGTCTGGAGGGTGGGCTGGGGGCGGGGGAGCAGGAAGGGGCCGTCGCTGGGACGAAAGCAGCGCCTGGACCCCATCAAGGCCTGTGTGTCTTTGAAGATGAACGCGACCTGACGCAGCGATGTTCAGAGCGTCAGGGAGACTGAGGCTCATCGACTGTGCTGCGTTGAGGGCGTGCCTGCATCCACTTTTGGAAAGACAGTTGTCAGGTGCCTGCAGGTGGCTTTTGAGAGCCATCAGATCAGAACTGAGCCCTGGGGACTGGCGGGCAACATATCCCTGCCCCTTGGCTACAGGTACCCGCTTGTCCTTGCATTCAGAGATTTGAACCCCTTCCCTCCCCCTGCAGAGCCCCACTCCAGTGGTCCCCCTTTAATGACGTCCTCCTTACCACCTCTAACAAGTGTCAGCATAATTTTTATTTAACAGATCCAAGGCAGGCCCCAAATAACTAAACGAGACCAAATTCTACTGGGCTGGGAGGGATTAGATGCTGTTTTCTAACGACCACGCAGACATGAGCTGCGAAAAAACCGGCAAGCTGCCTTCGTGCAGGATTCGGGTGGGCACGCGGGCACGAGCCCGGGCGTCAGAGATCCGGACAGGAGGGTTTCTCGCCGTTCCCGGCTTCCCTGGCGTCTCAGCATGGAGGGCGAGTGTGGGCTCCCTGTGGGGACAGATTGTCAGAGCTGCAGCTCGGGCTTTGCTGGGGAAATGCCTGCGTCTGCATTTTGCGCTCCTCCAGGTTTGAAGGCTGAACCTCCAAAGAGATGTTCCCGAGCGCCTGCATTTAGTTCGCTTCCAGCTGGCCTCTGCAGCCCTGGGGGCTCATCCCAGGACGAGGTTCCTGTCTTAGCTCCGAGTGCCCTAACAGTTGACCCTGCCAGGAAGGGCTGCAAGCAGCTCGTTGAGAAAATGATGCCAGGAAAGCTGACGAGGGGAGACAGTCTAAGGAGGAAACCCAGAAAAGGGCCTGTGAAGGAGGTCACGGCCTCGGGCAAGTGTAGCTCAGTCCCTCTGGGGACCCCCTGCAAGACCACGGGGAACCCACCACAGGAAGGAGGAGGCAGGCATTCACCCATCAGTGCCCGCCTCTCACTGCCCGGGGCCGGCTGGTAACTGCTCGTGGCCGGGGGAGCCACATAGGCAGGAACTGGCCATCAAAGACGCCAGCCCCACCGGAGGCCGAGGGGCCGTGGGCAGGGCACCAGCGTGTCCACTGGGTTCCTTCGGACACCTGCTCCCCCGGGCTCACCGTGTCCTGACGCGTCTGGTGTTTGTCTCTGGCTAAGGGCTTGCCCTGTGCCAGACGCATTCTGGAGCCGAAGAGACAGCGGTGATGAGCCCAACAGCAGGACAGGGGTGAGTGAGTGAGACCGACGCACGAGGAAGCCTCAGAATTTGAGCGAGTTCGGAGTGAAGACGGTGAGGAGAAGAACACTGTGGAAAGGGAGTGCCCAGCCACGGTGGGGACATGGCAGAGAGACCCAGGAAGCAGCCTGACTGGCCCCCGCCAGCCCGATCTGGGGAAGTGCGGGAGTCAGAAATAAGTAAGACGGTGGGGCTCGTAGCCTGGGGAGTAGAGCAAGAATGTGGGAGTCCACGTTGACAGAAAGCAGACAAGACTGGGGGTGAGGAAGGGGCGGGGCATCCTTGCAGCAGAAAGAAAGGCAGCCGGCACGTGAGGCGTGACCGACGGAACCAGGAATGCGCCGTTCGACGCAGCGTTGACGGCAGGTGACGCAGGCGAGAAGCGTCCGTAGGTGGTGAGTCTGGTCGGCGAGAGTTAAGGAGGGTAGAGAGGCAGACGGACCCAAAACATCTTCCTAAAGATTCCTAACGGTTATAAAGGGGAAAATAAAGGTGAGTTTCCACGTGGGGCGTGGGGCAGATGCGTGCTTGTGAAGCCGTCACAGCCACGGCACCTGTGGTAGCGGGACACGTGGAAACTGCGTGCCTGCTGGCACACAGCCCTTGATCCCCAGGGATCCCGGATCTGTTCCCGAGAGACCTCAGACAAACCCACACCGAGGAACAGTCTGCAGCAACTAGCCTGCGCTCCTCAAAGATGCTCAAGTCACGAAATAAGTAAACTGTATAAAAAAAGGGGGGGGGGCTCAGTCAGTTCAGCATCCCACTCTTGATCTCAGCTCAGGTCACGATCTCACGGTTCTTGGGTTCGAGCCCCACGACGGGCTCTATGCTAATAATGTGGGTCCTGCTTGGGATTCTTTCTCTCTGCCCCTCTCTCTGCTCCTATCCTGCTCTCTCTTTCTCAAAGTAAATAAATAAACTTAAGAAATAATGCGCAGGTCACAAACCTGATGAAAGAAAACCTGAGTGGGGACAGCGGAGTTCTGTGCCTGATCTGGGAATTTCTTTTGCTAAAAGACGTTCCTGGGGTGGTTAGAAAAATCTGGGAAAAGTCTGTAGATGAGATCGTAGCATTGTGTCAGTTGTTCCCGCCCTGATCTTGATGTTTGAGCTGGGATACGAAGGAGGATGTCCTTGGCTTTAGGACATACATATTGGGGGATGTGTTAGCAGTCAAGCACGTGGGGTCGAGGAAATCCACCTGCAGGCATGACTGGTCATGCATGGTCTTGCAACTTCTCTGTGAGTCTGAGAGGCTATTAAAACAAGAATTACAGAACGAGTGAGCAGTGCAAGCCCAGAGAGGTGGGAGTCCAGGGAGCGCTTTGCCGAGATCAGGTGGTCAGAGAAGACCCCTGCAGAGATGTCATTTGAGTTGAGACATGGAGGAAGAGAAGGAGCTGGCCGCGCACAGTGGGGTCAGTGAGAGCAGAGGTGCGGATGCCACAGCAGGAAGCCTTCAGCGTCGTGGGGCTGCACGCAGGAGCGGGGGGAGCCGTGGGAAGGGGGCAGGGACGGGACACCGGGGGCTTGTAGGGCAGCGAGGGCGTGGAGGCCATTCTAGGTCTCGGGAGCCTGTGGGAAGGTTCCCGAGCAGCACAGCCCGCAGCCAGCTCTGTGTGCGCTGGTCTGTCACCTCCCCGCTGCTGATGACGCAGGGCTGGAGGTGCCCCCCCAGCCGAGGCCATTGCCACTGTGCAGCTAGAGGTACCGTTCCGTCCGTGGAGACAGCCTCCAGCAGGGACGCGGGCATGGAGGGGAGTGGCGGACCTGGCGGGACCTGGGGAGCTCAAAGGTGGCCCGGTTCTTCCACCTTGAGCACCTGGGTGGCTGTGGTGTCACCGGATTCAGGCGGGTGGAGGGCCGGGCCGGACGCCTCTCCGTGCCCCCAGGGGGCTCCTGGCTCTGGGATAAGTAGGCATGGTGATGCCCGTGGCATACGCAGAGGCCTTCTCCAAAGCCAGGGCCTCGTATGGGTCGTGGTTTCCACCACGAACAGGCATGTGTCTGCCTCAAAGGACAGACCATCGCTCGGTTCTAAGTCCCGGAAAAGGATTCAAACACTCGCTGCCAGCCAGGGCTTGCGACTCTCAGCGAAAGACCCATCGTTCCAGCGGGTGCTTAAATACTGATTACATCTCTTGCTTTGTAAATAACTCAGTGGTAAATTTTTACAATATTGTTTTTACAGAGACTATAATGAGAAGGCTGGGTTTTTTTCCCCCCCCCGTCACTTGGATATTAAGGTCTTTAATGGAAGTACACAAAATGACTCCATGAAAAGCACACAAAATGTGGAGCAGGCTGCGGTGGGCTCAGCGCTGTGTTCAAGTCGAGGGGCTCCAGCCCCCGAGGGACGACCCTCCTGGCAGCGTGGGAAGCCAGTGGCGCCTCGGTCCTTCCTCCCTGTCCTGTGTCCGGTCCATCCCTCGAGGGCGCAAGCTGCACGGGCAGTGGTCACCCCGTGGGATTCTTGGGGTGGTGGGAACGCACAGCTTGGGGACGGTTTTATCTGGGAGCCTGCCTACTTTTTAATTGGCCTCAGTGTTGATGAATGGCTCCGTTCTGCTGGGAGCGAGCAGGGCTGGGCGCTGGAGCGTGTAATCTGATTGCAGCCTGTGCTCTGAGCCCCGCAGAAGCCTCTGGAGCTGCCCTGATTGGTTTGGCCCCGGGCTGCACAGGGCTTGGCAGAAGTGAGGCAGCAGAGGGTGGGAAAGTGGGAGAGGAGGCAGGCGCCCTGGGCACCGGCGGGCCTCCACTCTGGGCGTGAGGTCATGGCAGTCGTCTGTGGTCCCGCGGCGTCTTCCAGGCAGACCGCGTTGGGGCCCTGTGGTCCTGGGGGCAGCTGGAGACGCGGGGGCTCCTCCTGGGATGGCCCCTGGTGTCCAGGAGGCACTCAGTAAAGGCTGTTCCCTTCCACCCAGGAACCGGGAGACCCCGTGGATGTGCGTTCATCCTGTCGGCTCTGGGCCAGGCGGGAAAGGCCATCAAGCTGGTGGTCGTGTGGGCAGGCCCATCTGGTTGTTCCCCAAACCACACTTTTCTCCCTGGGGCTCCCAGCCCCCGGCTCATTCTGTACTTCAACAACAGCACCCCGTCGCCCCCTGCCCCCACCGCCAGAGGGCCGGGCAGACCTTTGTCGCCCCTTGGGTCCAGCTCTGTCACCGCGTTTGGCCCAGGAGAGGGCCTGCCGCGTTCCCATGGGACCCCCCGGTCCTGCCCAGGGCAGCCCTGAGCCGAGCCTGGCTGAAGAGCCGGGAGAGCAGGGGGCGGGCCCTTCCGCAGGGCGGATCTGTCATCTGCTCCTGTTGGCCCCCCTGCGCCCCTCGCCCCCGCACCCCTCCGCCCCTCGCCCCGGCCAGACACGTGTTGCTGTCGTCTGGGGAGCTCATACCAAGCCCGGCCGCGTGAGGATGACTCAGAAGTGGGGTTTGGTCGCACGACAGGCGGGCAGCTTGTGTTTGCAGACGCTGCCCATTTCGGGTTCCAGGAAATACCGCTGAAGTGAATCCGCGTGCTCTCCTGTTGGAATTCAGCACGTCTGTCCCACGTCCGGGACCCCGTCTCGCCCTCTGCCCCCTCTTGCCGGGCGGCCGTCTTGGCCCCGGAGTAAGCACGTGACCACCTCGGATGCCCGACCGTCCCTGGCCTGCCCCGCACGTGCGACCCGGCCGCTGGTCCTGAAGTCACGCAGTGGCGCCGCGGCCCGTGTCACACGCAGACGCGGGGACGGCGGCGTGAAGAGCGGTACCCCAGCCCTTCCCACCCGGTGTGACGACCGGAGAAAACCAGCGAGGCACCGTCTCTGAGCGCACGCTTGCCCGTCACCCCCACCCAGCGCGTCCGTGCTGGGCTGCAGGGCTCCGTGGTGCTGCCTTAGCTCTGGACACCTGTTTGCAGGTGCGCCGGGGTATCCTCGTCAATGAAGAAGCGGCGCCCAGGAGCAGCTCCCAAGCCTCGCCGGCGCTCTCACACACCCGGGGTGGCACCGGGGGGGGGGGGGGGTATGGGGTGGTGACCACCCCTGGGGAGCCCCGGCCAGACCGCCCCCCCCCCCCACCCATGAGCCAGCCAGGTGACGGTCACGCTCACCCAGGTGGAAGGATGGCCACCTCGGTGGTGACAGAACGTGTTCGCCGGATCGGAAAGTTTGATTCCACATCCACGGGAAGGCCGGACGTGCGTGCTGGTGATGCCGGGGAGTGGGGTTAACGGCGTCGAACCTGCAGCCGCGGGGGCCGTCATAAACCAGCCTGCAGCCCAGACGCCGGCCACACGTCTCTTATCCGTCCCACACGATGCTTCCCGCTTCTGTCTTCTTTACGCGTCACTGCTCGCTCCTATCTTGCCTAAAAATCGTGATTTCCGCCTTGATTCCTAACAAACCGAAGGCTCTGGCTGCCCGGAGCCCATTCCTTCTGGCACATTCTCCTGCCGGGGACTCTGCACCCGACTTTCCCGTCTGGCCCCGAAGCCCGAGAGAGAATCGCGTGCCTTCCTGCAGTCCCGCCGGGGCCCCAGACAGTTCCGAGCTCCCGGCCCCACAGCCGCTCAGGTCCGCGAGCGGGAGGCAGGTTTTGTGGTCCCGCAAGACCCGAGTGCAGTGGGCTGTGCCCTCTGACTGCTCGCTCTCGGTGCCCGGCGCCTCGCTTGAGGCGCATTTTATTCTGAAACCAGCGATCATCTTCTGTGTTCATTGCAGATAACGTGACGCGCGCTCTCCCGCTGCATTTCTTGTGACGAATGCCGTCCGGGGCCTCTCAGGACGCTGGGGCTTAGCGGAGGGAGAGCAGCAGGGAGAGCTGTAGACGTCCCTCGCCGTGTCTGACCCCCCGCCCCAAAAAACCCTGAAACCCGGTACCAGATCCACCCCGAATCGTCCTGCCACCGCGGCCTGGTGCGTGCGGGCGCTGGGCCATTTTGTGAACTGTGACCTCGTGTACTCATGCTTCGCTTCTGGACACCGTTGGATCAGCTGTCGAACACACCGTAAAGTGACCCGAAAGCGCTGAGGGTCGCGCGAACGCGAAGCGTGACTCGTTCGGGTGTGTGGTGACGTGAAAACGGAAGCACGTGCGTGGCCGCGTGAACTCTGGACTCGCTCACCTTCAGCGTCTGGGACGCTCCGTCCTCTTCAGAAGTGACGCAGAGTGGCGCGGAAGCTGCCACACACGGAGCGGGAGGGTGGCCGGGGTGCGGGAGGTGGCTCACATGCGGCTCGGGGAGAGTTTACAGCTACAGAGGGCGCGGGCTCCTTGACGGTACTGAGTCAACAAGCTTTGGCAGATCAGCGACCCTGAGTTTTTAAACGCTTGTCAAACAGCCGTCAGGGATCAGGCACGGAGCTTGGTGCCGGTGGGGTGACAGTGGTGAAACGTGGTCACTCCTTAGGGGATCCCGTGTTCACAGGGGACGAAGATGTGGGAACGTGAGCGCGGTGCGTGTGATGTGGTGGGGATGCGGGACCCCCCCCCCCACCCCCACCCCTACACAGAATCCAGGAAGGCTGCACAGGGGAAGAGATGGCCAGGGTAGGGAGGGGGTGAGAGAGCAGGTCAACTGGGGCATCCCTTCATGTATGGCGTGTGTGGTGTGCCTACTGAGTTCCCAGGGGGTCCTGGGAAGGGTCGGGGGACAGTCTGGGGTGGGGTTAGGAGAGCCGACGCGAGTCACACTGCCTGGGCTCGGGTGCTGGCTCCTCCGTGCGCTTTCCCTGTGGCCTCGGACAAATTGCTTATGTTGTGTGGGCCTCAGTTCTCTCAGCTGTAAAGTGGGATAACAGCAGTGCCTAGCTCAGAGGGGCCTTTTAAGGCTGGTGCTTAGAAGAGTGCTTGGCACCCACTAGGTGCTCAGTACAGTTAGCTGGTGGTGGTGATGATGGTGGTGACGGTGAGACGGTGGTGATGGAAAAGGTAGTGACGGTGGTGGTGGTGACGGTGGTGGTGGTGACGGTGGTATCAGCAGTGAAACCTCCCGCATTGACAGCAGAGAGGGTGGTGATGACGTCTGTCACCTGGGCCCCAATGGTGTCGGCAACCTGAGCATGGACTGTGTGACGTGAGAAAGTGGCCACGGAGTGGATCACCCCAGGGTGCTGTGGTGCGGAATGTGAGTGCTACTGGAAAAGGTCCCAGGAGAGGGAGCTCATGGGTAGCTGGGACCCTTTTGGAGGAAGCCAGCCTCGGACCAGCTTTCCCAGGTTGGAGGAATGGCAACTTCACAGCAGTGGAGGCGGGAGAAACCTGGGGCAAGGGCAGGGAGCGAGAACATGGGGTTCGAGTGGACGCTTGCACGTGGGACGTTCTGGTCCTGGGAGAGCCATACCCAGAGCAGAGGTTAGATCAGCGGGGGAGTGGGGCCAAGGCCAGCCTCGGAACCTGCCACTTCCTCTGTGTTCTTCCCCATGGCGTGTGGCTGGTACGAGCCCCTCCTTCTGGCCTCTTCTAGGACTGTTGCCCTTCCTACCACGTGTCTCAGCACAGAGCCCACAGGGAAGTCCCGGGAGGGACACTCATATCTCCATTTCACGGGTGAAGGACATGGGTTGTGGCGGGACCGCTTGGAGCCTCCCAGGCGAGGGCGTCCAGGATCCCACGCAGTGTGAGGCCCCGCTCACACCGCCTCTCCTCGCTGGAAGTTGCCTGGGCCAAGATCCCGTTGACAGTCTTTCTTAGTTCCGACAGGACGGGCGTCTCTCTTGGGGCAAAAGCCCACTCTGTGCGCCATCGGGGACACCTCTCTCATCCCAGGCCGCGAGCACCGGTGAGACGAGCTGGGATTTGCAGGAGGATCAAACTACGAATGCGTTCCCGCCACCGAAACGTGATGGGAGGCTGTCCTGCATGTCTGCGTTGCCACGGTAACGGGGGATTCGGAATGGACCGCCCAGTGACACATTTTGCCAGCAGTACTCTGCAATCACGGAAGACTTTGTGGCTCAGTCTAGAACGACGGAGGTCGGGAGCTGGAGGGGCTCCAGGGAATGTGGCCGCGTCTCATGGCGTGACGGGCGAGGAGCTCTGGTCCCCTTGGAAAATGCCACTCTGGGGGCTCCTGGCCCGTGACAGATCTAGAGGATCGTGTGCCACGTGTGAGCATCAGCCAGTGGCCGAGGCGTCGTGTGGCTGCGTGGCTGAGGGTTTCTGTGGGGCCTCCCCTCCTGGGCTCCACTCTGCCACCCTCTCTTTTCCACTCCTGTCCCTGGCCTGAGTGCGAAACCCTCCGGGGGCCAGGCCTGCCGCGCACGGCCCACACGAGAACTGGTTGCTAGGTGACCTTCGAGTGTCACCAAGACTGGGGGGGGGGGGGTTGGGGGACGCTGAGCTGGTATGCGGCCCGGGGGCCCCTTCCCAGCTCCGAGCCGTCCCGTCCACACCGCGGGCCGCGCACTCCATGCCCTGCACAGAGAGCCTGTCGTTCTGGTCCTCCAGCACGTGCGGGGACTGACTCCATCCGCATCCGAGAGCCCCGAGGCCCCGTGACGGTTTGGGAAAACCTGACATCCCGCAGATTCTGAGAGCGTCTGAACCCTTCGGTCGGGAATGGAGAGAAGCGGGTCTTCTGCCTCTCAGATGTGAAACACAGACCCCCTGTACCGTGGCTTTCTGAAGTCCACCAACCACGTTAGCGGGGAGGCGGCCTCCGTGTCTTCAACGTGGTCCGAAGGGCGTGAACTGCATCCCAGGGAGAACGTCAGCGTTAGGCTCAGGTCAAGTGCCCTTCAGAACCAGGCTGTCCCGGGCCGCTACGACGTCAGAATCACGGTTCAAAGTGATGGGATGGGCCTCAGCGCCAGGTGAGGGGCTCCCCGTCTTCCCCCGTGTTGACGTCGTAGGCTTTTTGGACCTTGTAAGGTCAACTCCTGTGACGGGCTGAACAGCAGACCCACGCGGCCCCTGTGATGAGCGGGCGGGCAGTCCCAGCATCTTCTCGCGTCCCCCAGTTATAAGGAATAACGTGCCCACTTTGTCCTCTTAGATTTTTTAACGTGGTGTTGATTTTGTTTTATCTGAATAAACATATTCCGGAAAAGCAGTTCTAATGGTTTCCTTGGGATACAGGTTTTGTTCCTTGAAAAGTTTGAAAGGATAGCATATTGGGATCTTGTGGCTGCTTAAACAACTCGGTCTGCGATCAAAGTGTGGGCAGGGCTGTGCTCACTCAGGACGCTCTAGCGAGAGGACCCTTCGGCCTCCTCCCGGTCCCGACACTGTGGGTGCTCCCTGGCTGGGGGCCACGTCCCTCGTCTCTGTCCGCTTACACATCACCTGCCCTTCTCCCGTGCTTCTCTCCTTTTCTTCTAGGGACCTTGGTCACTGGATTTAGGGACCCAGCAGACCATCCAACAGGATGATTGGTCTGTTTATCTCAAGATCTCCACCTGGTTACAGGTGCAGATGTTCTGCAAACATCCTTTTTCCAAATAGAGTGATGCACACAGGTTCCAGGGATTTGACATGAACTTCTCTTCTTGGGGGTCACCATTCAACCCTCCTTGTGCCGTTCTGTATGGTTTAGCATAATTTACGAACTTTTTAGTTTGAAACACAGATTTGCAAAGAAGTTGCAACATAGTACAGAAAGGCCCCCCGACCCCATCCCCTCCTGGTCTAACTCCCAGAAGTTACCCCCAGCAAACTGACCTCGATACAGTCCACAGATTTTAGGCATAATTGTCTTTTGAGGGTCTGATTTCAAGTCGGAGAGGTGTGCATACAGCACAGGCCCCCTTCAAAGCCGTTTGATTCAGGCCGGATTTCACCATCCGCCCAGGGTTCCGCCTTCCACCACGGAAAGGGAAGCTTGAGAACCACAGACATGGTGGCCGCGACAGTGAGTACTTGGCGCACCTGGCACGTTCCCCCCCGCGTGGTGAGTGCTGCTCCTTTTAATAGATTCAAGCTGGGGCTCGGGCACAGGATAAGCTGCTGGGTCCGCTCCTGGGAAGGGTCTGGAGATCAGACGCGGAACACGCAAAGGGCTTGGAGTGAGCCCCTTGGCGGGTCTCGGTGGGGTCCGGGCGGAGCGCTGTGCGCTCGGGCACCGATGGGTGAGCCCACAGCATATGCAGCGGCCTTCATCGGCAGTCAGCCGTGCAAGGTCACGCTGCGCTCCTCACCACCAGTGCCAAACAGGAGGGAACGGTTAGAGCCGTGGTTTTTATAGTTATGGAAGATCATTCAGCATGGGAGCCTGTGTAGCAAAATCCTGCACGGGTCACTGAGGAAATTTGGAACCTCATCCTCCTGATTGAGAGCAGTGGTAGTGCTTTGAGTACTGGTTCTTGTGTGTCGACCCCGCCGCCCCCGTTTTACGGGATGGCCGTCACATTTTGTAACCTAAAGCAGAAGGGAGGGGGGCTATTGGAATGTGTCCTGTAAAGGCACTGAGTCGAGTAAGAACCCTTTGAAGGGCAAGCGAGAAATCATGGTGCCGTTTCCTCCCGTTCCCGCTGCCGAACCACCTCTGTGCCTGAACGTTCTTTGTTTAAATTCCCGTTGCAAGTTTCAGAAGGGAAATGTTAACTTCAGGAATTCGAAACAAAAAGAAACTCACCCGGAGTTGGGTGGTGTGTGCGTGGAGCCCGGACAGATCGTTCAGAGAAAATCAGACGGTAATTGGCCGGTGTTTAAGGTGGAGTGTGATGCGGGTTGGGTAAATAATTTTGTTGCGGACTTTTTTTTTTTTTTTTTAATTACACAGACTAATTTGATATTGTCCTGGGAAGCCGTCCCTTTGAATATTCAACAAAAGCGACAATGCGCTGGGGGGATGATATTAAGGGCATTATTTTTGCACAATTTATGCTCGGTGACAGCTATCACCTGCCTTACTTCATCACCCGTTTACACGGAGACGGCTCGTTCCTCCAGTCTCATCAAGCTATTCGCTCATTGTAATGAACGATTTTAATGTGCTGCGTTAGGGTTGTGCCGCGCCGAACTGTTGAGAAAATCTATCTGACTGTACACATTTAATGTTTGCAGCTAAATTAATGCCTTTGTTACCGCCTCCGTGGTGGATTGGACACCGTGCGTGCTTTGATCGCACCCGTCTCCCTTTCGTCCCGGTCCCGGGTCACCTCTCGGTAGCGTCGCGATCACCGCCCCGACGGGGAATCTGTGGACAGGTGCGCGTCCCGTTTCGCAGAAACTCCAGCAATTCGGCTGCCGCCCTCTTGGCTGCCCTCCCCTTCTCCCGCCCACAACCGCGGGAGCCTGCAAAGCCTCCTCTCCCCCCACCCCCCCCCCCCGCAATTTGTGCCCCTCCCTGAATCCTTCAAGATGTTGTTGGCAAGTTGCAAAGACAGGAAGATAATATCTTTCCTGAGGATGCAAGGCAGTTCTAATAAAAAGCTGTCATTCACAAATCCAGATCGCCTGTCACACGATATGCATTTTAAAGACCATATGAACTGTTAAGCGGCTCAATATGGGCAGCCCGCATGGTTATTACCACTTGGAGATTTTTAGCGGTGAGAGAAGGGGGTGTGGGGCCTGCTACTGCTTTGGCAAAGGGAAAGGTTGGGGTTCTGCAAAGACCTGCGGCATCTGGGCTCTGTGACCTCAGAATTGAGCGCCCTGTACCTGCTCGAGAGGCCTCCCCCGACGAGGGAAAGACGGGCGCAAACGCGACGCGGTGGAAATGCTGGAGGGTCATCCTCTACAATCTCGCAAGTTCTTGAAAACGACAAGCCGCACCGGGTGACACAGTCACCATCTGAGTGCAGCAGATGGGGACTCAGAAGGGTACTTTGCAAGGGGAGGCTTAGGTGGGACTCGGCAGGCGGCATCTCAGATGTGGAGGGAAGGGAGACGAGAGCCCTGCTCACGCCAGGGCCGGCGCGAGGTTTTGGAGGCCGGTGCCCTCCCTGATCTGTCTGTCCCAGAGGCCGCCGGCTTGTGCCCTGAAGGATCGCTGGGACATCTTGTGATTGACGTTTGATTCGAGCGCCTCCTTATTTTACAGATGATATCACCAGGGCCCAATCAGGAACTCGGGCTCTGAGATTTAAGGAAGAAAAATACGTTCTTTGGGAGAAAGCAAATGCAGAAAATTGTAGACAATTATTCTGGGCCTCTTTTAGACCGTGCGGAAATAATTAGCCCATCGCACTCAACCCAGCAGTTTACGATAAACGAAAACATCCACTTAGTGAGAATTTTTAGTTTCCGAAGGGAAGGACTAACGTGAGAAAACGGCGTGCTCCCCTCTCCCCCACATTTGTTTTGTTTCCTGAGGAAGAAAACAGCCACAGAGATCATTCGGAGGAGGGCAGAGCGGTCAGCCCCAGGTCCCATGCACACGCCATGGCTTGCGAGGGTGGCGTTTGGCGGGACGGTGGAGGTGCAAGCCTCGTTCCCTCAGTGCTGGGCTTCTCCGTCCGGTCACCAGGCTGGCCCGTCCCAGCCCCTCGTGATCACATGGCCCCGTCTGTGTCGGATGAGCGCTGAGGGCTTTGCACAACTTGTAAGCATCTGTTTGTTCCCTTAAAAATGTGACCTTGCCGTTCTTATTCACCACAACATCCGTCTCCCCTCATCCCGATGCCCGGCGCATAGTAGGTGCCTCGCAAGTACCCGTGGGATGAATACCTGACTTGATGCGTGTGTAGAAAGAGCGTGGGCAGAGTGTCCGCATGGGGTTGTGGTCCGGACTTCTCACCTGGGCTCAGGGGACACTCAGCGGCGTCTGGAGACATTCTGGTTTCCCACAGGTTGGGGGGGGGCGGTGCTGTTGGCATCTGCTGGGGGCCAGGGACCCTGCCGAACAATCCTGCAAGACACGGGACGGCCCCCGCGGCCGAGAATGGTCCTCCCGTTGGGAGTGCCAAGTGTGAGAAACCCTGGTCGCGTTCGGGAGATCCTTCCTTTTCCCCGTATCAGTTTTGCAAATTCTCTGATGTAATTTTGTAATTAAAAATCGCTGGTTAAAGAGGTGTTTTTAATTAGCGCAGACTGGGGATGAAGAGGCAGTGTGGCTCGTGGGAGTGGCGTGGCCACAGCACGCCGTTCCTCCCTGCTAGTTTTTGTCCCTGGGGAAACTTCTGGTGCCGGCTTGAGTAGCTGCCCATGCCCTCAGGCCTCAGAATCCTCGGACGCTCAGGGGGTGTTCTAGAAAACGCCCTTGGGATGTGTCCACTCTGTGATCTGCCAGGCAGGTGAGCCCAGGAAAGGAACAATTTACCCAAACGGACAGACTCAGCATCATTTAGGGACAGAGGGGTTGAGCCGCCGTGTTGCTGTGTCGGGGGGCCGGGAAGCCATTGGCTGGGACTGGGTCGGGCCTGGGGTCACCCTAGACGTGACCCTGACAGCGGACAGAGGTCTAGGACAGCCGCTCTTCGCTGGTGTCCCGTCAGCAGTTCCTGTCGTGGCCCATGCACCCCGCTGAAGCGCTTTATGGGCAGAGGAACGCCGTCTGGACTGCACCTGTGCCCCTGTCCCTCTGAACGCCATTCCCACAGCCTTTTGGGGGACTCCCCATTTGGCGTGAGGGCTCTGGGGTTACCTGAGCAGAGGCTCATTCCTGAGCAGCAAAGAGGTGTGTTTCATTCCCACCCGCGTTCCTTCCGGGGACGCTCCCTGCGTCTGGCGTGTCTGTGCTTGGGCCGTAAGAGTGGTTGGTCCGACTCTCTTCCTCTCTGCCTCGGGGAGTAGAAGCAGAATGACCCTTAGGAAAAAAAAAAAAAAAAACTAGGGAAAGCGTATTTTTGCATTAGCACGTTGTCCTCTGAGGACGCCGTCTGTCCCTAATTATGGCCGTGCCTCCAATCTGCCCTCGCTGGGCAGCGCTCCTAAGGCACCCCGTGGGTGCACGGCCCTGGCGGTGCGGGAGGAGGGCATCGGCCGCCGCATCGGGTCTGTCGGGCACCCTTCCCCTCCCGGCACCGAGCAGAGAGCTAGCGACGAGCGTGTGGGGGGCAGCAGCTCTCGGTGACCGGGGCGGGGACGAGATCGGGGCGAGCGGCTGGGTGGCCTTGTCCAGGCCTGGATGGCGAGGAAGCTGTCGTGCGACCTTCTCTCGTGCGCGGGAGCCCGGTGCAAGGCTCGGGAGAGCGCCACCGTAAACTCGTGCTGGGCTTTGACAAATGCCCGTTTACTCCGGGTGGTGACCAGGTCGTGCTGCAGGACGTGGACGCGGTGGGGGGCGGGGCTGCCGGGTGGAAACAGCGACGCGTCTCCAAGGCCCCCTTCCCTGTGTTCGGGGGGGAGCCTGACGCCCCCAGGACGGGCCGGGCGTGCCCCCTGCGGTTGGCGGGCCCAGTGAGCCGGGGCCGCTGCCTCTGCGGAACGTGGCCGCTGCTCCCGGGTCCACCCCGCGTGCAGGCAGGTGCTCACCCAGAACTGTCTCTAGAACCCGGTTCCGCGAGGCACAGGCAGCACAGGGGCCTCTGGGACGGAACGTGCCGCCCTGACGTTCCTTTCCAGGGAACTGAGTTCCTTGCATATGAAAATTAACCTTCTTTAATAACAAAAACGACACAGGCCGTTGAAGTGGGGCTGGCGTTATCTTGCCAGGGCGCTTGCCAGGCCTGGAGTATTTACTGAGTAGTTTTCAAAGTTCATTAAACTCCAGAGATTAAAGGCTGCCCCTTGCGGTGCCCCGTGCCAGGGCACTAAGGCCCTATTACTTGGTAAAATGTTTGCTCCGTTGTTAATTCAACTCCCCTGAGTTCTCATCTTCCAAATCAAAAGACATTTTCCGTGCTGTTAAATTTGACATTTTCAAAGGACCTCGGACCGTTGTTCGCAGCACTTGCCAGAAGCCCGGTACGGCACATTTATTTCCTGGGGGAGGAACGCTTGCCCCCCACGGTTCTCTAGAAATGTCAAATGCATTAGCCCTCCTTTCTCCCCACGCTGTTTTCCCGTGTCACCTGACTTCCAATAACCAGCTGACCGACACAAAGGCTCCCCAGTGGAGCAGGAGCTTGTGGGGGGGCCCCACGCTCTCCGGCCCCCCGGCACAGGACCCACCGGGCAGGGAGCGTGGGGACAGCGGCCCGTGTGCCACCTGCTGGCCCGGTCTGTGATCAAAGCTGCTTCTTTTCCACTTCTCATTTCCTTCTGAATCTCTATAGGAATATCCTTTCTGTCACCTGATTTGACTGAGGGCCTTTGCCGGATTCTGCAGCACAGTCCTGGTGGCAGTGACCGTGCTGTTAATGGGTCCTCACGCAGGCTGGCCTGGGCGGGGGTGGAGCCCTGTCTTCCCTTCACCGCGAAGAAGTCCGATGGTGGACCCCGTGTTTCTGGAAAGAAACGCGGGGCAAGCCTTCGGTCTTCCGTCAGTGTGGGGGGCCTGGGAGAAGCCTTCCTTCCTGAGTGTCTGATGCACAGATAAACGGCCACCGGCCCTCTGATGTTGAGGACCCCCAGGCGTTGGCACGATCGAACCGGGATGCTTTAATTGGCAGGGTCGAGGAACATCCTGAAACAAGCTGTCCTCGCGAAAGTCATTCTGCGTTACTGCCCGGCCCGGAAGTCTTTGTCGAGCTCCTCTGTCACTTAGTAGACGTTTGCTGCTTCTACCGCCGAGCCCCGTGTCGGGGCTCGGCCGTCCAGCTGCGAGCAGCAGAGACCCACGGCATCACCGTGCCGGCGTGGATTTCAGGGGACTTCCTGGCCGTGTGCCCGATCACTCCAGGCCTCAAACTCCTCCGTGGTATCAGGGGAATAAGAGTGTGCAGCTTGCTGCGTTCTTTTGAGGATTAAATGAGATACCGCACGTATTGAGCTGAGCGTCATGGCAGGGATAAGTGCTCGATAATTAATAATCATCATCACCGCCACCAACGGCAAATGCCAAGGGTTATTAAATCCTTGCACGTGCCAGGCAGGGATCCGAGCAACGCTTCTCTGTTATCAGCACGTACCGCGTCCAGAGCATCGTAGGTGCTCGCACGGTACCCGAAACAGGAGAACGTTGGGCCCGGAGAAGCGAGGTGACTTGCCCAAGGGTTCCACAGCTAAGGGGCAGCCGCGCTGGGATTCAAAACCAGCCTGTCTAAACCTGTGGATTGTGCCGAGAACCGTCGTGCCGCAGCACCCGCGGCTTCCACCGTTGCTGCCAAGCCTCACGGAGCTCACTTCTCCCGGAAAATGGGTCCGTCGTCATCGGCGTCCTCGCTGGTAACAGCGGTTGCACCTGTTGGACTGTGTCCGTGTGACCTGGTGGCCTTAGTCCCTCACACGCGTCATGTGAAGCCCTCCCGCAGGTACTGCACTGTCATCGTGCCGACCGCCTGGGACAGTTGGCTGTTGTTTCACGGGGGAGAGGACGGGGGTCGTCTCGCCCGAGGGACACCCAGGTCACCTCGGTTTTGCGTCTCCGGAGGAGCCACACTTCCTGGAGGGTGTTCCCTCCTCTGGGCCCCCCACCCACCCCTGCCCTTGACCTCCGTCCCCCTCCATCTCAGACGTGTCCTTCCTCCCTGACGGCTTCCCCGTGTTAAGTCTCTGCTCCGGCGTTTTCTCCCCCCGGAAGGCCGTCCCGCCCCCATCGTCTCTCAGGATGGGGAGGGACAGAGCCCCATTCTGGGAACTACGTCACCTCCATAAGGAAGAGCATATTCTCCGCGCCTGCACCTTGATGGAGATGCGGAGGGACGAGGGACGAGGTCCCTCCGGACGCTGCCGTGAGGAGGGGTCGGGTGCTGGGCAGCGGGGAGGGGTGAGGACACGTCAAAGTGGTGACCGGGCTCCCCCCGCAGCAGTCAGGCCGCTCCCGGCCCTCGGCCTGTTGAGCCAGAGAGGCCACACCTGCCAACTTCCCAAAAGGAGTCAAACCCAGACTTTTATGTGAAATCTTTCCATTTTTACACGTCAGAAGCGTCATGTTAAAACACAAAGAGAGCTCCTCAGCCGGCACGTAGGCCAAATCAGGCACGTGTGCAGTTAGGACGTCTCCACAGCCATCAGACCGTGAGTGCCCGCACGCCCACGTCCAGCCTTCCTGCACGCCCACCATGTTCTAGAAGCTTCCATGCCCGGCACGAAGATCTGCCCGCTAGGCCCGAGCCATCTGCCTGGCCGCCCAGCCATGAGCCCCAAGGCCAGAGGGCAGACACCCCAGAGCGCTAGGCGCGGCAGCCCCTGATCGGACGCTGGCCCTCCTCTCGGGAGGCCAGGCCTTTGGGGGGCCCTGGCGTCCTCCTTCCGCTTCTCAGGCCCTCACCCCTTCCGAGGCCGGAAATCTCCAGGCTTTGTGAGAGGAGAGAAGTTTCTGGGGACCCCATCCCTCCATCAGTGGTTCCAAACCCCAGAGAAAAAAGATTTGACCGCTTAATCCCAGAGGCGGACATTTGTTATCCTTTAAATTATGCACAGGGGCCCCCGTCTTGCTGCGACTGAGTGAGGACACACAGTGAACATACGTGGGTGTGTTAGGAGGTGAAACAAATAAATGTTTAGTTAATTTATTAGCAGTAAAAGAGCTTTCGTGCTCATATATGTGGCATTACTAATACACATCTGGTGTTATTAATAACGTTATTCATACCCTAAACACTTAATTTTTAAAGGCCTCGCTAACTCTCTCTCACTGTGCTGCGATCTCAAGGCACAGTGATCACGTAGAATGAGCTCCATCACTAGTGAGAGTGTGGACAGACCCACATTTCGCGCAGCCTCAGGAACATCAGATGTGCTGGATGATTTCATCAGAGCGATTTAGGGCCCCCATGGTCTTTAATCTCATAAGGTGTCTGACAGACCGTTCGGATTAGGACTAGAGGCGGGGCCTCCGTATCTGGCCCTCTGCTCGTTTTGTAAATAGGATTTTATCCTCACGCGGCCACACCTGTTCCTTACCTGTTCCTGAGGTATCCTTTGTGGCCGCTTTCATATAAAAGCAGAGTTTAGTAGTTGACACAGAAACCATGGGGTCCTCAAAGCCTAAAATATTCATCAACCGGACCTTTCTAGAAACAGTAATCGTTCTCAAACACAGGATGCCCCATCCCAGAACCACCAGGGGACTTTTTTGAGGATCCAGAGGCTAACTCCTCCTTTGGAAATCTGGCAGGCAGGGACCCAGTCTGTATTTTAATGAGCTCCTTGGGTCACTGTGATGGCCAAGAGCAGGTTTAGGACGAATCTAGAAACTGCTCTGGTCTCGTGGTGGCATCCCGCTGACCGTGGTAACGGCCAGTGTGCACTCAGACCTTTGCGGCCGAGGCCCGAGTGTCCACACCACCCACTTGGAACGGCCTGCCTTCTCACTCCTCTGACACCTGAGCCCCGGCCCTTCCCAGTTTTCCAGGCTCAGAGCCCTGAGGTCCACACGGAGGCACCTGTAACCCTGTGTCAGCCCTGGGATCAGACTGGACGCTCCTACAGAGAGGGAAGGTGTGACAGACGCCTGGTGGGTTTTGTGATATACTTTTTAGTACTACTTAAATCCTTACGGGAAAATTATTTTGATAAAAATACTTACTCAAATAGGGAACAACGAAGAAGTCTGTGAAAACGAGGCCTCTCCCGGGGTGTTTGCTTTGGGAAGAGGGAGGAGGAGGAGGGGTGGTCCTAGGAGGCTGTCAGCGTCCTTTCCTCTGTCCAGGTGGAGGTTTCCGGGGGGGGGGGGGGTTCGCTTTGTGAAAATCCATCAGACTGTATGCCTGTGACTTCTCAGCTTTTCTGCAGGGATTGTATGATTCCCTAAACACGTATATTTTTAAGCATTGGCTTTTGAGGGTGGACCCAGGTGACCCAGAGTCACCTTGAAAAGCTGACAAGATGGAACTTGAAACCTGTGTCCCGTTCCTGGGGGAGGCCCCTGCTGTGTGTGCATCAGTACTTTGGTAAATCCTGTCGTTTTCTTCAGAATGACGCAGTCATGTTGTTGGGGCGCCTGGGCGGCTCGGTCGGTTGAGCATCTGACTTCGGCTCAGGTCATGATCTCGCGGTTCGTGGGTTCAAGTCCTACGTCGGGCTCCGTGCTGACAGCTCGGAGCCTGGAGCCTGCTTCGGATTCCGTGTCTCTCTCTCTCTCTGCCCCTCCCCTGCTTATGCTCTCACTCTCTCTCTCTCTCAAAAATAAACATTAGAAATAAATTTAAAATAAAGTGTTGGCAAATGAGATATAAACATTTAAGTTATGTCAGAGTTTTTGTTAGAAAAATAAACAATTTCCGCTTGGGTAGGGACCCCACTTCTTATTGGTGTCTGGGGTGCCCACTCCTAGCAAAGCACCTGTACGTGGGGAGGGGAAGGGCCTGTGGAGTGAACAGATGAACAGATGTGATTCTCCCCACGAGTCCAGGAACCACCAGCGTTTCTGCGACTTGGCCTTAAATACCTGCTTGTTCTGCATGACTGTCTCTTAAGCACACCCCGTCCACAGGATGGACGTTTGCCGGGGGGCAGGGCTCACTTGTGTGCTAGAGACCCAGGCGCTGAGCCGCGAGCGTGGGGAGCACATGGCGAGCTGTGTATGCTGCTTACTGCAGAAGGGAAGGAAGGTCGTCCGGGCACGAGCTGACCGTATTTCTGTGGGACTCCCCTTCTGCGTTCGTTCACTTACATTCTCACGTGAGCGTTGAGTGAACATTGAAGTATTATCAGTCCTGGTTATTTATCTTGGCATTGATGACGTAGCTTGAAAGATTTTGAGCGTTAAATATTTGCGGAGGCCTGACTTTGCATGAGGATAGGTTTGCACGCTGGGTCTCTACGACTTATGTAGTCAAGAGATGAGGTTCTTAGGGGTGATGCTTGCACACAAAAGAATAAGAACAAGAACAGAATAACGCCATTTGAGACTTATCACCTATAAGGGGAAGGGGAGCGGGAGGGACCTTGTGTTGGCCCCGGCTGTCCGGAGAAACAGAACCCATCGGTTGTGGGCTTACAGAGACTGATGCACCGGAAGGAACGGGCCCCCACACTTTGTGCGGCTGGCAGGTCTGAAATCTGCAGGGCGGGCGGCCGGCTGGAGGCTCGGGGAGGAGTGGATATCGCAGTTGAGTAGGAAGAAAGCCTGCTGGCAGAATCTCCTCTCCTTCGGGGCACCTCGGACTTTTTTCTGTTGTGACTTCAAGTGATTAGGCGAGGCCCACCACATCATGAAAGGCGATCTCCTTTACTGAAAGTCTACTCATCTAAATACTAACTTTATCACTCAAGGGCCTTTAGGCACCTGTAGATTGGTATTTGAGCAAGTATCTGGGTCCCGTGGGCTCCGTGGGGTCATTCCATGGCTTCGCTGATGGGCACCATTGGGGGAACCACCTCCCTCTTGAGAGAAGCAGGCAGTGGTGTTCTACGTGAGCCACTGCGACTGGATTTAGTGGAATGAATCTTACCCGCTGGGTCGGGGGAGAGTGGCACTCGCCATTTGTTACCGTCCGCCCCGTAGTTTCTCCGTGGGGAGTAAGCAAGAAATTAGAAACATGCGCATGTCCTTCCTCCTCTGCCCTGCTTCCTCTTGGGACTCAAGCACTCTGAGCCTCCCAAAGGAGGGTTGGCACCAAGGAGTGTCGCCATGCCCCCAAGCGGTGACCCCGGTGACGCACACGGGAGAGACATGCCCCACGCGGGCTGGGCACTGTGCCTTGGGCCAGTGGAACCCAGCTGAGTGGGGATTTATTTTGACGTATTTCTTGGGCATCGTACATTCTGTCCCGATGAACTCAGACACAGGTTCCAGGAAAACACTGGGTTTGGACATGTTCCTGATGACCATTCCTGCCGTGTGACGTCCGGCTCTTGGACAGGCTTGGAAGCCGTCCATTTCCTTGTTTGGTTCTCTTGTCATGAACTTGTTGCACACGCTTGTGTTTGTGAGTGAGCCCTGGATCCGCGGCCGGTTCCCGAGCGCGATGGGTTTGGGTGGTGAAGTCAGGTCCTCTGAGTCACACGGCGAGGACGTTCGAGATGGTTTCTCACTCACTCTGGGTCCTAACCAGACCGCCCCAGCTCGGCTGCCCCCCCCCAACCCCGCCCACCCCGAACCAGGAACGGCAGGAAAACGGGGTCCACTGCTGGACTTTGAGCCCCAACCCCTTCCCCTTCCCGCCCACCCACCGGCCTTTTTTCTGAACAGGGAAGAGGGGCCGTGTTTGTATCTCAGTCGGGCTAGCCTTGTGCAACGGGGAAAACCTTCCCCTCCACTCCATGACTTCCTCGTGTCTGGGAAAACTAATCGGCTTGCATCAGCCATTGGGGGTCCCTTCAGTCAAGCCCGCAGTTGTAAGCAGAGCGCCCAGATTGGAACACGCGCCTGCAGACCCCACAACAGAGCAGCCCTCACACTGTGACCGAGCAGGGCCCGGCCTGGTGAGGCTGCCTCCCGGGAGCTGGCATTTCTAGGTCGTGCGGCCTCTTGTGAGGGCATCACACTGGGCTTGGCTGGGCTGAGTTTGCTGTAAACTGAACCCCAAATCTTTATGCACACTAACCTCTTCAAACACCAGACTCTTCAAACAGTGTCTTCAATTATTTAAAAGCAAAACAGAGCTTGTTGCGGTTTTTTTATGTTTATTTATTTTGAGGAAGAGAGACAGAGAGCGTGAGCAGGGGAGGAGCAGAGAGAGAGAACCCCAAGGAGGCTCTGGTGATGTCAGTCTGGACCCAACGCGGGGCTCGAACTCGGGAACCGGGAGATCATGACCTGAACCGAGATCGAGAGGAGGACACTTGACCGACTGAGCCACCCAGGCACCCTCATTAATGATCTTTTTTAAAAAATGGAAGTTTGGGGCTCCTGGGTGGCTCAGTCGGTGAAGTGTCCGCCTCTCGATCTCGGCTCAGGTCATGATCTCACGGTTCCTGAGTTTGAGCCCTGCATCAGGCTCTGCGCTAACCGTGCAGAGCCTGCTTGGGATTCTCTCTACTCCTCTCCCACTCATTCATTCATTCATTCATTCTCTCTCTCAAAATAAATAAATAAACCTTTTTTTAAAAAAAATAAAGAGATTATTAATGGAAAATGCCAAACATATTCAAAAGTAGAGAGAACTTTTGAATCCCAACCCCTCCAGATCTCCCCCCACCAGCTTCTATCCACCAACATGGGTTCTTTGCATCTGTCCCCAAAACAGCCTGTCTTCCTTGTAGAAGCAGCACAGGGCATCAGACTGGTCATCATTTTCTGGGGGGCATCGCTGTGGGCACTGGCACAGGCCAGCGTGCCCCTGGCTCACATCTGACATCGTCCCTAAGCATCGCCAGCTTGTAAGTTGATGTTTTAGCTGGTCTCACGTGCGTGCTGTTGTCTTGGAGAGACTGACCCTGCCCTCCAGGGTGCGTGGACCTTCCAGGCAGGGGCTGGGGGCCAGGCTCACCTGGTGTCGCTCAGGGTGCGGGAGCAGCGAGTGCACCCAGTGTCCCCTGAGCCCGTGGTTCTCACGTGGCTCCTCGTCGGCCTTCCACGCGTGAGGGGTGGAGCGAGGGTTAGCTGGGGGCCCTGCTCGCCTGCGCGGCTGGAAACCTGCCCTAACATCTGCCCAGTTGTTTAGCTCTTTAGCGCAGAATGCATTTTCATCCTAATGAATATTTGCGTGGAGCTTTACTCTTAAAGCACATGCGTGTCTGACCGGAAGTGTTAGGCCAATTTACAGATGAGAAAACGGAAGGGTTAGCGATGTTCCCACTGGTCACCACAGTGGAATCTGTTGGAGAAAGTCCTGTTCCCCGCTTTCTTCCTTCCTCACAGATCCACACGTTTACTCGGGATAAGTAATCTCCTCAACAAAAGGCTTGTTTCCCAGGCTCCCTTGCTGCTAGGTGTTACCACATGACTAAGTTCTGACCCAGTGCAAATACATGGAATTATTTGGGGGACTTCTGGACATTTTTTTTTCTTTTTGCAAACTTTCCCTTCTGCCTCCCCCTCGGCTTTCTTCCTTCCTCCTTTTTCCTATGTGGAACACAGAAGTGATGGCTGGAGGTCCAGCAGCTACCTTGGGTCCACGAGGTGACCTTGAAGGTAGAAGCCACGGGTACACAGACCAGAGACATGACGAGTGTGTGTGTTGGGGGGGGGGGTGCCCCCAGGTGTGGCCTCACTCATCGGCTGCTGTCATACTCTGAGGTATGTGGCTACCTCCCTAGAAGTCAGGACACTCTGGAAAGTGACCACTTTGTACCCCTACTTCCACGTGGGGGCAGTGGCTCCAAACACTGCATCTCACGGGAAACATGTAAGTTGGACCCAGAGAAAGAGAAGGGGTCCCCGTCCACACCACTCGGTTCCGCCTGCACCCCAGGGTGTGTCGTCTTCTGAGCTATTCTGCTGTGGCCGTGCAGCCACTTGGGCCGAGTTGACACCTTCCCGTGTCTGCATCTTCCCACCAGCAACTCGAGCTCACGCTCCCCATGCCTCACGGGATGCCGTTTCAGTTGCCTTTATTCCTAAACCCAAAGGGCAAACGGGAAAGCACCATCTCTGATCTTGGAGAGCTTCCCCCTTTGTCTGAAAGCAGCAGCAGGACACAGAGTATCAGGAAAAATCGAGAAATTGCCGTGTGCAATCTCCAGCTCATGTAAGTATCTCCACATGTTATTCTTAATTAATTATATTTTATTGAAGCAATTAGGAGACTGACAACCTCAGTTAAGTGATAACGAGAAGACCGTGTCTTTTTACGTGCTACTGATCAGACGGGGTGGCCGGGCGTCCCGGGGGCTGGCACCGGGAAGGCACGGCATTGGGGGGGGGGGGGGCGGTGGGCAGACGGGTGGGCGAAGTCGGAGCCGTTCCCCGCCCCCCGCCAGCTGCCACCTGTGCGCGCACAGTGCCCCTCCCGCCAGGGAAAGGAGGCCCCTCGGCACATCCCTCGGCTTCCTTGTCTTTGTTTGAATTTCCAGAAACAGCGGCAACAGCTGCTCCAGTCCTGAACACCGTGCTTCTCTGGGAAGTTGGGTTAATTTGTCTGATTTTACACCTTTCACTCTGCTCCCCGCGGTGGAGCGCTTTCGCGTCAGAGCGTCAGGTAGATTTCATGCTTCTTGCCTTCCCTGAAACTGCCCGTGGCGTTGAAAGCGGCCCACGCACCTGGCTCAGACCCGGGGCTGCGGGACTTAACTGGGATGGTGACGGCCGAGGGGGCGTGGTGTTCCCGGCGTGGCTCAGCTGGTGGGACGGGGACCGCACGGCAGGGCCGGCGAGGGGACACGGCACCGTTTTCTTTCAGTCACACCTCCCCTGAATCGGAGTCATTTCTTGGGGACGATGCCAATTTCCCAGGGGCTCCCGGGATTTGGAGGTGAGATGGCTGTTTTGTTCTTTGTAGGACGAACATTGTTAAGAAGACCGTACGTTCTTTTGGCTGATGTCAGTGTCATGACCTTGCTGACTTTGGGGGGGCCTCGAGATTACACTGAAAGCTGTCCATCACCCTGTCGTCTCGCCTCAGCCTTCCCACCGCTCGGAAGCCACAGCCGGCCTCCTCCCCGCCCCCCGGGGGCTGGCAATTCCCCATGAGACACCATGCCGCGTCCACACTGTGCCTGTGCTGGGAGACACTCTAGAAACTGCTCGTCCCCGTGGCACCGATGCTTCAGGTGTGGGGGCAGCCCCTGGTCTATGAGATGGACCCTGGTGCCCACGTCCGACCTCGGGGCCGGGACTCCCCCACACTGGTAAAGAACAGGAAACGAGAGCCGCTCACGGAGTCCGTGTGGCAGGACCACACACGGTTCAGCCACGGCCCCAATCCCCCGCGTTCACGTTGTTTAACTGGTCAGTGTCCTCACGTCTGCACCGAGGGGGAAATAAAGCCGAGGCTGAAACGTGGATTTAATCCAAGGGTCTCTCCAACAGATCTTCTCTGTGATGAACATGAGGTTGCACTGCGAGCACTTGTCCCTCATCACTTAACCGCGGGCTTGCAGCAAATCTCCCAAATCCTCATCTGGAGAAAACACAGTGCACTTTGCCTCCAGGGCTCCAAGTTCTCGGGGAGGATCTTAGGTGGTTTGGTGTTTGGCAGTGTGGAGAGCACAGGAGACGGTTGGCTTGTGGATTCGTGCCGGGGCTGATCTGGGGGAACACACCCTTTGCTGTCAGAAGGTGATGTATTTGGGGGGGGGGGGCTGGGGACGTTGACAGGAGGGGGTGTCACTGTATGTTGAGGGGCCACCGCCAGCCTCTCTGACCGGGAGAAATTTGAGCTGAGGCTGGACAGCATCCAGGAGCCAGCCTGGAGGAGACAGCGACGGAATATTCCAGCAAAGGGGCGGGAAGGCGTGTTGAAGGCAGTGTTCACTCCAGCTGCTGTACAAAGATGCGGTCGAGCATCAGACGTTTACAGGGGCTGGAAGTGCCAGGTGAGGGAGCTGACAGCTTTGGATCCTGGTGAGCACCTGTCCCTGCCCCGCCCTGCCCCCTCCCTGCCCCGGCTGCGTTCTCCCATGGGGGAAGGTAGGGTCTTCCTCTGTTCTTAAGGGCGCGAATCCCATCATGGGGTCATGGGCCCCATGACCTCGTCTACTATTAATCATCTCCCAGAGGCCCCACCTGCGTTACCATCACTGGGGTTCAGCAGGGCGGTTCTGTCCTCAGCCTCCAGGGTCAGATGTCCCCGCTCCCCCGGCCCCGGTTCCCCAGTAATATCCGGCTTCATCCCGGGGCCCCTGCCCTCTGCCTGGATACACCGTCCATGGCGCTCACTCCCAGAGGGGCGTCCCTCCCCGGCTCCCGAGACCCTCGTGAACACGCCTACAACAAAAAGTAGTTGCCGTCACCAGTTACTTCTCCCTCCTTCTAGAAGGTTCTTCCCCCCCTTGCCTCACACAGCAGGCCCCGTTCCACTACTCAGTACTCCACCCTAACGGCAGCTCCCTTGAGAGGCCACCCCCTGTTGCGACCCTGCGATGGGAACGCACGTCCCCTCCCCACGTGCACAGTTTCCTGTGCTCACCATCGGTGGCCTGTGTGGCGGGGCCCTTTCACCTGGTGGCCGGCGGACCCGCGAGGGCCCTGAATCCCAGCACCCGGACCCCAGCAGTTGGCTACTGTTCAGATACACCATTTTCAGGGGGCTGGCGGTAGAATTGTAATGAAGCACGGGGAGGCCACGGGGAAGGTGGGGAGCCACTGATCTCATCTCCGTGGCTCGTGGACAGCGGTGGGCTGCATTTCACCGCTTTGCACAACTTTCTGTCTCTTCACAAAGCTAGACAGAAACTTCTTTCTGACGTTTCTCCAGAAACTCTGCCCCCGGGTATATTCCCGAGACACATGTCACAATAAAAATAATAAAAAAAATGTTCAGGAATGTTCTTCCTAGAAGCTTCATGCTGACCTGTTCCACATGGCAGCTTCCTGAGCCCACACGCCCGGGAAGATGGGTGAAGAGGGCCGCCGCTCGGCCCTGCAGGGTGACACATGGTGACAGTGGGAAGGAGCCAGCACGACGTAGATGACGGTCACACACGTTCTGTTGAGCACGAGAAGCCGGACTGCAAAGGCCGCACGCCGCGTCATTCCATTTCTTCGTTTGCGTTTCTGTGAGGTTTGCGAACAGGCCAGACGAACACCGGTTTCTTACGGCCGCTGTGGCAAATCAACACACACTTAGTGGCCTAAACAGCGTAGGTGTATTCTCAGCAGGGTCGTGTCCCCCGGGGGGGCTCTGGGGGATCTGTCTCCTGGCTGTTCCCGGTTTCTGGGGGCGCCCACACTCCTTGCTGTGGCCCCAGGTCGCTCTGTCCTCGGGTGCTGTCAGTATGTGTCTGGCTCTTGCAGGCTTATTCACTTGAAGGCTCTGGAAACTGAGCAGTTCGGGAAGCTGCCAGTAATTTTGCCAAAAGGAAAGCAGCAACATTTTCAAGACGCTCTTGCCTTCCAAGGCCCCGCGTGGGCTGGCACAGATACAGAGGCCTGCTCAGCCCCCCACCCCGCCCCGCCCCCCGTTCCTGGGCTCGGAATTGCCTCCTAACCCCTGGAGCAGTGGTGAGGGCTCGCGGCCAGCAAGGCGGCGTCCCTGACCTTGAGCTTCTCCCTCATTTGGTACCAGAATCAGAACCGCCAAAGACACATCAACACAGCTGGGCCTCAGAGACAGACATACTACGCCTCCCTAACACTCTTTAAATAACTATGACGTGAAAAGGGGTTTCCTCCCTCTCCAGAAGGAACTAAAATGTGTTCTTCATAGATAAACATTTCAGACCAGACCAACTCATCTGGATCAAATGTTACCTTTTTAAAGATGCAAATTGAAAATTAAACATCAAAACGCGAGGGTTCACTGGGGCCGCCAGGAGCGGCTTGGATGCTCTTTAGAGCTGGTGCATGGTTGGAAATCGGGCCCACAGTCCCTACCAATAGGCAGGGAATCTGACTCTGTATTGTTGTCTCACTTTGTGTGGTTTAGAATTATTTTAAAGAGGAAATAGGATAAGAACTACTAAGCATATCTTAAGCAGGTCGAAGCTGCTGTAAGTGAGAGAAGTAAGTCCCCAGGATCATTCCAGGAAGATGTGGGCAAGCCTTTAACCCTGCATCCTCACTGTCACCCTGAAATGTCACTCATTTCTTAATATTCCCAGCGTGGAAACTTTGAAAGAGGCTCAGTCACAGCTACTAACAATACACCGTTTGGTGGCTGAGAATACTCAAAGTTTTAGAAACCTGATCGTCATACTTAACGTCGGGGGGCCTGCAGCGCCACGGGGCATCCTTGACCAGACCCGATAGTGAATGTAGTTTCACTTCTTTTCCCAGATGAGAGCTAATGAGCTCAGGGGAGGGAAGGGACTTGCCCGAGGGCACACAGCTCAGGGTTCAGCAGGGATCCAAACCAAAGTCCTGAGAACAGCCAGCTGCACCTCAGGAGTGTTGGCTTTTATACTGAGACCGGACAGGCTGGAGTTGTAGGAAAGTCCAGTGACACTTTAATGCCTTTCCTGTAAGTTATTAAGGAAAAGAAGAATATCTTGTGATCCTGTATCCACTCACCCATCCATCCACTTGTCCATCCATTTTTCATCCATCCATCCACTCATCCATCCATCCCTCTGTCCATCCACTCATCCATCCATCCCTCTGTCCATCCACTCATCTGTCCATCCATCCATCCATCCATCCACCCACTCACCCGTCCATCCACTTGTCCATCCATTTTTCATCCATCCATTCACTCACCCATCCATCCCTCTGTCCATCCACTCATCTGTCCGTCCATCCATCCATCCATCCATCCGTCCGTCCGTCCATCCATCCATCCATCCATCCATCTGTCCATCCACTCATCCGTCCATCCATCCATCCATCCATCCGTCCACCCACTCACCCATCCATCCACTTGTCCATCCATTTTTCATCCATCCATTCACTCACCCATCCATCCCTCTGTCCATCCACTCATCTGTCCATCCATCCATCCATCCATCCATCTGTCCATCCACTCATCCGTCCATCCATCCATCCATCCATCCACCCACTCACCCGTCCATCCACTTGTCCATCCATTTTTCATCCATCCATTCACTCACCCATCCATCCCTCTGTCCATCCACTCATCTGTCCGTCCATCCATCCATCCATCCATCTATCCATCCATCCGTCTATCCCTCTGTCCTTCCACTCATCCATCCATCCCTCTGTCCATCCACTCATCCATCCATCCATCCATCCACCCACTCATCCATCCATCCATCCATCCGTCCATCCATCTGTCCTTCCACTCATCTATCCATCCATCCATCCGTTAATCCATCCACCCGTTAATCCATCCACCTGTCCGTCCATCCATCACCCACCCATCCATTCACCTACCCACTCACACACGCATGCACTCACCTGTTCATTCACCCACTCATCCTTATGTCCACCTACCTACCCATGCATGCATCCCTCCTTCCTAGATATTGGGGATTCCATGACCAATGAAGCTGATGAGGTCCCTGCTTTCATGGATCAGATATTCTTCTTCACCGTCCCACACTGTCATCAAAATGAGGAACCATGTTGTGTCCTCAGGAGTTCCCCACCCCAAGCATCCGCCTTGGGGCCCATCTAGGGGGTCTGATTTCAGAACTGCATTAATCACTCCCTCACACAAGGAAAAGCTGCATTCTCAATGTAACAACCTCAGCAGAGACAGTGCCTGGATGATTGGCTGGCACAACCTCAAGTAAGACTTCCTTGCCTTTCTTGTATTAGTTTTCAAGTGGGCAGCGTCCCACAGGGCCAGACAGCCGAGCATCAACATGGAGGCTCAGCCACCAGCTGGACTGCACTGTGTCACCCACTTCAAAGACACCACCACAGTCATGCCTTAGATGTGGCCCACCATATGCTCAGCAGCTACATTGAACAGCTCATTTCATTGAGCTCTGTCTGATACAGAGCAAGTTTTGAGCTCAAAAAAAAATAAAAATAAAGGGAGCAAATGTGTGCCAGAAAGGAAGGACTGTGTGTGCATTGGGGGATGCGTGGGGGTGGAGATGTGTCAGCACCGTGGGCAGAGCGTGGCAGGCGGCCCGCTGGTGTGGACAGGCTGGACAGAAAAGCCTCAGCCCAGGCATCTGCTGGTGCCCGCAGGATGTGCGCCTGTCACCATGCTCACTCCTTAGCGTGGTCCTGTAGGGGGGCCACGATGGGGGCCATGCCACGTGTCAGTGCAGGACCGTGAGTACTGAGCCGCCTCCTCTAGAAAGAGGTGAATGCAGTCTCCCCACCCTTAAAGCCAGGGTGCCTGGCTATGGCAGGCCCTTGAGAGCGATGAAGGATGCCTTTTGGCCACTGATACAATCTGCTGTCCCCTGCAGGCAGCAGCCATGTCCTCCTCTGGGACTGCCCCGTATCTGGTTCATTACTGAGTCCTGGTAGGTAGATGAATGTCTCTGTCTCAGTCTAATCTACACCGAGGCAAACCAAGGGGAATCTCAGTGAATGTTGCTAAGATCTGGGCCCCCAGGCGTGACCCAGGATGGCTGGAACTGGCTCCTGACTGCTGCCCAAGCCAACTGAGCGGTCTGCCCCCAGTGGCATCGTCAGTCTTGGCGTGTGGGAGCTTGAGAGTGGCCTTGGAACTTGGCAAATGCTACAGATTAGTGTCCTTCCCAGAGAGCCAGTTTTCAGCGTTTACCGGCGCCCCACTGGCTTGGAATCCTGAAGTCTAGATTCCTTAGCACGGCATTCGAGGCCCCTCCTGTTTTCCCAACTCAGCTCAAAGTGGCTTCAGAACAAGAGAGAAGGCTGGGGCGGGGATTGACTGGCTCATATAACTTAAGTTTCCATGGCATGTCTTGGTAGAGATATGTCCAGGGACTGAGGACTGTGTCCTCGAACTAGGCTGGTTCCCTCTCCCGCCGCCTTATCAGCTCCGACAGGGTCCATGGAATCAGCAAACCCAGCAAAACAGCTTTTCTTAGCTAGGAGCTCTAGCAAGAGCTTTGGGTTGCATCTGGTTGGCTTAATCTACCTCTTCTTTTCCCCTTGAAGCAGTGGCTCTAAATGGAATGTTCTGTGGGACACCTGGGTGGCTCAGTTGGTTAAGCATCTGACTCTTGATTTCGGCTCAGGTCATGACCCTGGCGTTGTGGGATCAAGTCCCACATCAGGCTCCACACTGGGCATGGAACCTGCTTTGGATACTCTCTCTCTCCCTCTGCCCCTCCTGGCTGCTCACGTACTCTCTCTCTCTTAAGAAAAATAAAAAGAAAAGAGAAGAAGAAAATAAATAGAACGTTCTGGTTGGTCAGGCCTGGGCCCTGTGACATCCTTTGAGCTGGAGGGGCAGAGGCAGCCTCCCCAAACCTCGGGAGCCAGGGCAGAGGGACGCTGGGGCATGATCCCCAAGGACAGGGCATGCGTGCTGGCAGGGCCCCTCTGCCTCTAAGAATGACTGTGTTGAACCCACCCCTTCTCAGTTTGGTGCTCCTGGCTGTTTGTCTGTACGTGACTTCCATGCAGGGTGCCCTCTGTGTTGACCGTGGTTTTAAGCCATCATTCTCAAGCACCTTCCCCCTCCTTCCTTTGCAGCTGACCCCCTGCCCCTCCCACCTGCCCTGCACCCCCACTGCCAGCATCCTCCCCCCTGCCTCCCTTCTGCCAGGCTGCAGGTGACTGCGGAGTTGTTCAACCTGCCCCTCAGCTGCCAGCGCAGGCCGTGGTCCTGGGGCAAGGGGTGAGCAAGAGAGGGAGCACAGCACCTGACCTCCGTGCTCCGGGTGGGGGGGGGGAGCACCTGGGCTGGGAGGGGGCTGGCCTCTCCTCACTGTCTCAGCAACCTGGGTCTGTGGGCAGGCTGTGTCCTCACCTGGAGGTTGGGGACATAACCGCACCACGGCAGGGATCGGATGGAGGCTGCCCCACGCCCGCGCCACAGCACAGCCCCCGTCGTGGCTGTCACTGCCGTGATGTTGCGGCGCTCCAGTCGTCACTGATTGAGCGCGTCCCGGCGCCAGGGCCTGTCTGCCACAGGTTCTCACCGAGGCCCCTCGTTTGTGACAGGTGTTGTCCCCTGGTCCCCACGTCCATGTGAGCGCCCCAGGTCCAAGTGGGTCTTCCCGGGAGCCCTTCCTGTGCTGCTGGGCTCCAGCTGGGAGATTTCTCACGGTCAGAGGTCAAGGTGGGGGCAGGCCTTCTCCTGGGGCCTCTCTCCTTGGCTTGTGGACGGTGTCTTCATGTGTTTGTCCCTCCGTCTCTGTCCTAATCTCTTGTGAAGGTGCCTGTCGGATCGGGTGACCTCGTCAAATGTACTCACCTCCCGAAAGACGCCGTCTCCACGTACAGCCACATCCTGAGGTCCTGGGGCCAGAAGTCTGGCATACGCTCCCCAGCGGCCGGCTTAATGCAGACATGTCACCTGCGTGTGAAGGCACCGCGCCCCGGGTGGCGGGGCGGGGGGGGGGGGGGCGGGGGAGGCAGGCCCTGATGCCAGCGGGCCGTGGGCACGCCAGAGGCAGGGCCGGTGCGCCTCCCCCGCCCTCGGTCGACCCAGGCTGCTCGGGCCGGGCCGTCTCCGGAGGGCGGCCAGCCTGCGGCTGCCTGTGTAGCCCGCGCTCCTGCAGAGGCCGGTCCTGCCGCGGGGCCAGCAAGCTGTAGCGAACGGAGCCCCACGGCGTCCTTGTGCTTCTTCGTGGTCCTCCTGGAGGCACTGTTGATGACGGTCCCCTTGCAAGCGCGGGAGCGAGCGGCAGAAGGGAGTGTCGGTTCCCAGGATCGGAATTCCGACCGGAGCCGCAGTCGGGTGGTTTCCCCAGTGGGAGAGGAATTTGAAGCCCTTCGGAAAGCCGGTTGCTGGCCTCCTGCTGAAGTCCACTCGCCTCCTTGTGGAAATGAGGCTGGGCGGCCGGGCTGGACCCAACGCCCCCTCAGCGAAGGTCTCCCGGCGAGAGACCACGCCCATCGCACCTGCACCCAGTGCTCAGGTGTCTCCCAGCAGCCGAGACCAGGTGGGGACTGATGTCCTGTGTCCCTCCTCGAGCTCTGCCAGCTCAGCCAGGGAGAGGCTGGGCCCTCTGCCATCCACAGGTTTCAGGACTTCCGTCTGGAAGTGGGGGCTACTCCAGGCCCCCGAATCCCCAGGCCAGTGGCATCCACATGTCCCCAGAAAGTGTTGGAGACACACGGTCAGCCCACCCCCAGACCTGCTGAATCAGAACCCCCGGGGCACGGAGGTGTGCGTCACGTAGGCCTGCAGAACTGTCCGATCAGGCGAGGGGCGCCTGGGCGGCTCGGTCAGTTGAGTGTCTGACTCTGGGTTTCAGCTGAGGTCGTGATCTAATGGCTTCATGGGTTCAAGCCCCACGTCGGGCTCTGCGCTGACAGTGTGGAGCCTGCTTGGGATTCTCTCTCTCTACTTCTCTCTCTGTTCCTCCCCCTCTCGTGCTGTCTCTGTCTCTCTTAAATAAATTTAAAAAAACATATTAGAAAAGGTATAAAGAAAAAGTGGAGGATGATCTTTAATGCGGTCAATGCACATGACATAGAATTTTCCATCTTAACCGTTTTTCGGGGTAGGCTCTGTGGCATGGAGAACATTCACACTCTTGGGCAGCCGTCCCCACCGTCCATCTCCAGAGCCTCTTCATCTTCCCAAGATGAAATTCTGTCCCCACGAGACACCAGTTCTCCCTCCCTCCCCCACCCCCACCGGCAGCCACCATCCGACCTTCTGTCCCTGTGAATGTGACGGCTCTAGGTCCCTTGTGTAACTGGGCTCACGCAGTATTTCTTCTTTCGGGACTGGCTCACTTCCCTCCGAGTAGTGTCCTCAGGGTTCACCCCCGTGGTAGCAGCTGTCGGCACGCCCTTCCTTTTTCAGGCTGAATCTTACTCTATCGCGTGGTCAGACCCATTTATGTGATGCGGGGCGCCAGGCGGTTGTGAGTAAGGCCACACCGAACATGGGAGAGCAGGTATTTCTCTGAGATTCTGTTTTCATTCTTTTGGAAGTATACCAAGAAGTGGGATTGCCGGATCATACGGTCATTACATCTTTAATCTTTTAAGGAACTGCCGTCCTGCTCTCTGTCGCGGCCACAACAACTTGCATTCCCACCAGCGGGAATGGGGCTCCCTTCTCTCCACATCCTCCCCAGCATTAGTTACGTGCTGTCTTCTTCTTGATGGTCCTTGTGACAGGGGTGAGGCGGGATCTCGTCGTGGTCATGATTTGCATTTCTGATGAGGGGCGGTGTGGAGCATATTTTCGTATACCTGTTAGCCACCTACATATCTTCCTTAGAAAAACATCGATTCAGAGCCTCTGCCCACCTTTTAATTTTTTTTTAAGTTTATTTATTTTGAAAGGAAGAGAAAGTGAGCATGAGCAGGGGAGGGGCAGAGAGACAGGAAGAGCGAGAGAATCTCAAGCAGGCTCTGCACTGCTGGTGGACAGCCTGATGTGGGGCTTGAACCCATGACCTGTGAGGTCATGAGCTGAGCCAAAACCCGGAGTCAGACGCTTAACCAGCTGAGCCACCCAGGCGCCCCCTTCCTCTGCCCATTTTTTAATTGGATTGTTTGTGGTTTTCTGCGATTGAGTTGCAGGAGTTCTTTACATATTTTGGATCTTAGCCCCTTATCAGATGGTTTGCAGATATTCTGTCCTATTCTGCAGGTTGTCTTTTCGTGTTGTTAATGGTTTCCTTTGCTGTGCAGAAGCTTCTTAGTTCGATGTGCTCCCACTTGCTTATTTGTTTAAGTTTATTTATTGGGGAAAGGGGCAGGAAGAGAGGGATAGAGAGAGAGAACCCAAAGCAGGCTCCGTGCCGTCCGCACAGAGCCCGATGTGGGGCTTGATCCCATGTCCAGGGAGATCATGACCTGAGCCGAAATCAAGGGTTGGACACTTAACCGACTGAGCCCCCCACTTGTTCATTTTCGCTTTTGCTGACAAATCAAAAAAATTATTGCTAAAACTGATGTCAGAGAGCTTACCGTGTTGAGTTCTAGGAGTTTCGTGTTTTCAAGTCTTATGTTCAAGTCTGTAATCTCTTTTGAGTTGATTTTTGTGGGTGGTGTAAGATAGGGGACCAGTTTCATTCTTTTGCATGAGGCCGTCCAGACTTGTCCACACCATGTGTTTGGGGTCCTTTTTGGTTTCATACAAACTTTAGGATTGCTTTTGCTAGTTCTGTGAAAAATGCCATTGGGCTTTGAGAAGGACTGTACTGACCTGTGGATTGCTTTGGGCGGGATGGACATTTTGACGGTCTTTATTCTTCCAGTCCAGGAGCACGGAGCGTCTCTCCATTCGTGTGTGTCGTCTTCCATTTCTTTCACAGATACCTCGTGATTTTCAGTGTTTTTTTATTAGCAGGTGTTTTATTCGTTTTGATGCAATCGTGAATGGGATAGTTTCCTTAATTTCTCTTTCCGATGGTTCGTTATCAGTATGTAGAAACACAACAGATATTTTTGCGTATCGATTCTGTGTTCTGCAACTTGACTGGACTCATTTATTCGAAGTTTTCTCATGGAGCCTTTAGTGTTTCCAGGTATAATTTCGTGTCATGTGCTAACAGAGACAGTTTTACATCCTCTTTTCCGCTGTGGATGCCTGTTATTTCTTCCTCTTGCCTGCTTGCTCGGGCGAGGACTTGGGGCGCTGTGTGGAGGGGAATGGGGGGGAGTGGGCACCTTGTCTCGTTCCTGGTCTTCGGGGAGCGCTCCCCGTCTGCCAGCAGCGAGCGTGATGGTGGCCGTGGCCTCTATTGCGTTCAAGTGCATCCTGTCTACACCCACTTCCTGGAGAGTTTTTATCATGAGTGGATGTCGGACGGAAAGTTTACCGAGTGCCATTTTGGGGACTGGGGGCTTATGCTTTTTAATAAAAGGCAGTCTTTTTGAAGCGGTAAAGTCTTTGGACAGTATTTTCCTGACTCCCTGCCCTTGGGAAGCGTCGGATGTCTGTACACAATCACAGGGGTGCGTGTGGGGGGTGGTTGGCCCAGGTGTTGGATGGACATGACCATGGACCCAAGGAGGGGCTGCTCTGGGGAGGTGTGTGCAAACACTCACTCAGGATACAGCAGGACGGGCCTGACCTCAGTTCTCGGTAAACAGGGTGGCCCTCGGAGCTGACCAGGGGCCTTTCAGATGAGACCCAGATCCTGTGGCCTGTCTCCTTTATAGGAAAAGCCTGTCAGGGGCCACACCGTCCAGGTGTCCAAAGACCCTAAGTCTCCTGTGTTCTCCTCTCTCCGCCTCGTCCCCTGCCTCCCTTCACCTCCTCCCCTGCCTCCCCCTCCCTCTATCTCCCTCCCTGTCTTTCACCCCTCCCCTTCCCCTGTCTTGCTCTTCCCTCCCTCTCCCCCTCCCTCTTTATCTCTCTCCCTATCTCTCCCCCTTCTTCCCCCCTCCTCCTCTCCCCTCCCTCACTCGCCCTCCCTCTCTATTTCTCTCCCCATCCCCTCTCCTCCTACCCCTCCCCTTTCTCCTCCCTCTCTCCCTCCCTCTCTGTCTCTACCTCTCCCCCCTCCCTCCCTCCCTCCTTCCCTCTCTCTGTACCTGCAAATCTGCTGAGGTTGTTTCTTCCACCTTGAGCCAGCTGTGGGGTGTGGGCCCCACGTCGAAGTGCCAGGTGCTACCTCTAAAAATATCACCAGTGTGCATAGCACCTTCCAGTGCAAGGAGTCAGGCCAGCAGAACATTTTCCCTCCTGAGTTGATTATCATCAACAACTGTCAACACACCCCAGCCCATCTCCGGCTGGAGTGTGTTTATATATTGATAAGTAGCGCGGAAATTTGGGAGAACTCTCTAGCTGTTTGTGGCTCAGAATGACCGATCTGCAGACCCCAGTAAACAACCAGAGCTGTCCAGGGAGGGCAGGGGCAGGACAGTGGCACCGGCATCCAGCTGACTGGCCCCAGAGGCCAGACCCAGGTCGGGGGTGTTCCCTTCATGTGCACAGAGCTTCTGGTCAGCAGCCTGGCAGCCAGGCCGTCTTCACGGTCAAAACGTGTGGGGAAGAACGCCGTCAATCCATTAGGTTTCCTGTCCACACACGTCTGTCTGTTCACGGGGCTGTACTTGGCCCTCGAGACGTGTGCAGAAGGGAGCCGCGTCCGCTCACAGAGCACACGGAGAACTCACCTGCTTTTGCTGTTTTGCTGTGAAATAGTAAATGCTGATCAGGAAAATGAAGATGCCTTTGGCTTCTTAATGACCGTTTGGTCTCGAGGCATATCGTAGGCATCAGATTGAAGTGAACATTATGGTTCAAGTTTAAACCCTGGCATTTAAAATTTTATTAACGTTTATTTACTTTTGAGAGAGAGAGAGGCAGAGTGCAAGCAGGGGAGAGGCAGAGAGAGAGGAAGACACAGAATCTGAAACAGACTCTAGGCTCCGAGCTGTCGGCACAGAGCCCGACGTGGGGCTTGAACTCAAAACCATGAGATCATGACCTGAACCAAAGTCAGACGCTCAACGACTGAGCCCCCCCAGGTGCCCCCCTGGCTTTTTTTTCTTTTTTAACTAGGAGAGGTTATTAGATGACCCCGGTCAGGTTCCCTGAACCTCTGGTTTCCCGTCTGTAAAGTGGGCCAAGAACAGCACGCGTGTGACAGCCAAGTGAGACCATGTATGTGTGCGTCACTGTCCCCGTTGCTGTAAGGATGGGCCGCCGGAGGCTCAGAGCAACCGAATGTGGTTCCTCACGGTCTGGGAGCCGGGAGGCTGGGGTCGTGGTGTCGGTGGGCTGGCTCCTCATACGGGTGGCGAGGGAGAGGCCGTGTTCTGCTCTCTGCCCCGCCAGCACCCTCAGTGTCCTAACGCCCCGTCTCTGCTCAGCCATCACGTGGCCTCTCTGTGGGTCGTGTGTGCCTCCTCCCTGTCTCTTCTCCTGTCCCTGGATCCAGGGCCCTATTTCATCAAGGGCCCATATCCTTAAATACATCTGCCAAGACCCTTTTAACGAACGAGGTCACGCTCACAGTCCCAGGGGACCTGTGTTTTGGGGGGAGCACCATTCAGTCCCCCGCAGTGGATCCACACTTTGTCGCCGGAGAAGGACCTCGCATGCAGCTTGGCGGGGCTGCTGGCCACAGCGAGGGCTCAGTACAGAAGTGCCTTGAGCTTGGACCACTGTCCCCCGTGGCAGGTACAGCCGAGGCCACCTTGTGCCCAGAGGGCAGCACCTTGTGGGTCGGCTCTTGCCCTCACCTGTCGACCTCTGATTTGTCTTGTGCCCTGGTGATGGCCTCCCCGACGGTCCTCACTGGGGCCCTTAGGGCCTCCTGCCTCATAACTGGTACAACCTAGACTGGTCAGCGGTGCCTTGGAGCCCAAATCCGGGGGATGTGAAGACCCGGCGGCCGTTGAGATGAAGGAGACATCCCAGACTGCGCATCGGCGGATGGCTGTTCACCGGGCCCAGCACAGCGCTAAGGGAGGGGCGCGCTCAGCCCAGGGATATCGACGGTTCCCAGGCACACACGTGTGGCCCTGCTGACCCCTGGGCTCCCCTCCTGCTGTCCTTGCTTCTGCTTCACTTGGGCCGTCCTGGCTGTCCCTCTCCTCCTGCGCCAAGGCTCACCCCTCTGGGCCCTTGCCATCCTGTTCCTTCTATGCATGAGCACTTTCCCTTTTCTGGCTGGTTCAGCTGAAGGGTCACCCTGTGGAGGTCTGCCCAGCACCCTGTGCCTGACCGATGCCCTAATGTGTGTTCTCCACACACATGCTGTCGTCAGGGTCTGAATTACACGGCCACGGTGTCACCCGTCCCCATGGTGAGGACATGACTGTCCACAGCTTCACGACAGGCACCCGTGCAGGAGGTACAGGCTGAAGGCTGTTTGCAAAGCCTGTGTGTTCTCACATTCTAACCATGGCCCTCCGAGGGGGTGTCGGTGGGCCCCATTTTACCAGAGCGTGTAGACAGGTGAAGAGTTGTCAGACCCACTGCTGGAGAGGAGGTTCCGGGCACTAACCCAGGAGTGTCTGACGCCCAGTCCAGGAACACCAGCCTCGGCCAGCGCGGGTCACAGGAGCACGGGCGGCCACGGGAATCCCGGTCTCTGAGAAGAAGCCTCCCTCTGCAGTCAGCCCCTCCCCCTGCACGGAGGCCTTGTGGGGCGGCAGGGCAGGGTCAGGACCAGGCCTGGTGGGGCTGGAGCTGAAAGGGGGTGAGAGCCAGAGGGGAGGCCGTGACTGTGTGCAGGTGCCCCCTCGCTCTGGAGGCGCGACGTCCTCCCCAGAACTGTGGAATGAGAGGTCTCAGCAGGGAGAGGTGTCACCTCTGTCCCGACAGCACCAGAGTGCAGGGCAGCCGGCCCCGCGTGGGACGTGATGAGACGACGAAAGTCTCACCACTACTTCTGTTTACAGTGATTTTTGCCGGGGGCGGGGGGGCCACCAAAGATGAAATAAACAGCCCCAAGCATTTCAGGAGACCACACGGCAGGTCTTTTAGAGCTGCTCATGCATCCCCTGTGGCCCAGCTGCTCCCCTTGTAGGATTACACCCTACAGAAGGGCACGGTGTACCTCAAAGCCATGTTCTAGAAGGTTCGCGGCGATCCAGAGTTGGGAACGACCCGGATGTCCATCCGCAGTGGGATGGGGAGACGAATCAGGGCACGTTCACACACGTGAGGTGTGCATACAGCAAGGATGAAGGGCGATTGTGCTGCCCCAGCCCGAGGTGTGGACGGATGTGAGCACAGCATCCCCGAGAGCCGCCACCAGCAAGAGTACGGCCCCGTCTTCCCATCATCCGGAGCTCAGAAGCGGTCTACCGTGATGGGAGCCGTTGCCGTCTTGCTTTTCCGGAGGGCTGGCCGGGAGGGGACACCCAGCACACGGTTCGGCCGGACCCTCAGCCGCCCCTGTGGTCCTGCAGGCAGCCCCGTCTTACAGTGAGGTCTGCAACGCCTGGACCACAGAGCGGAGCTCGCGCCAGCCCCCGCGGACGGGCGGCACACCTGTGCCTTGAGCGCCACGCTCACTGCGGGCAGGTGAGGGGCTGGAGGAGGGCGGCTGGGAAAACAGCACGCCCTGAACCCCGAGCAGCCCGCTTCGGGCACTCGGGGGGGTCTGCCGAGGGAGGGTCAGTGAGGGCCTGGGTGGAGCACCCAGGACGGGGCAGGGAGCAGCTCAGGGAGCCTCAGGACAGGGGATGGGGGCTCCCGGGTGAACACAGGGCAGGAAGCAGAATCCAGATCTGCAGCCAGCACCTGAGTGGGACGTGGTCCTCGAGGCCAAGCCAGGGAGGAGGGACCGGCTGACCAGGGTCGACGCTGCGGTGATGGCTGAGAGGTGAGGTGGGGGTCCATGCCTTCCAGAAAGGCCGTCCAACGAGCCTCAGGAAGCCTCCCTGTTCCAGCGCAGGGGCACTGCCCAGGGGGAGACGTCAGCCGCTGATGTCATCGGTGGCCTTGGGCCATCCCTAGAACCAAAGCCTGTGCACATCCGCTCTCCGCTAATGCGGCGAAACCACAGCGCAATTAGCAACGGTCCATCTGGAGAGAGACCCTGCGGGGTTTACTCTGCAGTCTTTGCTGTTTAAAAAGTGATGAAGAGGTGTTCATGTTATGGGGGGAAAAGCAATGAAATAAATAGGACAGAGGAATGCATAATGTATTTAGTGGAGATGGCTCGTTTTGGTTTTTTTTTTTTTTTAATCTGGCAGGTGAAGGAATAATCTCAGTTTTTGACAGCAGGTGTTTTAATCGGGCTGATTACAATAGCAGTTTTGCTTGGAAAATACCCTGGCTTCGTATATGAAAGATGAGAAACGCAGGAAAGTTACAGCGAGTGGCGTTAACGTGCTGTAGCGTGTTATCTGGGACCCACACGCACGTTGTCATGTGGCTAAGTTCAGGGAGTGCACGTTCACACGGCGTTGGTAGGATGGGGGGCAGGGTGGAGTCCGCTGTTCTTCGTGGAGAACGGCGGAATCGCGGGTCGGGTTCTCGGCTCTGAGCGTCAAAGGCTGCAGGAATCGTTGGCCTTCTGGCCGCCCCCGTCGCCCCCTCCCGTGCGTCCCTGGTCTGTGTGTGTGTGACTCATAGCCCCCAGTCGTGATTGCTGTAGAAATGCTGGTGGTGCCGTGGCGTGGGCGTGCGGGGCAGGAGGGTCCTGGACACTGAGACCACAGCGGTGCCTCGTGGTCAAGGGGACCTGGACCGTGGGTGCCAGTGCACGTGGCGGAGGGCACCGGTCACAGCAACTCCCAGAGACCCTTGAGGCCAAAGCCGTGTTTCCCTCTGTGCTGTCTTTGCAGGTTGTCTCAGGAGCACGGGGTGTATGGGCTCCATTTGGACGCTCAGGATGTTCTTCTAAACGAACTTCTTGCTTGTGACCTTTTGTGGAAAACCAGTGTGGAGTCCGGGCTAATTGTTGCTAATTTTTCTGTAATCGTGTATCGTGTTCCCGGTAGGTGGTGTTTTCTTTCGCAATGTTTGTGTCACTCACTTACCACTCAAGTGAGCAGCGTGTGTAGGACAGCAACTCAGGGTCTAATGAGGGAGGAGAAGAGTCACAAAGTGATTCGCAGGCTGGCGTCTTTGGAACAAGCAGTTAATTAAAAACAACCTTGAAGCCAAGAGCGTGGCTCCCTGCTGCGTGTTTATTTTATTTTATTTTATTTTTTTCAGTATATGAAATTTATTGTCAAACTGGTTTCCATACAGCACCCAGTGCTCATCCCAAAAGGTGCCCTCCTCAATACCTGTCACCCACCCTCCCCTCCCTCCCCCGCTGCGTGTTTAAACACGGAGGCTGACACACGCGTGTTTGCTGAGCCCTTCCTTGTGGCTCCGTGTCCCCAGCGCTGCAGAGACCACGGGCTCTGAGCGTGTGAGGGGCGCCGTCCTGTGCGCGGACGGCTGACCCTGATCGGCAGGGCCCTGTCGCGCGCGGATGGGACTCAGCGGCCCGTTTCTCGGTGGGCCAGGGTGGAGGCTGTGTTTCAGTTCTAGCACAGACACATCCAAGGCCAGGAGCATGAGTCGTTTTCCTGCAGGGGCTTCAGGTTCTGTTTTGAGAAACCAGAACGCCATCTTCTCTGAGTCCCCGCCTCCCGCCACCCTGCATTCATCAGAACTGTCCCCCAGCCGAGGTCGTTCTGGCCGTGTCACCTTCCCCCACCCTTTCCTCCCCTGCACATCATTCATTCTCTACCACAACAAAGCGCCTTCTTCCCGTTTCCCGAGCAGGAGCACGTACTTGGAGCCCGGGGGACCTGGAGCCCCTGCTCTGTCTTCTGCCCACAATGCCACCTCCAGACCCCCAATTTTCATGACAGTCATTATTCACGTCTCTGCTAGCAGCTGTCCCCCTCCAGGATGGCCCTGCCAGGCCACCTATCTGTCGACACATGCCGATCGGAACCTCTAGTTCCAGTGGGGCAGAGTGGGTGGTTTCAGACTGGTCTGGAACCAATGGCTGCCCTACGTAGATAGGAGGGAGGGGGGAGGGACAAGGGAAAAACAGAGGAAGAAGGAAAGACTCGAAAACACCAGAAAACACCCAAGGCAGCTAGGACTTGAGAGGCCAAAATCCCAGAGAAAAGAGACCTACAGGGCACAGAGGCCGGTGTCTCATGGGGGGGCACGGTCGCTGGAGTGGGTGCTGACATCCGGGCCGTGATGGAGGAGACACTTGGGCGAGAGGAGACACTGGGCAGAAAGCACCTGTGGGGGCTGAGAACGGGCACGGAGTGGGAAGGCCTGTGGTGCGTTGATTCTCAACGCTGAGAAGACAGGCTATTCCAAGTCCCCTGAAGGGGAGCCATGGAGCAGCTCCTGGGGTGCTGGTGGCAGGATGGACACTGGCCCAACCGTTAGGAAAACTGTCAGCAGTTCCCGCCAAAGCTGAATGTGGGCGTGTCCTGTGTCCCGGTAGCTCCACCGTGAGACAGATCCCTAACGGGATGCATACAGATGGGCACCAGGAGACAAACGCAGGAATATCTTAGCCACGTCACCCGTTATGTCCTGGGAGCCTGTCGATGGAAACCATCGAGACATCAATAATAGAATATATAAGTAGATCATGAGATATCTGTACAGCAGAATACTATCCAGCCTCCTGAAGAATGCACACCAAAGGTGACCATCACAGATCGGATGTCGACTGAAGGCAGAGGAGTGGTCGCCTTTGGAGGTGGGCGTTGGGTTGGGGCATGAGAGCGGTTTCTCTGGTCCTGGCGATGTTCTCAGTCCAATCTGGACACTGGCCACATGCTGGGGGTGCTCACTTTGAAAATCCATCAAGCTGTGCACTTGTGATTTGTACGTGTTGCCATATGTATACTGTAATATTAATCTTAGCTGAGTAGGTGGATGATGGATGGGCAGGAGGGTAGGTGGGGACAGAGAGAGAGAGAGACAGAGAGTGAATGAATGAGGAAGATTGTTTACTATGTCCTGGGGACAGTCCTACATAGACGGGTCTATTCCTCCCCCTGTTCTCAGTCTGTATTTTTCTATCCCTTTGAAAGAAATTATAATGTACTTGTTTGCATTTTCCAGATTGTGGGTTCCTTGTTCTCGGGGGTGACAATAACATGATGATAATAGTGGCCACTTATGTTTGACTCCTCTTTCCAGATGCTGGTCTCCATTTATTAACTCATTTAATCTTTACAAACAGCCCTCAAGGCAGAGACCATTATTATCTCCATCTCACAGATCCAACACAGTTGAGCCTCGGAGAGACTATCCTGCTTCCCAGAGTCACACAGCTGGTCAGGGGCAGAAGCAGCATTCCCAGCCTCTAGCACCCACATGTACTCCAGCCATCAGGCTCTCTTGCCTCTCCTAGTGATGAAGGTGTCAGTTTGTTTAAGGCCAGCTATGTGCTTGATACATACAGAGCTCAGCACCCGGGACAGCTCATCCCTGTGTTTCCAGTATGAGGCAGTGCCCAGTATCTGTTTGTTGGGTGGATGGATGGATGGATGGATGGATGGATGGATGGATGGATGTTTGTTTGCATGGGTGGGTGGATGGATGGATGGATGGATGGATGGATGGATGGATGGATGGATGGATGTTTGGATGGGTGGATGGATGGATGGATGGATGGATGTTTGGATGGGTGGATGGATGGATGGATGGATGGATGGATGGGTGGATGGATAGATAGATGCGTGAATTGATGGGTGAGTGGATGTCTGGATGGATGGATGGATGAATGAATGGGTGGGTAGATGAATAGAATTTCCAAAAAGTATGCCCTATGAAGACCCCCTCTGAGCCTGTCTGGTGTCTGATCAGAGACCAGGTAAGTGATTCCTGAGAAAAGCACCAGGAATACAGTCAGGCTTGAATGATTATAGCTTGGGGCTGGACTTCGTACCTGGAGATGCCCCATCAATATAGATTCCTGGCCCCACCTCTAGAGATTATGAGTCAGCAGGTCGCCGAGGGATCTTGGGACGCTGGGTTTCTAACAGGCTCCCAGGACGTGCTGCTCTGCTAGACCGTGGACCACGCTGGAGAGGCCAGGGCATGAAGTGCGCTCCAGTTCCGTTGGGGCCGTGTCTCCTGCACTGACACTTAATAATGTTTCCCCGAGCCCTCTGTTAATTGGACTACACAGAGATAATGAGAGAATGATTTCTGGGGCATGTCTTCAGGGCTCTGCAGAGTGGGTGTGTGCACGCAGGGAAGGGGCCGAGAGGGTGTGGAGAGCCTCCCCGGAACGGGAGTCTGCACTCGGCTTTGAAGCCCGCTCCTCAGTGCGCCAGGCGGCCTTCTGCCTCGAGGCCATTTATAGTGCCAGAGCGTGTGAAGCTAAAACAGTTTGATGTGTAATTGCAGGAGGAAACGAGAAACCTGCTGAGCATGGCAGGATAGAGCGCCTTATCACCTTCATGTGCAGCGGCTGCTCTCCGGAATTGCCAGCAGATCCGCGCCATCGACAGAACGGTGACATTTTTCATGGGCCGCGGTGTTCTGAATCAACACTGCAATGGTGTGATTAGAGGAGGGAGGGACTGGGACAATCGCGGCGGCCCTGTGACAGATCAGTCGCAAACCCTGCCTCCCTCCTTATTACCTGCTGTCTGGTGTGATATGCAAAACAGCTTCTCCAGACGCATTACACCTTCACATTACCTGAAAATTGAATTTTATTTGGTGGCCTGCATATAATTTATAGCACTCCTCCAGTACACTTCAGCTCTCATTTAGCTGAAGGTGTATTCTTTATTTCCTACTGGCCGAGAGACAGAGAAGGAAGCCCGGGTATTCATTTGTGCTTACGGCCCCCGGCCCCAGCCCCCCCTGCGGAACTGGGTTTTAAGCCGCCTTGGCAGCTGGGTGATGTGGGCTGCCCACGCTCCACGGCGCCCGAGACGCCACCTCCTGAAGAGGCACTGCCCTCGGCGTGGATCGAGCAGTGCTCTGGGGTGGGTTTCCCTGCTCGGCCGGAGTGCGCTGCCTCCGTGGACCGAGGCCATGTTGGACACGTGCTGGGCCCCACCGACCCAGGGGGAGCGCGTCAGTGAGGGATAGAGGGGACCTTGGATTTAAAGCGTCGCTGAAATCATTTCTTTTACCCAAGCAAACAAAACTCCCCTCACCCCGCCCCCATTTCAAATCATAAACATTCTATGGGGAAGATCGGTTCAACGAATCTTGGCTTCTGAAGTTCCCGTGTAGGAGAAAATCTCGCTTGGTCAAGATTACTGTTTGTTTTTTTTTTTTTTAAATCAAATTTATCAGGTAAAATTTACATACAATACGCTGTACCCCCTTTAAAGTGTATACTTCCATGAGCTCTTAAAATATTTTGTAATGTTTATTTAGAGTGGGAGAGCGCACAAGTCAGGGAGGGGCAGAGAGAGAGAGAGAGAGAGAATCCCAAGCAGGCTCTGCACTGTCAGCACAGAATCCGACTTGGGGCTCAGTCCCCCGAACCATGAGACCATGACCTGAGCTAAAACCAAGAGTCAGAGGCCTAACCAACTGAGCCACCCTGGCGCCCCTCCGTGAGTTTTGACAGATACATACGCTCATGACACCTGCACCAGGGCAAGATGCCGAGTATCCCGTCTCCCCTGGAAAGCTTTTTCTGCTTCTCTGCAGTGGACCCTCCTCCTGCTGACCCCTGGCACCAGTGATCAGACTACCATCACCGTGGATCACTTGGCATTTTCTGCAGCTCTGAAGAAACGGGGTCAAGGGGCACATACTCTTCGGTTGCCCTGTTGAACGTTTCAGAGATCGTCCGCGTTATTGTGTATGTGTCACTATACTGATGCCTGCTGGTATTCCCCTGAACGGAGACATGCATTCTGTGCCCCCGCTGGTGGGCATTCTGGATCTTCTCTAGGTTTTTGCTGCTGTGAATAAGCTGCCGTAACGTTTGTGCCCGCGTCCTTCATGTGTCAGCTGTCTGGCATGAGCGGCTGGGACGCAGGTGCTTAACTTCCTAGACATTGCTGGACAGCTTTCCAAACCAGCCGTGTGAGAACCCCACTTCCTTTCCTGCAGGTGGTGTGCCCAGTGCTTGGAACTGTGGCCCCTGGGTGAGTGTGTAAACCTCACTGTGGTTTAATATCCATTCCCTACAGGCTGATGGCATTGGACACTCTCATTGCTCATTGGTGCGTCTTCTTTTGCAAAGCCGCTGTTTAAATCTTTTATTGATTCTGGGATATTGTTGTTGTTTATCTTACTGTTGAGTTGCAAGTGATCTTGGTATATTCTGCATGCAGGTTTTCGTCAGATACCTATAATGAAAACGTTCTCTGCCATCCAGTGGCTTTTGCCTTGTTTTCGTGCAAATATCATTCAAAGAGCAAGAAGCTAGTTCGTCGATGTTTCCTTTTACAGGTCACGCTTTTTACGTTCTGTCTCCAAAACCTCTTCTTAGTCCAGAGCCCCAGCAGTGGTTTCCCCCGGGTCTTTGGCATGTTTTAGAGTTTCATTTCTGTACTCATACCTGTGTGCGGTTTTGAGTTAACCTCTGTGTGTGGAGTGAGGTTGGGATCAGTGTGTTTTCCACGCGGGAGTCCAGTTATTCCGGCACCGTTTCTTGGAAAGCCTTTCCGTTTCCTGTTAAATTGCTCTGTTTTGTCAAATACTAGTTGACCCCCTGTGTGTGGTTCTGTTTGTCAGATTCTGTTCCTCTGCCTGCACACCGTGCCCTGATGCCCATGCCCTTGCAGGAAATCTCGACACCGGCCACGGCCGTGCACACCTCTGTCCACGGCTGTAGCTGGCCAGGAGTGAGCCGTGGATGGAGGGGGTCCGGGATGATCCTGCAGGGCAGGTAGCACAACGTTGTTGGTGGCCTCGTCAACTTTGATACGTGTAGAAAGAGCTGTTGATTGTTGAGGGGTTGGAACGAACCATGGCACCTAGCACACGGGCTGCAGTGCTGGTGGGTTTAAATCTCCGCCCGGCTGTTGACCCACCCACCCACCTGTCTGAGTGGGTGTTTCCGGCAGCGGCTTTCTCCTGCCCTGGCCATGGCTGTCCCACCCTGTGGGAGGTGCGGTGTCTTCTGGAGAGGAGGTTGTACCCGCTGGAACATGGCACTCGCCAGGCACTTCCAAGTAGGGGCTGATGCCACACGACCACTCTTCAGTGACTTCCGCCTCCGAGTGTCAGGGATCAGATCGGCACGTGGCCCACGGAGCTGACACACCAGTGACATCTGATCCTTGGCTAAGTGCCCAATTAGGAGTCGGCTTGCAGTTCATGGCTGCCCTAGTTCCATCGTTTTTCTGAATGATCCTCATTAGGTTTTGCATGATCTAATTTAGCCCAGCTCTGTGAAAGCGCTGTGCAACCCCATCCCCTCTCTCTCTGCTATTTGAGAGAATAATAGATCCATAGGAGAATTCATTTGTAACTCTAAGCCCCGAGTTAAAGACGTCTCGGGGGATAAACGTGGGTGATTTGTGGAACATTGCGATGCATTTATGAGATAGATTGCACGTTCCCTGCGCACGGCGAGGCCAGATCAGGTTGCATTAGAGACGTCAGGCTCTTCCGTACCTAATCTGGCTCTCCTTTGGGGAGAGAACGCAAGCTTTACTGAGTGCTAAGTATGAGAAGCCACAGTGGAAATTGCTTCCGTCGCAGTGGTCCTGGGAGTGAGCGCCTGCTTCTTGCTCCTGTAGGCGCATCAGGGAACTTCATAAGGACTAAAGTGCCTCCCAGTGTGCTTAATTTCCAGGCCCAGCCCCACCTCCTCCGCTGTCACACGGAGGCCACCAGAAAGCACAGTCTCCCCGGACTGACGGGCAGGAGGGCAGCGCCGGGCCAGTGGCAGCTTGTGATCAGCGTGTGCTGTGCGGGCCGGTGCTCCCCCCAGCTGCCCACCGCCCGTTTTGCCCCGGGGTCCTCCCCCCCCCCCCCCCCCCGCTCTCTCCCCCGTCCCTTTCTTCCTAAGCCTTGATTGTTAGTGACTCTGGCACTTGATCCTTCTACCTTTACGGACCCCCACCGCGACGTAAAGTAGGTGGAACCCCTTGTGTTTTCCTTTCTCTCTCTTTCCTAGCACCTGGATCTCAGATCTGCAGCCTTAGCCAGCTCCACCCACGCATAGGAAGCTGAAGTCACTGGCTCTGTGCTCAGGCCGGGTTGTGTGGGCAAACCTGGCTTTCCTTCTGAGACCGTTAAGCCACAAATTCACGGCGATCGGCCTCGTAGTTGCCGTGACTTACTGCGTGTGCGTGATCTGTGAATCTGCAGAATGCCTGCGGGTTTGGATTCCGTGTTGGGCTCATTGACAGGAAACCGAGGCTGCCCCTCGACAGGCAGGCAGAAGTGTAGCAAAGAGGATTGCGTCCTGCCCGAGCTGTTCCAGGGAATTTGTTTGTGAGGCTCTCACTGGGGCAGAGACCCCAGCAGACCCTGGGGGCCCACCGGCTCTGGGGATACACAGCCTCTTCTGGCGGCCCCACCTGGGTGCGCGGAAGGCTGCAGAAGGTGCAGCCCACAACGGAGCTCTCAACCGAGTGGGCAGGGGAGGGGAGACCGAGGGACCCGGGACCAGGCGCCGCGAGGAGGGGTGCCCCGAGTTGTGTGCAGCTGACGCAGGGCCGAGCCCTCACCATACATGCCCCCTGGGCCCTCTTACGCCCGGGAGACCCAGGTGCCGGGTGTGGAGCCTGACGCTGCCCAGGCGACCTCCTGCGGCTCAACCCACGGGACACGGGGGCATCCGCTGCCTAGGCCGCACCTGGCCTCTGTCCGTCTTGCTCTGAACTAGCCATTCTGTTATCCCGGTGACTGATGGCTTCCTCACCCCTGGCAGGGCCTTAGATGCTGAGCCCAGTCATTTAAATGGATCTGCCACTTTGGTTCTAGAGGCTTCCACCCCAGGGATGTGTTCACAGCCCTCGGCAGCCCCTGCAGGTGTGCCCAGGAGGGGCTGGCAGAGCCTTGTGCTCTCTGATGAGTCCCAGGGACCGGCTGCAGGCTCTAATGGTGGGGATGAGAGCCCCAGCCGCTGTCATGTCAGGAGGGGCCTTCTGGGCCCGTGGTGCTGGTAAGGGGGCTCCCAGGGCTTTGGACCACAGGTCCTCCGTGACCACGAAGCCACTGTGATAAGGCCTCCCCGAGCTCTCTGTTCTCTGGCCACACTTGGTCTCCCCACATGGCCTTTGCACGTGCTCTTCCTCAGCCTTTCGTGGCCTGGTTAGATCCTCGAGGAAGCTGCCCCTGACCTCCCCGGCCGCATCAGGCCCTCCTAGCGTCAGCCTTGACCCACCCCGTCCCTCTGTTAAACACGGCGATAGGCAACGTGCCCTTCACACAGGTCCCCGTGGATTCCACTTCCCCTCAACCCCGTCCCACACCAGCCGAGGCTTCTGCTGTTCCACTCGGACACTGGCTGCCCAGTGTTAGCTCAGGCCCCACAGGCTACAGGCAAATTTCTCCAAACTACTGCCGTACTTCTGACCAACGGGTTACAGGCTCCGGATTTCCCGTGACCCCCTCAGATTCGATACTTTGGGAGAAGGACCCACAGGGCCCCAAAAGGCCCAGTTCTGATTAGTGTCCCTAGAGGCCTGGGCAGCGGGGCGGGGCTCCTGTCCCCAGGGGCAGCAGAGTGGCATTGGGACGCGCCATTGTGCTTCTGCGTGCTGTTTTCCCTGAGCGCCCGTCACTAGGCACGGCTGGTTCGGGCACTGGCTGTGTCACCGCCCCTCCTGTCCCTGGCCCCTGGAGGTCAGGCTGGGTCAATCCCCAACTCTCCAGGTATGCAGTTGAGGCTTCAAGTGACGGCCACCCCCCCCCAAAACGAGGGGCCTCACGAGCATGACAGAAACTCCCCACATTCAGGAAACCCTGAGGGCTCTTAGATGCCCGGTGTCGGGGGCCAGGGACAAAGACCCGATTCTCACAGTACAATAGCGAGGTCGTTCCCAGCCCGCCTGGGGGGGCCCCGCCTGCCCAGCGCCCAGCACCGTGCCTGGAACTCAGGGTGGGGGCTCCCGCAGTAGCCATGCTTGGAGGAGGGAGTCATGTGAGCGAGGCTGGGCTTGGAGGAGGCTGGAGGAGAGCCAGGCCCCGGCCCGTCTGTGCGTGTGAGGAGCAGGGGCCCCATGCCTTTCCCGGCCCCGCTCTGACCCTGGCTCCGTCCACCGGCTTCTGCAGCCATGGCTCTCGCGGCACATCCTGGGCTCGCGGGAGGAATCTCTTGACCTTGATGTGCTTCTCCCCCTCGGTGTGTGTTACTCTCTCCGGTCGGATCCCTGTCTCCTGTGGAATGTGTGTCAAACCGTGGCACTTAGCCGGTCAAGTGGCCGCTCGCTTCCTTCCGGAAGCTGGAAGCCTGGCGTTCTCAGCCAGCGGGGGTGCGGGTGCCGATGGCAGAGCTGGGCTCTCGGGTTCCTTCCTCCCGAACAGCCCGTCCCGTGACCCCACGGTGCCCTTACAAGCAGGCCATCCACGTGCTCAGGCTGCAAGGAAACGAGGGATTTCCTGTCGCTCCTGAGCATCACTGCCCGGCGGCTTCTACTGTGTAACTCAGGTCCTTTGCGCTGCATTTAAGAGGCGGGAGGTCACCGGGATCTTCTAGGGACAGGTGCAGGGTTGATGGCCCCACGAGGCCAGTAGGGGGTCCTCCAGCCCTGCACCCGTCTCCTTAGCAGAAGCCGTCAGGGACCAAGGACTCCGGTCCCCTTCAAAGGTTGTTCTAGCTGGAGTAAGAATCGAATTGACACGAGGCAGAGTAACAGGAGAAAATCACATTTAATGGCGTGCGTACCGGGAATCCACGCAGACAGAAACTCCAAAGACAGGCAAAATGAGGCATACGTGACCTGAACTAGGGGGACGGGGTCTGGGACTTGAGAGGGAAGGAGTGCCCTTCACACGGAGATAAGAAGAGCAGGGAACTAGATATCGGTCCTGCCACACAGATGGGTCGCTCAAATAAAATGCATCTCTGCCAGTAACCTTTCTTTTGGGAAAAACCCGCAATTTAGATTCTTTGATGGAGTTAAGGGAGGGGCAGATGTTCCTTCTGAGCCCGCGGGGTCTCAGCTGCCTTCCGCTGAGAATAACCTTCACGCCAAAGCGGCCATCTCCGGTGACCTGCCCTCAGCCCCTGCAAAACCACACTGATCATCCCAAAGGGACTGGCCATTTTCTGCCAGTCCTGAAGTCACCACACTGGCTCCGTTGAGGGCCAGACGCCGAACGTCCTCGGCTTTGTGCTCCGTCCTTCCATTGCACCCATACGGCTCTGCCTTCACAGCAGGAGAGCCGCCACGATGAGCCGTCTGGACCCCGACGACATCTCTCCACGGCGGGGCCACACCTGGCCGGTGGGCACCAGTGTGCCAACACCGAGCTCATCCCCTTCGACAGTCTTGGTTCAAAGTCCTAAACCAGGCAGGCTGTACCCCACGTCTCCCTAACCCATGGACCAAATTTGACCAATTGTGTCCTGAATGAAAGGCCCAGTGCTTGAGAAGCTCTACTGTTTTTAAAAACGTCTACTATCATAAAAATAACACACCCACCAGTAGGGCCCTGCGGCTTCCGTGAAGAATTCACATTAGGAAGTATGAAAATCCGTACCCCGTACAATTTGAGTGTTTCTTCTAGAGAAGCCAAGAAACCTTTCTGCGAGCTTCGGTTTTATAGTGTGTGTTTTGTTCTCCTTGAGAGGACCTCATAAATCAATTAGACACATTTTGCTATAAAAGAAATATTTTATGTGTGAAGTACTTTCTTTAAGATTTTCTCTTTTATCAGGGGTTTGTAAAAGCACAAAATGACACATGGGTATAATTGGTTGGCCATAGTCCTTAACTGTGGGTGTCGTATATCTCTGCTTATGCAAAATTTATTTGCATGTCAGAACTTTATTTAAGTGGATAAGGTGGGGAAAAGCTTCCCTGAAGACATTATATATGAAAAAGAAGCATATATATGCTTCAAAAAACTTCTGCAAAAACTTTGCAACGCTGTATTGATAGGATTCTACCCACAGAAAGCACCCCCCAGAGTGTCCTGAAATAGATCCTTGACAGAAACCAAGTCTTGCCATTTTATTAAATCGATAACGTCCCCAGAAGTCCTTGAGAAAAAGCCCAATGCGTTTTCAGCATCCCAAATGGTAAAAACTTAGTGAAAAGGTTCAACTCATTTAAAAACATCAAAACGGCCAAGTCCCATTGTTACGTGTATGCCTTGAAATCACCGGGTGTGGCTTGTCATCACTTCCTGTATTTTTCCTCTCCGAGAGGCATATGTCTTCTCTGTTGACTGATCTGACTGATTGTATTTTTAACTTTTAAAAGACTTGTCTCTTAACTGGAAAATAGTTTGACTTTTTGTCAAAATGGTCAAAACAATCTCGGCGTTGGAAGTTGTGTTATTGGAAGATGTGGGCCTGTCTTTTAAAAGCCAGCCCCCAAGAAGGGTGTTGGCATGCATGTTTCACTTGCCTGTCGCTGTATGACAAACCCCAACACCGAGAGGAGTAAGACACCGGTACGATACTTCTGCTCAGTTCTGTGGAAACACAGATGGGCTCGGCTGGGTGGTTCGTCTTGGGGTTTCCATGCACCTGTGGTCTGGTAGTGGTTGGGGTTGGAGTCATCCCAGGCCATGAGCAGCCTGGACATCCAAGATGGCGCACGTCGTGGCTGGCAGTGGATGGCGGCCATCAGCCAGGAGGTTGGCCGAGACTGCAGACTAGACGTGGTTTGGGCTTCCCAGAGCTCGGGGACCAGTTCTGAGGCATGTGTCCCAAAACACATGCCTCTCCCGAAAGAGAGCATTCCAAGGGCCCAGATGGAAGCCAGAGGGTCGTGTGACCCATCGGTAGAAGTCCCAGAACATCTGTCCACTGCAGTCTATTGGTCAATGTGGTCATCAGCCAGTCCACACTCACGGGGAGGGGATTGGCATCTCCCTCTAGTGGGAAGAGGAGAAGGAATCAGTGACACCATCGTTGGAGACACCCCCCCCCCCACCGCAGCCCCGGGGGTGGCTCCTCACACTGTGACTCTCGGTATCACCCCCACTGCGTGGCTGTGCACAGACCACCCATACACGGAGTTCCCAGTGGCCCCTGCCTCTCTGCTCACTGCTTGGCGCATCTCAGCCCAGCACACCGCGCCTCTTTGGCTCACTCTCCGCGGATCGTCCAGTGTTGCCGCGGGCCCGCGGTAAACCCCGAATGCCGTGTCGAATGATTGCAAAGTGGAGGTGCAGATAGTGCACAAACACAGGATTCCGTGCAGACGATGAGCGCCTTGCTGGACGATGGCAGGAGTCCCGCCCAGGCGTCCCGACAGATGCAGAGCAGGGCGGGGCTCAGGCAGACAGTCATCAAAGAGGCAGAAATCAGCGTTTCGCCGATGATAATGTACGTTCACCCGAGAGAACTATTAAGACGCCCGATAGTTAAGAGAACACCTTCTGAGAATCCATGGAATTCTAGACTATGTTTTATAAAAATCACTGCGTACAAAAGGGCTCTAAAGTCGCCTGTAAAAGGAACATCCATCGGAGCTGCAGGGTGTTTGGTTCGTAAGATGGTGTGCAGATACGGGCTGCTTGACTCGGTCTTTCGCTCTAAACGCTAGCGCGCAGTCACCGTTAGAACCGAAACTTTATTAAACACTACGAAAAATAAACGTATCTTCAGTAAATTCTGGTTTTGTTTCCCGACATACAGCGCTAATCAAATATTTGACTCGCGTCATTCGCTCCGGTGTTCGGCGGCTGTACTCTGTGTCTGTCCGAGAGTTTGGATCGTCTGCTTTGACAAGGATCTCCTGAGGCTTAAACGCAGGTGCGTGGGGTTGAGAGTGCAGCTTCCCACTCGCCTGTCAAGCTCGGGGAGCACGCCCTCACGCGGGCACCCTCTGGCAGGTGTCTCGGCGCCCCTGCCCGCCACGGTGCTGTGCTGACGCGGGGGGAGGAGCGGAAGAGGCCTGGTATCCTTGTCAGGAGCCTGAGCGCGGCTGCGCACAGGGACGTAGTCACCGGGAGGCCCCAGGAGCACATCTGCAGGCAGGCTGCCCGTGGGCAAAGGCGTCAGAACGATCAGCACTGAGACCCGGGTCTGAGGTAGAAGTTTCCGCTGAGTTCAGGTAGAACTTCAAAGACATCTCCTCTCTCTGGCTTCATTCTCAGGGTGACAAAGACACAGTTCTTCACACGTTTCCGAGTCGGGAGCGACTCGGAGTTGGCAAGCTTTGTGCCAGCTCCCGCGGGGCTCTCCCGCGGTCTCAGACTTGTGATGCCACGTTGAAGCTTCAGCCCCTCCGGTGTCCTGCCCACCACGGGAGCCTAAGGGCCCATTCTCTGGGACAACTGAAAGGTGACAGGACTAAGCGTTAGAAAGGGGGGTTTTTGAAGGAAGGGACGCCCCCACACACACACACACACACTCACCAGCCTCTTGACCCGAGAGTGGGCACCGGGACAGAGCCAGCCGGGCCACACTGCCGGCTGGGGCTGGGACTCCAGCCGCTGGCACCAGCCACGCCCTCTTATCACCGTCTGGTCCACGAGAAGGAAGAGGCAGGTGGCACTGACTACTCGCTTTGCAGGGTGTGTTTGTTCAAGGGCCCCCCCCCCCAGGCGCCTCTCTTGACTGACGGGGCTCAGGCCCCGCCGAGGTAGAAAGTCCCGCAGGGTTTCAGAAACCACGTTTGTGTACCTGCGCGTCCTCCTGGTGACAGTAACCAGCCTGAATCCGACCAAAGAGCCCCAAGCCGCCTTCCAGGGCCGTCAGTGTCGTCTTCGCTGCCCGCAGTCGGCAGGACGGCTTTCCTCAGGCTCTGCTGAGCCGAGCGAGTTCGCGATCGTTCATCCCAGACACACTAAAGGCAGGTCGGGGCGCTCTGACACCGGGAGCGCTGGCTGGGCTGGGGTTGAAAGCCAGTGTGTGGGGTGGGGCCGGGTCTCCCCGAGAGGGGGACCTTTGAGCACATCACCTCCAGGACGTAGTTTTAAACCAACATCACCGTTGTCGGATCGAAGCGAACCATGTCCACGGTTACCATCCTGCTGTGAAAATGTTTGTGGTCAAAGAAATGGTAGCAGGTGTGGGGAACTCCAAGAAAGCGCAGAGCTAACCACCGTTTTAAGTAGACGTGGCGTTTCTGACCGGCCCGCTGGGGTGTGTCGGGGCTGCCCCGGGGGGGGTCACACGTCAGACTCTGTCTCTGGCGCCCGCGGTCCTGAGCGGGAGTTTGCATTCCGGGGAGTAAGATACAACAGGCTAGACGCAGACCCGCGTTTGGTGGGGCCTCGGCTCCAGACGGAAGTCAAGTCAGCCAGTCGGGAAGGCTCCCGGACTCCCGAGATGCGGCTCCTTGTATAAAATAAGTAACAAGGCAGATCTTTGACCCTCTGTTTGCTGATTGAAAAGCAATGTACGTGTGTGAGTACACATTTCTTCAACTTGAGCCCTGCTTCCCCGGAAGTAGATGTTTTTACTCCGAGGGTCCCTAAAGCTCGGTGCTGTTGACGTCGGGGCCAGATCATTCTGCGGGGGGGAGGGGGGGCGCGTCCTGTGTGCAAGGATGTCCAGCAGCAGCCGTGACCACGCCCACGAGATGCCAGTAGCACCCGCCTCCCTGAGTGTCCGTTATGCACATCAGACGTGTCTGCAGACATTGCCAAGTGTCTCCCGCAGACCAAGGGGCCCCTGGTGGACAGCCACTGCCCTCGTAATAGGCTTTTTGCTTTCTTTGAGCGGACTTGACCCCGTGAGCCACGTGCAAAAGCACCTCGGTTTGCCCGGAGGGCTCTGCGCGCTTAGTGTCGGTGCCCGGGACTCTCAGTTTGCCGCAGGGGTGGTTAATGCTGTTTAATCGGTACAGTAAATATTCCAGAGCCTTCTTGTTACGCCAGAGTCATTGGGAAATCAGCTTTGAGACACGGCTGCTATTTTAGGGATCGTCACACATCATCTGCTGTTTGGTGTCAAACCCAGAGCTGCTGGTATTTAACACTGATTAATAAATGGCAGGTTGTCAGTACCGGATGCGAAGAGACTTTCCCGGTGCCATTGTTCTTTTAAATTAAAACATTTAAACATTTAAATCCAGGGCTGGTTCTGGTGGCTCATTTTAATTATTCCTTTTGTCTCAGCGTACCTTCTGTCTGATCACACAGCTGTCATGCCGGCGGTACCTGGAGTTGGAACACATGACAGCCTTTCCCTATTAACTGCCATTATTTTTACAAGGAAAGCTGGAAGCCGTTGGAGCAGATATTCATTTCCAGAGAAGACTGCCGGCTAAGTTATTAAAATGAACGGATCTGAAGGCTACAACTCATTTCATTTATATCACGGGCTGGCGGCAGGACTGGGCCGCGTGTGCGTGCGTGCGCGCGTGCGGAAGGCATCGGGAGCGCTTCTCGCCACGGTCGTCCTGCTGTCCCTTCTCTGCTCCTGACTGCGACAGTCACAGCCCAACTCCGGCCATCCCTGGCACACAGGAACGTATGTGCAAAGCCCATCAAGGAGGCCCCGTATCGATGGGGTTGGAGGACCCAGTCGGACAACCGGCGGGAAGCAAGGGGGCCCGTCTGGAGCCTCGCGTCGTGCCCCCACCAGGGACCAGCATCAGTGTGCAAGACTCTGTCTCTGCAGGAAGGGTCCGGTTGGCCAAGCCCGAGTTGAGCTCTGCACGGCTGCCGGGCAAGGGTTGGGGGGGGGGGGGCATGTCCCCCAAAGTGGGCCCCATGCCAAGACTGAACGCAATGAGGGATCCCTAAAAGGCAGAGTAAGTGCTAACAACAGGAGGGGCAGAATTCAGGAGGGCCGAAAATGCCCTCCGTTCCCTCTTCCCCGCCTCCTGCAAGTCACTGGGCTCAGGGACCATGGCAGTGTTACCTTTCGCTGTAGAGATGTGGTTTTGTCACCAGCTTTAAATCCGCCTGGTTCTGTTCTATTTAGCTGAGCTCCTGTGCTCCCAATCAGGGTGGGGAGATACTGCAGAATTCGGCTCCTGCGAACTGCAGGACGTTTCCTTTCCTTGCAGTGTTTATGTTCCCTGGGTCCAGTGTTAAAGCCACACGTTCCCAATTTGGCGTGGGGGTGGGGTGGACCCCTGTGCCCCTCGTCCCCCGCGGAGGGAGTCTGGGCAAATGCTGGCATCCTTCTCCTCCAGAAGAACCCTGACATCACGTGTCTGGTCCCCACGGGCTCCGGTGACCGTTCTCGATGCAGTAGAGGGGCAGGAGGACTGAAACCAGAGGGGACCTCGGGCACCTAATTTAAACACACTGGGTCATAAGTCCGCTCTCAGAAGGACTGTTAACTCCTTAAATATATACAATTTGTCAGTTATTCCCAGTTACTTCTCAAATTCTTTTAACAGAAGGTAATAGACAAATAACATAAAAACAGTGAACTCCATGTACCTAAATAAAATATGAAAGAGGCAGATACATTTAATGCCGTTTTGTCATTGCATTCTGGATTATAAAAAAGAGAGACTAGTAATAAAATGAAAGCTCACAAATTCTCAGACTTTTTTAATGATGAAGCTCTTTTTGCCCACATAAAGACGATTACCATTTAGAGGTCTTTAGACTGGGGAAGTAATTTTCATAGGCAAAACAATTAATCAGGTATGTGCTTGCAGAACACAAAGCTTGCAATGTTCAGCACTCCCAGAAAGACCGGAGGTATGTGGGGGTGATCCTTCAGAAGGGTGAGTTTTACTGAGATTATCTGAAACCCAGACTTCTTTAGTCTAGCTGAGAAGACGGTGCCACCGGCCAAAGATGATCATTTGGGGCGCTCGGGTGGCTCAGTCGGTGCTGTGCTGACAGCTCAGTCAGTCAGCTGTGCTGACAGCTCGGAGCCTGGATCCTGCTTCGGATTCTGTGTCATCCTCTCTCTGCCCCTCCCCCATTCATGCTCTGCCCCCCTCTCTCTCTGTCTCTCAAAAATAAATATGAAAAATTGGGGCGCCTGGGTGGCTCAGTCGGTTAAGCATCCGACTTCAGCTCAGGTCACGATCTCGCGGTCCGTGGGTTCGAGCCCCGCGTCGGGCTCTGGGCTGATGGCTCAGAGCCTGGAAGCCTGCTTCCGATTCTGTGTCTCCCTCTCTCTCTGCCCCTCCCCCGTTCATGCTCTGTCTCTCTCTGTCTCAAAAATAAACAAACGTTAAAAAAAAAAATTTTTTTTAAATAAATAAATAAATATGAAAAATAAAAAAATAAAAGCTTGAAGATTACCAATAACCTTGTGCTCTCCCTGTATACGTTACCCTGAATTAATGTTTATCATTCCCTTGCTTTAAAATATTACCTCGTGTTTCTCCCTAAACATTATTTAGCTTTAATTTTTTGAACTTAAAAAAATAGTCGAACATTCTCTTGGTTTCAGCTCAAGTCATGATCTCATGGTCCCTGAGATCAAGTTGGGCTCTACCCTGACAGTGTGGAGCCTGCTTCGGATTCTGTGTCTCCTTCTCTCACTGCCCCTCCGCCGCTCATGCTCTATCTCTCTCTCCTTCAAAAATAAATAAACATCAAAAAAAAATTTTTAATGATCATTTAAACATATATATTATTTTAAGTTTATTCATTTTGAGAGAGAGAGAACAAGGGAGGCACAGAGAGAGAAAGGGAGAGAATCCCGCACCGTCAGCACAGAGTCCGACACGGGGCTCAAACTCACGAACCATGATAAACAGGGTGAAATCAAGAGTCAGACGCTCAACCAGCTCAGGCACCCAGGCGCCCCCAAAGATGATCATTTCACATACACTTCTTAGAGCAAACGGCCAACTATTTTTCTACAAAACTTGTTTCCATAAATTTACTTTGGTGTCTTATATATTTATTTATTTTTTAATATAATGCATTGTCAAGTCGCCGAACATACAGGGCATACAGCGTGCCTCTCGGTTTCGGGGGTAGATTCCCGTGATTCGTCGCTTCCCTACAGTACCCTGTGCTCATCCCAACAGGTGCCCTCCTCAGTGCCCATCACCCACTTCCCCTCCCCCCATCACCCCAAGTAGGAGTACAGACTTTAATGTTACACGAGTGTATGTTTGATTGTTCGGCCTACGGAAGTTACTTTCCGACCCAAAAAGACGTTGCGCTTCAATCAGCCGTGTCTTCGATGAAAACAGTTTTAAGCCAAATTGGTGGCCGTGCTTTTGAACAAACGCTTTGAATATGCCCCTCACACGTACAGTCTTTTCCGTCATCGGTCACGGCCGCCATTCACGGCCACGTAAGTGTTCCATCACAGGGCTGGCTGACGACTGTTGAACTGTGACGTCTCATGTTGAAAGGTCAGCTGGTTTCCATTTCTCGTCGCAGGAGGTGGCTCTGAAGGGGGCGTTCGTGTGCGCGTGTCCCCTGCGCCTTCTGACACTGCCCGCAGGGCCAGTCAGGAGTGAAGATTCGGGGCACGTCTCAGGCTTGTAGATGCACCGCCCCTCCGCCCTCCCGGAAGCCCCGCCGTGTGGCATGTTCACGAACCGTGGGGACCTGTGAGGTCACCCGGCGTGGAGGTGGGACTGGAAGACGCTTACGCACTATGAGTCTAATATTACGCACTATTACGCGCTAATGAGTACAGCTTGTTGGGGGAAAATCTGTTGTTGGCTGTTTACATTTTTAGTCAGTGAAGCTGAACTTTTCTTGCCCCTAATTTATGGACCCTTTGCTTTTTCTTGCTGAATTTGTTATCTTCAGGGGTTTGTTTTCTCGTTCGCTTCCTACTTCCCGCTGAAATTCTGCTCTCCAGCTTGGAAGACTTCCTTGCGTGCCATTTGTGAAGCTTTCTGCCTGCCCCGCTCTCTCTGCAGATATATCCCTCGTTTTTCTCTTGCCTTTCGGTGATGTCCGCAGTGCCGGCCGACTCGAAGACGTCCTTGTTTTTGTTACCACGTCTGTCTTTCCCCCGATGCGTTTCCCTTATTTTCCCTTCGTGACCCACTGCCTTTCTCTGTGACCCACCTTCTTCCCGGACTCCTTACCATCTCCCACTGTGGGATCTCCCCGATTCCTTTCTCCCTTCCTTTTTCTTCTCCCTGGTTTTGCTGCCGCCGCTGGAGTGAACTCCCAGGCTTCCCCGGGTCCCTGTGCGGGCCTGCTGTGACCTCCCTTTCCTGCACTGGGGCCCTCCCGTCCCCCCTGGAGCAGTTCAGGGCCGGGACTGGAAGGATCTTAAAAGTGGCCACGGGGACGAGCTGGCTGGGCCCCTAGCAGCCACGCCTGGACAAGTCTGCACCTGATCCTTCGGTGTCCCCGGAGTCGTGGGTGCTGAGTGATTTGTTTTACCTCCTGTTGACTGAAAGGACTTTTTATAGTTTCCATTAGAGATTTTTATTAAGCAAACCCGCACTCCGCCAGACCAGAAAGGTATTCTGCGAACGTTTTATGAGCAGAATGTAGAAATTAATGGAGAAAAAAGATACTAGAAAGTTGGATTGTTTAGCGATGTTTGCTGCTCACACCTGACGGAATGTGGTTAATCAGGTCCCTCTAATCTCCTCCATACTGTGTGTGTGTTTTTTTAATTTCCATTCGTGTTGGGGGTTTTTGTAAAATACACACATATTGTGTTCTCCGGAGAGATAATGGGCGCCTTTAAACGGACAAAGGCATCTCTGATTCCGCCAGCTCTGGGCTCCGATAGGCGCAGGAGGGACTCCGCGGCCTGCGTTATCGCGCCCCGCTGCAGGAAGTGACCGAAATAGACCAAGCCTCAGAAATCGCAATTGTGTCGAGCCTGGTGATGGTGAGCTTCTCCGCGCGTGGACGCACAGCTCCATACGCTGAATCTACAAATAGGCCTGCACATCCGACGACTTCTTTCTGATGCTCTGAAAAGGCTATTCTGTCTTTCTTTCTTGAGCCAATCTTCGAGTTTAGTGATGGAGAAATACCAATAATGGCACACACACAAAAAACAAAATCAAAAGGCCCTGAAGCATTTAAAGTTTGATCAGGAGGACGCAGCAGTCACGTGGCTTCAGGCACTGCTATAGGTCTTCAGCCTGCGAGGATTTCTCCACCGGTTTAAAAACCCGGTTCACATTTACTTGTGTCACTGCACTCACAGGCCCCAGGAGGTGCGCGGGGATGGGGACTGGGGCGCGTCTGTCAACTGTGGCATTGCCCCATGGCCGGGGACAGTGATGCTTCAAGGGCACGGCACCAACCTGGCGAAGGCCGGCTGGGGAGGCCCGCAGCATGGCTCCCTGTCCGCTCCGGGCAGGACCTGGCAGCAAGGGCCACGTGGATGGCCAGGCGGGGGGGAGGGGGGGGGGGAATTAAAGCCGCTCCTTACGTATTCTCTGCTGCCCGTGTTCTCCTGTGCTCCTGGAGGGCTGGTCTTTACGCCCTGTCTGTCCCCCAGGCCCTCCCGTCCTCTTTGTCTTGCACGCACTGCCTGTCACGAGACACAGAGGACGTTTTTTCACCAATTGTACAGCCCATCTTGCAGAAATGATCGCTTTGCACAGTCCCCTAATAGGACCAGAAGAAGGGATTTCAACGTTTATTGCTTTCTAAATATTATTTTCACAGCGTACGTTGATAGAAGATTTTAATGAAAGTGGATAAAGATTAAGAACGTAAAATTGCCACCCTAGGTGTTTTGAGCTACGCGTATCTTCTACCCTTTCTTGTTAAGCCTACAAAAATGAAATTATGCCAAATAATTTTGGCTGGCCCCCGCCTCGTCCATAGACTGTGGCTACTTTCTGTGTCATATGTAGTTTTCTGTGCTGTTTTTAGAGGTGCACGGACTCACGGGACTCTGTTTATTCAGGAGTTTTTGTAGCCAGTTCAGAGCGTGCTTGATTTCAGTTTTCTTGTCGTTAAAGGGAAGACAGTTCCAACAGGAGGCTTGGGTCACCTGTGAGGGGACTGGGCAGCTCGCAGCAGCCAGGCAGCTCTCTGCACCTGTGACTGACCGGGACCCTTACCCGGAATGGAAGTGAGGGCGTGTTTGTTTCTACGGTGTTGATGATGAGCGCGTGATGATCAAAGCTGTCTAGGCGGATACTTGGAAGTCTTCCTGGATGATCCTCCGTGGGCCCTGTTTGTGGATGTGAAACCCCAGTCTGTGGGTCAGGGCTGTCTCGGGATGAGCCCCCTTCAGGGGGGCATCCCCCAGGACGGGGCCTTGGGGGAACCCCAAGCTGCAGGCCTCTGGGCCAGCTGGGGCTGGGGAACGATGTTTCCCAGGGGGGACTAACAGGACCCGGAGGCAGGAGGCACACACATGTGCAGGGCCCGTGGCAGCACCCTCCCCTGCCACCCTGGGCCAAGGACCAAGGGCCGGATCTGCACCCAGACTGTCCATCTACGTCAGTTTTCCCTGCAGTGGGGACAGGATGCGACGTGGGTCACACCGGCTTCTAACATCTGGAGACCCGATTCACGTCAGCTGACTCTTCACTCGACAGAGGATTTGCTTGGGGGGCTTCAGACTCAAGGCCAACTTTTACACGGAAATACAGTTAGTTGTGAAAACACGGCCGGAACGTGAGCAGGTCTGTTAGTGTCAGTATCTCAGTGCCCTGATCATTGTGCCAAGCAAACCATGGCGGTGTCTGAAGGTGCTTTGGTGGAGGTTATTTGGGCACAGTTGTCCAGAGCAGCGGGCCTTGGCTGCATGAATGCCTCCCCACCCCTGAAGGGCAGTGGGGTTCTCCCTGGCATCGCCCCAGTGTCCTGACTGCCACCCAGCCGCTGGGAAGTGCCGGGCAGACCTGTATCTGTATTCGATCCCACGCAGCTCACTTAGGACACGTTCCGTGTATCAGGGTCACAAGCCCCCGCAGAGAGGGGACTGGCGTGGTCAGCAGAGAAGCGGGTTTGCATCAAGAGACACCGCACGTCTTCTGAGATTCTTCCCTCCCCCCTCTCCTCCCCACCCCACCTGCCTTTTCCTGGGCCCTCCGTGCACTTTCACCCACATGCTCCGTGCCGGGCAGGTGACATGTGTGGCACCTGCCTTTGGAGGCCACAGATTCAGGGTGGGAGCCGTGGAAAGGGCCCCTCTGAGCCACATCGCGGCGTCTCACCCGCCTCTGCCCCGCGACATAGTGAAGATCCCAGTGTGACCATGCCGTAGAAGCCAAACCGTATGATCCCTATAAAGCCCCGGTGTCCTGACCTGCACAAAAGCTGTAGTGAGGGCTCCTGGGACACAGGGGAGCTAGCAGCAGGGAGCATGCGCACCTGCATTCACACTTCTCTCTCCTGCCCTCCCAGGGGGCTCCTGCTCGCCTGGAGGGAGAACCCAGGACCCGGTGGCCCGAGCTGGGTATTGAGTCGAAGAGAGTCGCCCCGAGCACTGAGAGGCTGAGGGGGCTTCCTGGAGGAAGGATCCGGAAGGGGGGGGAGGTGTAGGGCTCCACCGAGGGGAGGGGAGGGGAGGGGAGGGGAGGGGAGGGGGGGGCTGGGAGGGTGGTGTCCAGGCAGAGAGGAGGGCGGTGAGCCCAGACAGCCCCTTCCTTCCTGCCCACCCTGCTGCCACTGGGCGGGGACAGTCATCACCTGAGCCTGGGTCCTGGGAGCTCAGCCCCAGATGGAGGACGGCAAGGCGGGGACAGGGCCGAGGCGGGCATGTTAGCGAGCTCCTGGACGCAACACCGTGGTCATCGCTGCTCTGTGCTGTTGGTTGTAAAGCAGTCCCGAAACCACAGTCACTTCCCGACTTACAGACAGAGTCACAGAGTCGGGTCACCGTACCCGTGAGGCCTGAGGCGGGGCCTGCCCCCACCCCTGTCCCAGAGCGAGAGGCCCTGGAGGGGGGGGTCTCACGAGGTCGGCTCAGGACCCAGGCGGCTGTGGACGGGGTGGCTCCTGGCCTGGCCCTGAGGGCCGGTTTTGCATCGTGTCCCTGACCTGTCCACCTGGACAGGTGAGCGGACAGGTGGCGGCAAAGGGTGTGAGGCTGGGAACGTAAGAGGAACCAGGAGCTTCCCCCGGGTTGATTCTGCTCCACTCCTGCAGCGTCTGTGGGACAAAGCGGGCCGCCCGCCGTTAACCATCGCGAGACTTCACATCAAAATCTGGGCGCCCCCGCTGTTTGGAAGTCGGGGGGTCTGGGCTGTCGCCTAGCAGGGAAGGGAGGGCCCCTTACAGGGGTGACAGCAGCACCGTGGCCACTCGGTTCTCACCCTCCCCGATGCCCCCCAATCCCAAGGCCCGGTGAACCTGGGGTTCTGAGACACGTACCCTCGTGGCCCCTGACAGGGCCCCCCCACTCCAGGCCTGGGGTGCAGACACCTGCAGGATGCAAGAGGGTGTCAGGACAGGATGACCCAGACGACATGGGGGTGGGAGCCTACAGAAGGGGGCTCCTCGGCCCCTGGGCTGGTCAGGAGGTTGGGTGGCCCCCCAACAAGGTTGCTCTGCTCCATCAGTAGAAATAACAGGAACCTGGAGTGAGTAGATTCCGTGTGAATCCCCGTCCTTGTGCTGCGTGTAGGAGACGTTAGTGTCCCACCCCCAGTTTGCAGATGGGTAATAAGGGGATCGGAGGGACAGACAGGACCCTTGTCCAAGATCCCGCAGCACAGCGAAGACACTTCACAAGCAGGATCTGGTCGGGGCCGCCTTCTCCCCGTGAGCTTGGTCTGCCCGCCGGGGCGTGGCCGTGACAGTGAGCGGCCCCCACCCCGGCCCGGCCGACCGGAGCCACCGGCACTGGTCTGACCAAGAAGAAAGACGTTCACTCTTCACTTTTGAGCGTGAAGGGCTTCTGGCCACGTGTGTCTTCAGATTAGGCTCCGTGATCACGTGGTCAGTGGACGGTGATCACGTGGTCAGGGGACGGTGACACGTGCTGCCATTTGTTTCTGAGGAACAAACCCGCCCGGCTGAGATCCAGAGGGAATTTGGACTTCTCCCCCGGCTGCTCCCTCATTCACAGGCGTTCAGATGGTCCAGGCAGAAACCATTTGAAAATTAATTATCCAGATAATTGCCTACCACTTAAGTTCACTTTACAAAACGTCAGCTTGACGGTCAGCCCCGCTCGTGGGAAACGGCCTTGGCCCTCGCCTCAGAACCTGGCACCGGCCGTTCCCGCACCTGCCTCCGTCTGTTTGCTGGTGGGTTGGCCGGTTGATCGCGAGTTCCGTGGCTGTCGTGTGTCGCGCTCGGGCTGTGATCAGGTAATAGCGTTCCGTCCTCCCGGTCCCGCCTGCAGTCGGGCGGCAGATTCACAGGGGGCGCTCCCGGCAACTTCAAAGTCACTGTCATGTGTCAGAAAATTATTTGAGATGATGCCTGATTCCGCCCGTAATGGATCTTCGTCCTTCACTTAAAGGTTTCCTTACCCCACCTGATGGGGAAGAAAAGCCAACTTTAAGTAGCTTTATAGGTGTCGTTTGATTTCTGGAAAGATTGCTAATCCCAGTGGGAATTTATGTAAAAGCATTCAGACCCTGCAGAACAGTCAAGCCTTCCATATTTATCAAGTGCCGCTGTTCTCGCGTGAATAATGCATTCCGGGGCAGGCTCAGTAAATTGCCTTCGTTAATGAATTTCAAAGGTACAGATGGTTGTTGAAGCGTCTTATCTGGTGGGTTTGCTGTTGGAGTTTTGTTATTCGGCTTTTAAATTTCCGTGATTGTTGGAGAGTTTTCCTACATTTTGTAAGAAGTAAGGCAGGGAAAGCAAGAGATACGTTATTTGATTTTTTTGCCGTTAATCCTCTGGACGCGTTCTTTAATACGAGCAAAGGCCTTGTAGTGGATAAGCCCCAGGGGGAGGTAACCCCATGAACAGGCAGCCCCTGGCAGCCAAGGTGGGTGTTGAGTTCAAGGTTCAAGGAAAAGAGAAAAACAGTGACCGTTCCTCTGTCCCTTGCCTTTCTTCCCAGCCAACCCCGCCAGGCCCGTCTTCACCCAGCCTCCCCCACCTCCCCGCCCCCATCGCCCGCCCACCACCCTGTAATAACACACTTCGGAAACAGCTAGCTAGTGTGTCATTTAATCTTGGCAACTTCTTGAAAGACCAGTGCCGTGTCTCCTCCCAAGCTCACTGCATAGAAAAAGGTTTTAATAAGAAGCAGATGTGGGGCACCTGGGTGGCTCAGTCGGTTAAGCGTCCGACATCGGCTCAGGTCATGATCGCTCGGTTTGTGAATTCGAGCCCCACGTCGGGCTCTGTGCTGACAGCTCGGACCCTGGATTCTGTGTCTCCCTCTCTCTCTGCCCCTCCTCTCTCTCTCCCTCCTCTCTCAAAAATAAACATTAAAGTAAAACAATTTTTTTAAAAAGAACATGTAAAAGTGAAAATCGAACTTCCGGGAAGCAATTAAGTAATTTTAAAGTCGTCATTTGATACCTGGGAAGACCAACAGTGTGTGGGTCTCAGCGCTGTCACACGTGGCGGGTGGTGGTGTTGATGACTCCTATCCAGGTGCCTCCAGGTGTTCCCGGAAGGAGCTTGAATTTCTTTCTGGAAATGCAGTTGGGGAGGGGAGAGCGCCCCACACGGGGGTCTCTGCCCACACACCTCCCCCGCTGGCTCACCACCAGGCCCTGGCAAGTGGCTGGACCTCTGTCAGCCCGGGTCAGTGTGGGGTCCCTGCAGAGAGAGGTATCCACGGCACCCACTTCCCAGGCCGTCGGGAGAGTGTGGAATGTGTTCTGTGGGGGCCGGGTCTCGGGAGGCGCTCAGCACCACACAGAAAAGGTGGTGTGGGTGGCAGGTTTGTTTTCATTTATTTAAAACCCAAACTTTGGCGTATCTTCCCTAGTAGAGTCACAGGGTGCCATCTGGAACACCGAATGTCCGTCACTGCCCTGCATGCGATCCCACGACCTTCCCCTGAATGGTCCTGCCTCTGTTTACAGCGTGGGGCTAATGACACCAAGGGAATGCTTCCCTTCCCCACACACAGACCAGTCACCCTTGCAGAAGAGATCCCGTCTTCAGGGCCACAGACGCCTCTGCGGGCCTGGCCTGTGGCAAGCATGTGTGCAGGGCCTCAGCTCCCTTCCTCCTCGTCTGTCCCCTGGGGACCCTCGGGGGGCTCAGACCCCCCGTTCAGAGTCCCCGCCAAATGTGAATCAGCAGCGACTTCCTTCCAGGGCACTAGAGTTTAAGCCCCACCCTTAACTAGACTTTGGGCTTCACCAGCGGGTAAGAGGACACGTGCTCTCTGGGAGCCAGGGCCACACAGTCACTGTCACCACCATGCATGGTCCTTGGCGAGAGAATCTGTCTCTGTTGTGGGGCCACCTGACACCCCAGTGGGGGGGGGGGGCAGAGGGTGGAGGGCACCTCTGAGGCACAGCCAGGTGTTTGGCCCCTGAGGCAGCTGCTCTCTCAAGCCTGGTCATGTCCGGGGACATGTATTTTACACACCTGGAGAGGGCAGAGCGGCGATGGGCTCAGCAGGTGCATCGTAGGCTTTCCCATCACCATCGTAGGCCCCAAGGAAACTCTGTATATGGCGGGAGGCCTTTTCCGGGAGCCGTTGGGCCTGCATGCGGCCCCTGACCTTGCCTCAGGGGTCCCACACCTGGCAGCCAGGCCCTCTGCCCGGGCTGGGTGGCCTGTGTGATCCCAGCCATCTTTGTCCGCAGATGCCTAATCGCCAGGCCCCAGGGTTGCATGCGCCTCTCCAGTGTTCTGGAATGCGTTGCCTGTGGCCGCGTGCAGAGCGCTCATCCATCCCTCAGAAGTTTGTAAAAGAGCTTCCATCAAATGAAAACCATGTACCGGCTGCTCTGGGGGCCGAACAGGCAGACTGTCCGCGGAGCTCACATCTGGGGGGCGGAAGGCGCTGCCTTCTCGCACGATGAGTGCAAGAAGGCGCCGAGCGTGGCGGCCGTGGGGCAGAGAATGAGGGCCACCCTGTGGGGAGCATCCCGCTGTTTCTTCGGGAGCTGTGGACCCTCCATCCACTCGCCTGTCCCCCCCGGGGTGGGGTCTCCGTTCTCAGTGGCACCCCCCACGCTGCCCAATTGCACATGTATCAGACTTCCTATCTTGTGTGACGCTTTCTACATGTCTAGACTGCGAGCACCATTGGGCGGTCAGGGCGCACCCGTGGGACGTGCTCAAAAGGTTTTTGTCACTTAAGAGAGAGTCGCAGCTCCGTACAGAGAGGTTCCGTCCACCCTTCATCCACTTGATGGGGTATCACAGTCGGTACCACACCCAAGCCCGTCCCGTCAGCCGTCAGTCCTGCACCTGGGCGTGCGTGTGTGCGGTTCCACACGGTTTTTAAAGTGTGTGATCGCTTGTTTAGTGCAAGGTGAACCGACCAGCCTGCTCTTCACCTAGCTCCTGACGGCTTCACATCAGCTTCTGCCTCTGATGAGAAATACGCCCAAACGCTCACTCAACCAGCGGTCACTGGTAGTGCCCGCCCTTTCTTCCGGCCTCTGTGCTGGCTGCTGGGGACACAGAGGTGACCAAGGTGGAGGTGGTTCCTGTTCTCGTGGAGTTGGTGGCCCAGAACGGGAGCCGGCAAGGAAATGGTCAGATGCCACCTGTGTGGAAGTCGGGCGTGGTGGGTGTTAGTGAAAACCCCTTGATGCGGAGGCCAAGGCTCGCTGGGCACAGGTGGGAGGGAGGGGCGTTTAGGCCACCCGGAGCCCAGAGGTCTGTGGCCCGGTCAGAACCTGAACGAGGCTGGTTGGGTGCCCCCGGTGTGAGTGGGGTGGTGGCTCAGGAGCGTGCCGGGGCGGGGCCCACGTCAGGAAGGCTGCGGGCAGGGCAGGAAGCTCGGACTTGGATGGAGTTGGGGCTGTATACGTACCACGTACACAGAACAGCTTCGCCGTGATATAACGCACACACCTTTCAACGCAGGTCAGTGGCGTTTAGTGTTCTCAGACTCACGCGGTCACCACCACCGTCCAGGTTCAGGGCAACTTCATCACCCCCAAAGGTTGTCTGTAGTTTTATCTCCTGTAGGTTATTTTACCACCACAATCAAAACCGAAGAGTGGTTCGTGTCCCAAGGCATACACTTAAAATGACTCTCTGGCATCCCTGTGACATGAAGGAGGGTCACAAGGACGGCATGCGCCACCCACGGGGTTCCCACACCCGGGCAGGACTCCACTAGAAGACCCAGCCGGGGGCCTGTGGCCCGTCGCTGGGCCCCCTGGGTGGGTGGCAGCTGCTGTGTTGGACGCAGCTAGGTTGGTGACTTCAGTGGCTCAGGTGGGCATTGAGGTTGGGGACAGTTGGGGACCTGACTCTCCGAAACGATGAAGAGCTGTTGGAAAGTGCTGAACAACACAAGGGACGACGCCCCCTCTCTTCATGTGATAATGTCCCTCCTGGGAAAATTCACTGCAGATTGAATCCCTGCCAGATCAGGTGATGTTTACATGTAAGACACAATTAAGTTCTGGGCCCAAATGATTCTAAGCTTACAGGACAAGCCACATCAGCTGTGCACATGGAACTTCTCATGCTTTGCAGGACGACTTGGCATCCCTAGTCCTTGCCCACCAGATGCTAAAGGCACTCAGACGTGGTGATAACAACAGTGTACCCCGCTTGTTGTCAAAACCACTCCTTGGGATGGTGCCATCCCCATGAGAGCCACTGTGATCGGCTAGGAGTTCCTCATGGACCCTGTAGCTAGTCCTTACACTTCATCTGTAGTAGGGGCCCTGGCTCGTGTGAAGTAGCCAAATAAACATGGATGGATGGATGGATGGATGCATGGATGGATGCATGGATGGATAGATGGATGGATGCAAGGATGGAAGGAAGGAAGGAAAGAAAGAAGGAAGCATGATAGATGGATGGATGGATGGATGGATGGATGGATAGAGAGATGGATAATATGGATGGATAGATGGATGGATGGATGGATGGATGGATGGATGGAAGGAAAGAAGGAAGGAAGGAAGGAAGGAAGGAAGGAAGGAAGGAAGGAAGGATAGGTAGAAAGATGATACAGATGAATGGGTGGATGGATGGATGGGTGGATGGATAGATAGATAGCTGATACAGATAGATCGATGAATGGATGGATGAATGGAGAGATGGGTAGGGGGATGGCTCTTAAATATCACTGTCCTTGAAGTACCCTCTGGAGCCTGCTCTCCAGCATATGTGCTGAGCTCACCATCTCTGGCCGTTAGCATGAGTGGACCGCTCCACCCCTAAGTAGACTGTGTTGGGAACTTGGTGAGTAAAAACCATATTTTGCTGTCATGAGAACACTAAAGTTATGCAAGCGTCTGAGGTTTTACTGTCGGTCAGTGGTTCCCAAAGCTGGTTTTGCTTTCTCTCTAGGGCTCATTTAGCAATTCCTGAGAACAGTTTTGGTTGTCACAGCCTCAGAGATTGTGCTGGCATCTAGTGGGTAGATGCCAGGGATGCTGCCAAACGCCCTGCATGTGCAGGAAACATCCCACCTGCCCAAGACAGCCCCCGTAACAAAGAAGGATCCAGCCAGGCTGTCAAAGTGCTGGGATTGAGAAACTCTGCCCCAGGTGATCGGCTGTACTACGTTTAAGCTACTGGAATGCGAATTAATTGATTTTTGGAATATTGAAGACAGCCTTGAACAAAATGGATGCACAAAGAGCACCTACAGAAGACGAGAGACCTGGGGGAGGAGCTCCAGGGCTGAGCTCTGTAAGGACGTTGCTCCGGGTGTCTTCAGAGCAGAGGGTGCGCCCTGTATGTTAGATGTGTCATTAGTGTGATTATATATACTTACGTGGAGACACAGATGTTCTATAAATGCAGCGATGCTTCTGAGAATAATAGGAAAACTTCTCCTGGGGGTGAGCAAGTTAACAGAGAACGAGAAGCCTGGATTCACAATGGGTAATAAATGGAAACTTGCCGCACAAAGAAAAATCGGTGTTTTAATTTGTCAGAAAATTACTGACTGGCGGGAGGTGCTTTGTACCAGAGCTCTCCTTTCAGAGCGTGAATTTTCCTTAAAAGAGAGCGAACCTGTGTTTACTGTCTCTGTTGGACAGAGCCATTTGAAAACAATGAGGACCTACATGGAGTTCACAGACAGCCGCCTTGTTGCAGTAACCACACGGGCCATTTTGGAAACAATTAGTTGTTGCCCACATCTGCCGCTATGGCCGCCGCAGCCAGTTTCTCTGTGTACCTTAGAGGTGGGCAAAACCTCCGATTAGTTTCTTTGTTCACTGGAGCTTCACATCGCCCCGCACATCTCCGGAGTGAGGGAGTGACTTGTTTTATCCTCCCTCAAGTAACTCTGGTAAGGGTAACCCAAACATAGAGCTGGAGACATTAGGATATACGGTTATTCTGAGAAAGTTGACCAGCAACGCAGCCAAAATTTGGTGATGGTATTGATACAATGGTGTTGGTGACTGTGGTCTGATGATGAAACTGGCAGTTATGATGGTGGTGGTGATGATGTTGATGATGTTGGTGGTGGTGATGGTGATGGTGATGGTGGTGACGATGATGGTGACAGTGGAGGTGGAAGCGATGGTGATGGAGGCGATGGAGGTGATGATGGTGGTGACAATGGAGGTAGCAGTGACGGTGATGATGATGTCAGTGGAGGTGGCAGTGGTGACGGTAGTGATGATGGTGGTGACAGTGGAGGTGACGATGATGATGTGATGGCGATGATGGTGATGATGATGGTGGTGGTGGTGATGACTGGAGCCATATCAGTGTCGGCAGAGCTGGCCTCTGGCCCTGCTTGCCTCCCACCAGTGATCTCACACACCTCTTGGCCTCAGCTCCTCCTGCTCCTCCCCTGCACCTCCTGCCTCTGAGCTCTGGCCAGTCCCATAGTCCATCCATCCTGGGGACCAGCAAGCTTGGCCCAGCACCTGGGACTTCACATTTTTTTATTCTCTCTGGAAGTCTTTCACCCAGATCTCCCTCTGGCTGTCTCCTTTTGGTCAGTTTGCAGCCCAACTGTCCCCTGGAGCCTCCCCAGTGCCCCTTCGCCATCTCAGTGTCCTTTTACACTTGTATTGCCTGATGCACAGGCTTAGCTTCTCTCTGGCCTGTTCAGCCATCACCCTCTCCAGGTCAGCCACGTGAGAGCAGATATGGGCACTAGGCATCGCTGTCCCCTAGTTCCTGGCCTGTGCAGGTCTAGTGGGAAGTCACCACTGAGAATCCCTGAACCAGAGTTTTGTGTGTACTTGTAGGATGGGGTCAGGGTTTGAGGGGCTGTTAGGTCCCCAGCAAGGAATGGGCATCGTGAAGCGGCAATCCCAGGACCCCATCCTGGGGGTGCCCATCTCATTTCAGCAGCGACTCCTTTTGGGGCACACAATGGAGCCTGTGTTTTATGTTTATGAACCAAGAACGTGTCAAAGCTCCCTTCTCGTTTCTGTCCGTGAGGCAGAAATAACGTCCCTGACTCTCGCATGTGTGTGCATTCAGAGACCGTGTTGTGCCCTTGTCTAAAATCACCTCTTTGAACGTCACGCCTCTGAGGTGGGGAGAGGGACACACAGAACCTTAGTGGTCTGCCGAAAGTTTCAACTTTGGGTTTTCGGCGCACGCTGACCCCAGGGCCCACAGGGACCTCCCTCTGGGGGTCTCTAGGCCAGCAACCACCTGCAAAGTCTAGAAGCGCTGGGCGAGTGGAGGTCAGGAAGCCGCCCACGTATCGGGCAGGTGGCCGACACCAGGGCCCGAGAGGGCGCCGTGCCAGTCAGTCGATATTCTCCATTAGTAGGAAGTCAATAAACGTTTGCTGGATGAATGTGCATGGGCGCAAACCTCAAGGAGAAGAGGGGTCAGGAGCACGTCACCCACGCAGGTGTGTAATAAGCACTGAGTGACCACACGCCCTGCTGTTAGCGCTGTCTTTGCTCATTGGCACCCCAGCTCCGTTGCCAAGGAAGGGAAGCCTGTGATCGATGTAGCAAGGCTCTGGAGCAGAGAAGAGGTGCGTCTTGTCCTGCAAGGAACAAGGTGAGCCCAGGCGATCGGAGGTGAGACGTGCTTCCTTCACTTGGGCCCGGGAGCCAGCCGGTTCTTCTGATGTTTGGCCTTACGACGTGATTGGGAGATCTGGGTCTCAGCTTTTTGCTCTGACAGGGTGCAGTAGGGGGCTCAGAGCCCTAGACTCACCTGCCGTTGGGGGACCTGGTTTTACAGTGTCTGCACGTGGGGGCTGGGATGGAAGCGGCCAGGCCACCCCGATCCGGGTGTGAATGGAGCTGTTCCCAGGAGCAGGTGGTGAGGCGGCCCCTGTGGGAGGGGAACGTGTTGAGTGGGTGACCCTGGGGCCCTTGAGCGGTGGCTGAGCTGGCTGTCTCTCCTAGAGAGGGGGTCTCGCCGCGGAAGGGAGCAGGGGGTGCCGAACTTGGCTTCAAGGCGGCGGTGCACGTCTCAGAGCTGGGGAGACCGATGAGGTCTTCTGTTTCGCCAGCGACTCGATAAATGGCAGTGGTCACCTGTTACTATGAAACCCAGCCTTGTTGCTCCCTGCTGGCCTGCTTGGCAGCTGGGCCCGCTGCCTCGGCTCTCCCGACACCCCCCGGGGGACGGGCCCCTGCGCCTCGGTGGTCCTGCCCCGATCTGTTTGCAGCTTTTCCCCGAGACGTTACCAGTGCACGCTGGCGGAGGACCAGGTTCCTAATGCAGAACCGGGCCTACTGTGTAGACCCCCGACTTTGAACAGTGAGTGTCGTTATCTCCCCTCTTTCCCCCGGTTTTGTGCCAGTTGTTGGGAAGGGAATATTGGCAATGTCAGGAGCAAATTGGATTAGAAAAGCACAAAATCCCTAAGCCGGGACTTCAGCGGGGAGGGAGACAGCCTTGCTACAGCCCCTCCACTTCCCCCGCAGTTAAAAGGGGCACAAAGCAAAGCAGCACTTGGCAAGCACCGCCTCTTAATTGTCAGTTGTGCGGGATTCATGAACTACATTCCTTCGCCGAAACACAACATGCGGACGGTCAAGACTTGACGCCTCGGCGGTGGGAAGGCGCCTTCGTAGATGATCTTCGGAGAAATCGCAGGTGACTTCCCTGCCTCGGGAAGGATGGGGAGACTGCAGGCCCGGTGACGAGGCATCTTTTCAGACAGTCTTCGTGAGTGGCTGGCTCCAGGCGGAGGGAAGGCGCCGGCTCCTGAGGGCAGGGGTGGAGGCCTGGGAAGCACAGAGGCACCCCCCCCCCCACCCCGGGTGGGAGGGGAGGCGCCTGCCGTGGGGGCGGGGGCTTGACTGCTTTTTCCCTAAACTCCTGCTCCCCTGCACTTGGTGTCGTGTCCTCCTGTGTCGTTTCTGCATTTGCTCGCTTACCCTGTGCACCGACCTGGAGTCGTCCCGCCGGGATGCGCACCGTTTGCAGAGGAATCTTACGGAACGAGCGCAAGGCCCTTGCACTTGACTGGCATCTGCTGCCCAAGGCGCTGGAAGCCGCGTGAGCTCCCAGGGCCGGAGGTCAACGTGAAACCCGGTGGCAAATCCATGAAAAATTAAGATGCCCGCTAAACATTGAGTTGACACAAAGGATTGGTGCGTCCGGCCCTCCCGGCTCAGGCCCCAGGGTGGCACCCGTGTGCACGAGAGGTCATGATGCGGCAGCGAGGCTCTTTGACCAGGAAGTTGTCGAGGAGGAGGGGTGAGCTGGACTCATGAGCAAGTCCCCAGATCAACCCAGGACCGGAAAGTGCTATGGCCCTGCAGCACCAGCTGATGAAACCCGTGACGGGAAGAGTGTTTGGGCGTCTCTGTGTTCGCCTTTCCGAAACCTCCTTGCAGATTAGAACTTTCTGTGGGGATTGCGCCTCGCTTCACTGGGTCCTCTGGGACAGAAACACCCTGAGGACTCCGTACTTCGGACACCACTCCCTCCGAATCCCTGCTGAGCAGCACACAAAGGTTTTGCCTGATTGCAAACATGACCTGCTGGGGTTTCCTCTGTGTCCTCCGTGGCCAAGGACTCCTCAAAGTAGCTGTGGGTCTTCCAAGGTGGAGGAGAGTCATTTTTATGCAAACAGTTGGTATTTTTAGTAAAATTTTTCTTACCTGTTTAGGTTTTTTGTAATTTTTATTTTATTTTTGAGAGAGAGAGACAGAGCATGAGCAGGGGAAGGGCAGAGAGAGAGGGAGACACAGAATCCAAAGCAGGGTCCAGGCTCCGAGCTGTCAGCACAGAGCCCAACGTGGGGTTAGAACCCACGAGCCGTGAGATCATGACCCGAGCCGAAGTCGGATGCTCAACTGGCTGAGCCACCCAGGCGCCCCTTTACCTGTTTGTTAAATAAGGGGGCCCTGCAGTTCTGGCTAAGGATTCCTTAATCTTTTCCTGCTTCTATATTCTAAAGGTAGTAAAATCACATTTTTTTTAAGTTTATTTATTTTGAGAGAGAGAGAGAGAGGAAGGGAGAGAGAATCCCAAGCAGCCTCCACACTCAGCACAGAGCCTGACATGGGGCTCAGTCCCACAAACCCTTGAGATCATGACCTGAGCAGAAATCAAGAGTCAGACACTTAACCGACTGAGCCCCCCAGGACCCTGACAGTAATAAGTTCACTTTAAGTAAATCCTTACATAGATTTCCTCCCTGTTGAGCTCGTCCCTGGCTCCCAAGCAGAGCTAGATCCTGACAACTGCCACACCTTCCACCTGCTCCCTCTGAGCCCAGGGCTCTGGGCGCCACGTAGACCCCTCCCTCCACCGGCCGGAGGCACCTGCCTGGGCGGGTGACCGAACTGCATGAAGGCAGCCCCGCACCAGCCGGGACCACGGCTTCAGCTCTGTCCACCGTCCTTGTCGTGGGCTGACTTTCCAAAGCCCAGACGGAACAGGCCTCCTCTTTGCTGTTGAAAAGAACTTCCGTTCTCTGTTGAAGCTCCAGGTCGTGCTCAGTGAAATCACACCACTGGGGATGGAAGCGGACAGCTGGTGACAGAGCAGGAGTCTTCAGGGGAGGAGAGTCAGACGGGTGAGAAATCCCTGGGGGGACGCGGGCACCGGGGTCACAGCAGCAAGACGTCCACGAAGGAAGCACACGCCAAGTACTGGAGAGCCAGAGCCCCGCCCGGCGAGATCTCGGCAACATAACCCGTGCTCGACGCCAGTGACGCCTCGCCCACACGGCGGCCCGGGACCCCAACCCCGCCCGAGTCTGCACTCAGCACCCAAGCGCCCAGGTGTCCCGACCAAGCTTCAAGCGGCTGCTCCGGGGTGAGGCTCACCGGGGGACCCCTCCAGTCGGCCCGGAGTGAAGACAGAGGCTTCCACCGTGCACACCTGGGGTCCCAGGTGAGGAGTCTGAGGGCCCAGCAATGAAGCTGTCTGAGTCACGGCACCAGAACCGTGAAAGAGACCCCGAAGCAGGCAAGCAAGATCTTAACATCCCCGTAACGGGGACCAGAGAGCACAGCGCGCCTAGCTCCGCTAGAACCGAAGACGTTCACACGGGGGTGAGCGCCAGGAAGGAACTGGAAGAAGCGGGGTGGGCGGTGCTGTGAGTTGGGCCGCCGGCGTTTGTTGATCGATGGTCACCGAAGGTAGGCTCCTACCCGCCCACAGAGACCGGGAGGCGGGGGCCCCACCTGCTCCGTGGAGCCTGGTGGGAGTCATTCCTGGTCAGGTAGAGGCAGGATTCACAAGTGCGACGTTCCAAAACAGATGCTCTAAGAAAGGGAGGTCGGGCCCGTAGTCAGGACGACACTCCTGCCCCAAAGTTGCCGAGCTGAGCAGAGCGCGACCGTGGTCAGCGGGGAATGGCAAAGTGTGGTTGGAGCTCGAGCCGGCCGGCGGGAAGCCGGGACAGGTGGCCCTCCTCCTGGCGGTTGATTTCCATGCTGACGCCACCCCTGTCCACGCGCTTAGAGGGGTCAGCGCTGCCTCTTCTCATAAGACTTGTTCCTTTGCGACACGTCACTTTTTGGGGAACTTGGTACGTTGGGGCCTTGCCTGGTGTCAGACAGTCCCAGAAGGACGGGTAAGCCCTGTTACGGTCAAACAGAGAAAAGCAGTATTCAGTTAATGCTGTCCCTGCGTGTTATGTTTTTTAAACAGTCCCAGTAGGCTTGTTTCCAGCTGTAATTATTATAGATGGGATCTTACTAACTTCCACTTGGAACCCGGAGCAAATATAAGGAGCGAGTGTTTGGAGTATGTTCTGGGCCGTTTTCAGGTTGTAGTAAAAGAAGTTAACGCCACCCCTGTAATTTAGTTGAGAGATGACAGTCCGACATTGGGCTGTTGACCAGAATATCCTCATTTGTTATTACCTCGGAGGGCCCGGCCTGATGATGGGCCAAGACATCGTTTTGCTTTTGCACGCAGAATTCTGTCCCTGAGTGGTGAGTACTACCAGAGAAGGTTAATTGATTTGGGCAATTTTGGACACAAATGGCTTCCCTGGATCCTGGAGTGGGGGTTGGAGGAGTCAGCTGGACCAAGGGGTCCCTCGGATGGGCTTTATTAACAGTCCAATAACTAACTTGGACGTCTCTGCTGTCCTTGGGGTGAGAAGCAATTCAGCCTTCACGTGCTGAGCCCAGATCCTCTCCCGAGCGAGTGGGCACTCGTGCCAGTACCCGCCGCTGGTGGGGGACGGGCTCGCCACTCACTGTGGGCTCCGAGCTGTTACCAAACTAATTTTCACTAGAACAAAGAGGCCGCTTGCAAACCAGAGGCTCAGCGCGAAGGAGGACTCTCCTTTCCAGGTCACGCTTCTTAACATCTTTTCCTGTTTAATAAGCTAAAAGTCTGAAAATGTCGAGTTTCTTTAGAGTGCGTGTGAGTTTTATATGCCCACACACTTAAAAGATGTGTCTGAACATCCCCGGTGACTGTCAGCGGGGACTTGGGTCAGGCGTGTGGAGTTCTTGAAGGGGCAGCGTGGTGTGTGTTTTCTGTCCCTCTGGGAACGAGGAAGGGGCTCATCATAGAATTTGCTGGAGGGTCTGCATTTTGATTTTTGGGCATAGCTTACCTGCTGCTTTATCCGAGCATCCAGGAAGAATGGGATTTCTGTGGGATTATGCGCTAGAAACAGACTTTCCAGGGAGGCCCAATAACGGGGAGGGGCTGGTGGATATCAAACCCGGGATTTTTTTTTTTTTTTTACACTCTCCTATTCCCATGGGGCACCTGGGTGGCTCAGTCGGTTAAGTGTCCCACCTCGGCTCAGGTCATGATCTCACGGTTCGTGAGTTCGAGCCCCGCGTCGGACTCTGTGCTGACAGCTTGGAACCTGGAGCCTGCTTCGGATTCTGTGTCTCCCTCTCTCTCTCATGCTCTATCTCTCTCTGTCTCAAAAATAAAGAGACATTAAAAAAAAAACAAAAAACTGTAAGGCAGAAAAACAGATTCTCAAGTCTGGTGTACTAGTTTATGGGGACTAAAATACAGCCTTATTTATTTATTTATTTATTTATTTAGGACAAATTTGGACTTTCCTGTGTTCTCCATAGACTACCTTCCAAATTACTTCGCCTGTGTGAGCTCGCTGATGAAGGAAGTGTCTATGTGGGACGGCAGGGAAATCAAATCAAATCCTCCCCTGGGATGGGCTTGTGTTTTGAGTTCATCACATTTAGCTCAGCACGTGAATCGCATGTAGTTACGTATCATCCACCAAAGGAGACCTGAATTTCCACTTCCTTCTCTCCGCCGTGGCCACCGTTCCTGCCACCACAGCAGCCGACTGACGGGGGAAAATTGGACACTTGCTAAGAACAGGCCGCCTATACGCATCGAGGCCCCAGCATAAGACGACTAGATTCAAGTGGTTTTTTTTAAGCTTCTCTCCAGATGTTTGACAATATGTGAACACAGCTGTATTATCTTGACCAAAATAGTTGATTTTGCTGCAGTCCTATTAGATACCATTCTCCTCCCTGTTTTGTTTTTTTTTCCTTTTATAAAAACGGCTACAAAGGGGAAGCCTGGGCTGTAGTAGGGAGCAGAGAGCCACGGGGAGGAAGAACCGTGCAGGAGGCAGGCCTCAGGCCGGTCCCAGGACCACCGTGGGGGCCGACGCGCTTGCTCCCCAAATGAGATGAGGTCCCAGCTACAGGGCGATGAGTTCAGGGTCTGTCCTTCCCTGGTTAGAGTGGCCCGGATGGCTCCCCAGTCACCCTGTCCTTTCTTTTTTTTTTTTTTTTCCCAACGTTTTTTGGTTTTTTGGGGTTTTTTTTTTTTTTTTTTTTTTGGGACAGAGAGAGACAGAGCATGAACGGGGGAGGGGCAGAGAGAGAGGGAGACACAGAATCGGAAACAGGCTCCAGGCTCCGAGCCATCAGCCCAGAGCCTGACGCGGGGCTCGAACTCACAGACCGCGAGATCGTGACCTGGCTGAAGTCGGACGCTTAACCGACTGCGCCACCCAGGCGCCCCCACCCTGTCCTTTCTTAAAGTTGCTGAAGACGTTCATTCAAGATTGACATTCTCATCTGTACCTCTCTTCTCCCCGTAAGCAGTGATGTTTCCGGGGATTTTAATAATACCTGCCATTCTGAAAGTGCCTACAGCGTGGCGGGCTCTTTAGTGAGTTCTCCATCCGCCTCCCACACCCAGCCTGCGGGGACGCGGGGGCCACCTGTCCGGTTTGCGGGGGAGACGGGAGGCGCCCTGCCACCCAAGGCCACGCTCTCTTCATTCTCGAGGCCACGGCCAGTTGACCTAAATCAGGCCCGACCGAGATGCTGACGACCAACAAAGAACGTCTCGTGTGCTGTTACCAAGCCAACATTTGTTAAACGCTAAGACCGCCTTCCGTTTCTGCTGCTTGTTTTTTGAAAGCTTATGTGTATGCGCCGGTGACTCTCCCCACTTGCCATTCTTGTGGCCGAGTCTCTGAGGCCTCGTCTTGAGTGCGCTGAGAAACCACGAGCTTGCCCTCACCGCTCGCAGCCCACGCGTGTGCAGGACGCAGGGTGTCTGCCAGGAGACGCATATCAGCCGTTGGCGCACACGCGGCTTGAAGTTCGAGGACCGGCCTCAAGACCACCCTCCCTTCTGAGGTCGGCTGCAGAGCTCAGGGGTCCCCAGGACCACCCTCAGGGTTCGATAACTCGCGGAGACTCCCAGAACTCGCTAAAACCCATCAGAGTGACGGAGAAGTCTTCTTCCAGCGAAAGGACCCAGATTAAAATCAGTCAAGGGGGAGCCCAGGAGGGACCGCGTGGGTAGACGCACGGGGGGAGCCCAGGAGGTACCGCCACGGGGTAGCGTCCACTGTCCTCTCCTGTTGGGCACGGCAGCACCCATGTGTGACGGCGTGCATAGAGTGGCACCAAACGGGCTCCCTCAGGCATCCAGAATCTTGGTGTGAGTTCTGTCACTGAGGCACCGTGGACCAGCCCATGGCTGACCCCGCCTGCAGCCCCTCTGGGGGTCCACCCGACAGCACGGCCCAGAGCCCCCAGTCCACATCGCAGAGTTCCTCACTGGCCCCAGGCCCCAGCAAAGAAAGGCACCATCAGGCAGGACGCCCCCCCCCCCTCCCGGGGCGGAGGGCCAAGGCCGGCTTGACTTTCACAAGTGAGTTCAAGACTTCCGTGGTCTGCCTTCGACCACTTCGCGGGAAGCTGTTGTAATTTCGGTAGCTCGTGTTCGGTTCCGTGACGTCCGCGGCATCTACTGATGAGTTTCTTCGGCAAACACTGCCGCTGGCCTACATTTTTGCAGGAGGCAGAATTGAACGCATGTCTGCTTTGTGACCAAATGGGAATCCCCTGTTTCCCTTTTGCTGGGAAAGGGACGTAGCTACTTCCCCACACAATTAGGTCACGTGGTAAAACTTTGTTCTTACTGAACGTTCTTCGAATACGAAAGTATGACACGGTATGAAACCGGTGGTCTGTGCCCGGCAGCTTCACGCCAGGCCTTGACCTCGCGGCACAGAGTGGGGGGCGCAGAGCCTCGATCCTGGCGTTTGCCGATTACTGGGCTGCATCCCGTGGCCTGTTTCGAGCTGCAACGTGACGGCACTGACCGTGGGCTCGGGAGAGATGAAAGTCGCACCTCATCATATGGGATTTCTGCCTTTGGGCATCAAGAGGCCTGAATAACCCCGACAGCATTCAAGTTAGTAGAACGTAGTGAAATAATTAGGAAGTGAGAAATTTTGAGTATTCATTACGCACGTTTTTAATATAATATATTAATTGTGAGTGTAATCCATTTAGTGTTTTTTTTTTTTTAAGTTTATTTATATACATGGAGAGTGAGAGTGCTCAAGAGAGAGCTGGGGAGGGACAGAGAGACAAAGGCGAGAACAGAGGATTCCAAGCAGGCTCCGTGCTGACAGCAGGGAGCCCGACGTGGGGCTCAAACCCATGAACTGTGAGATCATAAGCTGAGCCCAAGTCGGACCTTTAACCGACTGAGCCCCCCAGGCGCCCCTGTACTGTGTAGTTTTTAACAGTGTCTGTGTTTAACAGCAGGAGGACCCGTTTTCTGGGTATTTAAGAACAGGCTCTATCGAGCCAATAGGAGTCCACCGCAGCCGAGAGGGCCGTGATCGGAGCGGTTGCCGGCCCCTCCCCTGAGAAGCCAAGCGTCTCCCGCGTCGTCTCTGCCAGCATGTTGTTTTCTCCATTCCGAAGTCTTTATTTGCAGAAATAACCTATTTTAGGAGCTCGCGTTTTAACCAACGGGCCCCATAACTTAATTCATAAGCAGAGAGTTGAATTTCCGGTTCACTTAGCAAATTGCTTACGGTTCTCGGTTCTGTGCACTTGTAATAAAATACATTGTGGGTAAAAAAGCCCATCGTGTCTGTATGGTTTTCTTAAAGCAACTTTAATAAGGCACTGAGCACCGAGTGGCTTGCACACGTGCACACACGTTCTCTCACACCCGTGCCGGGAGGAGGGAACGCTGCTGATTTTGGTGCCCAGCTCTGAATGCATGGCTGCTACCTGTGTCCTTTTTTTCTCTCATCTGCGTCACTGTGTACCAGTTCGTGCTTTCACGGCGCGTCTTCTGGATTCTGTTGGAAAAAGCATCGGAGAGTATCGGACCACCCTGGTTCTCTGTATAGATCCAGGCTGCTTTGTCGAGGGTCAGAGAGGATGACTTTTTAACTTCCTCCATTTTCTGGATCCTTGGAACACATCCACCCAGTGAGACATTCTTCTGTAATGGAATAGTACATTATTATTGGTGTTCCTTGATACGAAAGAAATGCAGTGCCTTGGGGATCGTAAATATCATCAATTCCCACAGGTTGGGAGAGAGACTGCAATATTTTTTAGATTATTAAGAAGGCTTCTCTTACCTCCGATGGGAAGAGAGATGAGTTTTATAATCACTATGCCCTGGGTGACGTGGGTGAAGCAATCAAACCCTCTCTTTAAGACATAATTATGATTGCTTTCAACACTCTTCTTTCTGGAAATATCCTCCTTTTTTTCTTTTTTTCTTTTTTTTTCTTTTTTTTTTTTACTGCCTGGGGCATTTTTATATATTCTATTAAGAAAGTTCCTGCTGTGGCTGATGGCACCAGCACTCTGTTGTTTCCACCTTGGATGAGGTTTTAGAGCATATTATTGAGGACTTCAGAACATTCTATCTGGAGTGCAGGCTGCAGGGTTTGCTTGTCAACTTTGGGGTTTTCATTGCCACTAGGCAATCTGCTTCCTAGTGTCATTTGTTGCCAGGATCTCTGAAAGTATTAAATACTCCAGGCAAACACCGCACGAGGAGAATCTGCCCGTTCCCCCCTGTCATTTGTGATGCGTGCGACTGGAGCCGTCCCACGTCTTGCAGGAGGCGCTCCGTTTGCAAAGCCTGCAAATATGAACCACCTACGAAACTCACCGGACAGGGGATGGGTGTGTTATGAGGTCGGTAATGCACAGCCACCCCCCCCCCACCCCGACTACTGTGAGCACAGTGCTAAAGAGTGCCAGGGAAGATGCGGAGCGTCTGGGGAGAAATTAGACATGTCCCGAGCCTCCCTCGGACTTGCACACCCTCAGACACCCACATCTGAAATCTGAAATCCCATTCCACCAAAAGGGGATGTTCCCGGAAACATGGTGTTCTGGGTCGGTGCCCCCAGCCCCTCCTGCCTTCCCCTTCTTTGCTGTAGGACTTCTCTCCCTCCCCCTCCCTCCCCCTCCCTTCCCCTCTCTCCCTTCCTCCCTTCCCCCCTTCCCCTTCCCCTTTCTCCCTCTCTCCCTCTCCCTCCCTCTCTCCCTCCCTTCCCCTCCCTTCCCCTTTCTCCCTTCCTCCCTCCCTTCCCCTCCCTCTCTCTCCCCTCCTTCCCCCTCCTTTCACCTTTCTCCCTTCCCCTCCCTCCCTCCCTCCCTTCCTCTTCCTCCCCTGAAGCTTCATGCTTCACAGTAAACCTCACCTCTGCTTTCATGGCGGTCTAGAAATGTTTGCACACTTGCTATTTTGCCATGGACTACAAACGAACACCACTGTGAGATAAATTTGCATCGTGTTGGCTTACCGACTTTGCAGGAAATCTTCCTTTTGGCACGGCTTCTGCGTCTGCCTGTGGGTGTCATGGCCAGAGACAGAATTCCAGGTAATGCAAGCCTCAGAACAGACACCGAATGTGGTCCAGGTGAGGAAGAGCCAGCCCCTCAGGGGCAGGAGGGGGCCTGGTGTCATCACCACTGGGGCAGTGACACTGGTGATAATTAGCATTGCCGGGTGGACAGTGCTACAGCCCCTAGAAGTAATGTGAGAAAACTCGAAATGCTTAATTCTGGTTAATGAGGACACTTGATGTTCTTTGCTGGACTAGTAATCGGAGTTAAAGACCAAACACAATTTTTACAACAGATGTGATTTTGACTCAGGTCTCAACATTTTGTTGGAGTTTCTTTAAGCTCTTAATCCACAAACGTTTTGTTAATCTCAGCCCTGAGTTGAGTCTTGAAATAGGAAAGCTCCAGAAAAGCAGGGGGGTTGGAGTGCTGGTTCCTGTGCGTGGGAGGGTGGAAGTCAAAATCACAATTTGCAGAACGTCCCTGCCTGCCAGACCAGTCGAGAGAGCGTGTGTGTGTGTGTGCTCTGATCATGTGTCCTAAACGTACAGGTGTGTGTGTGCCTCTAGACGTGGACCCTGTGCATACGTGTATATATGCAAATTCCTACATGTACAGATTTAATTCTCGCAGCAACACTACCGGGTGGGCTCTTTACTTTCCTCGTCTCACGGCCGAGGAAACTGAGGCTCAGAGATGAAGTGAGACACGGTGGTGACCGCGACCCCCACCCCGCCCGCCGGGCACCAGCGCTGCCCTAACACCCCCTTCAGGGCTCTGTGTGCGGTGAAGGCTCCGCGGTGAGGTACTAGGCAGGGTGAGACCGACCGTGAGTTTAAACCGTGTGTTCGGAAGCTTTTTCCAAAACAAAACAACATTTCAGAGGGTGGTTGAGGAGATGCCGTTGGGGACAAGATTGGGTCTGCTCACTGGCACGGGCGGGACCATGCTCAGGGCCACTAAGGTGAGGTCACGGGCCAAGTTGAGTCTCAGAACAGAAACACAGCTGGGCCCTCCTAGAGGAGAGAATGCAGAACCTGGACCCAGGTGTTAGAAGACCTGAGCAGCATCGAGGGAAGCAGGGGGAGGGGCAGCTAGAGGTGAGTGAAGGCCCGAAGACATACCTGTTCTCAGCTGGAGGCCGGGGCCCAAGCAGGGCGGGGTGCTGGGCCCCGGTGAGGGACAGGTGCCCCGGCCGCTGCCCCTGCACCTCCTTCCACCGGCCAAGTCTTGTTGGCCGTCAGTCTGAGAGGGCTTGGAACGTCAGCTCCTTGCACTACGGTCCAGGGCGAGAGAGGGCAGGGATGGGGCCGCAGGGCAGACAGGGAGACGTGGCACGAGGGAGCGGGAAGAAGTTCTGGCCAGATTTTGTCCACGAAGGGGACGTGGACCAGGCTTCACGGGGTTGAGTAGAAAGAGGGAGAGGAGACAAGAGGGCGATGGTCCAGGGGGCAGCTGTGCCAGGGAGATGGGGGTTGCACATGCCACGAGGGGGGTGAGTGCGGGTCAGGGGCAGAGGACAGAGTGCGGGTCAGGGGCAGGGGACAGAGTGCGGGTCAGGGGCAGAGGACAGAATGCGGGTCTGGGACAGAGGACAGAGTGCGGGTCAGGGGCAGAGGACAGAGTGCGGCTCAGGGGCAGAGGAAAGAGTGCGGGTCAGGGGCAGAGGACAGAGTGCACGTCAGGGGCAGAGGACAGGGTATGAGTCAGGGACAGGACAGGCAGATGAGGAGCTTCAGAGTGTGTGGGAAACCCACTGTGTCCTGAGACCACTGGAAAGGGGAAGAGGCCCACGTGATGGCCACGATGCTCAGGAGGCAGGAATCCCTGGGTGACAGAACCCACGCCTGATGCCTCGGGAGACCTCGAGCACACCTGAGCTCACCTCCGTCCCTCATCACAACCACTCGTCACATGTAGCCATTTAAGTTTAAGTAAAGTAAAATCAAATACGAGGAAACTGTTGACTCCTCAGCCACGTTTCAAGTACCCACATGTGGCTGCTGGCTGCCACCCTGGACGAGGCAGCTACAAAATATTCCTGTCACCGCAGAAGTTTCTGTTGGACAGGACAACATTCAGATGTCCCTTCTACTTCTTGCTGGCCCCGGGAGGGGTGCTGGGCAGGTGCCTTTGATAGTGACATTCAATGCTTTTCAATTAGGAGGAAGTTTCTGATATAAAAACAGGATTTCCGTCAATCATGTTTCTTGGCATTTACCCACAGGAATGGAAAACTTAATGTCCGCACGAAACAACCTGCACCGATGTTTACACCAGCTTTATCTGTAGTTGTCAAAATTCGGAAGCAACCAAGGTGTCCTTTGGCAGGTGGGAGGGTCATTGTCTGGTCCATCCAGACAACGGAATATCAGGCAGCACTAACGAGAAATGAGCTACCAAACCATAAAAAGGCATGGGGGGAACTTCAGTTCAAATTACTAAGTGAAAGAAACCAGTCTGGAAAGGCTACGCACTGTGTGATTCCAACCATATGACATTCTGCGAAAGATGAAACTATGGAGACCGTAAAAGATCAGTGTTTGCCAGGGGCTGGGGAGGGGGAGGGGCAGGTGGAGCGCGGGGGACTTACCGGGCGTGAAACTCTTCTGCGGGATGCTGTGTGGGTGCTTCATGTCCTGGGGCGTGTGTCCAGCCCCACGGGATGCCCGGCACTGAGAGTGGCCCTAAGATAAAGCAGGGACTTGGGGTGCTGACGACGTGCCCACGTAGGTTCACGGACTGTGGCAAATGCTTAGCTCCGGAGGGGTGTCGACGGTGGGGAGACGGTGCATGGGTGGAGGCAGGGGGCATTCCGGAACCCTCTGCACCTTCCCCTCCATTTTGCTCTGCACCTAAAACTGCTCTGAAAAATAGCCTGTTAGAAAAAAGGATTTCCAGTTCAGTGCTTCTCCAAAATGACCCTCACCTAGTTTTTACAATCAGATTACGACTTTTGGGGTGAACTTAGAGACCTCCAGGCACTGGAGCGCTCACACGGAGCCTCACATTGAGCTCCCGTGTTTCTTGGCGGGACCCCTGTTACCCTGCATTTAACACACGGTGAACGACGGCCCCGAGCTGCCCGGGGGGAAACTCGGTTCTCCCCCAGCAGGACTGCCAGGAGCGGCGGTCCCTGCTTCCAGCCCGTTGCTCCCTAAGAAGATCGTGCGTCTCCCCCTGGGGGAAGGACGACCCCTCCTGGAGCCGTTCACGACCCTGTTGCTGGGTGAGCGCTTTAGGGGGTCATATTCCGAAGCAGAACCTTTCCGTCCTGTGGAAGGTTTCACAGGCTGGGAAATAATTCCTTCCTCCCAATCTTATACACAGACATAGAGCCTTCGTTGTTTAAAAAAAGGCACCAACATAGTTTATGAGATGTAAATAGAACTTCTGTAACAGGAGAGCTGGAGCTGGCGGTAATTGTGTGAGTGGTGACATTTCCTTCAATCTATTGGCAGGGATCGTGGCTGTTCTGAGCACAAGAATATGCCTCTAAATCGGGAACAGTAACTGGCACCCCAGACAACAGGGGGGCTCACCCAGAGAGCCTGGGTCCAGATGCCGTGCGCGCTGCTGGACCACAAGCATGTGTGTGCCCAGGGGTGCAGCCTGGAGGAGAAGGGGTGCCAGCAGCTGGCATCAGTGCCAGGATGGAAAAATGTGGGCAGCCAGGCCAGGCATGGGCATTCACCCTCAAAACGAGCTTCCCTAGTGGCCCCTGATTTGGGGACAGCTGTGGACACATCAGAGCAGTTTGGGGACTCTGCTGTGTTTTAAGAGTGACCCAATCCTGATTCACAATAGCGGACCTACTTTCCTGTGTGTGAGTCTGTTTGGGCTGCTATCACAGACTCGGGGGCTGAAATAACAGACACTTGTTCCTCATAGTTCTGGAAGCTGGGAAGCCCAAGGTCCAGGCACCAGCAGATCTGGGTCCTGAGGGGGGATGTCTTCCCGGCTCACAGGTGGCCACATTCTGGCTGCGTCCTCACATGGCACTGAGGAAGCTCTGGTGTCTCTTCTTCTTGTTAAAAGGACACTAATTCTGTCACGGGGGCTCCACCATCTTGACCTCCTCTATTCCTAATCACCTCCCAAAGGCTCACCTATAAATACCATCACATTGGGAGTTAGGGCTTCAACATGTATATTTTGGGGGACACACACATTCGGTCCATAACAACATGATTGATGAGTACCCAGAGCTGAATCTGGTTTCCATCCAGCAGATGACCCAGGTGTGACACAACTTACTATTGCCACCAGGATGTACATGTAGCCTACAACAAGTGTGTGCTAATGTGTCAGGCATTTATTAAGTGCCATGTGTGTCCTGAGGATACAAAGTGAATACGCATTACTTCCATCTGTCAAGGTCAAAGACCAGAACATAGAAGACAGAGAAACAGGGGCACCTGGGTGGCTCAGTTGGTTAAGTATCCAACTTCGGCTCAGGTCATGATCTCACAGTTTGTGAGTTTAAGCCCCACATCGGGCTCTGTGCTGACAGCTCAGAGCCTGGAGCCTACTCAGAGCCTGTGTTTCCTTCTATCTCTGCCCCTCCCCCACTTGTGCTCTGTCTCTGTCTGTCTCTCAAAAATAAATAAATGTAAAAAAAAAGAAGACAGAGAAACAAGCTGTCATGATGTGATAAATGCATAACAGAGATTAGCTATGTTTCATTTACCACTTCATAGAAATGATGTAAGAGAAAGCTCTGTCTTCCCTCAGCCATTTCCGAAGTTTGTAATTCCCTTGTGTAGAACCAGACTTCCATCTGGTTGTATTTTCCTTCTATCTGGAAGATCTTTAACATGCCTTATTGGGCAGATCTGCTGGTGATGAATTCTTTCAGCTTTTGTGTTCTGAGAAAGTCTTTATTTTGACATTTTTTGAGAGATAGTTTTGCTGGGTATAAAATTTTTGGTTTGGGGGTTTTGTTTGTTTGTTTTGTCTTTCAAGATTAAAAATACGGCACAAGCGTTTCCTGGTTTGCATCATTTCTGAGGTGAAATCTGCTGTCCTTAACTTTGTTCATCTGTACATAATGGACCCCCCACCGCCCACCAACTCTGGCTGGTTTTAAGACTTTCTTTTTTTTAAGTTTATTTATTTATTCTGAGAGAGAGAGCATGCATGTACATGCATGTGGGAGGGGCAGAGAGAGAAGGAGAGAGAGAATTCCAAACAGGTTCCGCGCTCTCAGCAAAGAGCCTGACTCCGGGCTTGAACTCGTGAACCATGAGATCATGACCTGAGCCAAAGTCAAGAGTCAGACTCTCAACTGACTGAGCCACCCAGACACCCCTGAATTCTTTTTATCACTGGTTTTAAGCAATTTAATCATAAACTGTGTTGGCCTGGTTTTCTTGTTGTTTCTTTTGTTTGGGTTCTTGAGTCTTTGGATTTATAGTTTTCATCACATTTGGAAAATTGTAGCCATTACTTCAAACACATTTGCTCCCCCGCCCCCATCCCCTGTGGAAATTCTAATTACAAATTTAATAGGTCACTTCAAGGCATCCAGCAACTCACCGATTCTTTGTTCTTTCAAATTATTTTTTTTCTGTGTACTTCATCTGGACACTTGCTGTTGATGTGTCTGCCAGTCTGGTAGTTTCTTTTCTCCTGCCGTGGCTGGTCTGCTAGCGACCCCAGTTCACTCCGCATCTCGGATGCTGTGTCTTTCCCCCACACAAGTTTGATGCAGCACACGATCCTGCTCCCCCGCCATCGTGAACATGTGGATAGAGGTGTAATAATTTCCCAGTGTCCTTGTCTGCTAATTCTCTCCTCCTGATCTTTTTTATTGATCACTTTTTCTCATTATGAGTCATATCTTTCTGCTTCTTTGTGCGCCTGGTATTTTTTATGCAGTGCCAGATACTGTGAATTTTGCTTCTGTGTGTGTAAGCACTTCTATATTCCTGTTAATATTCTTGATCTCTGCTCTAGGACATGGGGAAGTTACTTGGAAACTGATGCATTTGGATCTCGCTCTTCTGTGTTGTTAATGGAAGATCAGAGCAGTATTCAGCCCAGGGCTAAGTGTGTCCCAGGACTGGGTCAGTTTTTCTTTTTGCTCCTGTTTTGACTGTCTGCTCAGTGTGCCGTGAAGCCTGAAGCCCCTCCCCGCTGGTGGGGACACACACCATTTCCAGCCCTAGGTGAGCTCCCCTGATGCTTCCAGACCGCAGTGCTTTCTCACATGTGTCCTCTGATCATGTTCAGCCCAAGATTGAAGGAATTCCCCCACAGCTCTATAGCTCTCCCTCGGGTGTATATTCTGCCTCATTACTTCTAAGCCCCTTCCCCTCCCAGACCCTCACTCCATCTTCTCAGCCCAGGGAACCCCTGGCTTTTTGAACCCAGAACCCCATACTGGAAACTCTCTCCAGGCAGTGAGCAGGGGGCAATCCTGGGCTTGCCCTGTATTTCTCCTCCTCTCCATGGATCACTGAGCTAGGTGGTGGGTCAGTCTGGGCCCTGTGACCCCATCTCAGTGGGAAGACCCCTATTGGAGTGATGTGCCATGTAGAGGCAAGTGTAGAGTTGGTGCCCATCTTCTAGATCCTTGGGGGCCTTGCCATACTCTCCCCAAGAGCAAGAGATCCGTGTAGTGATCAGATCTTGGGGGTTGACTGGGCACCAGGGTGGTGAAGGTGTAGGGGGCAGGGCCGTGTTGTGGGGAAGACAGAGCTCCCCTGGCAGGGGAGGAGGCAGGAGCTGCTCCCTGGCAGGGTCCCCAGGAGTGTTCTGTGTGGGTGTCGGGCTGTGCCATGGGGACACGTAAGGACATCAGGTCTGCCCGCCTGCCATTTCTTCCCTGCACCACCCCAAGACCACGGACAGCACTGTGAGCTCAGTCGTCTAGTGCTGGCACCAACTTATTGAATTTAAGGAGGTCACGCCTCTCTTCTCTGAACCTCAGTTTGGTGGCCTGTATGTTGGAGCAAATCCTGCACACTCTGTGCACACATGGAGTCGCAAAGTGAACGCAGCTCAGATGCTGCTGACTGTAAGCGTGTGCACACCAGTCTTCCCACCGGTTCTCAGAGGACCGTGAGCGTGTTCACACCCGATCTTCCCACCCAGTTGTCAGAGGACTGTGAGCGTGTTCACACCTGATCTTCCTGCCCGGTTCTCAGAGGACCATGAGCATGTTCACACCCGATCTTCCCTCCCGGTTCTCAGAGGACTGTGAGCGTGTTCACACCCGATCTTCCCTCCCGGTTCTCAGAGGACCATGAGCATGTTCACGCCCGATCTTCCCTCCCAGTTCTCAGAGGACTGTGATCATGTTCACACCAACCTTCCCACTGGTTCTCAGAGGACTGTGAGCGTGTTCACACCGATCTTCCTGCCTGGTTCTCAGAGGACCATGAGCATGTTCACACCCGATCTTCCCTCCCGGTTCTCAGAGGACCGTGAGCATGTTCACACCTGATCTTCCTGCCCGGTTCTCAGAGGACCATGAGCATGTTCACACCCGATCTTCCCTCCCAGTTCTCAGAGGACTATGAGCGTGTTCACACTGATCTTCCCTCCTGGTTCTCAGAGGACTGTGAGCATGTTCACACTGACCTCTCTGCCCAGTTCTCAGAGGACTGTGAGCATGTTCACACCAACCTTCCCACTGGTTCTCAGAGGACTGTGAGTGTGTTCACACTGATCTTCCCTCCCGGTTCTCAGAGGACCGTGACCGTGTTCACACCCGATCTTCCCTCCCGGTTCTCAGAGGACCGTGACCGTGTTCACACCCGATCTTCCCTCCTGGTTCTCAGAGGACCGTGAGCGTGTTCACACTGACCTCTCTGCCCAGTTCTCAGAGGACTGTGAGCATGTTCACACCAACCTTCCCACTGGTTCTCAGAGGACTGTGAGCGTGTTCACACCCGATCTTCCCTCCCGGTTCTCAGAGGACCATGAGCGTGTTCACACTGACTTCTCTGCTCGCTTCTCAGAGGACCATGAGCGTGTTCACATCGGTCTTTCTGCCTGTTTCTCAGAGGACTTCTGGGAGAGGCAAAGGAGAGGGAAGCAGGGAGCATCTTCTCTGTTCTACACATGAATGAGTGGAGCACACAGTCAGCACCGTTACCATCGGCTGCACAACTGGGCAGTGACCATCCTTGGTCTGGAATTCAAGTCACTCGACGGCAGGTTGAGTCCCCTCTCCCCTGCACTCGACGTCCTACAGGGAAATGCTGCCCCTGGGAGCACCAGGCAAGATCAGGAGATGCTTTGTTACAGCTTGGGGAGGGGACAGAATGCTGTTGACCCCTGACGGCTGGAGGCGAGGGATGCTGCTTACACCCTGCAGTGCCCAGGGTGGCCCCACGGCAGCAAAGCACAGTCTGGCCACACACGTCAGGGAAATGGGCCCAAGGTGGAAATCCTTTAGCCCGCCCTTGTCCGTGCACGGGTCTGGAAACGCCGGAGGGCCGCCCGTCCGCTCCCAGGGCACGACCGTGTGCTGGTTGTCTCATTCCTGCCTATGTCTCTGTGAGTATAAGAAGAATGCATGCCTTTAAACCCCTCTGTCACCTGTGCACTCAAACAGGTGAGTCCCAGCACAGACTTCTCGAGGGTGTGCAGGGCTGGGGTGAGCAAGCACTCCCTCCCGAGGTGCCTCTCCTTCCAGGGCCCAGTACCAGACCCACAGGCAGCGCTAACTTGATGTGAAAAATGCAAGAACAAGTTAGAAGTCACCCTGTCTCTCGTTCTCTAGCTCCTGGTGCTTCTCTGCATAGAAAAGATCATCAGAATACGTGAGATTTTTTTTTCCAGGAAACTTCTTCAGAAAATGATTTTCAAATACAGTAAAATGCTTCAAAGTTTTTATTCATGCGATGTCCCTTATGATAAGTTTTCCACGTCACATCCATGGCCCTCCTGTTTCTCTCCCCTCCTCCCTGCCGGGCTCAGCTGGACAGTCCTGAGCAAGGGGCCCACGGCTTCGTCTTTCAGGATGAAGTGTGAGTGTGTTCACGCTGTTCACACTGGGCAGAGATGTGCCCTGTTGCTTCTGGAAGCCGCCACGTGGGACTTCCCTCTCCTTCGGCTCCATCGCTCCTGCTCATTCCAGGTACGGGAATTCTCTGCAAAATGCGGGTTCCCAGAGGAAGGATTCTGCAGGGCCCCGAAAATGCCCGGTGTAATCAGAGAGTTGGAGGCAGGATGATGCCGAAATGCACTTGTACGTGTTCTTCAAGATGCTGGGAATGTCTGTCTCCAGTGTGCGTTTCTGTTATCCATAAGGAGATGCTTCTGGAAGCAAACGGCCCGTTTCAGCAGCACGGACTGCGGTCAGCGCTGCCTTCGTGCATTCTGGGGGCAGGCGGCGGGCCACGGCTGGTTTCTCGGCCAGGACTGAGCTCTCTTCACAGCCTGCCGCTCACGCTCTCCCCGCCCTTCTGCAAACAGGGCCTAGACGTTGCTCAGCTGACTACCCCCCCCATGTGGTTAGACGCTGGGGGCACATGTCATGTGACCTGGAGCCATCCAGTGCACGTGACCATTGCACTGACAGCTCTCTCTGGAGGGATGGGCCATTGCCTACGTGGTTGATTTGAGGACAACAGCAGCCGCCCATGCAGCACCCATCCCATGCCAAACACTGTCCCCAAGTCCACCCCCTGAGATGGGTCATGCTATCACCATCCCCATTTTCCAGGTGAAGAAACTGAGGCACGGGACTTAGACAGCTAGGGACCAGTAGAGCCAGGATCTGAAACCGGTCAGTCAGCCCCAACACCGAGCTGCTCCGAAGCGCTCCTTTCCTGCCGCCACAGACTTTTGGGAGAGAGTAGCCTTCTTTCCTCTGGATCTGGGAGCCCACTGCTGGGGGCCAGCCGGGTAGGAAGGTGGAACAGGAAGTGAAGCTCAGGCAGAAGAAGGCAGAGCTGAGAGGTACAAAGTGAGAGCTGGATCTTTGATGGAATAGTTGCGTGCCTGGATCCAGCTGTACCTGAAGGTACCCCCAGACATTACTGCCCCCTTCAATAACGTAGCTGAAGCCATTCACACTGCATTTGTGACTTTCCTAGCAAACGGTTCAAATCTAATCAAGAAGCACAAGACCACGGCTTTGTCCCCACCTGTCGTTACCTCTGTCTCCATCTTGCCAGCTGCTTTCAGAGACGGTTACAAGAAATCTCCCACCCCATGCACCCTATTGACTGTGATGATGCTGCTCCCTCCAAGGGTGGCCTCAGCCAGTGGGACGTCAGTGCACACACCGTGAGCTGAGGCTAAGAGCGGGCTGAGCTTGGGAGCTCCTTGACTGTGGTTGGGGCCTAAGATCGGGGTGTTAAGGAGCCCAAGCCGATCGGAAGCCTCGCGAAGGAGAACCCTGGCCGCCCCCCAACAGCTCATCGCTGGGTGCGTGCGGCCGAGCGACCGGGTGTCTGACTGCTTCTCAGGTGGCCCCAGGCAAGAGCTGCTGAAGGTCCCTCGGGGTTTCTGGCCCACGAGGGTCCAGGGGAGCAGCCCACGCAAACCAAAGCATCTGAGCCCTGCTTTCGTCCTGCCGCGTCTCGTCTTTACTCCCTCGTTCGTTCGTTCTGATGCCCCGCTCGCCTCCTGGCTGCTCGTGTTCAGGCACTTCCCTCCCCTGGCATCCTCCGTGTTCCAGACCTGCTTCGGGATGTTTCTCCCCCTTCTCTGCTGCAGACCCACGTTCCTAAAACACAGCCTTCACCTTGTCCTACCCTGTAGGTCCCCCGGGCCTCAGGGACACGAGGCAGATGCCCAGAACACTCTTGAGGTCCCAAAGCCCGGTCTCGCCCGGCCTCCCAGACTTGCCACGTGCCAGGCCCCCATTTTCCATCCTCCCCCAGAACAAAGACTTGCCACTGTGCCGGCTACATCCCCAGGCCTCACTCTCGTGCCCCTAACACTCCTCAGAATTGTGCGCTTCTGTCCGTCCTGAGGTTCCACTCCTGGCTTCTCCACGAAGCCTCCAAAGGCCACGCTGCTGGGCGGCGTGTTTTCTGGTGGAGCGTCTGCCATGAGAGGGCACGGTGGCCAGGTGCGTCCCCGTCCCTCCATCCTGCTCACCGCCGCGTCGGTACCGCCGGTCTTCCGCTAACGGGCCACGTTAGATGCCCGGAAGCCGTCTGGCTCTCTGCCCTTTTGTCACCACGAGCAGGTGACAAGCAGCCCGAGAGCCCCAACAGCTTCCCAGGTGATTGCTGTCCTCGCTGTGCTTCGGAAGCTGTTTGCGGAGTGCGCCCACCCTGGCGGGCATCCCGGGAACTTGTGTGTCTGTTCTCGTCACACGAACGGCGCGGGAGAGCCGTCGCGACCCCGTTCGCCTGGAGCGCAGAGAGGTGACGTGACTTCCCGAATAGCCCAGCCGGGTTTGAACCTGCATCATGAGTGTGTGAGGCCAGCTCCCGACCTCCCCTGACCGCTACCCCACTGCCCCCTCGTGCGCGTGTTTATCCCCCTCTGTCTAGGGAGCAGGCATGATAAGACTGGAGCCTGAAGTGGTCCAGGCCTTCCCCCGGGGCCGGGAAGGAGGCACCGGCGGGGAGCACCGGTGCGTTGGGGACGAGGACTTGGGTGTGGTGCAGATTCCCTGCCGAGAGGCGGGAAGGCGGCCCCCCAGCTGCCCGCGGCCCCCGGGATGAACGGGCACACCACGCTTCGTGTCAATGCTCTAGGCCAAGCGCGTTGGGCCCTTCAGAACTGAGGTCAGCGCCCCTGCTTCCTCGTGGGACGGGCTTGGCAGCCACGGGCTTCGACGCGTCTCCCTGACAGAGGACTGTGCTCCGTTTACCTTCTTAATGGAAGTGCAGACTCCTGCTTCACTCCACCCTCTCTGGCCGGGTGTCGAGCGGCTCGTGTGGACCCCAGCAGCACACTCTCCCCCAGAGCCTTCCACATCACGAACGGGGATTCGGGGATCCCGTCAGCAAATGTGCACTGAGCCCGTCCACTCGGCGACGACGGCGGGAGGTCCTGGGGCCGCGCAGCTGCGGGGGACAGACCTCCGGCTTTGCAGAGTGGCCACATTTGGGGGAGACCCCATGACAGGCCGCCAGACGCAATCCAGGTGGGCCCCTGGGGACATGCAGGGTGGCAGCGGGAGGGCTCGCTGGCCACCCCCGTGGCCTCAGTGAAGCGCCCTTGCGGCAACGGTCAGGGACGCCCCTGCTCGCCGGCAAAAGGCAGAGTGACCGTGGAATGAGTGAGCACAGGCTGCGGGCCGCTGCCCAGACGGTGGCCGGACACAGAGCTGTCTCTGCCGTGGTGCCCAGTACAGGCTTCAGCTGACACACCGCCTCCTGCCGGCGGGGCGCCCGGGAGCAGACACTGAGTCCCTTCACTCTGGTCCCGGTCCCCGGCTCCTCCCGGTTTTCCCTCCAGCACATTTCCTCTCCTACACCCGCCTCTGAGTGGAGACCAACAAACCCATGGATGCATCGCTCACGCACTTGAACGATTATTTTCATGGATTCGGAGTGCCAGGAAGCCACGATATGCCCTCTGACCAATAAGGAGAGAAGTGGGTGGGGGGGGAGTTCTGGGCTGCATCACCTGCCGGGTGTAGGGACTCATGGCATCGGGAAGGGCTTGGATCACTCCTGGCCTGGATGTGGCGGGAGGCACGGGGCCGGGGCAGGACTTTCCCCCACGTTTGCGTGTGACCGCTGACGAATCCTTGTGAGTCCAGCCCTCGTCTGCATTTCCTCGGCCTTAGCAGTGGGGCCTCCTCTGCGTCCACACACATCCCAGGCTCCAGCCCTGGAACACGTGGTAGTGAGGTTTCAGGGGGTCAGCTCCCGTGTGGACGAGCCTCGGGGGGACAGGCAACGCCAGTCTCTGTCACAGAGACACCTGCCTGTTTAACAGAACAGAGCCATTTCTAATTTCTTAAGAGAGCATTCCAGATTAACTCGTTTGTCGAGAGCCTCCGTAAACAAACACCTAGAGTTCCCAAGGGTCCCCGTGGAATGATCCTTCTGAGTGGCTTTGGCTAAAAGGCATCCCGCGGTGGTCATTGCTCTGCAATTGTTTCCATTGGAGTGAATTATGCCTGTGCTAGGATCTGTACGGGGCTGATTTATTTTAAATTGCAGGATAAGTTCTAAAGCACAAGAAGTGCCTAGTCTGTAAAAAGCGTCCTGGGGCCTGAGTGGCAGCTGGAGGGCTGAGTGACGAAGGCAGAAATAAAAATTGGGTTCAGGCGCTGTCGCTCCTCGACCCTGTTCCTTGGTCTCCTGAGTCTTAAGGCCGAAAGTGGTTTTTAACGTCGTTAGAAATTCGAGGCCGTTCTCCTGCCGCTGTCCTCTGTCCCTGGAGCGTTTTCTAAAAGACCGTGAGCATTTGTAGGTGCACACAGAACACGGACCATGGGCGTTGCCTTCCACAGCATGTCCTGGGTCCAGCATGACCTGAAAGCGTTTCTCATGTCCAGAGATGCAAAGACAGGGAATCGGTGGGTCTAGCTGTTCTATAGCAGTCAAGTTTATTTATTTTTTATTCATCCATCAGTTTGGAAAACCAGTGTCCGTCCTCACTCCGTGCTTTTATGTGTCGCCTGACATCATCCCTGGCCGTCTCCACCACGTGGAATCGGGACTTCCCAGCTCCCGGCCTGAAAGCTTCTGGGCATCCCTCCCTCTCCTGTCCTTCCCTTCCTGTCTCGCTAACACGGGCCACCCTGGTCAGGAGAACTGAGAAAGGGGTCTTGTGTGCTGTGATCGCCCCTCGTGCACGTCTCCGGGGGCTTGCCCGCCATACTCGGCGGAACCCCCGACATCGCCCGTGATGGACACGGGGCGAGACCGGGCTCAGCACACTGACTGCGCCACGGACAGAGTTGGGACAGAGTGGCGTTGAACTTGAAGCGGCCTGACTTGTCCGTCCCTGCTCCCCCAGGGCTGAGCTCCAGTGCCAAGAGTCACAGCCAAGGGTGAGCGGGGCTCTCCACCAGCGTCCATTCGACGGGCCAGTTGATTCTGCTGCCGGCAGCTAACGTGTGTCCTGTGCTTCAGGGTTGGGCACTAAGCGCCACATGTGCGTTAAGCTCTTTTACTTTCTCGGCAACCCTGGGACGTGGCTGCCGCCGTGACTTCCATTTAGAGGTTAGCACACTGTGCAGGCGGTTGAGCAACTGACTTTTGGAACCTAATCCGCCAGGGCTGGGAGTCAGAACCCAGTGGTCTCCGAAGGCAGCCCCTCGGCAGCATTATTTGGGGAAACTGCTGAAAAATACAGCTCCCTGGGCCCCCACAGGGAGATTCTTAGTCAGCGGGGCCCAGGAGCATGCATTTAAAGTACTCTCTTCGGGGGTGGGTGCCTGGGTGGCTCAGTTGGTTAAGCGTCTGACTCTCGGTTTCAGCTCAGGTCATGATCTCACGATGCGGGAGTTCGAGCCCCGCCTTAGGGTCCGTGCTGACAGTATGGAGCCTGCTTGGGGTTCTGTCTCCCTTCTCTGTGCCCTCTCTCCCCTCCCACACATACACTTTCTCTCTCTCTCTCTCAAAATAAATAAACTTTAAAAATTTTTTAAAAAAATAATAAAGCATTCTCTCCAGATTGTAACAACGGGCCTGCCGCTCTCCCTCACCAACTCCTCACTGTCAACAGCCACATGATTTGTCTTCAAGGAAGAAAATCAAATGTACACCCCCTCCAGCTGTTTTGCTCCCCCAGATGTTATCTAAGGGAAACGAGAGACACGTACCCGAGGGTTTGAAGCAGCTTCGTTGACAATAGTCCGGAAACCGGAAACAGCCCAGGCGACCGGCCACCCACAGGCGTGTCTGGGCAGCTCTGCTCTGTTCAGCGACCGGAAGGAGCAAACTGCTAACACCTGTGGGCCACGGGGATGCATCCCAGAAGCACGTGAAGTGGAAAAAGGCTCGCACGGAATGCTTGGCGTCCGATTCCATTTGTGTGACGTTCTTTCCAGAAGCCACATGAGTCAATGGTTTGAAAACACCGTCATTGCATGTGCTTCTGGTGGCAGTGAGGGTCGGGGTCAGGGCAGGAGGCGAGGGGACTTTGGGGGCAAGGACAACTTTCACGACCTTGACGGGACCGTCCTAGAGGATATGCCGGTGTCACACCTGAGATCTTTGCGTTTCCCTCCACATACATCTTCACAGCAAAAGGAAAAACCCTGAGCGAATATTGAGCTCTTGTTACTGATGTGCAGGGTGACCTATTTGTGGGTGGATTATTCTCGGGTCTGTGGCTCGCTTTGGTTCCCCCAAAGTCACATGGACTTGTGGAGGAGCGGAGGGATGGGTAGAGACGTGGTAAAACAACACAGGCTGTGATTCGGGAGGTGTCGGCTGCCCCGTGATGCAAGGTGGTCACTTATGGTCACCCGCTTGCCAGAAGTCTGACGGGTGCCCGTGCACCAGAGCCATCTTCTGAGGTTTCCAGCCATCGCTGGGATACAGGAGCCCGGCGGGGATCAGACTGGCCGCTTCGTCACCCGTGAGGCCGGACTGGAAATCGGGGCCCCCTGCCTTCCCTGTGGAGTCTAGACGTGGGTGCGGGCGGGAGGCTGCCAGCTGGAATTCTCCCAGATCCAAGAGGCAGGTGCTGTCCTAGGAGGCCACGGGGGCCTTAGGTTCATCTGGCTGGTTCGGGGCAGCGAACGGGCCCCAGCGAGAACCCGGTGAATGGCTCACTTCTCCTCTCCCGGTTGAGGCCTGCCAGCGGGGCACTTCAGCCCCAGTCCTTGCTACAGAAGTTACCTCCAAAGCGGCTTATTCCTGGGTGGAGGGAAGTCCTCACAGACCGTCCCACAAAGACTGGCCGTGACTCGGGCTTCCGTGAGGCGTACGCTGGGGCGTGAATACAACTGTTTTAACAACAACAACAACAGATGGCGGGGGCGGGGCTGGGTGACCCCAGGACTCCAGTGCCCTGGCTCAGACAACAACTCTCATGAGTGCGGTTTGGGTCCATTGAGCTCGTGCAAGTTGCTGCTCGCCATGTTGTCACTGTAGCAGTTTTCACGGATGGCGAGGCCAAGTGCGGTTTCGTGTGACTAGGTAACTGTAGAGTGAGGATGCCTGCTGGCCGGTTCCCCTGTGCTTGTCCTATAACCTGCTCGGGGGCATTTGCATGCCCCCACACACAGAGCACACCTGCCTCCGGGTAGAACGGGCACCATTGCCCACTTTAACCTGGGCCCAGGTGACTCTCCCGTGCCGGACGCTCAAGGAGCGCCCGACTCGCCGCATCCCCGCGGTCCGCGAGGCGTATCTGATGTAGGCTCACTCCCTGATGGCACTTCAGGAGAGCCACTAGGTGACATCAGGGGGCATTGTGTTCTGGGAGACAAGTCTTTAGGAGAACGTTCTTTGCTTGTCTGAGCAGGAACACAGGGCTGTCTGTGGCTGCGGCCGTCCCATCTGGAAGGAGCCATTGGCTGGATGTCATCACCCGGGGATGAGCACAACGAAAATTCTGGTATATTTATTTTCAACGTTTTCGGTATTGTTTCTGTACCTGTGACCCGAATCTACACGTGTTTATACTTGCGATGATGAGATCACACTCTCACGTGTTTCTGGACTAAGTGGGCCTTTTCCTGCTACTGTGCACAGTTGGTCAGGTGACTGGTCGAATGCAGGGATCTTAAAATACCCCTGACTGTTAAAGAAATCTAAAACGACACTCAGGATGATCACAGCGCCAACAGGAATGGTTGACTGTACTTTAATCGCCCAGTAATGGGCATTTCGCGTAAGATTTGTACAGTCACATTCAAGGTACATCGGACTAGGCAGAAATCCTTGCCTGCACTGGATGACTATTTACCAAACTCCGTCGGCCTCAAGTCTTCGGGAATGGAGTGTCTTGGAGAAGAGTAGCATAATTTTATTGCTGACTCCTTGTCGTACAACATATGGCACAGGCTGTAACCAGATGCGTGTTACCTCACAGCGGTTTTGCGCCGAGTCTCCCAACCACCGTGTGTGCGTCCTGTGAATAAGCCCGCAGGTAGCACAGCAGCTGCCAGGAGGGTTTGCTGTGCAACAGGGCGGACCGTGGCAGCTGAGACCCAGCAGCCCCGTCCTGTGTGGTTTCCTGCAGGGCCTGACCCTCACGTTTGTCGCGTTTGTAGAGCTCCTGCCCCAGCCCTCTCACGGGACGGGTGTTTGTGACTCTCCTGACACTGGCACACTCCACCACCATGGGCTGGTGAAAAACAGAAAATGCAAAAAAGAGGGACGGGACAGGGACAGCACAGAGTGACATATGGAGTTTGAGTAGTGGACGGAAGGTTAAAGATGTTAAAAACTGTGATTTGATCTTAAAGAAGAGAGAAAGAACTTCTTTGGGGGCAATTTTAAGACAAGTGTGCTACTTTCTCTGTTGTTTCGGCCCCGTGGGCGTGTCCTTCCTCTGTTTTGTTGGCGGTGTTGATGTCGGTGGTGGTAGTGTTGGTGTTGGTGATGGTGATGTTGATACTGGTTGCTGTGGTGCTGCTGGCAGGGGTGTGGTTAATGTCGGTGATGGTGGTGTTGATGGTATGATATTGGCAGCGTTTCTGTCAGTGATGATGGCGTCGATGCTGGTGGTGTTGATGCTGGCGTTCATGTTGGTGTTCGTATTGGTGGTGTTCATGTTGGCAACAGTAGTATTGGGATGTTGGTGTCGGTGGTGTTAGTTTTGCTGCTGACAGTCGTGTCGGTGTGGTGGTGTTGACATTGGTAGTGTTGATTGTGTTGGTGGTGTTGGTGATGCATTGATGGTGGTGGTGATGATGTTGGTAATATTGGTGTGGTGGTGTTGATGGTGGTAGTGTCGACATTGGTGTTGGTGGTGTTGGTGCCGGTGATGTTGGTGATGTTGGTGATGTGGTGTTGGTGATGCGTTGACGGTGGTGGTGATGATGTTGGTAACGTTGGTGTTGGTGGTGTTGGTGCCGGTGATGTTGGTGACGTTGGTGGTGTTGATGGTGGTGGCGATGATGTTGGTAATGTTGGTGTGGTGGTGTTGATGGTGGTAGTGTCGACGTTGGTGTTGGTGCCGGTGATGTTGGTGACGTTGGTGGTGTTGGTGGTGGTGGCGATGATGTTGGTAATGTTGGTGTGGTGGTGCCGGTGGTAGTGATGATGGTATCAGGATTGGTGGTGGCAGTGTTGGTGATGTGGTCTTGATATACTGGTGGTGACACCGGAGGTGGTGGTGGTGTGGGTGGGCTTCTTTGTGAGTTCTCGTTTTCCCAGTGGAAGGCTCTGTCGGAGAGACTGCTGTCTACCGGATGCCAAGTGTCACTGGGATCGGAGATGCCGTGGCGAAGAGGTCCCCTGAGATGCCTCTCCTCGTGCAGGCCACTCCCCATCTGAGCAGGGCACCCATGTGGCGGACAAGTCCCCACACAGAGACGGTATCAGAAAGCAGGGAGTGTGTGGACACAATAAAAGTGATAACCATCGGTAGATTGGTACAGAGCTGGGCTACGTTACGGTGAGCGACAGGGAAGGTCATCAGAGCGCACGGATGAGCGAAGCGGCTGGCGGCTGCATCAGGACAGACCCCCTCGCTGAGTGCGGGGGCAGGAGAGCGTCGGGGTGTGATGCACAGGAATGGAGCATCATTTCCGGCATTGAGCGCTGGCAGTCGTCAGCTGGGAGGTCGTCCAGGGGCTTGGATTCAGCCCTGGGCCCCGCAGGATTGGATGAAGTATGTGAATTCACCCAGAGACACAAGCAGATCGTTGAAACCCATTTACTTCTAGCTCGAGATCTTTCCTGGAAATTCACCAGAATGGATCTTCCCGGCTCTTGACCTTTCTCTAGAGGAAGCTGATTACGATCCACTCCAAACCAGCAGCACACACTCCACGTGGACCCTTCCGGAGCCCACGGTCCCCAGACGGGCTGCACCCTGCTCAGGTTATAGATGTGTCCTCCCCACTCCTGGGTGATTCCCAGAGGTTACCTTGTGGTTCTCTGAAGTCTGTGCTTCTCACAGAGCAATCTTCCCTTCTGAGGGTCATGGCCTCTGCTGCCCCCCATGAAAATATTTTTTTGGAAAAACAAGCTGGATACCGAGAGCCGATGAACGGCCCCAGAAAGTGCCTCCGTGGCCGCAAGCCTGTGCGCCCCGTCATCTGTTCTCGTTGGCGACGGCAGAGGCGGCCAGCACAGACGGAACAGCACGAGCGTGTCTGTGCCTCCCGCGAGCAGTGGGCCCGCACACACACGGCAGTGTAGAGGCTGGCTCCCCACCCCGTCCACGGAGCCGGGTGGCAAACCACTAGTCTAGCCGGCTCTGTCTGCCCCCCACCCCCGCCCCCGCTCCACTAAGCCCGTCTCCTTGTTCGCGGCCCCTCCCGCCCCACTCCTGCCCGGGAGGTTGAACCCCACTCCGGGGAGAGAGCAGATCTGGCCTGTGCTCCTCTACAGGTGAGCCGGCTCAGGTGGGCTGTGGAGGTGGGGGTGGCCCCTCCGGTCCCGCCCTGTGGCCCTCGGTGTCCCCCGGAAGCAAGACCTAAAAACCAGCCAAGTGAGATTCCGGGCTCCTGTCGCTGTGATAGGCCACCGGCAAAATTCCCCGGGCATCACAGCGGGTGGCAGGAAAACGGGCATTTGACCGAGCTCCCTCCCCGCAGCTGCACCGAGGAGCCTGTCACTGGGGCAGGGCCCCCGGGAGCCCACCGCCTCGGGGATGGTCTCCCGGGACTCTGCACACGAAGCCCCGGGGGCCCAGAGGTTCATCCCCGCTCCCGGTTGTTTTAAAAATTATTGCTTCCGTTTCATCCTGAAAGTTGAGAGATTTGCATAAATTGCTGCCTTCGTCTTCCTTACTTTTTCTAAACTGGATAACGAAATCCCGTCTCTGCCCTCACATGCTGTGTGCAAATCACTAAAATCTATAAGCCTTGAATAGATTTAGAAAATCATACGCTGCTATGAAAGAGACCCATAAATGAGTCTTTGTATTTGAAGTTTTGTCATTTAACAAATGCATTGTTATCCATTATCCCTTCAATACTTAATAAACAGCTCGTAATGAAACACAGGAAGGCACAATGGGAAAGGGCTTTTTTCCCCTTCCTTTCTCTCAAAAACAGCTATTTCCTTGCAGGTAGTAATTTTGTTTTAAGAAGAACGATGTTTAGTGCCAGGCTTTTTAATAAAACATGTGCGAGAGAATAATTCTCCTAAAACATTCTGTATCTACAAAAATCTATATGTGGGAGAACCTGAATTATCCACTAATAGATTTTATTACATAGCAGTTAAGAATTTTTCTGGAGACATCTAGTCAAAGGCATCAATCTTGGGTAACAAGGCACGGGAGAGGAAGGGACTTACTGAAAACGGGCATTCTTCCCTTCGTGGGGGGTTCGTTACCTGCTCTGGGGCTACTGTTTCCTTCTAGAAGGTGGAGCGCTCTAGGCCGTGGTTCAAGCATGGGACGTCTTGTGCGCAGCTAACACGATAAGCCGCAAGTAAGGGAGTCAGCGTGTATTCACTTAATCCACGTTCTCTGGGGGGGTGTGCCTGCCAGCGGAGTGTCTGCACTGGGGAAACCGAGGCACTGAGAGGCTGTCCTCGGGTAGCCGGCCTTGAACAGCAGGAGCAGCAAGCAGAGACTCGAATTCAAGGGGCGGAGGCCCACGGTGGGGTGAGGAGGCCCACACGGGGGTACACTCGCTGGTTTGTTTTTTTTTTTTTTTTTTTTTAATTTTTTTTTTTTCAACGTTTTTTATTTATTTTTGGGACAGAGAGAGACAGAGCATGAACGGGGGAGGGGCAGAGAGAGAGGGAGACACAGAATCGGAAGCAGGCTCCAGGCTCCGAGCCGTCAGCCCAGAGCCCGACGCGGGGCTCGAACTCACGGACCGCGAGATCGTGACCTGGCTGAAGTCGGATGCTTAACCGACTGCGCCACCCAGGCGCCCCTACACTCGCTGTTTTAATGCACAGAGACACTCTCATTCAGGTGGGAACGGCCACTTAGAAGCTGAAAGGAGGTGAGAGGGACTCGAGGGAACCAGGGGCGGAGAGCAGGAGGCAGAGGAAGAGAGCGCTGCAGACGCCTGGCGCGTGAGGGAAACCCACCGCGGGACTTTCCCGGGTGTTTGCTGTGAAATCTTTCAAACTTACGGAGCGGCCGAGCCAGGAACACCCGTACGGCCCCCGCGTAAGTCCCGCGCCTAACGTGTCGCCGCGCGGGCTCCTTCGCACACCCAGCCCTCCCTCCCGTCCCTGTCTGGACCCCAGAACCGATGAACGGGGGCCACAGCCCTGACACTCCACGTGCACCTCACGGAACAGACGTCAGTATTTGTTGGCGGTTTTGAGGCAGACGTTCCCAGAGAGAAAAATGCACACGTGGCAAGTGTGACAAACCAAAACTGCCATCGAGGCACAGAACGTTCCAGAAAGTCCTCTTGTGCCCGGTCGCCCCTCCCCACCCGGCCCCAGAGGCGATCGCTGCTCTGACTCCTCACTACCGCTTGCCCGTGGTGCGTCCACCATTAGCGCACCTGTTTGGGGTGCACCTCAGGCTCGGTTTGGGTTCTGCCTTTTAGCAGCGGGAAGCTGCTGGCCGTTTGGGGCCGTTCAGACATCCTGCTGTGGGCAGGTGTTTTCTGCGTTTCCCTGGTGAGCACTCTTGGTCTTGTCTTTGTCTTTTGTTTTATTTTTGAGAGAGAGACAGACAGAGTGCAAGCGGGGGAGGGGCAGAGAGCGGGAGACACAGAATCAGAAGCGGGCTCCAGGCTCCAAGCTGTCAGCACAGAGCCCGACGCGGGGCTCGAACCCACGAACCGCGAGATCACGACCTGAGCCAAAGTCGGACGCTCCACCGACTGAGCCACCCAGGTGCCCCGGTCGTTGTCTCTTTATGTGACATCAAGACAGCGGCCCAGGCCTCCGTGCGCTTACCGTCCGTGGGGCGGGCGTGTTTCAGTCTCCCCTCCACCCGCCTCTCTCTGTGTTCAGTGCGTCTCCGTGGATGGCGCGGATCTGGGTCCCGATGTTTCTCTGTGTGTTCTGACAGTTCGCACCCCGTGATGGGATGTGTGCCTCCTCTCAGTTTTATTATTGATGTGCTTGGAGTCAAACGTCTGTCTCCCTTTGTGACTTTTATTTTTCTCATTTTTCCCTCTTATATAAATTGATTTATTTTTTTTTTAGAATTTTACGTTACTTATTGGATTCTTACTTCTACCCTTTACGTTATGTTTCGGGCTGCTGTAGGGATCACAGTGCACAGCACCGTCTACTTGAAGCTTCATTTAGAAGGAGGCTGAGGCAGAGCCTTGGGGGGACAGGGGGCGGGGAGTCAGGGCTCAGCAGACACTGGTTGGCTCGTCTACACCCCAGTGAAAGAGGACTTTCAGAGTGTTCTGGCTCAAGTGACACAAATGTACACTCTCACTCTCCTTACTGTGTAAATATCGACACTTCAGTAATTAATGGTAAGCAAACTCGGGGGACAGCATGGCTCCCATTTTTATTAGCTCTTTGGAAATAATTCAGTTTAATAACTGCTGAATTTTTGAATCCCCTTAATATAAAAAGCGTTGAATGTTAGGATAAACTCCGAGCCTCCTCACCTGCCCCACTTTGCAGGTGAGTCTCGGACAGTCCCAGGAGCTCGTCCCCCAAAACTGACCCAGTTGTTCCCCAGGATCTGTGGAAGCCCTACGCATCCCACTGGCTGTATCTCCTCTGTGAGTGGAGTTCAGCTGAGCTAAGGCCCCAGGACTCCCCACTCCTCTGGAGGAACCTCCTCCCCGTGTGGATGGAAGCCTGGGGGCCACGGGCCGGGAACTGCAGAGTCGGGCGTATGGGTGAGCGAGGATCGGACTCAGGAGCCAAGTCTCAGGCTGCACAGGAAAGGGTCCTCGGGTCGCCCAACGTGGCTGGAGGGTGGCCCGCCATCCCACAGCCCTGCCGCTTGTGCAGGGACCCCCAGACGTTGCGCTGAGAGCCCACCCCTCAGTTTCCCCAGGGAGCGGAGGTTGTGAGTGAGATCCCGGGTAAGGGGCTGCTTTCCATTCATCTGGGCCCAGGGCCAGACGCCTCTGATTGATCCTGGCTCCCGCGGCACCCCTGCACGTCACGTGCTTGTCCCCAGAATGTGGGTGACGGTTCTGTCTGCCCCAGGGTGGTTGGCAGGGTCAGCAGGGTAATCCATCCAGAGCTGTTAGATGGGCACCGGCCCATCTCAAGTGTCACCGAGTCATCACTGGGCCCTTATGACTATTACTGTTAGTTTTACGATGGCTCTTGTTGCTGTGACGATGGCTGTCAGCATGAGGACCGTCACTTCCCTGCCGGGAGCCACCAGGGTGTCCTCCTTGGTGATGTGGGGTCTCCCAGCTGCATGGGACCTCTTTGGCGGCAGCATGGGGGAGGGGTCGGTAATTTGCATTACCGTTGTGTTTCTCAGATAACGGACACGGCACGGGCTGCGCTCAGAAATGGAAATTAAATTTTTAATAGGCTCTCCGGTAGTTACAAAGACAGGAGGGCACTGGAGGCCCCAGCTTGATGGCCACAGATGACGGAGTCATTACTCACACTTGCCTTGGGGACCCAGAGTGGGCTCAGATGCTCACATGGGAGCGAGCCCACAGGCGGGACTCGCTCATAACAACCGTGCGTCAGGAGCACCTGGCTGGCTCAGCCGGTTAAGCATCCGACTCTCGATTTCAGCTCAGGTCATGATCTCGCAGTTTGTGGGTTTGAGCCCCACGTCAGGCTCCATGCTGACAGCACAGAACCCGTTTGGGGTTCTCTCTCTCCCTCTCTCTCTCTCTCTCTCCCTCTCCGCCTCTCCTCTGCTCGTGCTCACTCTCCCTTTCAAAATAAATAAATAAACTTAAAAAAAGAAAGAAAACGTGTTGTCCGAGTCTCCCACCTCACCCGGCCATCGGGTTCGCCCTCAGACCGCGACGTCCCCAGGGGGAAGCAAGGACTGTGTGCTCGCACAGGAGTGGAAGGCACAGAGCGAGAGAAGGGGCTGCATTTTGCAACTTGTGTTCCTGCCCCAGGAGGCGCCTGCCCCCGCCTACCGTGAAAAGTTTGACCCTCTGGCAGGCTCTCTGTGGGGTTAGGCGGGAGCATTTCCTGTTAAAGTCAATGTTCATGTTTCATCTTTGCGAGTTGTGTTAAAACCATTAGCCAGTCAAGCACCCTTCCTACGGCCTCATGGCCCGGGGTCCTGAGAGGTCCTGGGCGCAAGAGGTGCCCTGGGAATTTCAGGCCCCGCCGTGGGCACGTTCAGGTGTCCATTGGAACCCTCTTGCCGTGGAGACAGGAAGTGCAAACTCCTTATGTTTGCACATCTGGAACAGCTAACTGTGTCTGCAGTAGGGTGCTGAGCGAGCCTCTCCAGGAGCCGGGCTCTGCGTCCACAGCGGGCGGCACTAACACGATCGGGAGAAAGAACTGTCTTCTCCTGTGGGTAGTGGATGATCTCCAAGGTCTTTTCTGGTCGGTGCCAGAACCGCGTTTTTCTTGGTGCCCTAGGTGGGTCGTATGTGCTCATGCTGGGGGCAAGAGGAAAGCCAGAGTCGGGAGGTGGTACCACAGTCCAGCGTCTTGATTCAAGTTTCTCCGTATCTGATGTTAAAGCTTCGTAGTTTCAGCGTCCATGGCTCCTTCCAGCGTGCAGCTTAGGACAATGTAGAAGATACGTTATTCTGTCCGGCTTCTGTGCAGAAGAGCCGTTATAAATGGATGGTATAGGGGGACCCAGGGAAATTGAGATGGAGTCAACGCCCCCCAAGGAAATGCTGCTGATTATTGCTGTTTACCAAGCTCCCTGTCCGGGCACTGAGAGTCAGTTAGGAATAATTGTAATGTGGGTGGGAAGAATCCTGGCTGAGAGGTCAGGAGCCCCCTTCAACCCGCTGACCCCACCGCCTCTGTGCGCACCGCTCTCCATGCCGCAGAGAGCCACCCTGGCCGCCCGACTCGAGAGGGGCTCGGCAGCTGGAGAGGAGCGTGTTCTGGAAAGCATGGGTGCCATGCAGATTAAACGGGGGTTCCAGAATACTCGTGACAAGCAGAGACACCTGTGGGTGTTACCGCCTTCCGTTAGGGCACCGCAGGGGAGCTCGGCCGGACCCCACTAACGAAACTTCTCTGTTCTCTTCTTCCTAGGTAAGTGATCCCGCTTGGACACGCGTGCCCATACCCACCCGCCTCGCCCGCGAGGACGTGTCTCCGCTCCCGGGGCTCCCCCGTGGGTGCCGCGCGAAGGTCCTGCGTGGACCGCGAAGACCGGTGAGCGGATCTGCCGCTGCGGCCGTGCGTGGGCGACACCGGTCACGTGTCCGAGTCTGCGGGGGCGTCGCTAACTTGCGCGCGTAGGGGAGGGGTGCAGAGGAGGCAGCGAAGCCGTGAACCAATGAGCAGTTGGTGTGGACGCTCCGACTTGAGAAGCCAGTGTAGAAAGCGGGTAGACTCCACCAGGGTGCAACCCGCGAGGCCCAAACAAGAGAGCGCAGGATTCCAGGGGGAGCATCAGACCCACTCGCACCGTAGCAGCCCGGCGGTCTGGTCTGTTCTGTGTGACCCGGAGGCACGGGCTCCTGCTGGGACCCCGTTTTCTGCTTCGCGGGGTCCCCTTGGGCTGCTTCTTCGAGGCTCAGGTTGTCCTTCTGTTTGTGGCAACCAGATCAGAGGTGTTTTCGGTTACGGGAAATGTTAACGGTAAATAGCTGAAGGTGTCTCCTGCTCCCTGGAATCCAGACCGATGCGCGTGTGGCATGAATCGGTGTGGTCAGGAGATGCTCTCTTTGCGCCTGAGCCGTGCGCTCTCTTAGAGCGGGATTTATCGCTCTCTCTAAGCTTACGTGGAAGTTTACGCGCGTTACTGTTTTTAGAAAGAAAAGAGCGAAGCTGGGCAGTGGGCACTCCCGCACCTGTGGTGACCTGTGTCCATACCCACCCCGCGTCGTGCGGGGGTGTCAGCAGTGGGGAAGAGGTCAAGGCCAAGCGCAAAGTAGAAACACACCGGAGGTGACGGTTGTCGTTGTCCGAGCTCGTGCAGTCCTGCGTGCTGGGAACGTCTTCCTGAGTGCTACGGGGAGCCTCACGTTGGCTGTGAACTTCCTGGCGTCCAGCGAGTGCAGGGAAATGCGACATCATGAGCCAGAAACATTCTTCCTTCCTTTTTGTTCCCAGTGGAAAAGACTTCTACGGAAGTTAGTTCCTTTCGGACAATATTTGGAATATTTCTAGACAAAAGACCCAGGTTTTGTGTGGTTGTTTGGCCAATTCACTTAATAAAACAGCGGGAATAACAATAGAATCCAACTCACTGATGTCGTGTAGGCCAAAGATGATTTGTCCGAATGAACATTCCAGCAGTGGCTTGATTGGATCCCAGGGAGAACCTGGGATCACCGCGGGGGGGTACGCGCCCTGGGAAGCACAGGGAAAGGCTGGACCGGGCCGCAGTGGCCTGGGGTGTTGGTTGTGAGTGGAGTAACCAGCCTGAGAAATGGGACGCGCGGTCGGGGGGAGGACCTCTGGGGAGAAGGGGCCCATCGCGGACCCAGGAGGAGGGCATGGCCGGAGATCTCACGGAGCGTGGGCAGCCGGCGGGCCCAGGGTGCAGGCCTAATTGTGAATGTGAGGGACTTTCTTTTAAAAGAGGATGAAAGAAACAGAACGAAAGGTCCTAAAGAGTGATTCCAGTAAAAGTGAACGTAAAGGCTGTTTTGAAGACGCGGCCCGGATGTTTCCTCGGGTGAGCACGTTCGCGGGATCGTGAACGCCGGACTGTGCTGTGCAGGCTCCGTGTCGGTGGGACTCGCCCCGCATCTGTAGAAGGACAAAGGTCACGGGTCATATGAGGGCATAGGTCACACTTCACCTGGAGTCCCGGTGTGGCATTTGGCCGTGGGGGGATTGAGTCGAGGGTCCAACTACCCACATCCTGAACAAAGTGGGAAATTCTTCCGTATCATCTGCTTGATGTGATTCCACAGGTCAGGTAGGTCTGTGGAAAATGGACCCAACCCTTCCACTTCCCTTTGAGTATCGCCACTTATTCTCACCGTGAAAGCCCATGTGTCTTTGGCTCGCGCCGCAGGGAGATACCGCGGGCCCACCGAGGACGCCAGGGCTGGCAGCGTGCTTTTTACGGAAATCCCCCTTCCTTGCCCTGGGCTCTGGGGCGGATGCGTCCAGCTCCCTGTGGCCTCGTGTGCCGCCCTGGATCAGGGCACTGCTGTCCTTGGAACGGGGACCTCACTACTTACAGTTGTCTGGAGGCGCTCTGGAGTCCCTGGGGCTTGGCGCTCAGTGCCTCGACTCTGGGAGGTCTGTGTGGTTCCTGCGTGCTGTCTGCAGATGGGGAAACTGAGGCCCAGAGAGGCTGGGCAGCTATTCAGGACCACACAGCACCTGGTGATGAGCCATCCTGACCCGCCTGTGCAGGGCTTCTGGGCCTGGTCTTCCCCGGGCAGACACGTGGGGGGCAGGGGCCCGGGCTGCAGGCGCTCACCTGCGTGCCGGGCGCCGTGGACGATGCAGCCAGGTGTCCTTGCCACGTGTAAATCTGACTGATCTGAAACACGGTGACATCACTCCTTTCCTGATGGTCGTGTGTGGCAATGTGGTCCTTGATCTGGGCCCAGAGTCAGCGGGAGGGAAGCGCACGCCCCCCCTCAGCCCCGCACGGTGCCTGCTCAGTGCTTTCCCGGTCCACCGAGGGCTGGATTTGGGAGACGCATCTGGTTTAAGGAGGGAGAGATGCACAGGGTGGGCGCTCAGAGCGCAGAGCGGGGACAGTGCTCCTGTTCCAGAACAGCTCAGCACTCACGGCTTTGCTGGCAACGTTTTGCTGAAGATGTAGGGCTTGAGGCTATATTTCTTGAGGAAATTACTCTTAAGTTCGCGCCTGCTTTCATTCACGTCTGGAAGGAAGGTCTGTGATGTGAGGTGTGGGGGGCGTCCCAGTGGCTGCCGCAAGGTGAGGGTGAGAAAGAGGTGAATTTGGGCAGGAAGGGGCGGGGGCCGCTGTTGCCCTGACTGGTGGCGGGCTGGCGGGGGGAGGGAGGCTCTAAGCCGGTCCTGAACACGCAGGAACTGGCCCCGCGTCCCCTGGCTCGCCGGGAGTGCACTGTCCCTGCGGGGAGCAGCTCTGGGATCCAGTCCACGGTCCCGGGAGCCAGGAACTCAGGCGTGACTCACTTTCTGCCTTCGTTCCTGTGACCCTAGGGACAGAAGGTAACCCCACGGCCGGAGGAGCCCAACACGGCCTTTGGGTCTGGGCAGCTGACTCTGACTTGTCCGTGGCTCTCGAGGGTCAGTGCTAACGGGGCTGGGGGCCGGGACGGGGCTGTTGCCTGAGTCACGACCCTGGCATCCAGCCCGTGCGGGATAGGTGCTAAGTAGCTGTTGCGGGAACAGCGAGATGGAAGGAACAGCACGTGAGTGTATCTTCCCTCCCACAGGCTGGGGTGTCGGGGGCCACGGGGGGGCCAGGCTCCACGTCTGCCTGCTCGCACGTGGCGGGACTGCTGCTCACTCCGCGGCCCCACACGGGCTCCCCTGTCTGTCCTTTCCATTCGTTGTTACGTATTCCCAACGAGCAAGTGACGTGTCGGGAAAGAATCATGCACGGAGGACCGGATGCGGCATCCACACGGGGGGTCGGAGGCAGATGAGGGTGGAGTGTCGAAGACCCACCGCAGGGCGGGCTGTGGGGCTCCCTGCTCCCTCCCCGTCAGCATCCTGAATGCGAATAAGAACCAAGAGAGAACGACTTCCGGTCGGTGCTGAGTGTCCAAATCGAGTGTGGGAGGGAGCACGCAGCGTGTGACGTGCTGTCCCGGACGTGAGTCTTTTCTGGAATCCTGAGTGAGGAACCTGCACCTTCAGTGGACGAGCCCTCTTTGCAGATGGGGAAACTGAGGCCCGGAGGGGCCAGGCAGCTCACACGTGGTGCAAGTGAGAAACAGCTCGCGGCCCCTCTCCGTCCTTCCCAACACGCCGTCACCGCCGCACCTGTGCCTTTGCCTCCGGGTCCTCCGAATGCGGGAAGAGTGAAGTCCCTGGGTAGCAGGGCTGTTTCCCCCCCCCACACTTCCTACCACTGCCGGCCGGGTTCTGGAGTGTGGCGGGCCTGCGGGGGTGTTTTCAGTGAAGGGAATGTGGCGGAAAACTGCCAAGGCCTTAAATGTGTCCACGTGACTCCTTCCTTCCCCCTCGAGGACACACCCTCCATCTTTCTGCTCCTCGACTTGGCCAATCAAAGTGTTAATCCGGGAACGTGTGTATGGCTCTCGGGGAAGGAGACGCACCTGCCTGCAGGGTCTGGGAAAGGAAGGGCACAGGGTACAAGGCAGACCCGCGTGTGGCGATGCCGGCGGCCCACGACCGACCACCTGCCCGGCGTCCCCAGGGTGAGGAATGTCCATCCGTCCGTCCCCCCATCAACCCATCAGGGGCCACTCTTCTCACTCGGGCGGAACCGGTGCAGGGCGACCGGTGTCCGGAAAGCCCCGGACACGCAGAGAACGTCGAGGTCCGACCACGCAGACACGAGGTCACCTGTAACCACGACTCTGTCCTGTAACCACGCGGTTTCCCTACGACGCGGCTTCAGTGACACGCACCCCATTGCGAGGGTGTTGGGTTTTCTTATCTGCCTGAGTGAGTTTGCAACATGTTGTGTGAGTTTTTCAGTAGAATATAGTTTCTTAAGTCAGATGCAACAACTAAAAATAAATATATATACACACACATACACAGACGTTTATAAATACAGACATTTTCTCCAAAGGTAATTTTTGTAAAAGCCAGAATAGCTTTTGGTACCACATCTAATTAGGAGATTGTAGAACAACGCACAGCTATCTTGATTATAATAACCGTCTTCAGATAATGCGCTGTTAAATTAGCTCACTCAACATCTATTTTGTAAGTAGATTTGGTTTATTTTTAGTTCTTATTTGAAGCCAGGAATCCAAATGGAGGAGAAGGGTTTCAGCGAGCTTGTGAGACCATGGGGACGGTGCCCGGGGGCTTAGCAGGGCAGCGCCTCCGAGCAGCTCCGTGCTTTCCGGGAGGAAGTTTGAAGAAAAGCCATCAGCACGGGCAGCCTGCGCTGTGCCTCAGAGACAAGCTTCCACTCGAAGAAAAAGAAATGACGCGCTCACAGAAAACAGCGCAGCCTGCAAACATGTGGCCGCGATTCTCAAATTGCCAAGGTCACCCAAAACAAGGCAAGTCTGAGAAACTGTGACAGCCCAGCCCTGTGGATCCCAAGGAGACATGAGGATTAAGTGTCATGTGGGGTCCTGGGCGGGGTCCCAAGGGTGTCAGAATAGTGAACAGACTTGGGGCGCGTGGGGGGCTCAGTTGGTTGAGTGTCCGACCTTGGCTCAGGTCATGATCTCACAGCTCCTGAGTTCGAGCCCCACGTCAGGCTCTGTGCTGACGGCTCAGAGCCTGGAGCCTGCTTCAAGTTCTGTGTCTCCCTCTCTCTCCGCCCCTCCCCTGCTTGCACTCTCTCTCTCTCAAAAGTAATAAACATTTAAAAAGTTAAAAAAATGAATAGCGAACAGACTTCAGTTTGTAACCGTGGGTCAGCATCTGCTTGCTGTGATAACAGCGGCAGGCGCCACAGTGAGGTGCAGTGGGGGGGCCTCTCTGTCCCGTCTTTGCAACTTTTCTGTGAATGCAAAACTTTCCTAAACTTCAAAGGCCGTTTGAAAAACTCATAAACAAGATCAATTAGAACACCCGCTTCTACCACTGGAGCAAAACCGCGGCCAGTGCAATATTCTGGTGTATTTGCCATCTCTGTGCCCCGGGGTTCGCCAGGGGAAACCATGTGGGGGGTACAAGTTCGTATCCTGTTTCCCCGTCTTGCTGTGGGAACACGGCATCGTCCCCGCGTCTCTAAAAACGATGTGGCCGATCAGTCCACCGATAGGGAGATCCGTATGTACGTAAATGCATTCTGGGAGACCATCGCCTCCTCCTGAAAGCGGAAGTGAGCTCAGAAATGGATTCGGTGTGGCACACGCCTCACGCCCCGCGCAGCCTGAGGGGCCCCCGCCGTGGGGTCTTGGTGCTCCGAGGCGGAGACCCGGGCCTGGAGAAGCCGCCCTCACCTGTTGGGAGCTGGTCCTCGGCCACATCCGGCCAGTCGGTGCTCGTGCCGCTGAGTCCCTGCACGCTGGCGGGCGAGGAGCTGGCGCCCACTCGAGGGAGGCTGGAGCACCGTGTGGGAGCACCGTGAGCGTCCCGGAGCCACCGCAGACGCGAGGGCTCAGGACGGGGGCACAGCACTTCCGGCTAATTGAGGAGCCGACGTGTCTTGAAAACAGGGCCCCGGTGTTGCGTTACTCTCGCGAAGCCAACACCGGAGCGTTTTTCAGCGATCGCTCATGAAATGCTCTCCCCCTCACCCACGTCCTCTCCTTCCGATGACCTACTTTTGGTCTCCGTTTCCAGCACTGGCAGAACTGGGTCAGGATAGGAGGCAGGCTCCGTGATGTATGTTTTCACGGACTCAGCCATTTTACCTGCCGTTCTGCGGGCCCGAGATGCGCGGAAGCTTACTATTCAAACTGCAAATAGGCAGCAGCTCGGAGCAGAGGACGGTCAACTTAAGTGATCGGGGCTCATTTCTCCCTGCGTTTGAGAATCTCTTTGGCGGGCCTGGCCGTAGAAGCCCACGGGGCCTTCCGAGCTCTCACACGCTCACACGCACGCACAAGCCCAGCCACCACGGAGGGAGCACGAGAGAGGTGCGGCCCGGTGATCGCAGACGCGAGAGGGCACTGGCCTCCGCCGAGCAGACCGTGGCGGCCCGCGGCCAGGCCGCGAGGCAGAGTCTGGCTCTGATTTAGTGCTTCGCCGTCCTTAGAAACCGGAGACCTCCCCTCCGCGTCAGCAAACACAGTGGGCCTGATTGCAGACTCTGGACGGGTGGGAACACGAATAAATCAGTGCCGGCGAAGGGTGTCTTTGTGAATTTCAGCATCCCAGCGGGCACACGTGGCAGTTCTCGAGAGCAGATAAAAGGAACTCATTCTCTGTGAGCATCTTATCAGGCATGTAGGAATTTTCCAGATATTACTCTACAGTATATCCATGAAAAAAAGAAAAAGAACACCCGAGCTTCACCACTTACTGTGTCAGTGCAGAATCCCAGTAAAGGCGTGGAAATAGACGGAGGGAGGGGAATGGAAGAAAATATAGGACGTCATCTAGGTCAGGGGTCCCCAAATGTGGATTTCCAGGCCCTGCCTCAGAAAACCGCAGCTGGCGGTGTGGACCAGGGCGGGGAGTCTCTGTGCCCCCCAGGCGATTCGGATGTACACCCACCCGCCAGCCGCGGTGTAGGTCGGTGATCGTCCCAGACGGAGGAAACTTCTAGCTCACTCGATAACATGCTCCACCCGTCGGTGTCTTCGGCCGCCTCGCACTCTTAGAACCCACCTTCCCGAAAATAGCTTAGGACCCGCGTTTCTAGCACTGCCGTAATCCCCCAGATATCCAGCAGTGGGTATCCGATCACGTGGCAATGATGGGGAGTAGCACCAGGGTGGCCAGCCTTCACACCAGGCAGCAGTGGGACCTGTGCGGGACAGACCTGTCTCTCCAGGAGGGACTCACCAGCCCACCCGGCAGATCAGGACATTCAGGTAGTAAGCGTCCCGTCCCCCGCTTTTGATGGAGGTGAAACTCAGCGTCCCTACAAACCCTCTGAACCAGCCCCTCGTGCCTTAAATCAGGATCCCCAAGGACAGATCAGAGCCTCACGGAGCACAGGGTCCAGACCCGTCCGGAAACCCCACACGCACCCCATATACCGCTCCTGGAGTTGTCCTCTTTCTGAACACCCCTCAAAGGAGCACCCGAGAGTATAGAAGGCAGCATATTTCAAATCACTAAATTTCTGGGTTGAGGATCTTTCTGATCGGATTTTCAAACAACTTTAAATGAATAACGCTCCGCTGAAAACCACACACAAAGCTACCCAGGCTTTCAATAAGGAAATTTCAAATGCTGAATATAGATGCAGCTGATATTTACAATGATTTCCAAATGATGTTAACCCAGCCATTAGCAAAGTTTACAATTGATTTTAATGAGAACCTTCACCATATGGAAAAATCCCCCCGCCCCTTCTCTCTCTCCCTCCTTTCTTACCCCTAAAATATGATGCTCGCTCCATAACATCCTGAGATACCAGCTGTGCGTGAAAAACTTGCTGTCTATCAGCATCTGTGAATGGCAATAGGACGTCCTTACCTCTCAAGTGCAAGACGTGACACCACGGGGGCCAGCGCTCAGCCCTTCCCCCTCCCCACCCCCCCTTCTCTCCCCAGTGCCTCCTACACCCTCTGTCCCACCTCCTGCCTTCCTGTCCCCAGCACCTGTCACTCACATCTCCCTTCAAAGCTCACTTCGAATGTCACCTCCTCCAGGAAGCCATACTTGATTACCTCCCCCTCCCCTCTGCCCACGCACATATAGCTGAATCTCTGATCAGCTCTTGCCGCTTCTTTCAGGGCTCATGTGTCATTTGAATCACAGTGACTGTTGTCCAGACCTCTTGCATGAATCTTCCCTAGATGTGGGCTCCCTCCAGGCAGAAGGCAGATCCTGGGAGCTGGCCCCAGGCAGGCTCTGAGAACGGCACCGGTGGGCATCTGTACAGCTGGGATGAGGCCCCTGCTGCTCAGCAGCAGCCGTCCCCGGTATAAGATGGCTGTCCCCATCCTGCTCACCCCTGTGCCCTCCCAGGCTCCACCTGCTTCCGTCCAAGCAGGGGCAAGGGCATTAATTGAGTGACCAGACGTTTACTGAAGCCACATATTTCCTGGGCCCGAGGTTGACTGGTGATATATTGACATGATCCTCGCTGAATTAAGAGAGGTAGATTTATTTTGCCTCGGGAAACACAGACGGAATTTTGGCCCAAATATTCATCATCTCAAGAGCAGGTCTGGACTATTGCGGCCCAGAGGATTTAGATGGTCGTAAATATGCTGTTTTCTGGACGTGGGGACGAGAGGCCACAGGCGGCCGCTGTGGGCTGGTGGGAAGGGCCAGGTCCTATGGAGGCCTCGCAACAACTTGCCTTGTCCACTGCGTGGCCTTGAGCCTTGGGGACAGGGGGCCGGTGGACACCCTGGGCCCCACCCTACCCCTGGAAACAAGACACCGTTGTCCCCACGCTTCCCTCAAAGTGTCAGGCACAGCGCAGGGTTCAGAATCGTGTTCGGGCGACAGAAAAAGGAGGTTTTGTTCAATGTGGAATTTGCCTAGTTTTACATCCAGCAACCAATGAAAAGGTTTAAAGTCTCAGGTGGGGTGGCCCAGCCTGCTGTCCCCCTCCTGGGTCCAGGGCGATCACTTCTCATGACGTGGCCTGGGACCCCCACCTCAAGCCCGCAGGGTCAGCACAGAAGGACTCGGGACGCATGAAGGCCCACGGAGCCCCCTGGCCGCCCCCACACAGCCAGCCAGTTAGATTATGCTTTTCCAACAGGTGGGACCCTCCTCACAAGGCCTCTCTTCGAGCTGCACGCGCTGTCTGTCAGGAGTTGGGGGGGGGGGGTCCCTGCTCCGTCCCAGGTGTCCTTTCTGAGGACGTGGTTGAGATGTGGCTGCCATCACACGGAGCGTCACTCTGCATGGAGACCCCAGGAACAGACGTGCAGCAAATCCCGGGTTCTGTGCCACGCTGCCATCCTCCCGCTGAAGGGCCCTACCTCTCTTTGAACCACAGCCGGGGACGGAGAGCACCGCGCACAGTGACAGATGCAGACAGAATCATCGCCTCGGACGTATTCGTCCTCTCGGAAGGCTAAGCGAACAGCCTCCCTCCCTTCCCCTCCCTCCCTCTGGCTTGTCCAGTTTTCACAGAGACGCCACCCGTGCACCTCCCACCTGCTCCCGGGCGAGACCCAGAGCCCCTTTCTCTGCCAGCGGGGCCCCTGGCCCTCCCTGACGTGATGCCTCCGAGAGCTGCTCTCTTGCCCGGATGCTGTCCCCACTCTCCCGGCCAGCCTGCCAGGCCCTGCGCTGGGCAGTGGACTCCGGCCTCCTCTTCCCACAGCCCTGGGCCCTCAGTGCAACAGGGACAGGCCCTCAGACCCACACATCCTGCTCTGACCAAGCAGCCCGTTCAGCGCTCTGCCCCTTCTCTGCCACCGCCCTCGCTCCCCAGGGCAACACCTGTCGTTTGTGGAGCCCACGTCAGACACGACCTGGGCATCACGTCCTGCCCCTCGTCTCTTGAACTCCCCGGAGGTACGCTAACAGCCTCCACTTTACAGGTGGGGAAACCGAGGCACAGTGGCTACGCTGCACCGCACTTGGCAGGCAGGATCTACATTCTCGCCACCCTGGAAGGGCATCTGCCCCCAGCGTGTCCCTGAGTCCCGGCATCACGGAAAATAGTTTACAAGGTCATTTGGCACACAACTCGGCAGCTGGGCTGTTTTTTGTTTTTAATTTTTTTTTTAACATTCATTTTTGAGAGACAGACACAGAGCGTGAGTGGGGGGAGGGGCAGAGAGAGAAAGGGAGACACAGAATCCAAAACAGGGTCCAGGCTCTGAGCCGTCAGCACAGAGCCCCACGCGGGACTCGAACCCACAAACCGCGAGATCATGACCTGAGCCAAAGTCGGACGCTCAACTGACTGAGCCACCCAGGTGCCCCGTCGGCTGGGCTGTTTTAAAGCAAAACGTCAGAATAGCGGAGAGACTGGATGGATGGTGACGGCACAGGGCCCAATGCGGCCTCGGATGGAACGTCAAACCTCGGTCTTCCCACCTGGGCCCCGTTCCCAGGTCGCCAAGAGTGAGTGCCGCGCTCACGCCCAGCTCCTGCTTAGAAGTTTGCCCTGGGCGTGCCTGCCTCCCCGTCCGGGGCACAAGGCTGGTCACCCTTTCAACACCTACAGCAAGTCCTATTGGTATAATTCAGGACATCTTCAACATATTGGGATACACCTCCCTAAAATATTCATGAATGATAAGCACGCGGCCGGATGACTTTTCACAAACGAGACCCCAGTGCGGCCGGCACGTGGAGCCAATCACGTGTATCTCCCACCCCCCTGGGAAGCTCTCTCGGGGCTACCCGAGGGGTGACCAGATGCCCAAGCCCAACCCTCTGGACTAGTTTGCCTGACTCTGAACTTGAGGTACGCGGGATCTTTTGTGGCCCGATCCTTTAGCGGGACGTGGGGTTTTGAGTCCATCCGCGGTGTCCTGTGTGCCGTAGCCGGTCCGCCGTGCATTTGCTTGTCCCCTGCAGAAAGAGACAGGATCATTTTTCCCTCCGCCTGCTGACGACGCTGGGGAGATTTCCAGGGTCAGGAGGTAGGGCTGCAACGGCCATCCGTGGGCGTAGGCGTTGGTGCGTTTCTGTGCCCGCACACCTGCTGGGACAGCTGGGGCCTGGCGCAGGTGTGTGCCCGGTGTTGGCGGAAGCCTGCACACAGTTTCCCAGAGCTGCCTATTTGCAGCCCACGGGAGGGGGACGAGCCTCCACAGTGATTCGCTCCTTTGCCACTCCTGACCTTGGAATGTGGCAAGTGGCTAAGCCCCCTGGACTACAGAGCTCGGGTAATGAACATGCCCCCCCCCATAGGACTGTGGGGGGAATGGGACAGACAAGACCATGACAGCAAAGCGCTCGAACAGGACCCTCCCGGTGTCTGGTCCTGAGCATCGTGCTGCCGGCCGCGTGTCCACCGTCGTGGCTCAGGACAGTCCTGTTCCGTATGTCTTCACTTCTGGTCTGTGCAGAGTTGAAAGCCTGGGCACCCTTCTGGGTCTCCTCCCCATGAATGCACAGGCGTGGCCACCACAGCTTCAAGGGTGGGGCTTCCTGTGGCCAGGCCCCCCAGTGATGGGGGCCTGAGGCACCTCTCCGTCACCAGGAGGGCGTGGCCCATGTCACCTGTCACCTGTTCACTCTCAGGGACCATCAGATATGGCCTTTGGGTTCCAAGAAGTAACGATTGTCACTCCGAGCGTCTAGTGCTCATTCTTCACTCACGTGTCCCAGGCACCGGGCAGGTGCTCAGACCACCATCGTCCCTTTATTAACCATCCCTAGTTCCCAAGCCCAGGAAGCCCATGGAGCCTCCACAGCCAGCCGCGTGGCTGGTGTTATTATATCAGAGCGGTCTGAGGTGCAGAGGACAGTCCCTAACCACTCCCTCTGCTAATTCTGCTCCCCCCAGTAGGAAAAGTACCCTTGGAGGACAGACTGGAATCTGGACAGAGCTAGATTCTATGTTGGATGGGACCATCCAGCCACCTGTCCACCTACCTATGTATCCATTCATCCACGTTCACCCATCGTTCATTATAATGGGGCCATCCATCCATCCATCCATCCATCTATCCATCCATCCATCCATCCATCCATCCATCCATCCATCCATCTATCCATCCATCCAACCATCCACCCATTCATGGCACACATGCTCCTAGAACCCCACTGCCTCCCACTGGACCTTCCTGAAGTGGCTGAGTGTGGGCATCACCCTGCAGGTGTGATGCTGGACTGGAGGTTTCCACTGCAAGATTCTGGGCTCTTGGACTTTCTCTCACATTCCTTAGTGGACAGGGCTTCACGTTTAGTGGCATCTGGGACTGTCATAGGGTGGCACCTTTCTCTTCTTCGAAAGCTGACCTCACCCCTCCTAACACTTCGTGACTCTTGGGGAAATGGGATGCCTCCGTTCTCGACACAAAGCCATTGCCTCTGGGCACTCCCACCCCTGTTTCTAGCCTCCGGAGCTTTGAATCCACTCCCCTGGCCAACAGTCCAGCGGCTGCTGCTGGAAGACGCGCAGGTCACAGCAGGCTGATGGCCATTCTTTGCAGGCGCCTCTTTGACCCAGGAGCTGATGCGGCCGGTCCCAGCTGTGCTCACGCCCCCTGAGCAGGCGCCTCCAAAGGGCTTCGAGATCCCATTTTAGAGGCCCCTGATGCACACCAGCAGCGCCTGCCCCACCTGCCCAGCAGCTGGCTGTGCCGCCCACCACCTTTCCCTGGAAGATCCACATCCATTCTGTGAGATCCCGCGGCCCTGACAGCAGAGACCCATGCAGCACAGTTTTACACTATTGGCTCTCAAGACGCGCGTGCACGTCCACCAGTCCAGCCACACATTTCTGCCAAGGATCTTCTCCATAGTCCTGCCGGGAGCTGGCGGGTGACAGTCACCCACAGAAATGCCCACGTCAGTGGAGACACGACCGCCTGGTCTCACTCTTCCCATCTGTAGAGTGGGGTGTCTCCCGGGGCGGTTGGGTGGGATCAGCCCCCAGTGAGGGTTAGGAGCCTGGCTCCAGAGCCCACACGTCCGTCCCTTGCTGTCTGTGTGGCCTCAGGAAGTTAGCTCACCTCTCTGGGCTCAGTGTCCTCGGCTGCGACATGGAGGCAATAACGGCTCCTTCCGCGTAGACGCCTTGAGGCAAAGCGCTCAGGACGACGCCCAGCGGGGAATGGGCACCACGTATATGCCGCCCGTCCCCACTCCTCCTGGTAAAGTTGACCGGTCGGCAGGGCCCTTCCCGTGGGTCAGGCACCGAGAGATGGGTGTTCGACCTGCGTTTACTTCTTCGATCCTCTGAGTGGCCCTGGGGGGGACGTGGATCTTTGCCACCTTCTCCGGCCCAGGAGCTGAGCTGTGAGACAGAATGCACCAGCGGGCCTCCCGGCCCCGGATCCCGAAGGCTTAGTGACTCTGCTGTTGTGCATGTTCGAACTCGTTGACTTGAAAGAGCTTTCGGCCTCATTGGGAAAATAGGATTATAATCACCGAAACTGTGGCACGAAAATGACGAGGGTAATGAAGTGTTCACGTGGGCTGGGGATACTCATCTGCGCTGGGGGTCAGCAAGGATCCGCGAGGGCACAGCTCCCACAGGGCCTCGCGGGGCGCGTTGGGCAGATACTGTGCTGGCGACGTGGGCGGATCTCTCAGGGCAGAGAAGGGCCGGTGCCATCATTGGGAATTAAACGTGACCCTCACTGACGCTTTTCAGGATGGTGCCCTCGCAGTGCTTGTCGCCGGGAAGGACTTGCGATCCAGCGGAGTTGGGCTCATTCCCTGCCCTCTGCGGTCAGCACCGTGTGTGCGGGGGCCGCCCGCGTGTGCCCGCACGTCCTGCCCGGCTGCGTTCCTGCTGGACAAGGACAGCCTGGCCCATCTGCGTGTCCTCGGTACCCCCACCCGACCGGAAAACAACCGGGGTTCTCTAAAGCATGACCAGATGCGTCTTTCAGGATCCGCACTTGGGAGGGAAGAGACCGTGAGTCTGTGGGACAGCGAAGACGTGGGGGGCATCAGCCCCCCGCGGCTCCTTGTCCTGAGACTGTCCGAGTGGAGTTTCTGGCAGACGCGTCCCTGTGAGCAGTGTCGGTGAGCACGTGGCGTGCACTCGCTCATTGATCTCCGGTGGGCTTCTGAGAAAACGGGTACCTTCCCGTGTCACAGAGGGGGGACATGAGGCACACTCAGCAGGCAAAGTCACCAGGTCTCGGGGGGCCAGGACGCGAACCGGGAGTACCTAGTTCCTGAGCCCAGACCTTAACGGCATCTCTACCCACTAGATGCAGTTTACTGGGCTGACCCCACCCAGGTCCCAGAGAGCGATGCGGAGCCGCCCGGAGCCGGGCCCGGACCTTCTCCAGCGGGAACATTGCAGCACTGTGGCCCCTCAAGCATCCGGGAAGTTTGTCTTCCTGGGAAGGGAGAGCACAGATCTTGGTACAACTGGTTCGAGGACAGTTCGTCAGTTGTGATCCTTTTCCCGAAAGAGCACCAAGGCCTGTGTTTTGCGGTGCGCGGTGGGCTTCCCGGGCCTGTGGGGGGATTTGACCTGAGTCCCAGGAGTGGAAGGAGTTCCACGCCTTTCCCCCCGAATGCCAGCCGGGGTCTCCTGCTGGGAGAGCCTGTCCTGCTCCTCAGCATGCGTGCTCCCTGCCCGTTTACCTGCGTCCCCTGCAGTCCTCCTTGAGCTCTGGCCGAGCTCCGCCTCAGTGCCACCTCCCGTCCCAACCTGAGCCCTCATGTACCAGTAACGGGGCGCTGGGGCAGACCTGGGGTCTCTGCTCCCAGACTGGGGGAGGAGGTAGCAAGTGCGCTGGGCTGCAGGCCAGACACCCCTCCCCACCTCTGGAAAGTTGGTGCGAGTGGACCCGCGGTCCGTGGGCTCCGTGAAAACGTGAGAGAGGCGTCTTGCCGCTTCTGACACCAAGGGTTGCGTGCATTAAAGTTTAATTTGATCTTTTTTAATATCACATTAAAACGTTTCCATCCTGGAATGGAATGGTTATAGCGCGTATAAATCTGTCACACACACAGTGTTTCATTTATATTAGCTTTTATTTAACTTGGTAAAAGGTAATTTGCTTTTATTAATTGATTCATTTTCCCCCCTCTGGTCAGGCAGGCTGTGGGGACCCTGGGGGGGACGCGTGCAGAGCAGTTGCCCCCCCACCTTGGGCCCCAAGGCCACCCGTCACCTGGCGTTCAGGACGGGCAAGGTTCTGCCATCCACTGGGGTAAGAGCGTCTGAGCACTCTCATCACCTGTGAGCAGCGGGTTCCTTTCGTCACTGGGAACCTTCGTGCCGGAAGTAAAATCAGGGGCCCCCGGGGGGCTCAGTCAGTTGAGCTTCCGACTCTTGATTTCAGCCCAGGTCGTGATCTCGCAGTTCGTGAGTTTTGAGCTCTGTGTTGGGCTCTGGGCTGACAGTGTGGAGCCTGCTTGGGATTCTCTCTCTCCCTCTGCCTCTGCTCCTCCCCTGCTCGCTCGCTCGCTCTCTCTCTCTCTCTCTCTCTCAAAATACATAAACATTTTAAAAAATAAAATTGAAGATGGTTAGTGTTGGGGGGAAGCATTGATACCTGATTGCCACCGATGAACACGTGCCAGGACGACACCAGCCACTGTGCTTGGATTTTCTCACGGAGAGAGGGGAAGGTGCTTGATTCATTGCACTCAGTCTCCCTGCTGACGGAGAAGCATTTTGAGACATGGTGCCTCTGGAGGGCCGCAGGTCTGCGTACCACTCGCTGCTCCTCTCTCCGCGCACTCAAGGGGTCCGCGACGTCTGAGGCGTTGTACGAACACGCGGGCTGTTGTTACTTACCCGTGCAAATGCCACATAATTACAATGGGGACAAATTGTTTTCCATGGTTTCGGTGATGACACTTTCTATGTGTGTAGGGCCTTAAACTCTTCTCGGAGCTGTTTCAGACCCATTATGTCATTTCATCCAACTAATTGAACTTGAATTGGAACAAAAAAGCACATTGAGAAATTAATTAAATCCCACCCTTTTGTGGGGGCAGGAGGGGAGAGAAACACAGCTGGGTCACAGTGGGTTTGTGGGTCCCTATTAAAAAACGTGGGGAGAAAATAAGGGGGGGAAATATAGTCTACACCCCTCCCTGTTTCAGAAATGAAAAAAAAAAACTGGAAAGAAATTGGATTCATACTGTAATAGGAAATATTTGAGGTGAAACACATGTTCATTGTTTTCCTTCTTTTCTCTGACCCTCCCACCACCACGACTCAAAAAATAGATATTTCTAAAAGTTTTGCAATAGGAATTTTTTGTGAGAAGCTGTAATGATAAGACATCTTTGCATAGATGGGGCTCCTGGGTGGCTCCGTCGGTTGAGCGGCCTACTTCAGCTCAGGTCATGATCTTGCCATTTGTGGGTTCAAGCCCCGCATCAGGCTCCGCCATGTTAACAGCTCGGAGCCTGGAGCCTGCTTCAGATTCTGTCTCCCTCTCTCTCTCTGCCCCTCCCCTGCTCATGCTCTCTCTCTCTCTCTCTCTGTCTCTCAAAAAATAAGTGTTAAAAAAAAATTTTTTTAAGAAATCTTTGCACAGGAGAGTCTGAGGCAGAAGGCATAGGTCAGCATTTCTCGCCCGAGCATCGCCGACATTGGAGCTGAGCATCTTTGCGGTGGACCGTGCATCGTAGGATGCAGCGTCCGGGGCTCTGCCTGCTCGATGCAGGAGCAGCCCCCGCGGTTGTGACATCCAGAAATGTCCCCGGACATGACTGCCCAGCACCCCTGGGGTGCGAGCGGGCTAGACAAACCGTCCCCGGGTGAGAACGGTTCACGAAGGGGCAGCATGGCTGTGAAGCATCTGACCCGTCCATAGGAAGGCGCCGCACGCAGGTCCGGGAAGCAGGCACAGAGTCCGCAGGACCCACATCCTTGGGTCGGAGCAGCGGCCGTCACCTGGATCTTCACGTCAGCTCCCGCCCCCTGCCCCTCGTGACCCTTGATGGCCACCCCCGTTTTCAGCAGGGGAAACAGGGCTGGTGGTCCCAGGGGCAGGGACAACGCCCCGGTCCCCGCAGGCCTTCATTTTCCAAAAGTTCCAGCGTCCGAGGAGCATCATCTAGAACTTGCTTGCTTCTCGGAGGTTTGTCTGCCAGCTCCCCGCCCCCACCGGCCCCTCCTCCATTCAGGAAGTAGCTCTACAGGCCCCGGGGCCCCTGACGTTGAGCTCTCAGGGCTGGTGAGCTCAGCCTCCCCCTCTGTTTCTTGTGCCTGGGGCGGGGGGTGACTTTTAGCCATTTTAAATGAAATGCCCCCCTGAGAGGCGGGACCTGAGGCAAGGGCACTTCCTTCAGGTGGAGGCCCGGGGGGCAGAAAGAGCCCTCCCTCCCGGTGCTGCAGCCCTGAGCAAGGAGGCGTGTCCCGTGCACAGTCCCAGGGAAGCTCAGAGATGTTCACTGGTGCGGCAGGAGCTTCTCAGAGCCTAAGTGCAGCTGATGGAGACTCGACCTTCCAGTCCGCACTCCGAGCGATGGCAGCGGCCTCAAGAATTCCCACCTTAGGGCCCTGGGCCAGAGGGAGGGGGCCATCGGTTCTGCCTGCACCCGACTTGTCCACCTTACAAGAGCAGGTCGACCCGAGAGCGTCTCCAGAACTCTGGTGCAAAGGGTTGTGGACACGCACATGCCCACACACAGAGTGCACTCACACACGTGCATACGGTGTGCTCACACGCGTGTGCGCTAGTATGCATAAATGCACGCACGTGTACGTACGCGGACCTGCACACAAAGGTGCGTGTGGTGTGCACGCAGGAGCACATACGTGCTCCACACACATTCACTCGCACAGATGCACACATGGTGCACTCACACGTGCACACGGTGCACACACACACACACACACACACACACACACAGAAGTCTGCTGGCAGGTTTTTTGTCAGATCCTGCAAGGTGTGGAATCGTTCCATTCCAGATGGTGAACTGTGTTCAGAGGCTGAAGGGCCAGGCAGGGACGGGCGTCTGCCTCACCGAGAGCCCGGAAAGACCCCTGCGGACCCCCTGCGGCCAGCGGAGCTGCTGAGACCTGGAGGGCAGAGGGGTGCAGGCACAGACCACTGTGCACAGGGGCAGCAAGTACAGCGGGATCGCGGTTACCGTGTGTGGATTGCGTGGTTTTACCGGTTTTCCAGAACTAGCACCAAAGTTTTAAGTTTGGGAGAGCTTTTCTTCCCACCCACACCCCCGAAGTGGGCAGCATTCCCATAGGCGGCTCCTTGCCTCAAAAAGACAAAGCTCTGAGAAGCAGGGTGGGGAGGCCGGAAAGGCTGGGGATCCGTGCAGCTGAGCAGTTTAGTGAGAAGGTGCTGTCGGCTTCCCTGAGGGTCTCCCGGGCCCTGCCGTAGGGGACGGTCCCTGGGAGGCTGGCGCCAGGGGGCTGCGTGGATCCGCCGTGCTGGGGGCGTTCCGTCTGTCCCTCCTGAGTGACAGCATGGGGCATCATGTGCCCTGCAGTGAGGAGCCTGGGACTTCCCCAGAGCCCAGCGACCGCGCACCAGCCCGTCTCTAAACACCCCTCCCGCCACTCTGAGCACGTTTACTACGGCTGCGGAGAAAACACACATCCAGTGCCTCCTTGTGGTCGCCGTGCTGCTTCTGTTGACGCTGCTGGGGTGGGAGTGTCACCGTGTCCCCACCTCGCACGCCTGCCGGTGGAGGAATACGTTCACAGCAAGGTCTAAAGGAGCGTGTGTGAAACGGTGTTGACTGAACGACTGCGCCGTGTCCCCAGCATCGCGCCGACGTCGCATCCCCACTCGCGGTCCAGGACGTGGGTTCTGTAAGGTGCTGTCCGCAGGGAGTCTGGGGGAGGAATCCTCAGGGACTCTGCACTGATCTTGCAACTGCTGTCAGTCATAAATAATTTCAAAATTAAAATTAAAACAGCCATATTCATAGCGCATTCCGTTACAGGAGTATCTGTAAACAGATTGTCCAGTCTATTCTTTAACAAGAGAAACCACAATCTTGCACACGAAGCGACTGCCTCTCCTTATCCTCTCCACCCCCGGCATCCTTCGTAAAAACCAAACAAACAAAAAATCCTTCTTTCTAATGGGAGCGTTGAAATGTACGTTGAAATGACAAGGCTGCTTTCAGAGCCAGCTTTTTATCCTTTTATTCCGGGTCAGAAGTGACTTAGGGCGTGTCAGTCTCTGAATGATAGCTCTGTCGTCCTAAAGCTCAAGTGGTACCTTGGACAGACCTCACAGGGGGTGAATTCCCTGGTTTCATCCTGTGCCCATTTGCTCAGCCATCTCCCGTGTAATTTAACGCAGTTGGAAGTTTCCAGCGACTGGAGACCAAACTGGAACAGCAGACGTTTGGGGGGCGGGGTGGGGCGGCCGCAGCTGCGTTTTGAGCCGAGCTTCCGTGGGAGATTTAGGGAGTCTCGTGGGAGTGAGAAGGGTGGAGGGCTTGCTTCCTTTGCCCCATTCGGGCTCTCCTGGTGCATCCCGGGCTGGCGTGCGGCCCCGAACGCCAGGATCTGGCCACCCCCAGCCGACTCCTCGGGGACGTTCCGAGATGCATCGCAAGGGTCCGCGGGCTTCAGCTAAAGCCTCTCCCTGTGCAGGAGCCGGCGACTTGCTTAGAAGGAAGAACGAGGGAGGAAACAAACATTTGTGCTCTGTGCTTGGCTCCATGCAATGGCCAGACCCGCATCTCACCTTCTCTGCGCTGTGGCCTCCGTGGTTCCCGGGGTCTCCACACGTCCCTTTCTCGCTCTGAGTCACAGACCACTGCAGGTGTCCCACCCTCGCTCAGAGATGAAGAACCCTGTGTCAGCCTCCAGTGTCTCTGAGTCCTGGGAGCCCCGTCCACCTGGCAGCGGGCTTGCGAGAGATGAGGGAAGGCACATCTGTCCCCCTCACACACGCAGTGGGGAGTCCCAAGGCGCCGCTCAGGCGAAAGCCTCCCCCCTTGGGCATCTGCCCCCCCAGCAGCCACCTGTTCCCATGGACAGGCACCTGCGTTGGTGGTCAGCTTCCTGGCTTTGCCACAGGGTTAGTGCTTTTATTAGTCCCACTTTATTGATGCGGGACCAGAAGGTCCATGAGCACGTGGCTCACCTGTGGGAGGGGGGACTGGACCCACGCCTGCCTCTCCCCAAAGGCTTCCGTGCCTCCTGCCACCCACCCCCTCTTTCTGGAAGTTGCTGACTCTGGTGGTTGTGCTCCGACTCGTCAGGAATCCTCACTGAACACAGGCAGGAGGATCTTTCTCTTCTCTCAGCTTCCGTGTTAGGGAGGGCCTAGCAGGGCCGTGTTGTGACACAGAAAGCGAAGACCTTTCTAGAACCCACGTCCTGTGGTCTGAATTCCCCGGCACTCGTCTGCGGAGCGGGCTAACCATTGGCACCCTGAACGGCTCCCCCGAGTCAGGAACGTGCCCCCACCCCCGCCCCGTAATGGACTCGTCTCTGCAAAAGTTTAAATAAAGGCTGCAGCCCTGTTTGTTTTTCTTTTCCAATGTTATGGGGGCAAATGATTTATTTTGTGATTCTCGGATGTGAGTGATGGAGAGAGCGGTTCGATTTCATGATTGTGGTTGTCGTATTTCAGAACTTCCTAAATATAGCTTTATTTTTTAAAAAAAATGCCTACAGCTTTACATCAAGATAAAAAGGTTTCTGTCAAAATCAAATGACGTGTCAATTTTAATGAGCAATTGAAAAATTAACAAATGTGATGTTCTAATCTAATTATGTTCTTCCAGAAAGCTCTTTGAAAATTGACTCAAGTTTGATTGTCAAGTGCCTGCCACCAAGGCCACAGCCACAGTGTGTGGGGCCCCCGGGCACTCAGGGGGGGCTCTTTGCCCTTGACAGTATTTCCAAATTTCGGAGCCCTCTGCTCATTTTCTCAGACTCGGCGGAAAGGACAACATACGAACAGAAAAGCAGACAAACTGTACATCTCTCTGAATTTTCACGGGAGTCACAACCACGTGCCCAGCATGCAGATGCCCCCCTAGTGCCCCTCCCGAGTCGACTTTTGAAAGCACAGGATCTTGGCTCTGCCCCCCCCACCCCCGCCAGAGCCTTACTGTGCAATTGGTGTAAAGACTGTTGCACACAATTAACGTGTGGTCTGCTCAGTTCTGGCCCATGTGTACACGCTCGTGTTACCTTCATCACGATATCCATCGTGAAGTGAATGCCCTTCACCTCCAAACGCTTCCCTCTGCCCCTTTGTTGTTGTTTTGTGTGTCTGTGACTGTGGCGAGAACACTAACATGAGCTCTACCCTCGCAAAGACTTTTAAAGTCTGCGAAACCTTATAATGAACTCTAGGCCCCATGTTGCAGGCAGGCCTCTGGGGTACACTGTGACTGTGTACGTTCTGTCTAGTTCCACATCCTTGACGTCCTTCCGTCCACAGAAGAGGAATCAGAGCTTTTTGGGCGGGGATCCGTTCTTCCCTTCCCGGAGGACAGGCGCATATGTGCAGTGAGCGGAGAGGCACTGTGACATCTGCGTGTCTCCTCTCCTGTCCCAGCATCCCCGTGGTGCTCTGCGTGTGTCTGTGAAAGAACAGGGAGAGACTCCTGGCCCCATTGTCTCCAGTGAGTGAGAGAGAGCTCTGAGGATATATCACCGTGGTTCCTGGCTCCCTCTCTTACAGAAGGCATTCCGTTCTGTGTGCTGGACACTTGAGGGCCGCATCAGTAGGATGTGGCATTTTATCATGGGCGTGGAACAAGGCAGAAGAGCATCATTAGCTACTCACTAGAACCGGCTCAGCAAACGTGTTCCGTCGCCATCTTGCTTTTGCTTTGTGGCACCTTGGATTTTGTAGAGAGGGATGACGCCTCTCTGGGCCATCAGGCATGCTGGCAGTCTCCGGGGTGTTATTCTGGGAGTTGGACACAGTGGAGCCTGGAGTTGCCCCTTTCTTAAGGGTTTTATTGATTAGCTGGGAACAGGACACACCCAAAAAGCAAGGATCAGGGAGGGCAGGAGGAGCTAAGTACCAAATGTGGGAGAGAAGAGGAGGCCAGAGCCAGGAGATGGAGAGATGGAAGGCAGGTTATGTAGACAATCAAAGCCAGAATGCAATCGGGACATGTGATGTGGGCGAGGCAGGTGTCGTTTTTACCCTAATCTCCTTGTTTCTGGAAAGGGAGTTGGTGTTGGCCTTGTTTTTTTATTTGTTTTGTTTTTACAAATGCATGATCTTGATCTTGGTTATTGAAGATTACATATGTCCACATATTATACTTATAATGCAGGAGTAAAGTAAAAGGAGTTTTCTAGTGACGTTTTCAGTATCTGTTAGCTAGAGTATTCTGCTCCTAATAAAGATTTAATCCTGCAGACTTTGGATTTCATATCCGTGGGATGGAATGGCCATTTCCATGGTGAGGCATTCATATTTGATTCCTGAGACCCAAAGCCACATTTTTAACCTTTTATTGAGAGCCTTTCTGATTATATAATCTTTGGAAATCTGGAGATCTTAGATATCAGGAAAATAAATTTACATGGACACATACCATAATTCTGGTTCTTCATATATTTTATATCACATCATTTACATATGCTTTAAATATCCAGTGAATTGTAATAAATGAGAACTCATAATAAAATTGGTAATAAAATGGATTATTCAGGTAATGCTGTTTTATTACAGTCTCATTATGATTATATAATCCTTATTAAAATCTGGATCAAAGATGAATTTCTCACTGGAGGCATTTCACAAGTACTTTAATAAATTCTATTTATTGCGCAATCCCGGGGTGAATATTGGTTTTTATAATCTCATACAAATGTGTTATAACATGACATGGGACCCATCTACAGGAAATCTATAGCATGATTCCTTGATAATTTGTAGCTTACTTTCAGAACTTCTGGTTCTTATTCTAGATTCTTTCAGTAGAAGAAATGTTTGCTGGGTGGAATATGTTCATAGCATCATTTTTCATCGTTAGCTGCTGTGGAAGTTGCCCCCAAGTGGCCCTTTTCTTGGAATCTCATTCTGACAGCATCTGGGGTCTTCTTGTGCTGATTAAGGCTGCCCGTGGCGGGTGGAGTAGAGCTGAGTGAACACCGTCCGTGCGGTGGAGGACACAGCCATTTACTGACTGGAACCCACACAGCTGGGAACCGGCAAAGCAGTCCTTTTGCCCTGGCATCTCCAGAAAGATCTTTGAAGACTGGACAAGAGCCAAAAACAAGACAGCAAGAACGATCAAGGGGAAGGCGGGGAGCCTCTCTGAAAACAGACTGGCAATGAGGATGCTTTTGGATGGGAAGAAAATGCACTGGGAGTGTCTAATGTCACGAAATAGTCAGATCTGTTCCACCATATCCGGAAGGCAGAGCCCAGGAGCATATGCGCCTGGGCTAAGAACAAGACTCAGCTTGATCTAACAGGTAGAGACAGTGGAAGCATCTTGCAACTTTTTCTTCTTTTGGATCCTTCGGCGTTGGCCTGGTGCTGTCCACCGAGGGGTGCTGAATCTGCCTTTGAACGACGTTGGAGCAGCTCCATCTTTCAGACAGATATTCAGCACCTCCCTTGGTGGACAGCACCAGGCTGGCACATAGTCCCTCTCAAGGTGCATTTCTAGAACCCCACCTGTGTGGGTCAAGGAAGAAATAGGACCGACCTATTTTAACATCATTGGGATTCACTACCCACAGCTGCTACGTAGGAAGACCCTGACCCAGACTGCCGTGTCTGAGTTCAGGTTCCCAAACTGACCATCTCGGTGGCCTCCTTCTTGCTTCACTTTCCCATTCTGTAAAATGGGCCTGGCAAAGGATCTACCTTGATGTTTTAACAGGGATGAAAGAATCAATATTAAAGATCTAAGCGTCTGGCACACAACGATGTGTGCTGTAAAGAATATTTTCGAAATCAAATTAAATAGATCTTTTAAAAGGGATTCATGGGCCGTCCTTGAGGGTGGGGTGGTGGGAGGACAAGAGTGAATTCCATCCACAAGAAACTGAGGGACCTCATGGTTCTTCTAGGCATGTGGACAGTGGAGGTGGCACTGGCTGAGTCCCAGCTCATGGGGACCAAGGATCTGTTTGAGAGGAGGCACGGCAACAAAGCTTTGGAGGGGTTAGCGCTTTCTGAGTGCAGACTGGAAATTGGATGTGGAAACTTGATTTTACCAGCATCAGTTGGGAAAGCACAATTTTAAATGCAGGATTTAGATAAAAACTGCTTATTAGTAAAGTGAGGATTATCCAGGATTTAAAAGTTTGGTCTTATCTTCCTCACTGCTCAAGTGTGGGAACTTGAGGGGATTTCGGCCCCTGGCTGGGATCTTCAGCCATAAAAACGTCAGATGGATTCTCAGAAGTGTCACCTGCCGCTGGTCCTGAGGCTTGCTGCCATCCGGGGCGGAAATGCTGATAAAAATGTGTGTGAGCAAACCGAAGACACTTCGCCAACTCTGATCCCTTGTCACAGAAAACCCTCTGCCCCCTTGGACGGCTCACAGAGCCCAGACCCCGTAGAAGGTTCCACACGGGCAATCCAATTCCACCAGCGCCACAGCATGGTGGGCTTTTCTCTCTGTGCCCCCCCCCACCACCACCACCACCACCACCACTCCAGGAAGGATGGTGCCCTGACTAAACCATGTGCCGCTTTCTCTGCTCTTCCTGGGACTTAACACTTAAGGGATGCTCCATAAGTTGTCCTGAGGGGCCCTTGAGCCCTGACCAGCATGAGAGCAAACGCCAAGCTAGATGCACGTAGTCTGAGCCAGGAATTACAGTGGGTCCCTAAACCTCAGACTTCCCTCAACCTCGTGTCAAATGCAACTCATCTCTAGAAAGACCTGCAGTCCGTTTAAAGCAAACCAGAGGGCCACACTTGCCAATCTATTGAAATCCAAAAGTTTGCTGTCACTGTCAAGGCTCTGGGGACACGGGGTCCCGCAGCACGGTGCTCGTGGGAATGCCAGTGCAGTCTGCTCCCGTGTTGGCGTTCTGTTAGTGAAGCCAGGTGCCGGCTGGGGCTGCACCCTGTTCTCACCCAGGCTCTCCTGGTGCAGCAGAACCAAGTTCCTTCTCACACCTTCCACGTAGCTTCTTCCACAAGGAAGGCCACCCAGGCAAGGTGGGGCGAGGGAAAGACAGCCCCAGGGTGAGGACCCTGGAGATTGTGGAGAGCGGGCGGCTGCGGAAGAGGAGGAGCTCGAAGGAGGAGCGGTCAGACAGCAGGGGGATGAGTGGGGACCCTCTGTCACTGAGCTCAAGGGGAAGGGAGTTTTAAGGAGGAAGAAGGCCCCATGACAGCAAACTCTGCAAAGCAGCTGAAGAACGTGAGGTCCGGTCACGGGGGTCCTGGGTTGAGCAGGTATGCCTGCTGCTTCAGCCGTCGTCAGCAACGTCATCGCCAAGAGTGCCAGGACCCTGCAGCATGGACAGCTGGGCAAGCTGTGCCCCGACTAAGTGGCCCGTTGTCCCGCAGGTGTTAGAAGACCTAGGGACCTGAGAGGGCCGACGCCAGGCGGGGGGCTCCTGGCCGCTCCCTCGTTTCTGCCGCCTTTCTCTGCAATTAGAGATGCCTCGTGTGCAGGGACCATTAACGCTGTGCCTCCTGCTGCATTATTGAGCAGACATCCCGAGGGGCCGGAGCCAGCTCCCACTCTTCAAAGGGAATAAATAGGGTGAGGACGTGACCGTGGGTGTTAACTGTGGGGAGCGTGGGCCCTGCAGACCTCGAATGTGCCAGGCCTAATTACCCTCCGCATTAGTGGAGAGGCAGGAGCCTCACGAGGCCTTTGGACCTGCAGGGATGGAACCAAGGATGCTTCTGGAAAATTAACCCCGAGTCTCCCTGACAGGGGAGGACAAGCCACATCCAGCCTCCCAATTCCCAAATAAGCCTCTGGTTGGGCAGTATTTTCTCCAGAATGTACTCTGGGAGGTGTTTCTCCCCATGCTTTTTGCTTTTCAGACAGGAATCCCCACCTCCTCCTGTTTAGGGAGATAAATTGACTGAATGCTAACAAATTTGTTCTATTAACATATTCAGCAGTAGGCAGGCATGAGATAATATAACTCAATTTCTATCTTAAATCATTGTTTTAATCTTGCACTTGAATATCATCATTTAATTTGTACATCCAGCTGGAAATATTGATTTTCAGAGGCATTTATTCTGTGCATTATGTAAAATTCTATTTGCACTCTGCTATAGAAATATTACTTTGTGGCTTAAAATATTAGTGAGATTGTTCCATTTTTTTTTTCTCATTTTCCTCTTGTATCTTGTACAGACAGGGGCACTAAGGGACTTTGCTGTAGATCTGGGAGCAAAAGGGGCCGAATGAAAACCACGTGGGGCTGGACTGTGGCCCACGGGAGAGGCGGGGAGAAAATTGTGTTTGCTTGCTTGGTTTCTGTGACCATGTGTGTGTTTTGGCATATGTGTTCTATGTTAATATGGTTGTTTAAAAGCTGGTAAATAGCAAACATCAGGCTCTCAGACTTACCCCAAGGCCAGGCACCCCGCCAAGCTCCTGGCCATCTGTCTGCAGGCGAGCGAGGGGAGCCCCCAAGGCTGTTGTTCGGTTGGGCTTGGGGTCTGGAGCTGGGGAAGCAGCCCTGTGCTTCCACACTGATCAGGTTCTGCTGCTTTTGAGGTCCTTCCCTACACTTGGGCCTTTTCTAGCCTCTGTCGTCGAAATACCATAGAGGACGCATGTGGCAGCCTCCACCGTGGCCGTGGCAGGAAGGGAGCATTTATCCCGGATTCATCCAGAAGTTGGCCAATCGAAGACATGAATCCCATCCGCCCCTTGGATGCCGACAACCACAGCCGTATACACACAGAGCTCCTGCCCTTCAAGTCTGAGAATTTCCTCCAAGGAAGGGTCATCCGTCGCTCACATGGCTTAAGCCCCAACCCTAGTTGATCTCCCAGAAACCTCGTGACCCAGGCTGGGCGGTTATAATTATTCCCATTTCACAGATGAGGAAGCTGAGGCTCAGAAGCATGATCTAACGGTTTACTGACCTGAGGGGCAAATTAGTGCCAGTTAGACAAGAAATGGGTCCGGTAGACTCACCTGGGTCTCCAGCAACCTGTAGAGAAGTAAGCAGAGTCAGGTGGGGGCGCTGGCCACGGGGACACCCCTGGAGGGGCCCACATGGCTCGACCTCATGTGTACAAATTGCATCCACGGGCCCATGAAACAGGACCACAGGTGCGTTTGCTCATCTCTGCTGATACAGAGAAAACAGAACTGGATTTGCACTAATGGTCGTAATATCAGGCTTAGAAAAAAGATCAATGCATAGTTGTCCACAAAAACTTTTAAGTAAAACGTTGTAGAAATAAATTATATGTGAGGAAAGTCTAAAACTAGTGACATAGTTTGTGGGGCCCAGTGCAAACTAAAACGCAGAGTCCCTTGTTCACAAAGAGTTGAGAATTTCAGGACAGTGACAGAGAGCGGTGGACACATTATGAAGCCCTTCTGAGCACCGACCGACCCGGTGCACAGACCTCAGCTGCGGCTGAGTGGGCCCAGGTGAAGTGCTTGGGGCACTTGAGAAGGAGTTCCTGGGAGCCCTGCACATGGCCACTTGAACTTCCCTTGCACCTGCTGCTGGTCAGAGAACCCCTGCCCCTCTGTGGGTTCAAGGCTGGGAAGCAGGCTGATCCCTGCCAGGACTTTGAGCCGCATCCTGAAGGATCAGGGTATTTCTGCCTCAAAGGACGCCCCCCCGACCCCGTGAATGCTCCCACTTTCTCCTTGTTTTGTTGAGAGAAGATACAGCAACCTTCCATCCCACACGAGCCTGGAAAATCGCAGCCGTGTCTCAGCAAGCGGCCGGGGCTCCCCACAGGTGCAGACCGCCAGTCCGGCCAGAGCTAGAACTGGACCCGAGGGGAGTCCTGCTCAGGGCAGCATTCGTGCCAGTCTTCATTCACTCACTCAAGGGATGTAGCCTCCCCGGGGAGAGGACCCCCGCAGCCACAGCGCCGCCCCTCCCCCCGCAGCACGGGGCCCTCCTCCGGTGGGGGTGGGGGTGACTGTCCTGAGGCCAGGACACGGCTTCACTGACAGGGCGGCTCCCACAGGGGGGAGGAAGGGCTCATGTGCATTGACGGTCCACAAAAATCAGGACTGGCCCTCGCCCCTCAAATACTGTCTCCTCCTGCCTCCCCGAGGCCTGTGCCTAAGTGCAGTAGGGAAACACCAGACCTCCCTGGTGAACGCCATTAAAAAACAAGTAACAGCGTAATTAAAATATCCAACCGCAAACTTCTGTGTATATGTGCGGGTGATTGTAGGTGTGTGTCATACCCGCACCTGTAGACACTTGCAGCATCCGGGAGGGTCCCCCGGCACCACGTGGGTGGACGTCAGGGACGCTGCTAAGCAGAGCCAGCCAGCCCGAGGACGGAAGGCTGGAGCAACAGAGAATTCTCCAGAACTGAGGGGAGCAGAGGCCGATGGGCTTTGCACAGCCACGCGCCCTCCCCTCCGTGAGGCGTCCCCCCCGTGTATCCGCAGACCCCTCTCCTCTGCACGGAAACTCAAAAGCCAGAGCCTCGTGGGGAACAGTGAGCCCGGCCTGTCAAAGCAAAGGATGAAACAGGGCCTCACCGGGTAGAAGCCGGACAGCCCTGGACTTGGACTCGAGGAGAACGTCCCCGTGAGCGACGCGGACATCGCGGGCCGTGAAAGGGGCAGAGTTTTTGTCAGACCTGCCTGTTCTTACCAGCCCTTCGGAGCCAGCGTCTGTGCCCCAGTCACCGCCACCAGGTCTTTCGGGGTCGCGCCCCTCACTGCTTTGCTCTGAAGACTGAACTCGCTGCCCACCCCCCTGCCCCACCGCCGAAGCAGCAGCGAGTGCCTCCCTGCCGCTGGCCACGGTCACGGACACAGAGGCAGCCCTCAGCTGGGCACCCAGCTGGCGCCCAGCTGAGGGCTGCGGGGGCCGTGTCAGCGGGGGCGGGGGGTGGTGGCCAAGTGGGCCAAGATAAACCCGGGGCCCATGTGTCGGGAGAACTGGCACATCCATGTATCAAGGCATCCGGCGGGCACCGTGCGTGCTTTTCTGCAAATTTTCCTTCGGATCTCTTGTTGGAGCAGTCTTTTCTCTGGCGGAGGGTTTAGTCTCGTTACCTTCACCGCCGCCAACCTACGGCCGTGCCTGCTCGTCTGGGAGGACGACACCCTCCAAGTGCACCCAGCCGCCTCCGGGGAGGCCCCCAAGCAACCGAGTTGAGAGGTGTTTTCACAGACAGACAGAGTTTTGTTCTGCATGGATATCAAAGGATAGAATTAATAGTCCGAGCTCCAACCTGGAGGCCAAACCCGGCCCAGCCCAGCTCTGGCCCCGTCCCTTCTCCCTCTTGCCCCTTGGTTCTCAGTGGCCCTGACCTCCTGGGAGCCAGGGAGACAGCTCACCCCCAGGGCACCCCTGTCCGTGCCCCTCGGGCAGGACCCCTGCGTGTGGTGCACCCAGGCCAGCTAGGATTTCTGGGTCCCTGGCTCCTCCTGCCGTCCTCGGGGCACCGGGTCAGCCCCAGCCCGTCGCTGGGAGAGTGAACACGACCCCTGTCTGCCTGTGTGCAGGGAACCAAAGGCCCTCCTCCGCTGCACTGGCACGCCCTGACAAGGACTGCAGTTGCCCTGATACCCACCACGAGTGACTCACCAGGCCTGGGTCAAACCGTGACTGGGGGCAGCCCCCCGTGCAGACGCACCACTTCTCATTGACCCAGCATGTATTTGCTGAGCGGGGGCTCTGGGCTGGGCTGGGCTGGAACACAGGGTCTGGCCCACAAGAGGCCCTGAACTTGCCCCATGCCGAGGGCCGTGATGCTTCGGCTTCCTGCCTGGGCACGGGGTGCTTGGCCCTCGGCGTCGTGAAGCTTGCTCCCGTCCAAATGCTGTTGGGGTGCGGGGAGGACCAGGGAAGGGTCCTGGTCTCCGTGCCACAGCCCCCCAGGCGGGATGCAGTCCGGGCTCCTGAGCCCTGCACCCCAGGCCCTGCGAGCGCCCGCCACCTCCTTCCCCATGTCTGCCGCTCGCCTTTCTCCCCACGTCCAAGCTCCAGGCCGCAGCTCACTCCCCACGTGGGCCTCGGTGGCTGCCGGGCCAGGTATCCGGGCACCGGGCACAGCCCAGTTTTCTCTCTTGCGATCAGGAGGTTGGGGGTCCAGGATCAGGTGTCATGGGTGGGTTCCTCCGGGGGCCTCCCTCCTGAGCATGTAGATGTCGTCCTCTCCCCTGTCCTCACATGGTCTTCCTCTGTGTCCCCATCTCCTCCTCTTGTGAGGACACCAGTCCTATTGGATCAGGGCCACTCCATGACCCCATTAACGTAATCACCTCCTTAAAGATTCTGTCTCCAAGTGCGGTCACTTTCTGAGGGGCTGGGGGTCACGACTCCAACACGTGAATCTGGGGGGGGACACAATTCCGCCCAGAAGTGCAGAAAACTATCCCAGGCCACTGTGGGTCTTGAGTTGGCTCCTGGTTCTCGGTGGGTTCCATCCCACGGCCCCCACCCCCTGTCACCTGTGCCTGTGATTGTCCCGCAGGGAAGGAGGGAGCAGACCACACCTGCTCCCAGCCACAGCCTCCTCTGCACACATCCCATTGGCCGGAGCTGCTCCCGTGCCACACCTCCTTCCAGGGGCCGGGTGGTGGGGGGGGCCGTCCGTGCCCTAGGGGGCCAAGGGGAACGACACCCCAAGAGCAGCCATAGGCTCAGCTCATCCCCTGCCGTTTCCTTCCCTCCCTCTCCTCCCCTGCTGCCCAGCAACCTTGGCCAGGATGGGAGACCGATGGGCTTGTGGTCAGATGAGGATGTGAGGACAGAGGAAGGGCAGGTTACAGACCGAGCGGGACCTCAGAGGCCAAGTTGACACACGTGTGTGGGTCTGGCACCCCTGCCGTGCTGGCGCCTCAAACATGGCCTCACGGGGCAGGTGCTCAGGAAGTGGGCGGAACACGAATGAACAGCGACATATTGCTTATCCAGCTTTAGAAACTGCAGTTAGAAAGATCCTGCATGTGGTAGCACATTTAAGAAATTGACTTTATTGAAAGGCAAAGAGTTCTATGAAAAGATGTATAAAACCCAGCAAAAAATACCAGTTAATACGGTGCTTGTGCTCTGGAAATTGGGAAGCACCAAGAAATAGTCACAAAACCACCAAGAGCCACGTTTGAAACAGAATATAGGAGGGGCGCCTGGGGGCTCAGTGGGTTGAGCGTCCGACTTTGGCTCAGGTCATGATCTCACGGTTCGTGGGTTCGAGCCCCGCGTCAGGCTCTGTGCTGACAGCTCGGAGCCTGGAGCCTGCTTCGGATTCTGTCTTCCTCTCTCTCTGCCCCTCCCCTGCTCATGCTCTGTCTCTCTCTGTCTCTCCCAAAAATAAATAAATATTTTTAAAAAAATTTTAAAAGAAGGTGACGGACACCTGGGTGGCTAAGTCAGTTAAGCATCCCACTTCGGCTCAGGTCATGATCTCGCAGTTGATGAGTTTGAGCCCCATGTCAGGCTCTGTGCTGACAGCTCAGAGCCTGGAGCCTGCTTCGGATTCTGTGTCTCCCTCTCTGTCTGCCCCTCCCCTGCTCATGCTTTCTCTCTCCCTCTCTCTCTCTCTCCCTCTCCCCCTCTCTCTCTCTCTCTCTCTCTCTCTCTCTCTCTCTCTATATATATATATATATATATATATACATGTATATATATAAATAGACAGATATAGATATAGATAGATATAGACATATATATGTATCCAAAATAAACATTTAAAAGAAAAAAGAACACAGAAGAACGAATACCCCAGATGTTGATATCTAATCATGGAAAATTCCCACCCCTGTAATGGGTGAGACAGGAGAATGTGCTTTGGGACACATAATGTCAGCTTCTGGTCCTGGGCTTTGAGTCTTCACAAGCTCATATCAGGCGGTGCTCAGTGCACCCTCCCAAGTGCTGGGTGCTGTGGCTGTAACAAGGGGAACGGGCAGGAGGACCTTACAAGTCCCCCGTAATGACAGATGAGCTCAGAGTGCCACAGCTCTCAGTAGGTGCTTCCCACTCCTGTGTCTGACTCTGGGGTGTTTTCCAGAACCTCGATGGAATCGTGTGGTACGGCTGGGTGCCGGCTTATTTAGGCGACTTCGAGGCTGGCCGGAGGCAGCGTTAGGAATCCTGATTCCCTCGGCAGCACTAGAATTTGGTGGCTTCCTGTGACGCGGTTGACCCTGACCTGTTCCACTAAGGCGGTCATGGCACAAAGGTGTGTGCAGTTGGAACCAGCCCTCCCTGGTGCTGAGGCTCGGCACACCGGCTCGGCACACCCTCAGGTTTCTCTCTCAATGTGTTCATCACAGACTGTCAAAAGCGGAAGGATGGGTGGGAGGACAAATTTGACGGTTCCCCGTTGCTGCCTAAAATAGCGTATTCACTGCCATTTTCCCCGTGTGCCCGGAAGGTGTCTCAGGGAAACTTAATGTCTTTCCCTCCCTCTCCAGAAAATAATTAAACACTGCAGTCATCATGAATTCTGTATGTATTTGCTCAGGTTATTAATCAAAATGTGGAATTCTCCATCATCTGCTGCCATAGCAGTGGAGTCGATACCTCGTGCAAGTGAGTTAACGTGCACTGAATGTGTATCAATGGAACACTGGGAGGAAAGCTGGGCCCCAGAGGCCACCCCTCAGACCAGCGACCGAGCCGTCGGGGACTCACCAGCATCGGAGGGTCCTGGCCGCCATTGCTCTCTGCTGTTTCTTCACTTGCGTGCCACCGTATGGGGTGCGTTCCTCTTTTCAGTGCACGTACTGCCTACTTTTTGTATCTTTATTTATTTTCATTTTTATTTTTCTGAGAGAGAGAGTGTGTATGCGTGTGAACAAGAGAGGGGCAGAGAGAGAGAGGGGGAGAGAGAATCCCAAGCAGGCTCCATGCTGTCAGCACAGAGCCTGACTCGGGGCTCGATCCCACACACGATGAGATCATGACCTGAGCCAAAGTCAAGAGCAGGACGCTCCATCGACCGGCCACCCAGGTGCCCCCAGTTTTGTACCTTTAAAAACTCCATAAAGCACTGAAAAGTGCCAGTGACCTAGTAAACACTGGGGTGGCCGCCATTCAGAATCAGCAGACGTTAATAGACTTCTACGGAAAGAAGATCACTACACGATAAGTGACATCTTCTTTACCAGAAGCAACACTTTTGCCTGTGGCGTCTCTCCATCCGTGTTTTTGTACCTTCTCTGTTCTCCATGACGTACGGTACAGAAGCCATGCTAAATTTTGCACAGACTTATCTAAAAAGTGTGTGAATGGGACCGTGCCACGTCATACTAGAAGGGGACCTGTTTTACGTAATATTGTTTGGAGATCTCTCTTCGTTGGCACGTAGTAACCCAGTGCCCTTTAGCCGCTGCCCACCCACCAACATGCCACAAGACACTCCCCATTCTCCCGGGGAGGTGGCGTGCAGGGCCGTGGCTGCTTCTCCCCAGTTTCCCACCTCTGCTCCCCTGCAGGGCGCCTGGCGGGGGTGCCCCTTAGATCAGGTGTGGCCACGCTGCTCGCTTTGGGCGATGGAATCTGAGTGGCAATGGTGTCTACCACCAAATGTCAAAACATCCAGCTGCCCACCTGAGACCATTCGGGGCCCTTTCCCGAATGGAAATTCATCAACTCAAAGCAGCTTGGGACGCCGAGCCAACACCCACAGGGCAGCCGGTCGGAGGGCTGCCCCAGCTGGAAATGGAATCGTTTGGGGTTAAGGTCCTGAGGTTTGTGGGCTGGTTGTTAGTGCGGCAAAATACACCCGGTCCTGACTGACAGAAGCTGGTTCTGACTCTGTGTCATTACGAACAGTGTGGCGACGCAGAGCATCATGTGTGACTCCGGAAGAACCCGGATTTGCGCATCAGAGGGCGGTTGTGTTTTTAATTTCCGTGCTGTCGCTCGCTTACTCTCCAGAAAGCCTGTTCCAGCCTGCCGTCCCAGCCGTGGTGGGAGAGTCCTTCCCTCCACCCCCAGCGCTTTTGAGATGTTGCACATTTGCCAGACGGAGGAGCACGAAGTTAATTATCTCATTGCTTTAATTTGCAGTAGGTACCCTCTTTACGATGCAGAGTTAGTTATGAGGCTCCAAAGTATTATTTTCCATGATCACGCAAGTAACAATCCTTTTCATGGAAAATCCATATTTTGCACAATATTGGGGAATTTTCCATGTTGGCATAAGAGGAAAAAAAGCCCTCACCAACCGCCAACCGTGTGGATTTTTGGAAACACATGAGGGGTATTATGTAAGCACAACATCTTAAAAGGGCTTTTCTGTTCCTTTTGGTAAACAGCTCTGGCATCAGGAAGGGTGTGCACTGGGGGTTCCAGGATACTCATCAGCACCTGGCAGGGGCCCCTCGGATGCTTCTGATGGACTCCAGAAACCATCTTCCAGGTGCCCGTGATTTGGAGAAGCGACAGTTTCTTTTGTTAGTAAAAGTTTGGTCGAGCAATAAAACTGTTGCTAAATTCGCAAATGTCACTTAGCTCTGCTAATTTCTCAGCCGTAATGGGTTTCGTTTGTCACTTACGACATTGCCAAACTGAGCAATATTTTCTTTCTAACTTTGGTTATAAGAATGTGTAAAAAGCAAAACGCGGAGGGCGCACCTGGGCGTGTTGGTGCTGAGATGTGATGTGGTGTGGCCGTGGTCGGGTGTGGTCACACTAGAGGGGCTGAGGCGTCCACTCCCAGACCACAGCTGCGGCCCCCCTCCTGAATGGTGCCCGTTACAAGTGACTCTGCAAGGGTAAATGGGCCTTTTGTAATGTTTATTTGACAGGGTTGGTACCTTCCTTGCCCTAACGCTGCCCAGGGGGCAGGGCGGGGGGAGGGGGCGACTAGAAATCTGTTTATCTGGCTGGAGCTGCTGACGGAACAGCTTTCCAGTAACCTTCGCCCCCTCGGCGTTCTGGAAGGTGCTCTGGAAGGTGCTGAGATTCTGACCTGGGTTCTTTTTGTCGCCAGCAAGAAGCCATTTCAGTTGAGCTAAAAAGAATGTGGCAGGTGCCACGTCGTCGAGGTGGCCTCTTCCTCCAAGACCCACAGCTGGCCTGCGTCTCTGCAGACGGTGGGACCTCCCCCCGGGGGGACGCTGCCCCATGTCCCCAGCAGAGAAGGACCCAGCCCCAGGTGTCCATAGCCCCCCAGAAGAGAAAGGCTGCTGTTGGCCGGCCTGCCGGGACAGGGGGCGTGTGCCGCCTTCTGCTGTGGGCTCCGTGAGCACTCTGCCACTGTCTGGGAAACAGGGCATCGGATCCCCACAGGGAAGCGTATGGGATGCGTGTCCATCCAGGCAGGAGGTGTGATGGGCGGCACAGTGTCTCTCTGTGTTGATGGTGCTGGGACTCACGGGACTCAGTGGGGACAGGCTGGCCCTGGGACCCCAGACTGCCGAGCTCCTCTCGGCCGGTACCCGACCGAACTCTGACCGGTTCTGGGCAGATGCCAGTGTGGGAACGTTTTGGACGCTGGAGTGCAGCCTGGGTGGTTGAGGCGTGGGCCGTGGGCCGTCTTCCCTACTCCCCGAAAGCTCACCTGCGGGAGCTGGTCAGTCTCCCTGCTCCTGAGGAAGGAGAGTTTTTATGAATTATAAAACCGAATTTCACATTTAGGGAAGGACTTAGTACTGGGATCTTGGAATTTGGCAAATACGCTCGCTGGGTAAAGTCACATTTACGTGAAGAAGGAATTCAACGTGCAGGTGAGCGAGGCGGGGCCCTTAGGAAATGATTTGTGCCTGGGTGGGCTTGGGGGACACGGGGCCCCCTGCCCCACCCCGGGCCCGCCTCTGAGGGCCCGTCTTGGCGGGCGGCACCCGGGGCCACCAGGTGGAAGGCCCCGCCCCCGCGAGCCTCACACTTTGCCGACCACCCTGGGGACAAACGCAGCCTTTCTGAAAGGCCAAGCAGTTCTCCCTTAAGTTACGTTGAAAATTACCTTTAAAATGCGAAAAGTGAGGCCGTGTCCAAAAAGTGTACATTTGGGAAGTGGCGGTAAATTCCGCGAAAGGCCAATGAACATTTCAGAACGCTGCCGGAAGTGTCCTAAACTGTGACAGCCGGTGCCAGGGAAGTGTCCTCTCGCCTCGGGGTCACGGGCGTTGGTCTGTCACGGGCACGGCACGGGAGGGATGACGACCGCCACACGGACTCCCCACCCCGGCTTCCTGGGGCCACGCTTTCCCCCGCCCCCGCTTTCCGGAAAGACCCAGCTGGCGACCAGGGTTTGCTTTGTGCAGTCACGGTGCGAACTCCTTTCCCATCAGCCCTCACTGCCCAGATGCCAGAGAACCTCGGCCTCCCAGTGCCGCCAGCACACGTGACCTGCCACGTGTGCGGCATTTTCCAGTCTCGGCCAGTACCCGCTCGGCGGTTCCGTAGAGGGCTCCGGGTCCCCTCCTTTCGTGGGTGATGTTCCCCACTGGAGTCTAATGGGCGGCGGTGTGTTTCTCTTGGCTCCAAGAGGAGGACGCCAACTGTGTGCAAGCCGAGCTGGGGGAGCGATTTGCGTGCCGCCTGGAGACCCGTCCCGGACGTGACAAGTCGGCCTGTCGAGAAGACTGAAACTCCGACGATGAATCCACTGCGGGACCCAGGCCTTTCCTCTCCGGAGGAGGCGCCCCTGCAGGAAGAGGTGCCACGGGAGGGCTGGCCGGGCATCCCTCAGGGAGCGCTCGGGGGCCGGAGACGCGCCCCGAAGCTCGGAGCCGGGCGTTTCCCAGTCCCAGCTCAGGGCACACGGGGCGGGTGGGGCGGGCCTGGGGGACGGCAGACGGGCACCTGCTGCGATGCTGCTGGGAAACCAGCTGTCCCCCCCGCCCCTCCCCCCAACACACCCACACATCCTAGCTTGGCCGTGTTGTCATTTACTCTTTCATGGATTCACTGCACGGACACTGTGGGCGGGCGTCTCCGAGGCTCCTGGCCACAGACATGGCAGGACAGACGTGCTCGCCGCCCCAAGCCCTGACCCTGCCGGGGTAGGTGACGGACGCCCCAGATCCTGAACCCCCAGCGCCGACAGCCCGAATTCTGTTAGTTCCTCGCACGCTGCATGTACCCAGTGGACATGGTGTGGCTGTGTGTGTCGGCTGTGGGGCCTGGGGTCGGACAGCCCCCCTGTGTCTGTGTCCTGGGGCCGCCGTCAGGGATGAAGAGGCCGCTGGAGGTGAGAGGAGCACCCCAGCTCACGCGCCTGCAGACGGCAAGGGCGGCCACCCCTCGCGGAGCCTGTGGTCGGGCCCACGCGGCCAGGTGAGCGGCGAGAACCGTATCACAGGCTGATGGCAGTGGCCGTGGAGGGAAGCTGTTGGAGTGTGGCTGGGGGGCCGTGTCAGCGCTGGCAGAGTGGCGTCTCTGGGCCGCTCGGGGAAGATACAGGACACAGGACGAAGGCTTTGAATGCAGCTTGTGGATGAATTGCATCTGCGAACGAGACTGGCAGGAGACCAGCCAGACTGCGGTTAACAGCTGGGCTTTGGCGGGGTGAGGGGCCCCGGGCCCGACGCTGGCACCCAGAAACCGTGGCCCCTCGAAGGTCACACTCAGCTCTCCGGGGTAACTTGTTGCTTGGCTGGACTTCAGACGCAGGGGGGCCGACACGAGGGGCACCGGGCACTGCCCCCTCCCTCCCTGACAAGACAGGATGAGCCCAGAGGGGGCCCAGTGGGAACAAAAGAGCATCCGGTTCGCGTCTCTCCTGTCTCGGCCCCTTGAGGATGCTTACAGGCCGGTCTGCTGACCTGTGGGTTTCCCTTGTTTTGTTTCTCTGGTTTGCTGGCCAGAAAACGGTGGTCGGACCCGAAGGCCCCCACCCGGATTTGCACCTGGTACCCGGCTGGGGTTGGATGGGCTCCTCTCCCCGACGTGGCCGGCGTGGGGAGGGGACCCAGATCAGCTTTGTTCTGGCCGGGTTCACAGACCGTTTGTTTTGTAGCAAAGTCGTATTTTCTGAGGAGGCCAGGTCGGATCTCCCGTGCACTTGTAAAGTTAGAAAATGGTGGGAGACAGGTGTGCACTGGGTGGACGGCCAGAGGTACAGCGTGAGGACTCGGTGTGGGGGGCTCCTGGAGGGCCACAGGCCGAGGCTCCAGGCTGAGGAGGAGAAACGGTATATAAATCACCAGGAGACCCCAGGAGAGGGGCGAAGGTGTTTGCCTAAGATGTTGACATCATTCCCACCCCGTCACCCGCTCTAGGATGTTTTCAAATTTAATTTTTTTTAACCGCTGGGCCAACTTCTTGGGGCATCATTTTATTCAGATTGGTTCCATTTTAGTGGCTTGAAATGTCTATTAAAAAAAATTAAAGCATGATTACATAAATTTAAATTCTTAGGGTGGAAAAAAAATAAATTCTTACGGTATAGCAAATAAATTGCGCCTGTTTTTAAGCAATTCAAAGGGCAGAGTTAGTGCCTTCTGATTACCCAGCCCGACTGCAAGATTTACCCCATGAAGCCTGTTCTGGGGAGAAGCATCACAATGAGGAGGTGAGGGGAGCCACGGGCAGGTGGTTGGAATATCCTCAACCTGGCGGGAAGAGACGGCTCTTTGGTAAGAGCACGGGGCTGAAACCGCGGGAGGGTGCTGCGTGCCTCGTTTCGTGGGGTCACGATGGCCAGATGGAGATTTGGGGGCCAGAGCGAGGCTCACAGATATGCTCAGGCAGCATCCTTGGTTATGCCGGATCCCGACTCTGCAGAGACATCTCAGCTCAGAGATGAGCTCTGTCCTTCCCTGCTTTCCAGGGTCCCGATGGGAGGTCGTTTCCCTTCCGTCTTGAAAAACATGTTTCGGACCCCAAGGCTGAGCCAATGGGCAGGGCGGTCGGTGACAGACGGGGCCCCGGCACCCCTCCCACCTGTCCCATCACAAACGCCCCACCACAGGCAGGGGATCTCCAGCCTTGGGTGGCTGGAAAGGAGTCAGGAAGACTCTCTGAAACCACAGGCTTCTTCCTGGCGTCCCTCCAAGAACCAGCTCCCAGCTCAAGCAATGCTCTTTGAAAACCTTTGGAAATGCAAACGTGGGCAATTCTTTTTCAAAAATGCTACAGTGCTTTGAAGGAAGGAGGGGGGGAGGGTGCAGCAGGCTCCCAGGGAGACGCCGAATGCAGCTTGATTTCTTCCCAAACTTATAAATCCCGAACTCCCATCGTGTATTTTAAGGCAGCCTTTTGATTCCCGCCTTCGTCCTTCTCACTGGAAAGACGTCGTCCGCGTCCCTGGCATCTGGATGGTGTCGGGGGACACGGAGGGCGCACACGGGTCTCTCTTGGTTCACTGAGGACCTTCAAGTCACGGCTTTTCTGCGTATTTGCTGCGTGGTTCTGGGCCGGTGGCCTAGCCTGTCTGAACCCCGGCCCCTCATCTGTAACAAGCGCCCCTTCCTCGGAGGCTGACGCGCTCAGGCTCCGGAGGGACGTTCTCAAGCGCCATCCACGTCCTGCTTGCTTCACAGCGTCGCTAGCCCTCGGTGTCACCTCCCTTTCCGTTGTAACCACTGTGGCGGAGACTGAATTTCTCACATTCTCTCCCCCTCCTCGCCACAGCCCCCCAGGCTGAGCTGCCGTTGCCACATCACACTGTGTGGACACGTGCAGCCAGTGCTGGCGGCCGGGGCCCCAAGACGCGTTCCTCCGAGATGAGTGCCAGACTCGGACACGGCGTGTAGGGAACCCCGTCCCGGGGCAGCCAGCTGGGGGGGTCAGTTGCCTTGTGTCTTTGAAGCCGCTCCTGCACGCGCCCAGGCCAGGGGTCCCCTCCCCAGCGCAAGGGTGGGCTCTCCCCTGTCCGTCGCTCGGAGCAGCCCGGCCCATCTCCGTTTGGGTCCCAGGAATGGAATCCTCTGTATCCGCTTGGCCTTCAGGAGAGACTGGAGTCTGTCCCCAGACCACACCCCTGCCCGTTTCTGGTGTCCTCTGTTTACTCGGGACGAAACCCCGACCTGCATCTCCTTCGGACACACGTCTTGGCTGGACACCCGCCTTCCATGGCGGCCAGTGGATGAGCTGTCCTGTGACCCCTGTCACACGGGCATGGCGTGGTGAGGAACACAGAGCCACAGGGCAGCACCTCAGTGCTCATCACCACTGCCAATCAGTCCTGACTTCCCCCTAAAGTCAGATGGACCCAGAAGGAACCTTTCTGTGCGGAGGTCAGCCGTCGGAAGGGGGGGGGGGATGCTCAGCCAAAAAAAAACAGGGAATTTTGCAAGAACCCAGCCCTGGCTGGTAACAGGTGACCAACCAGCTTCCCGCCGCGACTGCCTGGAAAGCGGGAGGCTTGGAAGCTGTCACCCGTCCTGCACCTGCCCCCCAGCAGAGCAGAGGAGCCACCATGGGCCTGAAGTGTGTGTGTGTGTGTGTGTGTGTGTGTGTGTGTGTGTGTGTGTGTAAGTGTAAGTGAGAATGTGTGCGTGTAGCAATGCACATGGGCTGTTCTTCCAAGAGCAGTTGTGTGTGCAAACACATGTACGTGGGTTCACATGCAGGTGTACGAACATGCGCTGTGAGTGTATGCGTGTGTGTGCACGTGTGCGTGCGACGTACACATGGAGGGGGCTGTGCGTGTGTGCATGTGTGTGTGCACAGGGCACGTGCATGGGGGAGGGCTCTCACGGAGCACATTGTGAGCAGCTCCTTCCTCTGTTTCCCCAGCCCCAGGCAGTCCCCAGGCGAGTGACTCCATGAGTATGAATGGGGGTCAGTCCACGAAGCTGTACGTATGTTCCATGGGGTGAGGAACTCGGGGCCTTGAGTCCGCTTTGCCTTCTGTAGGAGCCAGAGCGATGGGGCACGTGACGCGAGCCTCGCCCTCCTGGCTGCGGGTCCTGGGGCAGGTAGCTGGGCACGCCCCTGCCCGGTGACCTCCGGCAGCACGAGCCCCTGCTGCTGGCAAACAGACGCCCTGGCTGCTCGGCTGGTCCTCCGGGGCCCACCCCCGCCCCACACCTGGAGGGGCAGCAGCCTGTCACTCTCCACCTCTCTATTATGTTCACCTCTGGAGCCATTTGTGCAGAGACTTAAGCGGGTTTGATGTGATGAATCACAAAATCACACCCTTTATTCAAAAACTCCACATAAACGGCCATGCCGTTTGGGATGGATTGGGCCCGCACGATGAGTTATGGGCTCGTTAGAGTGGCAGGGCACATCCCTTTATCCTATTACGTTTCTGTAAATCACACAGAGCGTTCGTTTTTAGCAACAATTCCCACCCACCTCAAGGAATCGTCAGTACCGCTCCAGGAAATGTGATCCAATCCCGATTTTAACGGGATGCACATGGCTTGCGGTTGCGTGGTGAGTTGATTCCATTATTCCTTCCCCGTGGGGACAGCCCGTAAAGATTGATTACACATTACAAATGGTATTAGAGAGGGACACAGCCTGTGTCTCTTCCTGCCTGTGGCTCTGCGTGCGGCCCCCGCTCCCTCGCTCGGATGTCCCGCCCGCGGTGGGTTCGCCCCGGCCCCCCTGCCCGGAGGGAAGTGCATGTTCCTCCCTCTCTTTTCGACGGGGGACCACAGCGGGTCACCAGGGATGGCTTGAGCTTTGGGGTCAAGAACGTGTATTGGGGGATCACTGAGTCTTTGAAATCTGGGTCTCTTCCATAAATACGTGTAGAAAGATCTGGGCAGATGCCAGCCCTGGTCTCTTAGAGGTTCCTGTGACAGCAGGATCCAGAAGGAGGTGGAGAATCACCCAAATGTTTTTAGGGTGGGGAAGAAAGGTGCCCTGGAGAGGGGCTCTGGGCGGCAGGGTGTGATGCAGTCCTCCGTGCGGAGACTGTCGTCATCATCACCAGTGCACCTGGGCACTCCTCCCACAGACTTCTGTTCGATACGAGCAGGGCCCCTACAGCGAAACGGCCGGAGTCCAAGCGTGAACTTGAATGTTCTCTCAGCTGAGCCACGACTGCGAGCCAACGGGCGTGGGAGCCCCCTGGTCCGGCACACGGCATTGCCGCCATCTGACAGGCCCGCGTGTGGGTAGCACCCCCTCTGAGAACAAGCAGTCTGCAGCTTGCCCATCAGAGCACCGGTCTTCGCGGTTGCACGTGCCTCGGGTGCGTCTGCCCTGGGACGGTGGGTGGTGGCTCCACGCGGCCGGCCAGGGGTCACAGACACGGAGCAGCGGTGTGTGGGGGGGGGGGGGGGTAGTCGTGGCCGGCCCGACCAGGCAGCCACACCCTCCTCATGCCCTCTGCCTCAATTTGGGGCCTGATGAACAGAAATGTCACTGGAAATTCATTTTCCATTTAATCAAAATTTATTTCTGGGTCTTTCCAAATGTAAGGTCGTCCTTTGATGAGTTGGTGAGAATTTTTATCAAGTCTCAACCTTCCTGTTGGCTGTCTCTGGGTGTCGTGTTCACGGGTGAGCGGACACCCTCCGTGAGCTAATATCCGTAAAAGTCACAGTTGTGCCTTCACAGGGCAAGCGGATGGGCCGGCGAAGGCCCTTCCCTCCTTCCTTCCCGGCTCTGCCTTCACCAGGCAGCTCTCCCTGGGGGGGCCCTGCGGTCTGAGACAGGGGACGAGGCATGTTTTCTGAAAGGGGCCGGACAGGAAGCACTTCAGGCCTGTGGCACAGAGGCAGCCGGGGACAGCAGCGCGCAAGCGGGCGTGACCCCTTCCCCCTGGCCGGGCGGCGGTCTGATGCAGCTCGAGGGCTACAGTTCGACGTTTGGTCTACGAGCCCCTTGGTCCTGTGTGACTTCGGCACGATGGCCCTGGGTCATGCAAGGCTCACGTGCTCCGCGACTGCGGCCTGCTTACGCTAGACTTCGGCTCGGTGCTGGAGGTGAGCTTCTCGGCAGCTCACGGGAGCACAGGAGAGGGCACATTCGCGGGGATTCGTGGGCCAGACAGCCGCCGCGTAGAGACTTATTCCAGATCGAGCCTCCCCACGTCTGGACGCGCGTGGATTTCCAGGTGGCGGGAAGCGCTGGGCTCTTGCGGATTGCCCTTCCTGGACGGATCACCCGGCTGGAATGGACGGTCTTGTTAACAACACTAATGCGCGACTACCTGTGTTTTAATCATGCAGAGACAAACTCGGGCCGTTCCGTTCTGGCGAAGCGTCGCTAATTCCCGCCGTACGATAACGGTGCGGCACCGGATTCTAGAAATTAGGCCTCCGAGATCCATTAGCTGCGTGGTGCACCATTGCTAAACGAATGGCTGTATTATTATCAAGGTAATTCCAACCAGATTTCAAGCCGTGACCATAAAGTGGCTCTTGCAGTGGGTTGGGGCTTGTTCGGAAATTGCCGGTTCGATGAGAACAGTTATGTTTCCAGGTTGGAATCTTTGTTTTTGTGAAATTCGGAACAGAATTTTACCAGTGTGGTAATAGCATACTCAGGCCACCTGTGATGATCGGCTAATAACAAAACGGAATCTCTCTCACTCCGTCTAGCTGGTGGTGGTTTCTGACATACGATTACCCAGTTCTCCGCGGTGTCCAGGATTCACAGGGATGCTCAGTAACTCCCGCCAGGAATCGTGTCCCTGAGAAGAGTTGACCCGAATCCAGGACCATCTCTCAGAGGTGGTCACACTGGCCGTGCCCTGCTCCCAAAGCCCGATTTCTGTTCCCCGTACCCATTTTCAGTGCAAACAGGGCCCTGGGGGGGACAGAGTGTGGGAATCAGGTTCCCCCTTAGATCCTCTCTCTTGCTCTGAGGCCGAAGGCACAGGACCAGGCACTGTATGCTCTGTGACCGGACGACCGTCCCCTGAGGCCTCATTGCTGTAACCCCGGGATTGGTCTGTTCCACCCTCCGTGCCGTGCACCGTGTGGTAGGTGGTCCGGGAACTTGTGCCAGATGAATGAAGGTCCTGCGTCGTTTGTGCGCTGGGGAGCCCTGAGCGTGCCATGGCCACAGGCCCAGAGTCACGCCCCCCTCCCACTTCCCTCACCAGATGTCAATACTCCCTCATGATGAAAGGTCATTGCCAGCCGGCGCTGAATGTCTTTCATGATTCTACGAGTGGCATTAACTCATCAAATCCTCACCTCACCTGGGAGGCAGATACTATTACTGTTCCCCTTTCACAAATGAGGAAACTGAGGCACAAAGAAGGAAGACCACCATGAAGAAAGCTGGAGTCAGTATTGACTATGTAAAGGTGGTTAGAGAAACTCACACTGACCTGCACCCCATAGAGGTTCCCTGTCACACGCACAGCAGCGGCCCTCTAACCTCTAGGGTCTCCTGCTGGCAGGGGTCCCCATGAAGGGGGTGGGAGGGTCCCCATGGGGGCGGGGAAGAAGGCAGGGGTCCCGTGGAGAAGGTGGGGGTCCCCATGGGGGGAGCGGAGGCCCCTGTGGAGAAGGTGATGGTCCCAGTGGAGAGGGTGGGGGTCCCTGTGGACGGGGTGGGGGACCCGTGGAGAGGACGGGAGTCCCCATGAAGAGGGCGGGGGTGCATGTGGACGGGGCGTGGGGACCCGTGGAGGGGGTGGCCGCAGCCTGGATGGGTGTGTCAGCTGCCAGCTGGCCCAGCCTCAAGTCCTCTCACTGATGAGTCACCAGCTGTGCTAAGTGGCTTTAAAGATTAAATCCTTTTCTCCCTGTTGGGCAGCCTGGAAACAAGAGGGAAACAAAACATGGTTGTGCACTGGGGCACTGACAGCCTGAGCTGAGAGGAGGGAGGACCCCTGTGTGTCACCGGCACAAGGGAGCATGTGTGGGGGGGGGGTGTGGTCGCTGTCCCACGGGACAGTTAAAGATCCCCATAGTCATCCGTGCCGTGCGTGGGCCGCGTAGCTGGCCTCCTGGGATCCTCCCGCCTGCCAGAGCAGTGCTGATGGGCACATGCTGGCCCGCCTGGGAGGTGCCGAGACCCTCAGGCCCCGCACATCTGAACCAGCGCACCTGTCGTCTGGTGGTGTCTTCTGACTGGCTTCCCAGCCTGACTCACCTGCACTGCCGTCACCTGTTGGCAGCCGAGCCCCCGGCGGTGCCTGAGGGAACAGGTGCCCGGCCCCACACACCGTGTGCTTGTGACCCCATCACCCAGACGGCAGAAGACCTCCATGTGGCTGCAGCCTGGGAGCCCACGGGCATCCACACAGCAGACAGGGCCCCTTCTCCCCCGGGTGCTTTACCAAGTCTGGGGTAACAGGTTTAAAGGACAGGTGCCTGGGGCACCTGTGGGGGGCTCAGTCGGTTAGGCATCGACTCTTGGTTTTGGCTCAGGTCATGATCTTGTAATTCGTAGGTTCGAGCCCCGTCCTGGGCTCCCGGATGACAGTGCGGAGCCTGCTTGGGATTCTCTCTCTGTTTCTCTCTACCCCTCCCCCACTCGCTCTCTCCGTCTTTCTCTCAAAATAAGTAAACTAAAAACAAAATTTTAAGAGCGGGTGCCTTTTTAAAAAAAATATAGTATTTTGGGAGCAACGCTTAATCAATGCAGGCATTTTTTTAAATGTGTAAGTGCACGTAGCCGTTGTAGTAAAAGTTGTTCCGTGGATGTTTCTAGATGTCGCCCGTCCAAGTGGTCCAGAAGGGGTAGCCCCCGCTGCCTGGGTCCACGCTGCTGCCCACCCCTGGCTAGCCGGTCCTAATGCTTCTGTGCTTTAACTTTCTGGTTTGGAAGGTGGGGACGGCAAGGCCACCCACCTGTGGGACCGTGGGACTTGTGGGCACTTGTCCGTCCCCTTCCCCAGATCCCCGAGGGGTTCGTCGCTGGAAGGATCCGAGCATTTCAAGACTAATACTGTCCTTTGCTTCCAGACACAGTTGTTCCTCTGCCCTGAGACCCTGGGTGCGTTCGGACTCATAAGCGAATAATTCTCTGTCTCTGGTGTCACAGTACATATGGGGAATCGTACCAATCCCCTTCCCCATCCTGATCCCCCGTATGTACTGTGACACCAGAGAGAAAGACCCGGAGACGGTACGGAAACCACTCCTGTACGGTGGGGATTGAGCCGAAGCTATGCTAAGCGCTCCCCTGGGCTTAGCCCGCTGGGGTCCCCTCCGCAGCCCCACATCTTACAGCTGAGAAGCTAAGTCACAGCTCAGGTGTGCAATTGCCCCGGGCCGCAAACCCAGAGCTTCAGGCTCCGGTGCCCCCACACACCCCCATCCCCCCGTGTCCTGTGTGCAGCAGAATTATGGAAGGGGGTCCGTTCCTTGGGTGTTTCCCACGAAACCGAATGGTGGGCAGGTGCACCTTATCCTGATGGGCTCTGCCCACTGGCTGCGGCCCGGGAGCCAGACCTGCCCTGCTGTCTGTTCTTACAAACAAAATGGTCTTGGAGCACAGCAGACTGTCCTCATCGTCTCTGCCACGAGTACAGCAGAGGTGAATCGTGACACAGACTTTAGGGCCTGCCCTGTGTATAACGTGGGCGGGAAGAGAGGAGCAGACACACAGAACCCCACAAACGCTTACACTGCCTTCCCTGTGCTCCAGAATCAGCCCTTCTCCGGGTTCTGGCTGCTGAAGCTCCCTCTTTCTGGGAAGTGGCCGGGACCAGGGTGGTGGCAATGCCGTCTCCCGAGGTGCTGGCCCACCGGCTGCCGGGGGAGAGAGACCGGGTGTGCCTGGCCGTGGGCAGTGTCCTGCGGCTTCTTGACTATTAGGACAGTGGCTGTCCGAGAAACCCGGAGGGGCAGAGGGGAGCCGGCCACGTGCGCCCTGTGTAGCAGGGGCATCCCGGCGGGACCTGAGCTCAGATCAGCACTCGGGGTCCAGCCTGCAGGGCGGGGAGAGTGGCCACATGATGCTGCGATCCAGACCTTGCGTGGTTGATGAGAGAAATCTAGAATCCACCCAGCTACTCCCACCTTGCCATGGGAATGGTTCTGTGATTTATTATTTTAATTAAGGGCTTTTAAGCTTTCATTTAAAAAGTTAAATAAGCTGTCTTTGTATGTAAATTGCGGCAGAGCGAGTTATCACACAGTGGCCGATGCAGGTTCTGAGGAGATAACACTCTCCCGGCAGGACCCCAGTCGCCGAATCCCCGTGGCCCGATGCCGTAACTCCACGCGTGGGCATCTCAGCTCCGGGCGGTGATGCCTTCCCTGGGGTGGCCAGGCCCAGCCTGCTTTGCTGAGAGCCCTGCCCCCCTTGCCCCAGGCACAGCCTCTCCTTACCTGTGACATCTGGGCGTGACCTTGTGGGCACCCAAGGCTGGCACTGTCTAGTGGCCTCGTGGAGCTGTTTTTACCCCCGACGCCCCCTTGCTCCTTCCAGGGAAGCAGCCGTATTCAAAACGCAGACGCTTGTGGAGTTACGGGTCAGCTTCCGGTTCCTTGGCACGCTGTAGGAAGGGGGTCCCCGTGGGCGCGGGAGGCCACAGGGGCAAGTCTGCAGACTCCAGGCTCCAGCCGGTACCTCCTGCCTCTCCCTGCCTTGTCCCGGATCTTGCCGTCAGCACTTAGGACACATCCGCTCCTGGTTGCTCTCTGCCTTTCGGGCACAGCGGGGCAGGCTGGAGGGTCTGCTCTGGGGCCTTAGGGGCGCCACCACACTCCATCCTCACATCCGTCCCGCGAAACAGGTCCTCTCCCTGCCCTGGCGGGTCGAGTAACCGTGGCCCGGTCTCACTGCCACGAACCTGGATGTCCGTGGTTCCCAGCCCAGGCCGCCCCCGCCTGAGAGCAAATGCAGTGCTCTCCTTCGGGGAGCGATGGCAGTGCACTCGCCGAGCCCCAGCTGTGTCCCAGGCACCTCGGCGCCGTGGAATCGTGTGCTCCTGCCCCATAATGTCCTCTGTCTAAGGCACTTTGCAGTCGTAGCATCGGGCAGATGTGAAGCTGAAGCCAGACAGGTTCAGCACCTGTCAAGACGATGCGGGTCCTGCATGCAGCCCGACCTGTTGGGGACCGAGCTCAGCTCCTTCCACAGCCCCCCCACCTGCCCAAGGTGACGTTCCTTCTGCCCTCACCTTCTACATCCCATTCCCCCACCTTGCGTGGCCACCTGTCCCCAGTGCCCTCGGAGGAGGGCGCCCGTGTCTGCTCCAGATCTCCACTTTCCAGACGTTGGGTTTAGGGCCGTTCTGATCCAGGCGACCTCGTCCTGAGATCCTTGGTTCAAGTCCCTCTGCAAAGACCCTTACCCCAGTCACGTTCTGAGGTTCCAAATGTGCACACAGTCTGGGGACTCTTCACCCCTTAGGCCCGTTGAGCACAGCGCACGTCCTTCCGTGTGCAGCCCCCTGCAAGCACACTCACCTTTGAGACCCTCGGAGCGATCCAGAAAGGCATCGAAGGCAGGCCCAGGGCAGACACAGCGCCCCTCCTGGAATTAAACAGTCAAGTCCCCAGAGGTAAAGGGGACGGTGGGCAGTGGTAAATCTGTGGGTCTCCTCCACGTGGAGTAACGCTGAGCCTCTCAGATGGGAGCGTGTGTTAGCATTGCTGTCGTGGGACTGAAAAAGCAAGTGCCTGGGAGTGAGCACCTGGGAGCGGGCACCTGGCTCACCTCCAGGGCACACCTGGGAATGGGCACCTGGGCTGGATGGGTGCCGCTGACCCGGCCTGAGGGCTGTGGCGGAAGGGGCGGCCGAGTGAGCCTGTCCCCCACTCCCTGGGCAGGAGGCTCCCCGGGTCCTGCCCGCCTCCGTTGGAAGCATCCATCCACTCGTGGCCGGTTCCTGGCGGGTGCTGCCCCTCCCCTCTCACACACGATGCCTGGTGGGGGGGGGGGGCAGCTCTTAGCTGTAAAGGCTGCGTATGTCCCTTGTCCCTATTCAGTCTGCATCACACAGCCAAGAGCAATCATTTCTGTGCATGACACGAACGGGAGCTCGGGGAAGATCGAGCCTAAACCACGTGTGAACCGGAGGGGTGGGTCTGGTGAAAATCCCTCGCAGAGAAACGCACAGTGCTGCTCTGTCGGCCACCGAGTAGATCGACCAAGTGTGGTGTTTCCACGCGACGTGGTATTACCCGGCCTTAAGAAGTTAGGGGATTCTGACAGGGGCTGCGACACACGTGAACCTTGCTCATGTTATGCTCAGCGAGATGAGCCAGACATCGAAGGACAAATACCGTGTGATTCCACTCGTCCGAGGTCCCCGGAGGAGCCCAAACCACAGCGACAGAGAACAGAGCGGGTGCCAGGCCCTGGGAGGTGGGGTGGGAGTGCCCGGTGGGCACCGAGTCCCAGTTTTGCACAGTAGAAGGTGCTAGAAGACCAGTGCGCGTCGGTTAGCACAACAGTCCCGTGCAGTTGAACACGGTGAGTGTGGAGGGCCGCTGCCTGGGGTACCACCTTCTAAAGAGCCCCGAGGAGGAAGGAAGGTCGGCAGGCAGGGCAGACAGCACGCTGGGGGAGCCCTTTGCGGGTCCTGACTTTGTGCGAAATCAGGGAGAGCGAGCTGCTCCAGGGGAGGGTTTCCGGTTCCAGCTGAGCCCTGGGCCCCAGGAAGCAGGAAACCACCAGAGAGGAGCCCACGGAGCATCACCTGTTAGCCTCCCGGAGGAGGGGTGAGAAGTCCCCGTCGCTGCAGCCCCTGACCCCAGGCGGTGCTCGTGACTCATTTTGCCATTTGCCTTGGGATTGGCTCATTTCAGAAACCAAAAAAAGTTTGAGCATCTGGAGACCCCTGTGCAAAGACATGTCCCCTGGCGTGGCACTTCTGGGAGAGGAAGGTCATCGCTGCTGCTGGACCCGACACCACTGAGGAGGGCCGGGGCTTCGGTCTGGAGAGCGTGTGGGCACACTCGAGGGGTCCTCGGGATGCGAGCCCGACCCCGCAGGCCCGCGTATCACAGATGCGGAGCCAGGTGGGTGGGGCCCCGGGCGCTGTGAGCAGCGGTGAGCACCCCCACGGCCAGGCAGGGAGCCTCTGGCGGGCACTGTTCAAGGGGCCCCCCGGCCGCTGGTGTTCGCTGAGCGGCATGAGCCCAAGCCGGCAGCCGGGAGCCAGCCCTCCGCACGCCCCACGTTCGTTCGCTGCCGTTAGTGCGATTCCTGTGTTACTAGCAAAGGGGGAGCGGCAGCCGCCTGTGTGTTCTGGGCCCTCGTAAGGCAGAGGCCCCCTCACAGCACAACCACGGCTGTGCACGTAGGTAGACTGCACACAGACACAATCTCGGGGAACTCACATCCCGCACAGATGGGAGGGAAGGCTGTGTGCCCATAGCATCTCGCGCACTGCCAGGAGCCCTTCCCCTCCCGCGGCTGCTCTGCCCGCCTCCCCGCCTCGCCCTCGCTCTGCAGAAGCAGCAGGCGTGGCTTTAATTGCCGCAGCTCCTGACGGGTCGGGGGGCCCGGGGAGCCGGCCGGCTACAGCTGGACCCGCAGCCCATTAGCACCACCGCCCTGGGCCCGCGCTCCAGGATCCGCCTCTCTCCAGCCCGGTGCCCCGTGCCGGCCGCCCGCCGGCTCGGAGCCCTGGCAGCGGCCGCGAAGGTGCCTGCCCTGCTCCTCGTGGCAGGAGCCCAGCCCACACGTTAGATTCAAAAGAGCATCTCCTCACTTGTAACCACGCCAAGGTCAATATTTTCAGTGGGGATCTTGTGCGCTCACCCTCTGAGTCGGCAAACGCATGTGCCTGCCTTTCTGCACGCGAGGATGTGCTGGGGAGAAGGCACGTGAGCCCCGAGGAGCAAATGAAATGAAAATGGATGGAGGTATTTTCATGTAATGGGGGAAACCACGGAGCACATCGGGAGCGGCAGCCACAGCCGGTAAATCGCTGCCGGGAGATAAATTTTATACACAGTTCACGCTGTCGCGTTCAGCCCGGCCCCACCGCCCCCTCCTTCCCTTCTCCTGCCTTTCTTCCCAGTTGAGAATGCCACCGAAATCTGTGCATCTTATTTAATTAGAGAGAAAAATAATTTTCAGTTTAAGTAAAAAAACAAAAAAAAAGCATTTCCGAGAGCTCCAATCATTGAACCAGACAAGAGAAGCGGTCAGTTCTGGTCAGGTGAGAAAGTCTCATTCGTTTTTCCCGGGGCCAGGAATCTGTGAATGAAGGCCCAGCTGTCCCCTGGGGGGGTGTATTCACATCCCTGTTCTAGAACTGGATTGTATGCTCTTCTCTGCGGGCTCTGGCCTCACCCATAAAGGCCTTGGACCAAGTCCAGGGTTCTTATAGATGCGTCAACTGCCATATGCCCGAACAGTAGCTACTTAAACGCCCTGGGCAGCCTTCCAGCGAGGGATAAACTAACGTGGCGGAGAGTTTGTTGGGCAAAGATCTTCTCAGGACAGAGTAGGGACAACCTTCGCAGCTTGTAACATAATAATGAGCTCATGGAGAGTTCTACAAGTTAAAAAATGAGGCCCTGGAAAAGCATTGAAGTGGGGTCAAAGATCTGTGTTTTACTAATCAAGTTCTTCATTTAGGGCTCTTTCCATTTTAAGTGGCCACACTCAAATGGCTGGCACAAAATCTTAAGTATAACAGAGAAATCCTGGGGACGGCTTCAGGTACGGCTTGATCCAGGGACTGAAGCGGTCCTCGTGATTATGTCCACCACCTCCAGGTTGGCTCCTTTCAGTCAGTCTCTCCCCTCATGGAAGCAAGCTGGCAGTGATCAATTCAAGCCTACATATTCCCAAGTTTTAAGTAGAGGGCGAAGGAGAAAGGTTTTCCCTGGTAGTGTTAACCAGCATACATGCTTCTGGGTTGCACACTGCTCTAGTGCCAGGCTCAGGGCCACATGGCACCAGCATTTATCAGATGGACTGTAATGGTGGTAGAAAGACATGAATTTGTTCTCATGGGTTTAAATCTGTTTTTGAGAGACTCTGCCATTAATAAAATGTTGGAATGAAGGAACAGAGCCCCATGGATTTTACAGAGCAGGGGGTCTGCACATCACGCTCCTCTGCCTGTTTTGTGCAGGTCTCATTGGCTAAGCTGCCTTCACAGGACAACAGTGGAGTGATTGCCATAGTGACCGCGTGCCCCTCTGTACGGTCTGGCCCTTTACAGGAAGCGTTTGCTGATTCCCGTAGAGCATATGGTAAAGGAAGTGACCCCGACGGGAGACTGGTACACACGTCCCTGGGGCTCCTGACCCGAGATCTCAGGAAGGAATGGGGTTTACTCCCACAAAGAGGTGGGGCAGGGGCGGGGTGGTGGCATGGGGCAGGGCTGGGAGGACAGGTGGGGGCCACCACCCCTGGGCGGCCCGCCCTTCTGGTGAGGGGTTTTGGCTCTGAGAATTGGTGCCCGTGTTGGGACCACCGTCAGGACTAGAAAGGGAGGGAGGGCAGAAGGAGAAGCGACAGTGGGAGAGAAGATAAAAGGCGGACCCCCAGGATTGGTGGGTCCCAGCCCAGGGTGGGTGGGTGGGTGCGGGCTCTCGACCAAAGCTGCGGAGGGAGCTGGGCTCCTCGGTGTGGGTTTTATTTTGGCTTTTATTTTGTGTGTGGACATAAAACACAGCTTCTTCCCACAAGACAGCGCCTCAGATTCGTCCTCACTGGGTCGTGTGCCCGTGGTGTTAACTCTGTCCACCCCAGTCCTTCTTCTGGCTGATAGTGTTCATAGCTGGCAGGTCAGGGTCGGGAGAGAATAAAGAACCCCTCGGTGCTGACAGTACTGAGCCCAGAACGCATCAGCCATCCACCATAATCCCCCATTCTGGGCTTCCCTACTTCCTGCGGACCAGCCGGGCTCCTGGACAGAGCTGCGAGTGGGGAAGCCGTCTCCCCAGCCCTCACCTGAGGCAGGCATCACTAATCCATCCCTGCCGGGGGAGTGCAGCCAGCATCGGCACCCAGGAGAACCCCGCTGGCCACGGGCCTCCCCAGGACCGGCTGCACAGGGCGGCTTGTGCCGAGGGGACCCACTTCTCTGTAGAAGCAAGTGTGCCCCTCAGCACTCCCTCTGGAAGCTTGAAAATGTGCATCCACAATGAACTTCGTTCAGCCTGGGGACTCTAGGGTCTTGGGAGGTGTATTTTTTTGTTAATGTTTATTTATTTTGAGACGGAGACGGAGTGTGAGCACGGGAGAGGCAGAGAGAGAGGGAGACACAGAATCCCAAGCAGGCTCCAGGCTCCAGGCTCCGAGCTGTCCGCACAGAGCCTGACGCGGGGCTCGAACCCACGCACCGTGAGATCATGACCTGAGCTGAAGTCGGACGCTTAACCGACTGAGCCACCCAGGCACCCTGAGGTGTATTTACTTTTAATGCCAGACAAGGACATCATTGCAAGAGCCATAAAGTGAGGTAGGAAATTAAAAGTCATCACGAAAAATGCAGTGGATGCCGTGAGAAGCAGGTGCACACCATTACCTGTGCCGTCCACACCCGTGTCCTGGGTGTGGACGGACCTGTGCCGGGAAAATACTTTACCATCGTCTACAGGAGCTGAGAGGACTCTCGCCTCCTAGGACGCAGCCACGGGCCTGGGGTCTGGGTCCCCAGGGAGGGCGGACAGAATCAGCAGGCAGCCTTCCAAAAAGCAGCCTATTGTTCTATTGTTCTAGCGGGTTCGGGAAGCCTACAACGTCGGTGGGAGGAGGCGCCCACCGTGGTTGATTAAACCGTCCTGGTGGTAGCTCTGGGCGGCCCCCAGGAGAAGGAGAAGTTGCTCTACAGGAGGCCTGCGTCCTGACATAATTAACATTTCTGATCACTGGCTTCCCTCCCAGTATCGTCTTAGCAGCAAGCTAGCCTGAGGCGAAGCTGGGAGCCTGCAAAGCAGGCCCTCCTTCCTCTCCCGTCTCCTCCCCTGTAATTTCCCTTCCTCCCTCCAGCCTCTCTCCCTTCCGGCTCTTGTCCTCCCAGGGCCTCCCCCTGCACGGGCCCCTCTGGACCGTGGGGCATCCTGTCCAGCCCGGCGACCCCGGTCCTCCCTCCGCATCCCGGCCCCTCCGCCGAGCGACTCCCAGTCTGACGCCCCACATGGAACACCCCACGCAGGGGAGGACCGAGGTCCCATCCCCAGACAGACACCGTGTCCCCACTGTCCTGGGCGCCGGTCCGGGCGGGGTGAATGTGGGCGCTGTGCGGAAACGAGCAGATCCGGGTTTTCTACATGATCTGAGGCTGGGCTTTGTGAGACGCTCTCTGTGCCACAGCATTCTGAGAGCGCACTGGGTGTAGCCGCGAGCTCTCCCTGTAAATTTTTTTTTTAATTTTTTTTAACGTTTATTTATTTTTGAGACAGAGAGAGACAGAGCATGAAAGGGGGAGGGGTAGAGAGAGAGGGAGACACAGAATCTGAAGCAGGCTCCAGGCTCTGAGCTGTCAGCCCAGAGCCCGACGCGGGGCTCGAACCCACGGACCGCGAGATCATGACCTGAGCGGAAGTCGGCCGCTTAACCGACTGAGCCACCCGGGCGCCCCTCTCCCTGTAAATTAATGCAAACTACCCGGGGATTTGCGCGTTTCCCACTGGTTGAACTTTGCGCAGTGAGCGAACGTAGCTCATCGAGGGCAGGACGTTTCTGTGGCTCTGGACCTGCCACCACAGCCCAGGACCCGAGGAGGCGGTGCCGGCCGTCCCAGGGTCCTGCGGGGACCCCTCTCTCTGCACACCCTGCTCGCACTTGCCGTGCAGCTGGAAGTCTGCGGTGTGAGGGACACAAGACCAAACTCAAAGTCCGTGCACAACAGGTGATGTCACCAGACACGGTCTCCCTCATCCTCCCCGTTATAGTGGGTTTCCGGTCGTGGGTTTGGGCTTCCGCACACCTGTCCCCGGGCAGGTGGTGGTCCCGCCCACACAGGGGATGACAGGACATCACCTCCAGCAGCTGGTTCTCTTTCCCCGAATCCCCCGACCAGGCCTGAGCCCGGTCCCTGAACCAGTCTGAGCCCCCCGCCCAACCACACAGGGGTCTTTCCTGCTCAAACCCCACACCTGAGAATAGGGGTGGGGGCTTCCCAGAGGGGGTGCGAGGCCACAAAATGAGAAAAGCACGCTCCTTCTGGCCTCAGGCTCATGCTTACGGGACCCCCACCCCGGGCCACCGGACCCACCGGGAGGACCCACGGCTGGCCAGCTGCGCCGGGCGTTGCCTCCCTTGTCTTCCGGATCACGTGGTAACCTCCACCCTTCCAGAGGTGCGAGGTCCCCTGCGTGTGGCCTACTCCCCACACCCTCCTCCCCGGGTGCCCAAGGCAGAGCTCAGGCCCCTGGAGATGCCGGCCTGGCCGGGCTGCAGACCTCGGTGCCGAGCTGGTGGCGTTTGCCTTCACGGGGAAATTTGGATGTGAGGCTGGCGGCTCGTCCTGAATGCAAGCGTCCCTCCTCGTTAGGAGACCTTCAGAAGCTCTTAGAGCCAAAATGTACTTTTTTTTTTTTTTTGGTAAAATAAAATGGCTAATTAAATTGTATGTACTTTCATTATAAAGAAAACTGTGAAATGAGCATCTGTGCTCTTGACGTTCATCCCGCAATTTCCGTGCTCGCGGCGTCGTTATCAGCTAGAAAGCAGCTGATTTGCTGGAGTGCACCCTTTTGGGCTAGAACACGACCCAGGGTAAAGGCCTTGATTTACGCCCTCTTATGTCGGCAAGAAAGGAATCTGTATGAAGTCAAGGCAAATGCTATTAAAAAAACAAACAAGCAAACAAAAAAACCCTGCATGCGTTGTTACCGCTTCATGAGTAGGCGTGGCACCTGAGTGACGGGCACGTGGGCCACCGCACCTGCTGTAAAAAAAAAATCCCTGCAAAGAGGGAAGGGTGCCTCTCATGTGACAAATGATACCTGTTCCCTGGAAAATCAGGACGGGGCACGTCAGCTTTCCCAGGGCAGTAGTCAGCAGGTGCCCCGTCCGGACCTCATTCCCACCCTGCCCTGCCCCGCCCCGCCCCGCCCTGCCCTGTAGGGTTCAGCAGCACCGTGGACATCTGCTGGGAGGCTGGGCCCGTGGGCACCCTGGCAGGACAGGGGAACGAGCTTGGGGCAGGAGACCCGGAGCTTCAGTGACTCCTTACTTTGGGAATCATGTTGGACTCCTTACCATCCCTCTGATAACCTTTCTGTGGACCTTCCTGATCTCAGGATTAAAAGCTGAGACCAGGAGCGCCTGGGTGGCTCAGTCAGTTAGGCGTCAGACTCCTGATTTCCACTCAGGTCGTGATCTCACGGTTGGTGGGTTTGAGCCCCACATCAGGCTCTGTGCTGACAGTACGGAGCCTGCTTGGGGTTCTCTCTCTGCCTCTCCCACTGTGCTCCCTCTCTATCTAAAAACAAATACGTAAACTTAAAAAAAAAAGCGCTGAGGTCCCTCTGGGGAAGACCCTTGTGGGCACGTCTGCATGTACGGGGGTCACTTGGGGACGCAGACCTTCTCCCATGACATTTATGTTAACGCGGCAGCTTCCAACCCACACACCTGCGGGACCCTGGTCTCCAGGGACTCTGGGGAGGTCAGTGGAAACATCTCACAGAGAACAAAAAGTATGTAGAATGGTGTAGTATTTTTCTTTTCAAACAAATGCGTCTCCATTCTGGGCCATCCCATCTGGCCAGTGACGTATTCTAGAATCTTCCTGCAGCCAGCATCAACTCTGGGGCTGCTGTTCGCATCCGGTTTCCTTTCTTTAAACATCTGCCCATGTACAGGCTTTGTCTTGCACGCTCTGGGGTTCCTTAAAAATACCCAAGTGGAACGTGGCCACACCCGACCCCCAGGGACCCCCGGACCCTCCTGGCACTTTACTGTCCAAATCAGGGCGGTTCGCCTGACGCAGGGCCACTCCCTCCCACAGGCCTAGTCCTCTGGCCTTATGCTCACGTCACGTTTCCGGTCTGGTGCCTGCACCCACAGCCTCCGCTCAAACAACACGAGCAGACGAGGATTGGTTTTCGAGGGGTTCTGCCTCCCTGGTGGCCCGACCCCTCCTTGCCGTGATACCCACCTTACACGTCCGCCCCCTCCTTGTTTTTCCAGACCCACATGCAGCACAGAATGACCATATGACCACAGAGGCCTTCAGGATAATAGAGCGACCTTTTAAATATGCACCAGCTCACAACATGCCCCTGCTTCAGCCCTCCCAGCAGCGTCCTCCGTGCTCCCAGTATAAAGCCGTGAACTCCTTGTCAGGGCTCTAAATGGTCCAGCCTCAGCCAGCCCTCTAGCTAGGCTTCCCGGGGCCTGGAATGTTCTGTCCTGGGCTCCGGGCACCCAAGCTGCACCAGACCCTGCAGGTCTAGGCTGGAATGCCTGCTGGCCCACCCCGGCCCCGTCACACCATCCGTTTTGTCCCAGGCTCTTCTCACACTAATTGTCTGGCCTGTTAGCAGATTGATATAGTCTGTTTCCCCTGCTAGAATGGCCACTCGGGGAATGACAGGTCCTATGTCACCTGTGGTTCTGTCTCCGGCGATAGCACGTGGCCTGGCCGCTGTAAGGGGAAGGTGGTGAGGTGTTGCGTTTAAACAGACGCACTCGTAGATTTTCACTAAGACAGTAGTGAAACGTGGGCTAAGCCAGACAGATGCCTGTGGGAATGTGTGTGGGGGCAGAGGTGGGCCTCTTGGATCGGGACAGGGCCCGCGGGAAGGGGTTTGGGAACACAACCCCAAGACAGTGGCAGCAGTGACCCAGAGCCCGTACAGGCCGCCGTGCCCCCAGACGGCCCCGCGTCCCAAGGCAAATGGCACAGAGGTGCTATGTCCCAGCCTCCGGCTCTCGCACTTGCCTGCCCTTGGGTCACCGCGAGATTTGGTGAGAAGAGCACTGAGTGAGGCCAGAGCTTCCCTGGAAGGAGTGATGGTGTCTCCCTGGGGGGTCACCTCTGAGTGCCCTCTGTCCCCTCCCTCACCTGCGGACAGCAGTGCCAGAGCTGAGAGCTCGTCACGTGCCGGCACTGGGCTCCCTCCACTGCTCTGCCTGCACGGCTCAGATAAGGAAAACGGCCCCGAGCTCGGGAATCTTGGCCCAGGGTGACCGGTGTGGTAAGCAGCAGGGCTGGAACCCAGCCACGGGTCTGCTCTGAAACATTCCAACAAAATGATTCTGCTGGAAAACACCGTCTGCCCGAGCCAATGCTGTGTGGGGCAGCTGAGGCCCAGATCGCGGGTCTGAGTGCCTTTAGCCGGCTCGCCTTCGACCTTGCAGAAAGACCCCTTGCCCTTGCCTTCCCTCCGCTTCTTCTTTGTCTGTCGTCTCGATGATAAACCCAGCAGTCAATCACCTCTGTTTTTCAGGGTCTCGTTTTGGTGCCGGCTTCTTTTTTGATACGAGGTCATTTATATTTTGCAAAGTATATGTTAGTTAGGTATCGCTTCCTCCTTAATTTTCAGTTTTCATAGTCGGAGGAAGTTTTGTCTTTCTGATTGGTCAAATTCAACTCAATAGGATTTTATTGAAGATCAACTGTGGGGTCCTTCTGGAACTTGGTGGAACATTAGGGATGGTGATGATGATGGTGGTGATGGTGGTGGTGGTGGTGATGAGGAAGACGGTGACGATGCCGATGTTGATGATGGCATTGACGGTGATGAAGACTACAGCGAACACTCTTCAGAACTGATGGGTCCCTTGGCACAATCCAAAGCCCTTCCCACACGTGAATGTGCTTGATCCTCACAGATGAGCCCTATGAAGCATCTTCCTTCTGAGATAGGGAACCAGGGGCACGGGAAGTCGGAGTGACTTTTCCAGAGTTGCCCAGCCAGTGAGGGGCAGCACCGGAATCTGAACCCAGGCTGCCTGGGACCACAGGTCATGTTCCGTCCCCCACCACCCCACCGCGGGGAAACTCACCAGGTTATGGGAGACAAGAAACAGACAAAGCGATTAAATACTACTTCTAAAATCATCTGCTGTGCTGCAGTAGTTTATTTGTTGAACAGACCTGAGTGCCTACTGTGTGCTAATAACCCTAGGGATAAGAGTGGACAAAGCAGGCATCCTCCGAGGAACTCGAGTGCAGGAGGGAGAATCCACTCTCCCTCCGTTCCACGTGCCCCATGACCAAGGAAGGAGGCGCAGGGAGGGGTGTCCCCGGGGACTGGAGAAGGCAGACATGGCTTCTCAGCTTCCGGGCATCAGGGGTCTTCATCTGATTGCTGAAGGAAGACTGAGATTGGGAGAGGGCGGAGGGGGGACAGGGAGGAGAGGCGCCCCTGGGGAGACCTGGACGCAGGTCCCCCGACGAGGGCAGAGTGAGCAATCCTCCGGGAAGGTGAGGGAGGCCAGGCAGCCTGAAGTGGGGGCACCAAACGACCGGCAGAGCCCAGGCCGGTGCACCTAACTCTGCCCCTTTCATTCCTGCTCACGTCCCCGCCTGCAGAGGCCCGGGGACGCCTGCCCCACTGGGCACAGTGCTTCCTCTGCTGGAGTTTTGTATTGATTTCCAAATCAGCTTAACCAAGATAACACTGACTCTGAGACCTGGGAAGAGGGCTCCCGTCTTCCCATCGAGCCCTTGGTCTTAAGTCATCTTGTCAGAAGTGAGTGCTGGCAGAGAGCGGGGGGGGGGGGGGGGGGGGGGGGGGCCAGCGGGGGCGGTGGTTCTGTGACCCCCCCCTCCCCCCCTGCCAGCAGGGCCTGGCGTGGGAGACCCGGCCTTACCGCCCACCTGGTGCTCAGCGCCTTTTCTGAAGGAAGATTAAGCAGCAGAAAGCAGCTGCTTTCATTGATATTTATTGTTTTAAATTCGTTTTTAATTGCACAAGTAACACATGAGTGATTTCCCATTGTTGAGCAACCCACAAGCCCCGCCACACACCCACCCAACCCACGATCGATTGCTCCTGGAGTCGGCCGGTGTTTTCAGTCTCGTGTGCTCGCTTTCCTGTACAGGTACAAACACACGTGAAAGTGTGCAGATTTGTTTTTCATTTTAGAAACCCAAGTGCTGCTGTCACGCAGAACTTGCTTGTCCATGGCGGTACGCGCCGGGCATCCTTCCGGGACACGCACGGGGAAGCGCTTTGCCACGCGTCGTGCGTGCCGTGGCCGTTCTGCAAGTGCTGCCTTTTATTCCTATTAATTGCAGCCACAATCGGGGGAGATGCTGACCCAGGAAACTGGGAAAACTCCAGATTTTTAGGTGGCTTTCGGAGATGGTCTAAACTCGTTGACGCTGACCCATTGGGAGGAGGACAGACCTCTTCCTACGGCCGCCTTGGTCTCAGGCCCCACGATCGGGAATGCCAGAAGCAGAGTCTGGGCAGAGAGTGAGGGTGAGGGGCCAGGCAGCAGGGACTCTTTCCCTGTTCATCTGCACCCACGCGGAGCACCAGCCTGTACTCAGGCCCTGTGGAGGGGACACGAGGAGCGGAGAGCGTTAACTCAGCGTGGAGCGGCCAGTTCCAGGTACAAGTGGCTCTGTGTATAAATCTGAGCAAGGCACGTTCCCCACGGGGAAACTGAGTCATCCGCTCTGACCTGGGGTCCCCACTCTTCCAGACACGGGCCGCCCCGCACGCTGGCCCAGCGCCCTTTCTCTGCCACGGCCCCAGGCGCCCGGCGTCCCTCACTAGGCCCTCCCCTGCATCACCCTGGTCCACGGCGGCTTTCCGTCATTTGGCTCCCCTCGCGGGTCTGCCTTTCCCTGGAAAAGCCAACAAAACCTTGCACCTCATAAATTTTAACAGGCTTTTCAGCTGATGTATTTCATGTCTGAATTGTTTTATCTGTCTCACTTTGATTGTGCGCCCCGAGGGCTGAGACCTCGTCCTGTTTCATCTTTTGTGCGGCTCTGAGCAGACTCTTGGCATTCGGCTCTGAAAACACAGGAGAAGATGAATATACGCGAACATCTATAATTGTTTTATTTCGAGCGTTTGACAATAGATCAGAGATGTGTGTGTACCGGTACGTCTGAGACTTGAACGTAATTTCATTGCACATCTTAATCTGTTCCTTGGGTATTAGTAATTTGTAAAACATGATTTATTTGCTTAGAATTTTCCTTCATGACTTTAAATGTGTGCATAACATAAAGGGAAACGTGATCTCCGATTTCCGATTAACTTTTGCCGAACAGGCTTCCTGGAGTTACCTGTACTCACATGGAGGCATACATAAGACTCAAATCGTGTCTTAGGAACAAAGCCTCCTGCCCGAGCAGCAAGGGACGTTAAAACAAAGAGGTTCAAGTTGGATTTAAGAATCCAAAGTGATTTCTTCATCTGAGTTTTCAAATGTTTGGGGAAGGGACGTACGTAGCTGGCCTCCTTTCATCCTGTTCGTTGAACTGTTTCCAATGTAGAAACTCTCAGATTCTTTTTGTGCTGCTGGGAAATTTCTCTTGGTGACAATATGCCTGTGGCGTATGTAATTCAGTAGGTAATGTACAGGAACAGAGGTGAGCCCACCAGAATGATCCAGAACTTACTTTGTTCTTTCACGGCTGTCTGTGGGATGCCAGGTCAAGTGCTAGATCATAAGAATTCAGGGGTCAAGTGGAAAGACGGAACTTCCAGCCCTGGGGACTCCACAACTTTGGGGGAGAGAAATGGGCCACAGGCCAGCCAGCTCCATGAACAGGAACTTCGGTCCACGGCACCGAGGGCTCCCGGGAGCTGAGACGGCCAGTGGGGTGAACAGGGCTCCCTGAAGGGGAGGCCAGACATTCCTACAGGTGGGAGAGCTGGCCGTGCGGGCTGAGAACGTGGGCGTCAGGCAGGGGAGAGGCAGGTGCAGTGGGGCGGGCGGGAGCTCGGTGGGCTCCATGGACAGAGGACAGCGGGGTGAGGCACAGGCGTGGGGGCTTTGAGCACACTTAATTTGGTGATCTGATGGTTTTGGTGACTGTGGTCATCTGACTGCTGCGGGAGACTGGTGTGGGGGGACTAGGGGGGAGTGAGGAGGCCGGCCGATGTTCAAGGACGTGGGCAGACACGACGGCGAACATGGAGGCCAGAAGGTGGTCCCGAGCGGGGTGTCCTGCAGGCTGGTTTAGGTTGGCTTTGTGTGTGATGGCAGGAGGGGTGCGGCCCATGGGCAGGGGAGTGCGGTTGGTTCCCACAGGCCTTCCAGCACCCAGGGCAGGAGGGTGCAGGCAGAAAGGCGAGGGACATCCACTCACACCCCGAGGAGAGGCTCCTCAGCGTCGTTCGGACCCATGCCGACTCGGGGCGGCCCCTCCACCGTTTACCCAAGGGACTCTGTTCACATTAATATATGGGGGAGGGGCCGGGGAAGCGTGTTCCACATTCCGCTCAGTGGGCCGGAGTCAGGGGCAGACTCTGGTTAACACGCCATCCGCCGTCCGGATGGTGTCCTGTCACGTTGTTGGGATACGTCTCCAGTATTTTGTCTTTAAAAATGTGGCATTTTAAACAAATCCGTGTGTGCTGAGCCTGTCCGAGGCCTGACGGCTGAGGGTCTCAGGGTCTCCAGGCCCCAGTCTGAGAAATGAGGCCGGTCACGGCTCTGTGACGCCCCAACGTCGAGGTCTGCCCTGCCCCTGTTGAACACAGAAGTGCTCCTGGACAGCGTCCTCCAGAGTCCCAGGGACACAGCCCTTCTGCTCTGGGGGGACCGTCCCTCACTTACCCCGCCACACTCACACACTCAGCGGACCTGCTCCCAGCCCTTCCGGGACCCTGTTCCCCTCTGCCTTTCCACCGGGCCGCGTCCGTGGCCCTGCTCCCACGTGATGTGTGTTCACATCTGTGCGCATCAGAGCAGGTGGGGCAGGGTGTCCGCTCGGAAAGCCCGGCTCTGACCAGGGTTCCACGGCATCTCCCTCTGCTGAGGACAAAAGCTGGAGTCCTCCCGGGGCCCCCGGGCTGTGTCCTGGGGGTGCCCCCTCCCCTGCGCCAGCCTGCTCTGTCTCGTGTTGCCCAGCACGATCTGAAGGTTTAGACGACCCTGTGTGTTTGCGGTTGGCCCCTCCTTCCGCAAGAGGGTGTGCTGTGTGTCCTATCCCCAGGGGGTTGCCCGGCACCCAGCACTTGCTCACTGAAGAATCCGTCGGAGCAGTTGGCCACGTGGGGTCTTCCTGTGCTGCTGTGCTGGTGCTGGGGGGAGGGGGGTGGTCACAGTACGGGACTCTGCTGTGGCTCCCTGCCTTCCCAGAGCCTGCCGCTTGTGATGGTTGTTCAGCAAATGGCTCCACTCGACAAATTCCAGGGAAAATTAGTGCAAGGAGGGCATGACGAAGGGGTGACTGTCCTGGGGAGGCACCCACGGGAAGCAGCATTGAATTTGAGACCAGAAGGAAGGGGAGGCTTTCGCAAAGCAAAAAGCATTCCACGTCCAGGAAAACAGCCTGGAGGGAGGACTGACTTAGGCAGGGGGCCGGTTCCAGGAGCAGAAAGAACCAGACAGAGCCCCTGGGTGCCAGTAGGGAGCTGGCTGGAAACCCAAGAAGTGAGAACTCTCTCTGTGGCAGAAGGTGGGAGCCAGAGAGCAGGGCTGCAGGGGGAGGGGGGGAGATGGGGTGCAACCAGGGGAGAGGGTGGCTGGGGGGGAGGGGGCAGAAGCAGGAAGCTACACATTTAGATTCCCTGGAGCTCCACGGGGAACTGAGTCTGAGCCAACACTTATAATTCAGGGGCTGAAGGGGGCAGGCCAGGAGGGGACAGCAAGTACCCACGCTGGCCAGAACCCAGGGTCAGAGTGAGGGCAGCCGTCGCGTCATTCTCTTGGCAGCAGGTGGCCCCGGCGGTGTCAGAGCAGGGAATGTTCTGGAAGGATGGATCTTGCAGCCTGGAGACCTAGTCCCTGAGAGGAGCACACTAAACTTGATCTCCCCTCACTGCTGCGCGTGCGTCCAGACGGCACAGGGCCGCCGGCAACAGCCGGCTCCTGGAGGAGGCTGGCATCACGTGATGCCTTCTGACTGAGCACAGACCTGTGCCCACAGCCCTTCTCTGGGAGATGAGGGATCATTCCTCTGTCAGAGTAACAGCTCGAAGAAGGCGGCGTTCAAGTGGGATCCTCGGGCCGGCGCCGGGGGTCCGCCTCGCTCCTGAGTACATCTGTGCTTACTAGTCGTAGGTCGGTTCAGAGCCTCGTAAGATCTCTTCGTGATTCAGCTTCGGTAGGTTGGCTGTTTCTAGGAAGACGCTCATTTCCTCCAGGTAATCCGCTTTGCTGTTCATCATGTTCTCTCACTATCCTTTTCAATCCTGCCACATGAGTGGTAACGCCCCCTCCCACTTCTAATTTTAGTTATGTGAGTCTTTTCTCATTTTATTCTTGGCCTAGCTAAGGATGTGTCACTACAGAAAAATCAGGAAAACACAAAAGAAGGCAGCAAGGGAGGAAAGGCGAGACAAAAAAGCTCCAAGATGTTCAGAAAACAGTTCACAAAATGGCGCTAATCAGTCCTTTCCCATCAGTAGCCACATCAGGTGGGAACTCCCCAGTGAGAACACACAGATGGGCTGAGTGAGGAAACCAGAGAAAACACCAGAATCCAGCTGCATGCCGTCCCTAGGAGACTCACATAGGACCTGAGACACCCGTGGGCCTGTTTTTTGTGGTGACCTGCTTAAATTGCCTTCTTCTTTGCCTGTTGGTTCATTCTATAGGTGTTTTCTTTGTGGTTACTATCTCAATTGCATAAAACAACACAAAGTTGTAACAATCTAATTTAAACTGATAAGAGCTTAACAGTTCAGCCACATATAAAAGCTCTTTTAATCTCTACCCCCCAATTTATGTGACCATGGCCCAAATTACCCTTTTCAATATTGCATACCCATTGACATAGATTTATAGTTACCTTGTATGCTTTTCGGTTTTTTTAATAATATGCTAGAATTGTGCTCCTACGTTACAGTATATGGGTTTCTTCATTTGTCTATACATGCACCGTTACCAGGTAGTTGTGTATTTTCGTGTGAATTTGTATCACTGTATCTTTTTATTTTAATTGGAAAGACTCCCTTTAGTGTTTCTTGCAGTGGGGATGAACTCCCTCAGCTTTTGTTTATCTGCTAAAGGCTTAATTTTATCTGATAAAGTCTTAGTTTTTGCTTCATAGTTGAAGGACAGTTTTGCCAAATAACAGTTTTCTTGATTAAACTGGCAGGTTCTTTCCTTTATCACTTCACATATATCACATCCCTCCCTTCCAGTCTGCAAGGTTTCTGCGGAGAAATCACTGGTAATCTTATGGGAGCTCCCTTGTAGGCAACAAGTCACTTTTCTCTTGCTACTTTCAAGATTCTTTGTGGCTTTTGAGTTTGATTACAATGTGCCTCAGTGTAGGGCTCTTCAGGATTCATCCTAGTTGGAGTTCTTTCAGTTTCTTGAATTTGCCTGTCCATTTCTCCCCTCACGATTTTCAGACATTGTCTCTTCAGATCGGCTCTCTAACCCTTTTCCTCTTGCTTCTCCTCCTGGCTCTCATAAGTCATCGTCCACTTGATGGTGTCAAGTTTTTTGGGTTTCTTCACTTTTCTGCATTCTGCTTTATTTCCATTCTCCTGGTTGATAGTTTTGAATATACCCTGTCTTTAAGTTCACTGACTGACTCTTCTGTCCTTCTCAAGTTTGATGCTGAACTCCTCGATTGAATTTTCCAGTTTGGTTATCATATTCTTCAGCTCCAGAATTTCTGTTTGTTTCTTCCCTGTTTTCGTCTCTTTGTTGATATTTCATTTTACTCATGCATCATTTTCCTGCTTCCATTTAGTTGTTGTTCTGTACTATCTTCTGCTTTGTTGACTGTTCTTGATAACGATGGTTTTTTTTTCTTGCATTCTTTGGTAATTTATGTATTTTCAGTTCTTTAAGGCTAATTTTCTGAGATTTAACTTGTTCCTTTTATTGAGCCACATTTCTCTCTCTCTCCCTCTCTCCCTCCCTCCCTCCCTCCCTCCCTCCCTCCCTCTGTTGTTTATTTTGTTATCATTTGTTGGAACTTCAGCATTTGGAGAAAAAACCACCTTCCTCAGTCTTTGCAATCTTGTTTAGTACATAGAAGACTTTCACCAGTGTAGGTTGCTAGAGAGATTCTGGAGGCCTCTCAAGCCTTTTCTGGGAGGGCATCTTCTCTGGGCTGCTATATGTAATTTCCTAGTTGAGGTTTGTCTATTTCTACTCAGCATGCGCCCCCCCCCCCCCCCACACACACACACATTCTGTCTGTAGCACTTAAGCCTCTCTGGCGCCAGACTGCCTTGGGATCTCTTTTCTTCTCAGTGCCTTCCAACCTGGCTCCCATACATGTCAGCGTTTAGATTCAGGGAAGACAAAAACCATTCTCTCGGCCACACACACACCCCAAAGTCAGAATCTTGAATTATGTTCCATTCTTCTTCTCCCCTCCCAACCCAGGAGTTGGCAGTTTTCTCTCCATCACATTGCTCTGTGCTAGGAGAGGGATTGTGAAGAATAAATACCATGAATTTTCCTACCACTTTTGATGTAGTTCTTCTTGGCTCGTCTGGGATGCAAGAACCTCTTACCCTACTGGTGTTTGGATTTTTCTCAAAGGAGATTTATCTATGTACTGTTGTAAAGTCATTGTCACCATAGGAAAAGAAGGACGTGGGGCTTCCTATTCTACCACTTTGCTGCGGTCACTCCCCAAAAGCAGTTCTTAGCACGCTATGCGTGGGGGATAAAGTCATCTTCTGACAGATCTCCCAGACTCCACACTCATCCCCATGGTCAATACCAGGGATCAGCAGACTTGTCCCATCAAAGGCCCATAATAAATATATTCAGCTTTGGTGCCCATAAGGCTCCGTTGCAGCTGCTCAGGTCTGCCATTGGAGTGTGAAGCACCCACAGACAACATGTAAATGAATGGTGTGGCTGTGTTCCAATAAAACTTTACAAAATCAGATGGTGGTGGGCATGCTGAAGTTTGCTGACCTGGTCCTTGCCCAGCATGGCAGACTGAGGGATCCTACCAAAGCTCAAGCCAGGTTACCTCACTGGTCAGCTCCAGTCATGCAGAGGGTCCACATTTAACTCAAAGCAGAGTGTGGTCTTTGTAGCGGCTCCCACTCACCTCATAGTCTGCCCCTTGCTCTTGCCACCACTCTGTTCCACCGCCTCTCTGGAGCTTAGTCACATGTGCTGTTCCCATGTTAAGGTCTTTGCCTTCACTGTTCCCAGCACTTGAGACACCGTTCCTCCTCCTATCTACCTGCTTAACTTCTTCAGTCCCTTTGAACACTCTGTGACTCTCCCCATATCACTCTGCTCAGGTCCCCTTAACAGATGGGGTTCTTAAATGACAGAGGGGAGTTCTCTCATGGTCAGGAGGCTGGAAGTCCAAGATCAAGGTGTGAGCAGGTTGGTTCCTCCTGGCCCCTCTCCTTGGCATATAGACAGCCATCTTCTCCCTGTGTCCTCACGTGGTCATCCTTCTGTGTGTGTGTACCTGTGTCCTAATATCTGCTTCTTATGAGGACACCAGTCATTTGGACTAGGGCTGACTCATATGACCTCATTTAACCTCAATCACCTCTGTAAAGGGCCCGTTTCCAAACACAGTCATGTCCTGTGTGCTGGAGGTCGGGGCTTTAACGTACAGATTTGAGGGACACGCTTCAGCCCACAGCACTCCCTCTGAGGCCCACGCTGACCTCCCGTTTGGCTGGCAGCCCATCTCCTCAGCCCGGTGCTCCGGATGCTCTCCTTCTACTCTTTCCTGCTTGGCTCCGTCTCTGCTGACATCCCGCAGGACGTGCCAGCGCCTCCCCAGCATCATGTTCTCTGGGCTCCTTTATAGTCTTAAAAATTATTGAAGGCCCAAAGAGCTTTTGCATATATGGGTGACATTTTTTGGTATTTACCATAGTAGACATTAAGACTAAGACATTTGAAAAATAGTTATTAATTAATTCATTTAAAGGTAAGAAGAATAGGGGTGCCTGGGTGGCTCAGTCAGTTAAGCATCCGACTTCAGCTCAGGTCATGATCTTGCGGTTCGTGGGTTCAAGCCCTGTGTCAGACTCTGTGCTGACAGCTCGGAGCCTGGAGCCTGCTTCGGATTCTGTGTCTCCCTCTCTCTGCCCCTTCCCATCTAAATAAACATGAAAAATTTTTTTAAACATAGAATAAACCACATATATGCTAACATAAACAGCGTATTTTATGAAAACTAACCACATTTTGTGAAAAACAAAACCATTTTAGTGAGAAAAGTGGCAGTATTTTACATTTTTGCAAATCTCTTTAATGTCTGGCTTCTGTATCCACTCTGTTGTGGTATGTTGTTTGGGTTGGGGAAAAAAAAAAACCAGCAGCTTTCCTTAGATGCGTAAGTGTAAAAGGAGAGGTATTTTAATGCCCTTTTCAGATAACGATGGGTTCTTTTCTTTGATATTACACCAAAAGTTAACAAGTGTTAGTTTCCTAAAGCTTAGCTACAATATGGAAGCTAAAACCATCACACAGTACTTTTCCTACTTTGTTTTATCTGGTACTTTGAATGGATCTCTAAGGCATGCATAATTTTATAACATCATGGATTAGTCTTCTGAAATTGTTGGTTTTCTGAGTTCTCATATCTTCCATCTTATAATATTTTAAAATTCACTCATTAATATCACCATCAGTATCATGAGAAAAATATTTAATTGCCGGGAAGCTGTTCAGGCTCACAATGGCAGACACCAGTTTTCCAAAACTCTCATTTTTGCTTGAAAGCTCTAATTTTATCATTGGCAATAAATATTGTCAGTTGTTTTCCTTGAAGTGACAGACTCACTTTGTTAATTTCCAAGCAAATGTCTGCCAAACATTCAAATGTGACTAACTATGGTTTGTCTGTCAGTTGTTCTTTTAAGTAAAAATAATTTTCTGCGAGAAGAGTGGCTAGTTCAGCTTGTAACTCAAAAGTCACACAAGTGCTTTGCACCTTGACCCACCACACTTTGGTATGTCCTTCACCTCTGCTTCCCCATTCATCTCAGTAAATAATGGAAAGGAATGTGTTTGAGTCAAGATTTAACAAAACTAATTTCTGCTGGTCTATTTCATCCAGGACATTCTTTAGTGAAATGATCCACCGCCCCCCCCCCCAACCCAGTAAAGACTCGGTGATGAAGAACATACTGAGTGCCGATTACTGTTTGGAGCCCCTAGCCTGGGTTTTGCCATGGCATCCACCATTCTACCATCAGTGCAAAGGCATCATGGTGAAAAAGACAAATAACCTCTTTTTTGTCAGCTTTGTTATAATAAAATTCACATACCAAAAAATTTACCTTTTCAAAATGTAAAATTCACAGTTTTTGGTGTATGCAGAGTTGGGCAATCATCATCAATATAACTTCAGAACCTTTTGATCACCCCAAAGCAGACCCCACACCTGTTAGCAGCCACTGCCCATCCTCCTTCTAACCACCCTCTCACTGCCCGTTCACACACACACACACACACACACACACACGCTCTACACAACCACCAGTATATTTTCTGTCTCGGTATATTTGCCTAGTCTGGATGTCTTATGTAAATAGAATCATAAAATATGTGGTCTTTTGTGATTGGCTTCTTTCAGTTAGCATACTGTTGTCAAGGTCCATGTGTATTGAAGAGTGTGTCCATACTTCATTGTTTTTTTACTGAAGACGAGTATTTCATTGTACACTCATTGGATGGTGTAGTAAACAGAATAACGGCCCCCCCGTGAGGTCCACGGCCTAACACCCAGAGCTGTGTCTATGTCACCTTACATGGTGAAAGGGACTTTAGAGATGAGATTCAAGTGAGGGCCTTGAGATGGGGAGATTATCTGGGACTAGCCAGGTGGGGCCAGTGTGACCACAGGTGTCCTCATATAAGAAGGAAGCTGAAGGTCAGAGTCAGAGAGAGAAATAGGACATTGGAAGCAGAGGCCAGAGGGATGTAGGGCCACAAGCTAATGGACACAGGTGACCCCTAGAAGCTGGGAAAGCAAGGAAACATTCTCCCCTGGAGCCTCCATGAGGAATCTGCTGACCTAGTTCAGACTTCTGACCTACAGAACCATAAGTTTCTGGTCGTTTGTTACACAGCCATTCAGAACGAATATACCCCATCCTGCCAATCCATTCCGGGGATGAGCATTTAAGTTGCTCCCATTTTTTGGCTACTATGAGTAGTGCTATTAGGAACATTCGTGTACAAAGTGTTTGTGTGGGCATACATTTTCAGCTCTTGGGGGTAGATACCTGGGAGTGAAATTGCTGGTGTGTATGGCAACTCCGTGTTTAACATTTCAAAGAACTGCCAAATATTTTCCAAACCAGCTGCACCATTTTATAGCCCACCAGGGACATATGAGCATTCTAACTCTTCCACACAGTCACCAACACTTGTTATTTTCTGGGTTTTTTATTGTTATTATGACCATACCCATTCCTCACAGGTATGAATAGTATCTCGGGTTTTGATTTGCTTTGCTCTGGATGGATCCATAATGACTAAGGACAGTGAGCATCTTTTCATGTGCTTAGTGGCCATTTGGATCTCTTCTTTGCAGAAATATCTATTCAAGTCCTTGGCCCTGTTTTAATTGGGTTATTTATCTTTTCTTATTGGGTTGTAAGAATTCTTTGTACATTCTAGATACACATCCCTTATCAGATACGTCATGTGCAGATATTTTCTTTCTGTGCCCCGCATGGTGGCGAGGAGGGAGCCCACACCTACGGCCGCTCTGGCCTGGAACAGCACGGATGCAGCACAGAGCACGGGGGGTGGTGTGTGAGAGAGATGCTGGAGCCCCACCTGCCTCTCCAGGGAGAGCCCGCCCACCACCCTGAACCTTGGCCACACCTAGACCCAACGTCATGATCAACCTTAAAGCATTCCTGTGTTCACTGACCCTGGTGCCAGCGTCCACCCGGCTGTGCCCCCAGCTGTGTGCCACAAGCTCACCTGCCCTCCACGCCATGCACATGGGAAGGACAAGACTCGGGGCGGCCTTCAGGGGTAGCCTCAGCCCAGACCCCAGTGTTGGGTCTCCTTAAAGCCCCAGGAGGTTCCCCGAGCAGGTGCGCTCACATTGAGTGTGCGCCGGGCTGCCTTTCCCAAGGCTTCTCACGCTGCCTGCATTGAGTCCAGATCCCCTTCCCCACAGAGAAGCCTGTAGGAGGGATAAAGGGGCTCCATGGTGACCCTGCCGAGTGGTGGGAACTCCAGTCCTCCTTTGCATCTCCCGTAGAGCAAATGATGGGGGCCACCCGAGAGTTAGCCTTTCTTTCTCAGGAAGATGTTTCTGTCGATTCTTCTTTAGTGTTTAAAAACATTAGAAGAGGCACCGTGGAGAATGGAAGACGCGGGGGCTCATTTAGATGTCAAAGACGTCCCTGTCCGTCCAACCTACGTGGTGTATTATACACAGCAAAACCACGCCATGTGGATTAACTCCGGGGACTGCATTTGAGGAGCGCGTTGGTGAGAAAGATTGAACGTGCGAGGACCTGGCCCAGCCTCTGACTTGAGAAGTCGACCGTGGGCTTGGTTGTTATGAATGTCCCCATAATGGCTTCCCATAAAACCCTCCCCCATATAACGTCTGCCCATAAAAATCCAATCTCCACTGGCCCAGGGCAAGGAGAGGCCATGCGCTCCCGACCGGAATGTGTGAGCTTGCAGGGGAATGGTCCTCCGGGAGCCCATGGCCTCTCCATTACAGAGTTCAGCCCCAGAGCAAACGAATCCTGCAGTGTGCACGGGAAAGTCTGAGTGGGTGGCGCTGGGCAGTCTCTGGGGAACAGATGGCATTAAGCACCGGGACAAAGTAGTTTTGACCTCGGCCCCCATGATGGGTTTTTTTTGTTTGTTTGTTTGTTTTTTCCCCTGGGACTACTTCCAGCACCGTAAGCAAAGAGAGGGTTGTGTGCTGACACGTGAGAGCGGGCTTCCCAGGAGCAGGGGGCAGAGTGCGCTCGGTGCTTGTCCAGGGCACGTGCTGCGCTCATGCGTTCCTGGAGGTGGGGTGGGGGTGGGGGGCGCTTCGCTACGACGGTGCCTGACACCTATGCCTAGGACAGAGAGGTTTCAGGCCCCGACCCCTGGCCTGAAGAGAGGAGGGGTGTGCGGGGAGGTGCGGGTTGAAGCGACCGGTCTCGGGAGCTGCGGGCGGGGTCTCATCAAGGGAAGGAGGGCTGATCGATCGACTCTGCCCAAGTGTCAGCAGGGAAGGGGGTGGGAGGAGGAGGAGAGAGCATAATAGTGCTGCTGTGATAAAAACAGTGGCTAACATTTAATTAAAGTCATTTAGCATTTAACTTGAGAGCATTAAAGTCACAAACATTTCTTGGGCCTCGAGCACCAGCTCTGGTCAGGGTTTGGGGACGCAGTTGTGACCTGGATGGAGCAGGTGCCAGGACCTCCCATGCTTAGTAATAGTGACGCAGAATGGCCCTGTGGACGGGGACGGTGACTCTCCGTGGGGCCACCCAGGCTTCCCCCTCCCAGCCCCCCACCGCCCGCATCGCCAACGCTCTCCGGCCTCGGCGCCTCTCGTTCTGAGGCCGTTTTCTGCCCTTGACCCTGTTGGACGGCTAGTGCAGCCTGTGCCTCTCCCCCCAGCGGAGCCGTGCCTTCACATGCAAAACCTGAGGCCAGCATCACAAGGCCAGCGATCACACTGGCAGGTAGTTATCGACACGTGAAAAAAAATCTGTGACGTAGAAGCATGTTTTCATTAGCGGGTCAAGTAACAAGACCCGGCGGTGGGCCAGGAAATGCTGGATCTCCCAGGGGCGCTGACACAATGCTCTTTCGGATGGTCTTCAACCGCGGTGTGCCATGGGGAATCACGGGCTGTGCCACGTGGCTCCCCTTGTGCCCGCACGACTGACATGTGGCACCGTCCCCTCAGGAGCTCCTCTGGAGGTCATGCACCCCTAAGACTCTCCCACCCCAGGACCCCATTCCTCCCACCTCGGGCTGCCTCCTGTCTGAAGCCTCCGTATCTCCCTTCTGCTGGACCCGTACCCCCTCAGAGGGGAAGGGGTGAGCTGAGTGGCCACGAAGGGTGGGATGGCCCCTGCAGCCACTGGGCAGTGGGGTGAGAAGGGCTTTCATGCAGAAACCTGGGTCAGGAGGACATGGGGCTCCCAGCTGGCCCCTGCCTTCGGTTTCACGTAGCCTGGGGTGGGGTCTGTACATCCGTGACTCGGGTGCACAGGAGCTGCTCTGAGCAGGGGGCTGGGGAGCTCAGAACATCTGGGCACATTCCTGCATTTCTTCCCCACTCGCCCCAATGTGTACTTGGTTCCCTGGGGGTCCTGTGCCGGCCCGCAATGACCTCTGATGCAAAGTGGCCTGAGCCGGTTGTCTGTGGCCATCACCTTCCCGGCTGGGTGGATTGGTTCTGGCGTCACCAGCTAATACCAGCTCCTGGCACCAGCTGTTCCTGGGGGACCCTGCACCTGTGGTTCCAGCATCTGTTGCCGTCAGGAAAGGCTACGAAGCATCTTGGGGCCACTGAGCACACGTTCAGAGGCGGCTGGGGACAGGAGAAGCTGAGGGATGCCCCAGTGTCCCCGTGTCCACTTCAGCCGACGCGACCGTGCCGACATGTTCGGCGTGGCATCACCTGAAGCCCCTTTCTTTCTGTCTGCACCCACCCTCCGGGCCAGTGTGACCCACCCCCTGGCGCCCTCAGAGGTACTGTGCGGAGACCAGCTTCGCTCCTGTCTTCTGTTGGAAGAGCTGAGGTGTTTCCAGGGAGGGGGGGACCTTAGCGGCCCGTGCCGTCACTTACGCCGGGTTCTCGCCCGGCAGTAGCCACAGACTTCGGAGTCGGGTATTCGGACGTCCCCCAGCTCCAGCAGGAGCGTGAGATGATGCCACTTCCTGAGCCCGGGGCAGGGGCTGCTGGAGGAAGGCCGGGAAGCCTCACGTGCCCGGTGAGGGGCCCGAGGTGCTGCGTGTGGAGCTGTGGCTTCCGTTTCTCTTGGGGGGCCCCGCACGCTGCAGAGGGGGCAGAGGGCGAGCATATCTGCCGGGCCCTGGGCTCTGCCCTTGTCTCCGGTACTGTGCAGACCCACCGTTTGAGTTAATGCATCAGTGCCCTGCCCTGTGCACCCCACAGGTGTTTGATGAGTGCTTTTGAAAGGCCTCCCCTCCTGATTCTTCCGTGGAGAGCTGCACTGTGTTAACTGGGAAACGACCAGAGCCTGCAGCCCCCTCCACCCCCACGCGGGGCAGGGGCTTCTGGAAACCGGGGGTGCAGCCTCACCCAGGCGCCCACAGGACACACGGGGCATGACTACTGACCACGTGTCCCTGCAAGACCATAGACTTCTGTGAACGTGCGCCCCGTCCTGGTGACAAATATGGCAGTGGAGAAGCATCTAGAAACCTCTCTGTGCTTGTCTTGCTCCTAAAGGCGCTCTGTCTCTCCCTCTCACCGCCACTGTCTTCTCCTTTTCTGTCGATGACACTTCCTTTCCCTGATCCTGGTTGAAGCAGAAACCTGCTTCAGTTCACCATGCATAACACAGGAGCAGTCTTGCACTGCTGTGCTCTTGCTTCAAAAATAAAGAAAGGAAGGAGTCTTAGCCACAGGATAGAGAAGCAGCCTTTCCGAGGAGATGCCACCGGTTCCTGAGTCGAAGTGACAGGTACACCGTTTTAATGACGGGGAAAGCGTGAAGGGTTTATTATAATTTAAGAATGCTTTCTGTGTGAACAGACTGTCTGACTGTGCCGAGATGCTTCTCAGAACCGGCTGGCTCCCAGAATGCCACGAAGAAAACGATTGGACAAGATGTAGAATTCGGCCCAGGCCCGGGGACGCACAGCCGACATGCACAGCAGAGGGCGTGGTGAGAGGCAGGAGTTGCTCGAAGCCACAGGCATTACGGCGTTTAATTTTGGGGAAGGATGTTAGGGTGCAGGCAGCTGACAGGTTTGACGGGCAGTGCCTGGATGCCAGCTTCCACACTGCAAAGGCTCAGCGTGTCTTAGGGCAGGAAGGACTCTGGCGCCAGGCAGAGATCTTCTGCCTCTTCGCTGCAGGGCCGGGGCTGAGCCTCCGTTCCCCTGCCTCTGTCACGGGAACCACTGAGCTGCAGTGAGAATCCGCCACACAAATGCCAGGAAGCCCCCGGCGTGGTGTTCCCCCGGAAGAAGCACTTGGCCAGCTTCAGCCGTTAGTCAGCATAACGTCCTGGGCTTTGTTCTTTCAGCCCCGCTTGCTCTCCGGTCAGCCGACGCTTACCTTCAACACCTTGCTCGTTTGTCCCTCCTCAAGGCAGGTCTCCCGACCCCCTCTGCTCTGCTGCCCCTGTACCTGCGCAGCCCTGACGCGGCCCTGATCTCTGTCTCGCCCTCCTGACGCACCCCCGGGGCCTGTGGCCTGGCCCCTGGTGCTAACGGTGCAGAAGGGGAAGCACCTCGGCTGTGCCCTTCCTGTGGCCTGTTCAGAGGCACCCCCGCTGCTGTCTGCCTCCCTGTGCCTCCCCAGGCACCCCCTCCACGCCTGTCCCCACGACAAAGCCAGCCAAGCCAGGGGCGGGGCTGAAAGCAGACATCGGAGCACCTCGCCGGCAGTAGCTGATTTTCGCCGGTGTGTTGCCGGTGTCCCACTCACGGCCACTGAGTCTTTGCAGGAGGCAGACGCCCCCACCTTTCGGTGAGCCTACGCCCAAGTTCAGCGGCACGGCCCCGGTGCACACTAAGCCCACAGCAGCCACATAACCTGGGCTGGAAGCACAGTTGTCGAGAAAGCTCTTTCTTAAATACTAGATACAAGAGCGCGTCAAGGGAGGGACAGTGGCAGGACATCTGACTGCCCTGCCTGTCCCACCTCACCGCGTCTCCCCAGAATGAGGTTCCCCGGCAGGCAGACGGCACAGGCCCGGCCACCCGGCCCACACGGGGTGCCTCTGAGTAAACACGCCTGACAGCCTTGGGCCCGGATCACGGCCGTGACTCCCGGTGCCATCTGACCGCAGTCCTCCCGGTTAGCGGAGAAGCAGGTTGCTGTGGACGCGGCCAGTGGCATCAGTGACACGCTGAAGCACTGGTTGGATCACAGGGTTTCTCCTCGCTGCCTTTCAAGCACGGCCCCTGTGCAGCAAGAGACAGACCCCTGATCCGCCCCCAGTGGAAAATGGACGTTCCCGCTTGTCCAGAAGCAGCTCGCTCTGGGCGGATGTCGGGGTCCTCTGAAGGAAGCCCGGAACCTTGGGTCCTGGGCTCGGACAGAGGATGGACAGACAGGCAGGACAGATGCTCAGGGGAAGGGGCCTAGCAAAAAACGAAGTGAGTAGTATGAACACCAATGGTAACAGAAGCCACCCTTTGGACTTTGCAAGCTTCAGTGTTCATGGACGTTCTGGGTGAGCAGGAAGGAGGGGAGGGGAGATTCGTTCCCGTGCTTTAACACGAAAATCCCCCGAGGTGCGCAGCACCCCATTCTCTGTGTCGTTCATACGGTCATTCAGAAAATTTGGGGTGCGGAGGTGGGGCAGGGGCGGCGTTCAGATGGTAAACTGTGCCCGGCATGGTGAGCACTTGTGCAGAGAGCTGCTGGGGCCCCCGCCGACCCTGCGGGCTCACTGACTTAACAGCACATGTGAAGCCTCCAAGGCCCAAGTACAGTTCCCAGATTTAGCAGCAGCTGGGGCCTGTTGGGAATGCAGACTCCGGGGCCCCGCCCTGGTCCTGCACATCCCAGGTGATCCTTGGGCATGGACACTAGGGAAGCTCTGGACGGACCAACCATTTTTCACCACAGGTTGTGTGGTTACCGGGGACCAGAAGCGCCCAGCGGGGCTCCTGGGAAGTCCTGTCTGGTGTGAAGGACAGATAAGTTAAAAGCTCAGTGTGGTCTATCCACCTCTTCGTTCTTTGAGGCAACAGAGAACTGTCTGAGCCCTCCTGTGCCTGAGACCCTGCCGGGCACTGGATGTGACCTTGAATGGGACAGGCAAGCGCCTGATTCCACGGGTCTGGGATTGAGCACAGAGAGAAGAGGAAACCACGGGCAGCCGTGGAAGTGTTTCCATCCCGTGGTGAAGAGCGCCAGGGAAAAAAATCAAGCCACAGAAAGGGGCAGAGAGTCCTGGAGTGAGGCAGCCCCAGGCCCCACACCACTCCTGATGGTCCCTCTCTGAGGTCACCGGAGGGAATGGCCACGCCCAGTCCTGGGCGAGGAAGCCCACGGAGAGGGAGGCACGGTTGGATATGGAGAACCCCGAGGCAGGTGTTGCAAGAGCCAAGAGAAGCCAGCCGTGCACCGAAGAGGCGGCAGGGCCGTCCTGGGAACATGTGTGTCTGCAGGGACACAAGGGGGAGCCTCCAAGGACTGCAAGCTGAAAGGCCTTCCCAGTTCCTCCCCCCAGAAGTTCCCATCCCCTCAGCCCCTCCCCCAGGAGGTCCTACCGCCTACCCCCAAGAAGTCCCAACCACCAGCTCCCTCCCCCCAGGAGGTCCCGCCTCCCACCCCTCCCTCCAAGAAATCCCTCCCCCAGCCCCTCCCCAAGGAGGCCACGCCCCCCAGGGTTTGTCCTCCCTCTCCCCTCCACGATCCCTCTATGTCCCCATGCCCCCAGAGCAGTTCTGAGTGCAAGGTGCAGAGGACGCCATGAGACTTCCCAAATGTCCAGGGGACATTTGAGCTGGGCCAGGAGGCCTGCCGAGTTCTCCAGAGGGAGAAGTGAAGAACTCAGCTCCCTAACTGCCTGGACGCTTGAATCAGACCACAGACAACACGGGAAAAGCACTGGGCCCATAATAAGCCCCGGGACATGTTCATATATCCCTGTGGGCGTGCAGTGCGCGTGTGCATATGTGTATGTGCACACGTACGTGTGTCAGAATCTTTCCTGAAACCCAGCCACAACCGACAGGACACGTCCCGTTGCACCCCTCCCCCCACCCCCCCCCCCCCGCACCTGCACATTCTAGACTGTATGTTTAGACAGAATTAACTCCCAGGCCCTGTGCTGATGTCTTGTCTTCCCAATGCCCTCTGTGTCTGAAGCCAAGAACACAGCATGTGTAGGGCCGGGAGGCAGCATCCTGAGACTCGGAGAGAGGCCCCTGCGTGGAGGATGCGATGCAGACTTAATGGTAGCGTCTCCCCAGGCGGCGGCGGCTCCTCTTGGTGCCTAATGAGCCTTCCTGGACGTCGACGCAGCCTAAGTAACTGTGGGGAGAGCACAGGACCTGGGATGGGGAACATTTGGCAGCTGAAGAAGTGCTTTTGTGGCCTCTCCTGTGGACACGCTCCCAGGCCAAAGGCCAGCCGGGAGCGGTGACGGTTCTCGTGCAGCATCGCCAGCCTTCGGGTCCCGTAGAAATAGCGTCCCCCTGCCCTGGGGTACATGTGGCGGGGGAGGAGCCACAGTGCGCGTACTTGAGAGCGCGTGTGCGCCCCCCACCCCCCAGCGCACACGTGTGCGTCCCTTACTATCATTTTTCTAGATGAGGCATTTCACAAATGTGCTGCTTCTCAATCCAGCAGCTTGCAGTAATGGCCTAATTACCAAGCTCCTGGCGAGCGTTGCTCTGGGCATCACTTGGGGAGAAATGGAAATAAACAAGGGGTCCTTGGGTAATTTGGGGGAAATGGGCAGTGGAAGAGAGAGGTCTGGCCCTGGCAGGGCAGGTCCTGCTCCCCAGCACCCTCACTTCTGTGAATCAGAGCCAGGCTCGGGCCTGTCGGTTCCGAGTGAGGTTCCAGAGTGCTTTGTGCTAGAAATTCTGGTGTGAACCGTGTGGAAGGCCGGGGCGTGCCTGCCTATTTGCACTTCTCCGTGAAATGCAATTCCACACGGTCGGGAAGATGTCAGCCTTCAGGTCAGGTGATGAGCTTGAGTTACTGTTATTGGAAGTAATGAGTCCTGCCCGCCACTGGGCATGGGTAGGCAGCCAGGCGCTGGCTACTGAGCAAATTCAGCTTTTGATGGAGGCCCCTGGGGCTCAGGTCACAAAGGCCCCTCCACAAAGCAAGGCACAAACCTCTGCTGCCACCTGGATGGTGCACTGTGTTGTTAATTCTCCGTCTTTGTCCCTGTCTTCCTGTGTGCTCCTCCTCTCCTTCCCTCTCTCTGTCTCTCTCCCTCCCTCTGACCCACACGCACACACACATGTGCATTCCCATGCATGCACACATGAACACATACACACATGCACAGTGCACACATACATGCACACATGAACACATGCACACACGAACACATACACAGATGCACAGTGCACACACGCACATCCACCCATGCATGCACACACGAACACACATACAAACATGCACAGTGATGCACACACGCACACACATGTGCACACTTCTCTCCCAGCTGCCTTCTCCTTACTTCTCTGCCCCATGGAACAGCAGGATGCCATTAGAACCTATTACCTGGCAGGTTCTGCACACAGGATGCAGCTTTTGCACACAGATAAAGCATCGTTGTAACAGCTTGACGATCCCTGTACAGAGGGAGTCAGCACAGGAGGTGAAAACACACGCCCCACTCTGTGGAGACGAAGCAGCAAGTGCAGGGAGGGGAGAGGGAGCCAGTGCTGCCGAGGACTTGGGCATGATCTGCCGTCCGTCCAGGATGAACCATGTATGGGACCAAACGCACCTCTTGTTAGGGGAGGGGGGCTGGCACCAGGACAGGAGGGCTGTTTGGAACCCGCTGAGGCCGGTGCCACTATGTGCAAGGTAGGAATGGCCCCATCCCCCGCCCCAGCCAAAGCTGAGACCCCGATGGCTGAGGCCAGCCTCACATCCGACGCACTGCCAAAGCTCTGCGTGGCCCTCCCTGGCCCAGAGCCCGTCCACGTGGTGTCTCCCTGTGAGGGTCCTGCACAGACACTTGACAGACGAAGAAACAAGCCCAGGTGATGCAACCACAGGGCAGATGGAGGGTGGAGAGTGGCTACTCGGCCTGCACGCTGCCTCAGCAACCCTGTGCGGGGCCGTGACACAGAGACACTGAGCAGTTCCCCCAGAGTCACACAGCAGCAAAAGTCTGAGTCAGGATCCAAGCCTCTCCACCGAGCTCACCTCCTCTTGCAAAGCCTGACGCTCTCCCTCCACGGCTCACGGAGTTCACAGGCATCCTGTCCTGGGTGTTCGCTGAGGGGTCTCTGCTCCTTTGAGTCTCCTGTGTATCTTCACGGTTGTTACTGAGGAGGAGACGTGATGCACCGAGGAGCGGGAGGGCCCGCTGTCTCCGGGGGCTTCCCCTCCTCTCCCGTCGCACGTGCACGTGTCCAGTGTCATGCCTGTGCCCCACGCGTCATGAAGGGGGAGAAATGGATTTCTAATGGACTGCAGTGGAGTGACCCCGGGTGACCTTATTTGAAGAGCTGTGTGGGAAAGAGGGCACGCCCGGATGCCATCATCCCCAAATTGCCTTGAGGGTCCCAGCTGTGATTCTGTGGGGGCCACAGCGTCCAGAAACCACTAACTGGCCCACGGGAAACTGGGCCAGAGGTCTCACGCGAGGCGGGACCAGGACCAGGTGGAGCCAGAAACCTAGCGTGGCCACGGGAGTGATTTGTCCATTTCCTGGTCTGTTAACCTTCGCGGTCTTGTCTTAACGCCGTTGCTGTTTGAATCTGCCTCCACCGCATGAACTGAAACCCAGATGCTCGGCTAAATATACGAGCGTGATGGAAAACAAACACACCCCTCAAGTGAGGGCCAAATGGGCTTTTAATACACACATATATAAAGGTGGAATTTTCTCCTGGGCCCCGGATGCATGAACTGAGATAGTTTTCTTTTTAATGTTTGTTTGCTTTTTTTTTTTCCTTTCATAAAAGCGCTAAGTAATACCATGACCTTCTGGAATGCGAAAAGATTTTTTTTTTAATCCAAAAAGCTTTTTGATTCCATTTAAGAAGAAAAAGCTCTATTTTGAAAACACATTTCATGGCCCACACCCATTATTTATGATTTTCTCATAAATTATTTTTCTTGTGGACTTTTTAAAAATGGACATAAAACCTAGCCCAGCAGTGCGAAAAAGCGGGCGAACACACAAAATGGTTGGCAACCGTGAAGTCGGTGCTAATGTAATAAGATCAAGCGGAAATGTGTGACTTTTTTTAAAGGGCTTTTTCTGGCATGTGGGCTCCTGTCAGCCTCTGTGAGGCTAGAGGTACGGGAACATCAGCATATGGGCCCTCTCTGGGGTCAGAGTTCTCCTCACCTGGACAGGTTGCCCTCGAACCCAGGCAGCCCCTGGCCGAGTTTTCATCTCACCTCGGAGACCACAGTCTGGCTGGTTCTGTCCTGGGTCTGACGTGCTGGGTCTCTCCCCCTCTGTCAACTCCAGACCTGGATTGACACCTGCTCCTTCCTTCCTTTCCTCCTACTGCTCCTCATTCAGGGAAGTCTTCCTCCCTTGCAAGTTTTTGAGCTCCACCTTGAAACTGAGTTTCCCAAAAATGAGCCTTGTCCTCCTGCACCTCTCTGTCCCCCTGCCCCCACACTGGCCCAGTCCACCCCCACCCCCCACCCCCGGAGTGTGGGGTGTTATGTTCTGGCCGGGTCCTGGGCTGCAGGCATCCAGCCCAGATGTGTTCAGCTTTCTAGAACACTGGATGCTCAGTCCCACAAGCACACATAATTTGGGTGAGGGCGGGTTTATTTTTAAGCCACGCGTGTTGACAGGGCGGTGTCTTGATCACGTCTGGAAAGTGCTAACAGTAAATTTACCCAGTGGTTTCTGTCAAATGGGAAGTTGCAGCTGTCATTTTGAGAACAGAGAAAGCCTGTCAGTGGACGCAACCCATGGGGCACCCTCCCTGGCCAATATGCTGGCTCTTTGATCATCCAGATGGGGCTGCCATGAACCCTGGTCAGTGGTCACCAGCAGCACCCTGGACAGAGCCCCCGGCCTGGAGCCAGCAGCACCCTGGACAGAGCCCCCGGCCTGGAGCCAGGGTCTCTGGACTCCTGTCTGGAGAACCCCTGCCCTCCCACCCAGCACTGGAGCTGTGGCCTGACTCTGGAGCACATTGTTCTTTGCCTTTTATGCTCACAGTTTTGCTTTGTGGTCTAGGAATGTTCCACCCAGCCACTGACATGGTCCATTGAAGCTTTCCTCACTTCCCCTTATTTTATTCGGAGAGTTGATTCTGCAGACCTGGGTGCCAGATGAGCTGCTCTCCCAGTCACTGGTCCAACATGTTCCCTTAATCATCATCGTTCTGTGGCTGCTGGGTGTGGTCAGCAGGTCCCAGGATTACCCCTGGAAGTACTAGCCAATGAAGTCGTCATGCCCCCAACCAAACTGGGATACAGGCATGACCCCCTGCTTCAGAGAGCAGATGTCCACGTTCCTCGCAGGCCACCACTGTGGCATTTGCGCCGTGGCCCCTCCATGAAGATGCTCCTGTGGGGCCAGGCTGTGCCGCACATGTCTCAGGGCAGTGCTGAATCCCAAGAGCCGTGTCCAGCCTGAATCCCAGGCCGGCTTCCTTTCTCAGGCTTCAGGGCATGTGTCTGGGGCAGGCAAACATACTTAACGTCAGTGGCATCGAGCCTTCACAGGGATGACGTGTCGTTTTGTCTGTCTTAATGATTACTGTTCAAACAGGATGTGAAATAAGCAAACCAGTGGGCATGCTGGTTACCTCTTGTGTTCTCGAATCCAGCGGGCTTAAAGTTGGCTTCTTTGTGCTTTGTTGAGCATTTTCCTGAGTTCGCATCTTTTCACATACCTCAGTGCCATTTGAGTTGCCTCACCCGTGAATTCTGCCCACACATATCCTTTGCAGTCTTTAAAAAATATATTTTTTTTCCTGACTTTTTCTGGTGGTTTTGCAAAGGTTTTTTGGGATATCATACCCATTGCTGATTTTGCAAAGTGAGATGTCTCCAAGCGGGCACTCGTTGGTTGACTCTGTCAGTTACAGACTTAGTGGAAGGGAAATCCTTCATTCTCATGCCATGGTTTAGACTCTTGGGTCTTATTTAAGGAATCTCCCACTACCTCCAGATCACTAACAGCCCCCTACATTTTCCGTTAATGCTGTGGTTTTACATGTTTCACAGAGCTCTGTAACTTGTGAGAACCCTGCTTTCGCATTTGGTGTGAGGTAGGGACTATACCCACATGGGTCTGTTTCTGGAGCCTCACTTCTCCCCCTCAGTCTCCGGCCCTGGGCCATCTTTTCTGCCTAATTGCTACTGCAGAGAACTCGGTTCTCCAGGAGCTTTACCTGTATCTCTGTGTTGTGTGTAGAGCGGAAAATGACCTGGAAACAGCCAGTCACACCTCTAGGAGGGCGAGTAAAGGTGTGGCTCCCGGTCCTGCTGGCCCAGGGAGAGGAGCTTCTCACATCTCTTTATCATCTCACTTCAGCTCCCAGTGCTTCCTTGGGGGAAAAAATGGGGTTTTCCTTCTTTCTGTCTCCCCTGTCTCCGCCCCGCTGCTTCAGAAAGCACACAGGCGCCTGCAGAGGGAGCCTGTACTTGCCTCCAGGCAGAGCAAGCCAGAGGCTTTATTCCAGAGCAGCTCATCTAGGAGTGGTGCAGACCTCCTCCTTCGTGACGGATCCGACCAGACACCCGTTTGCATGTGTCAGCCAGCGGGAGCAACCTCCAGTGCCACGTGGCGATGTTCTCACCCCTTAATATTCCCTAGAAACACGCTCGCCTCCGTGTTAAACACACATTGCTTTTCATCACCTCCACATTGGTGTTGGTAATAGTCATTTATAAACTGTCCTTCTCTGAGCAGAATCCAGGATGTGATACTAAAAAAAAAGTCTGGGAGAAAGGGCTTCAAAAGAAAATAAATCTAGTGAGCTGGATACCTAAACCCCCAGGGAAATAATTAACTCCAGGAGATTAAATGAAGGAGAGGAAAGCTTGTACGAGGGGCGTCTGCGTCTGCCTTCATCCCTTTCTCTCTGTGTATCTTGGGCCTCATCCTGGGGCTGGCGGTCAGCGGGCTCCTGGGAGCAGCGGACTCCGCAGCCTTGTGCCCTCTGTACAAGGATGTTTGTTTCCAACATCCTTGAAGCTCAGATTCGCGGTTTCAGGAGCTCGTTTGTTTCCCCACGGCAGTTGCTGGTGCTTGCGTTTCCAGATGCGCCGCGGCTTAAGCGTGTGCCTGTTCTAGGGTCCCTGTGATTGCCAAGGTGACCAAGCCTCCCGTGCAGCTGTTCAGCCTGCAGAGGCGGGACGCGCAGGGAGGTGGAGGCAGCTGAGGTGGCCTGAAGGGATGGGCAGTACCGTAAGAAATGTATCTGGTCTTTGTCCCTGTCTCCTGGCACAGGGCTCCTAACGCTCTTGAAATTTCCTGTGTGACAGGAATTTCCTGTGTGTCCCTTACCCATCGTGAGCCTCTGCCACCCCCCTGAGCTAGTGAGGTCCCCTGGGTCCCCCGGCAGCCTGGGGATGCTGCTGGTCACCAGAACAATGTAGTGACTGCAGGACTGGAACTTTCAGCCCCACCTGCCCTCCTCTGGGAAGAGGAGATGATGGGGCTACAGATGGAACTCTATAAACCCTCTTGGACGGTGAGATTCCGGGAGCTTCCGGGCTGTGAGCACAGGAGGTGCTGGACGACCGTGCACCCAGGGAGGGCGAGGAAGCCTCACCCCACACATAGCTTCCATCTGGCTGTTCCCGAGTTCTGTCCGTCATAATAAACCATAAGCATAAGTGAACTGACTGTTCTCTGAGTTCTGTGAGCCATTCTGGCAAATTATTGAGCCCGAGGAGGGGATCGTGGGAAACCCCAGCCAATGAGAAGTACGGGGCTGGGGGACGGGGGTGGGGGTGGCATGCAGGGAGGGCAGAGACGACCCGGGACTGGTGACTGGTGTCTGACGTGGGCGCAGTCTCGTGGGACTGAGCCCCTAACCCGTGGGGCCTGCACCAACTCCACGTGGTTGGTGTCCTTGGTCCAGCTGGTGGACACCCGGGTGTCGGAGAATTCGAGAACTGGTCGGTGCCAGAGAAAACACCCCAGAGGATGTGAGCAAAGAGCACCGGGAAAATGAGTGCCTCTTGTTTCTGTGGGTGACCAGAGCCGAACCCCTACTCCCTCACATGTCAGCGAGGGAGCTCGTGGCGCAATCCCGCCCCCAGCCCAGCCCTTCCGCAGGAACCACGGCAGCCCCTCGTGTGCACGACACCCATGGCGGGAGAACAGTGGACTCTGCCCACCCAGAGAAGACCAGAAGTTGCACCGGCGGTCATCCCTCACGGCAAGATTGCGTTTCTAGCTGTGTTGGAATTTACGCCCTTGAAACGTAGACTTGTAGTTCATGTGAGTTTTTGTTGTTGGGTTGTTTTTTTTTTTTTTTTTTTTGAGTGACCAACTTGAGCTTCCCATAATGAAAAACATTTGTAATCAGTTAAACCTCAAAGTGATCCCGTGTAAGTTAGTTACGAACTTTTAAGTCTTTGGCCTTAATAACAGGTAGAGAAAAATAAATTAACAGAGAGCGGGTGGTTGGAAACTTCGTGTTAAGTACTCTGCTTGTTGACTCTGACGATTCGCGATTCGGCATTTTTCTCTTCTCTCTTTGTAGTGTCTTAAGGAAAACGTATGTATCTGGGCCCAGCTAGCTCTGTGTTTCCCAACAGACCTCATAATTATTTATTAATGGAGGGATTTGACAGAGCAGAATTAGCAATTTCTGTAAAAACCAGCATGTACGAAAACAGGGCCAACTGAATCTTGCATTTCTAGATGTAGGCCGCTGGCGAGGGCAATTGCAGACAGGGACAGTTCACCAGGTTGTGTAAGTTCTTCTGCTGGTATCACGGTTTCCATGGTAATCCCCCCCCCTTCTCCAGATGAATTGGAGTTCTCAAGAACCCATGCAGAGCTGGTCTCTGGTGCACATCCACCGGGGAGGAAGGGAGCCCACCACACACCGCCCCACGGCCACAGCCCTGAACACACTGCCCACACTGCCCCACGGCCACGGCCCTGCACACACTGCCCCCACGGCCACGGCCCTGCACACACTGCCCCATGGCCACGGCCCTGCACACACTGCCGGGCCACGGCCCTGCACGCACTTCTCCATGGCCACGGCCCTGCACACACTGCCCCCACGGCCACGGCCCCGCACACACTGCCCTGCTGGTCTTTCGGGTGGGGACTCACACCAACCCTGCTGTACAGATGAGGACCCTCTAGCCGTATGGGCTTGAGCCAGTAGGTGCAGGGCCGAACCTAAAAGTAGGAAAAGCTAGGGCAAGAGAGGCCACAGAGCCCACGAACTTCCTCCCTGGCCACCAAGGGTCTGCACGGTCATCTCTGATGGGGAAGGTAATGGGTTGGGAGGAGAGGGCAGTCCCCCTGGCTTCAACATCCCCAAAATGACAGCTGGTCACTTGCAGCCTTCCATCAGGTGGGACGAGGAGGTAGCCATGTGCCCCACCCTGCCTTTGTGCCAGCTGGGCGGGCGAGGGGTGGGACACTTTATCTGTGAGCCCACGTCTTCAGTCCCTCGGTGTCGTGAAGTCGGGCACACCTGTCTTTGGGCGAGTCTTGGAACCCCAGTATGAACCAGGCTGGAAGAGAGACCGTGTAACAGGAGAGTGGCTTCCGCTCTCGGATCTCCCCAGAAGAAACCCACCTTGCGGGGGTTTGGGGTGGGGTGGCCAGATAGTCATCAGGAGTATTTAACTCTGTTTTCCTCCGGCGTAAGAGAAAGCAACAGGCAGGTGTGCAGGTTACATGAGAGAAATGTCCCTGTTACAGAGAGAGCATCCGGTGGCGTCTGTGCAGACCCGCGGGGGGCTCCTTCCCCCTGCTGTTCTGCCGCGGCGTGTTTGCGACCAAAACTACGGTGATCATGTGGTCCTCGCCCGCAGCCCGGAGTGTGCTCAGTTGAGGGGCTGACCTTTGGGGGGCCTCTGCACAAAGACCCAGACCCGAAACCCACCTCTGTGACGGCCTAAGCCATGCATCCGGAGCGGGTGGGGACCCCACTGTGCATCCTCCACATGCCTCCCTGTCTTTGGGGCACAGTGGGCCTCGGGAAGCTGCCGGAGGGCAGGGAACAGACCGTGTCCAGTGGCTGAGCGGACAGAAGGAGCAAGGTGAAGACATTTCAGGGGGAGGTACGTGTGTGCATCAGAGCCCTCCCGCCATCTGCAGGCTGGATAACCCCCCACCTGCGACTCAGAACTAGCAAACTGTTACGTTTCTCAAGAGCAGAGAAGGTGAACTTCAGGACTTAACACCTATCTGTTTCTTCATTTTCTTCAAACCAAGCCCACCAGCCGCCCTGAGACGAGGCTTCAGGGCTTGGATGGTGTCATCCTGCCCTGCCACCTCTCCAGTGGGGACTGCGGTTTCCCACTGCTGTGACCCAGGGTGGGTGTGTCTGTACCCGTGCACACTGTGTGCCTTAGCAACTCCCGGAAGGGGCTCCCTCCCCACACGTGTGGTGACCCACCTTCGTCCTGGGGCACTCGTGCCCCACTCATGCAATGGAATGTCCACCTGGGACGGAGGGGGCTTTAGGGCGGGTGGCGGGAGGGACGGGAAGGCGCTGGCTGCAGCGGAGGGCCGGGGCAGGGCAGCTGGGAGCATCTGGGGTGCTGGGAGCATCCTGGGTGCTGGGCAGTTGCTGGTGCCCCAACTAGACCGGCACCACTGGGGCAAATTGTCCATTCTCTCCTGAGGACTGAGGCTTGAGGGCACGTGGTGAACTGCAGGGAGGGGACAGAGACCAGGGGACCAGATAGCATGCCAGCCTCCCTTCATCCCTGAGGTCTGGGCTCGGAGTGCACACACATCACCAAGGCAGGAGTGGGGCTAACTCAACAGAGGACAGCATAGGTTAGGGTGGGGGATCAGATTCACACACCTTCTTCTTTCTGAGTAGCAAGTGCACACCGTGGCCCCTCCTCGGCTTACGGTGGGCTCAAGCCAGCAGGCCTGGCCGAGCGTGTGCGAGGCGTGGTCACTGACACTTCTGCACACAAACGTCTGTGCCTTCGCGCTGTTGCCGAGCAGGAGGGGAGATGTGTACTGGTTAACCCGCAGCGTCACTCGTGGGACAAGAACGGACCCCCCCCAGGATCCCCTTTCCCTCCCCCTCCACATCCCCCCCAGCACCTCCCTGGCTGCCGTACTCCCTGCTGTAGCCTTTGGACTCTCCCAAAGTAGGACGGTATCTGTCAAGTAAATGCTTTCTTGAAGTTGTGTCCAGCTTGTACCATCTATTTTTGTACAAACCCGGAGCTATTTTTCGTTACCAAAACTGTCTCTAAAAACAAAATGATGATTGTAACTCCGGGTTCACCCCAGAGCAAAAGCTCTACCGAATGCTGACGACTCACTGTCAGTCCCGGACCACGCTTCACACCTACTCGGGTGGCGCTCTGCCCTGGTCCCCAGAACATGGTGGTATCCACGTGAAGCCTGCGGGGGCTCTTTGAATCTCAGAGGGCGTAGAGTCCCACATCGGGTTTTAGTCTTTACCGTGAACATGTCCACTATTTGCGACCTGTGTCACAACTGGGGCATTGGTGCACAGGGTGGGATCTTGCACGTGAGTTTCCAAGTGTGCACGGGATGGGAAAGTGCTCAGGCATGTCGCGAGGGCATTGATGTCACACAGGCAAGGGAGAACAAGTGACACTCAAGGACTGTGTCCAGGGAGGACACTGCTGTAGGTGCTGGATGACAGCAGGCAGTGAGGTGCTGGGGTGTGGCTGCTGGGGAGCCTGCTGGCAGCTCCCAAGTGGGGTACATCAGCCCCTGAGCTTCTGGGAGATGCCTGTAGAAGGGAGACTGCAGGGGGTGGCATCTCTAGTCCAGAATCCTAGAGGGGACAGCCTGGGAATCCCAGCTGCTGTCAGTGTGTGTCTTCCTGGGCTTCCTCGTGGCTGAGTCAACTCAGAGGTGGGGTCAAGAGGGCATACTCAAGAGGTAGAGCATCCTCATGGGCTTGGGCATGTAGTGCTTTGTGCCATGATCACATTAGAATGGATGGGTGGATGGATGGATACGTGGATGGATGGATGGATAGATAGATGGATGACAGATGGATGAATGGATGGACAGATAGATAGATAGATGGATACATGGGTGGGTGGATGGATGGATGGATGGATAGATAGATGAATGGATAGATGAACGGATGAGTGAATGGATGGATATGTGGATGGATGGATGGATGGATGACAGATGGATGAATGGATGGACAGATAGATACATAGATGGATACATGGGTGGGTGGATGGATGGACGGATAGATAGACAGATGAATGGACGGATGGATAGATGGACGGATGGATGAATGGATGGACAGACGGGTGGATAGATAGATGGATGGATACATGGGTGGGTGGGTGGATGGATGGATGGATAGACAGATGGATGCACAGACGGATGGATGGATAGATGATAGGTAGATAGATGACGGATGGATGAATACATGAATACGTGGATAGGTGGGTGGGTGGATGGATGGATACATGGATGGACGGACAGATGGACGGATGGATAGACAGATGTACAAATCTTCAACACATATACAGCATCTATCACAGATTTATCTGTTGAAGATTTGTACACACACAAAGTATAGCTGGAAGACTACAGATGAGGTTGCTATTTACCAATGTGTTCCATAATTTGTTAACAAAAATGTTTAAGTTATTTTAATTTTAGTCCATTTAATTGATACCAACTTCTTTCCTTTTCTGTTAGGCCCCCTGGAGAGAGGTGTTTGTTTATCTTTTGCAGAGAGTGGCCTTAAGTGTTGTAATAAGGACCAGATACAAAATTAAAGCACCTTCCTGGGTGTGCCGTCTTGATTTAGCAAACAGGAACCTCACACCTGTTCCCCAACCATGTGCTGGTGGGAGGCCCTTGTCCCACAGAGGAGGGTTCATTCCCTGCGTCCCTGGGTTCATCTCAGCTCAGGGTGGTCACTCCATCACATCTGTAAATGTACTTGTTTGCAAGAGTTCAAGGAATCCTTAGCTTCTGTTCCTGTTTTCCAGCCATACTGTTAATATTTGCTCCTGTGCGTTTCTTAAAATGGCACCATCCACATTCTTCCATCAAAGGTCAGCATCGTGAACCTAGGTTTCTGTAGAAAACCCAACCATCAGGTGGAGTTGGAACATGACCACATCCCAGGCTGGGGTGCTCGGTTCCCGGGCCTTCCGGAACCTCCTACCCATCAGGTCCTCCTGCACTTGCCCCACCTGCCCCTCTGTGCAGAGCGTGGTTTCTGGGCTCTGTTTGACATTCCGCAGCTCCTGCCCAGACAACAGCCTGTCTCCTCTGCTGACAGGGAACATGCCTCGAATGAAAGTTCATTAGTCTATTGAAACATTTCAGTTAATTGCTAAGCTGGTACCCAGAATTGTCAAGTTCATATTTCCATCTGTGCATGAGCGCAGTAATAAAGAATTTTTTTTGGACAGGTTAATTTGCCTAAAATACCATGCAGTCAATCAGAGTAACAAAGTTGTTGACGCCCGCATCTGTCAAACGGGGTTCCATCCCGGCCCTCCCCCGGCTCACACGCGCCGGCGGCCGCGTGGGGCAACGTCATTCCAGTGCGGAGCGCCCAACAGCTGGGCGTCGCACTGGTACGGGTGGTTGATAGTTCAGGGACTTTGTTTTGGAAGTAACATTTAGTCACTGAGGTACAAGATGGCTTTGATATTTAATTTGGACTGTTGATATTATTTACATTTGTTAATTTCATATTTTATTGAATTTGCCACAGATGAAAACCCACTTTGAAATGAAATGTGTGTGCTTCTGTCTAAAGATCCCTAATACACACAGGTGTTTAATTTAAAAATAAAAATAGGTTAAGTGTTTAAACTAGTAATTACTGAAACCAGCTTCCCATCAAAGCTCCACCACCCCCCCCCTCCCAAGCCAGGAAGGAAAGCATGTTCTGCAACCACCAGTCTCAGGCGTGGGTCCTGCTCAGTCTCACACACGGGCCCCAGACATGACGGTCGGCTCGGCTGCTTGCACAGACGCCGCAAGTCGGAGAAATGAGGGGCCGAGCGGCGGGGGTGGGGTTCGTCAGGGCCGGTGCCCCTCGGCCCAGGAAGCTGTCACAGTGAACCCCTGGGATGAACCTGCATGATGAACCTGGACCACAGCGCGTGACTCAGGAAATCAGTCAAACAGCCTGGGGAAGCCTTTGACGCCAACCGTCACGCGAGGTGATGACAGTGCAGGGGCGGGGAGGACGAGGTCAGAGCTTGGACTCGGGGTGAAATGGGTCCGTGCTCCAGCTCTGAGCCTACGGTGCGCCCGCTGGGTGGCCCTGGGGAGGGGAGTGAACATCCTTCTGAGACTCGGTTTCTCCGTCTGTCGGATGGAGGTGAGAGCAGCCCCTCGCCGAGTCGACGTGGGGATCAGTGGGAGCATGTCTGTCCGAGCCCACGTGGTCCCGCGGGCAGTGGGACGCTGGGGATGTCCTGCGGTCAGCAGGCAGCAGCTGTGTTCTGCGGCCGCCGCCGTGGAGAAACCTGGCCATTTTGTGCTCCTGTCCCAGGTGGAGACACCTTGTGGGGCAGATAGTGAAGGTGCCGGGTTCACCTGTGTCTTCTCGGTTCAGACCACGCCTCCGTGAGAACTTGCAGAAATACCACCTCAACGGAAGCAGGTTTAGAACAAAGCAAACACCTAAAACAAGGCGGCTGCGCCCTACTTCCGCCATCCGAGGGGCACCCCCAGCGGCCAGGCATCCGCGTCACTTGTTGAGAGTGCGTCAGCGCTGATCTTTACGGAGGCCCTGGCCTGTCACTGTGTGGCCCTGGGGACCAGCCATCAACAGTAAGTGCTGTTTGAGCAAGTCACTGAGCATAAAGTTATTTTTGCGAACAGGAAACAACACGCACGCAGCATCTGAGCGGAGACGGAGACACCTGCGCCCTCTTGGGAGAAACCCGGCCCCGGGGGACTGGCGCCAAGGCATCCCCACCGCAGCGCGGACGGCCAGGGCTCACACCCGGACTCCACGCCTCCTCCTCCGCGTCCTGGGACACGGCCTGTTCTTCCTGGGGCTGCATTTCCTCATCTGCAAGATGGGGGCGAGCCAAGCCCGCGCGTCTGAGGCCCAGGGGGTCGACCCGGTGGCCGGGGCCACACGACGACCGAGTGGACGAGTTGAGTCCCGCTCCCCGTAATCGTAAATCAGCTGTGAGGCTCAGAACCCACGTTGAGGGAGCTTTTGTTCCTGAGTCGTGGAGGCCTTCCCGGGCCGCTCACGTTGCCTTTTGAGGGTGGCAGGTCCTTGACAGGAAGCGCGAATGCCGGTAAGGGGACCCACGGGGACGGGGCCAGGGGGCGTGTCTCTCCCGAGTGGCGCCCAGAGCCTCTGTCAGGATTCCTGTGATGGTGCCCAGGACCCCAGGCGTCTACACCGGGCGGGGGTGGTGTGGTGATGTTCTGCTCCCTCCGTGGTGGGGAGGAAAGGACCATTTTGAACAAGATCGCATTTCTCTGAGTATTTAATTAATACATTCATTCCACTTTCAAATATTTAATGAGAACTTTTTCCTCCCCCATGACATCAGAAATCTCTGACATTTGCTGAACCAACTTGGCATCTTTATTAAGGATTTGTGTGTGAGGCGTCCACAGTTTTGAGCAGCCTGTGTGATAGTTTGTTCCAAAAAGACCGTGTGGGAGGAGGAAGCATGAGAAACACAAGGCTATATTAAGGTCAGAAATAATGATCATCTACTCATTGTGAGAACCAAGTATCAGCAGATCAACGAAAACAAATCTGAAAGCAGTGAAAACAACATCATTTTAAAGAGGAAAAAAACAAGGATTTTGTTTGCTTTTCGGGGATTTTTTTTTTTAGACTTGGCCACAGAGGCAGACACTGTTGAGAGGCTCAGGGCCTTTGTACCTCAGAACAGATGATGTCACAGACTGCAGAGTGCCTCGTGAGCCTCCCCGGAGTAGGGAGGCTTCCGGATCATCACCCCCACCTCTCAGAGGAGACTCGTGACCTGTGTGGTCCCGGGGCTGAGCCGTGTCTTGGCCCCAAGTTTTCTGATCCTAAGTCGCATGGTCCTGATGTCTGTCCCCACCTTGTAGCGAGGATTCAGAGGACTGTGTGTGTGAATGCGCTTGGCTGGCCAGAAAGCACTGTGACGTGTTTGTGTACCTGCTACGCATGGGTCAACCATTCGCTGCCCGGCGACACGCTGTCTGGGGGCAGGATGGTCTTGCAGAGCCTCTGCACCCTGAGGGACATTCCTTCGTTCAGCTTGTGTTTTGAGCACTTGCCATGTGGCAGGTGGGGGGGGGGGGGCAGGAGACAGAAGGAGCCGATGATCCCTCCCCTTAGGAAGTGGCCATTGTAGAGGTGGGAGGGCTGGACACAATCAGTAAACCTTAGGGTTTCAGGGAAGCAGGGCCGTGGGAAGTAGCGTGGGTCAGGGAGGGGTTCAATTTTAAATGGAGAGGTGGGAGTAGAGGAGAAAAACTCTGCTCCCTTTCAAGCCCATCTCGGTTGGAAGATGCCAGCTGCCTTCACTCAGCGCACTCTTCATGTTTTTTTTGTTTTGCTTTGACATGAGAGCATTACTGACATTCGACCTGGGCTCATGAGCAGGTGCGAGCACCACACAGGTGAGTTTCACTAACGGGAAGGAGAAACCCTCGTGTCCCCAAAGTCAGCACGTAGGTGTGGAAAGTGAAGGGGGACAGGGGCTTTCTGGAGGCGTGTGCACATGGTTGAACACTCAGTGATGGAACCGGGGAAGCGCCCTCTCCCTGGGGAGCCGGAACCCCAGGACTGATGCTCCCGGGGTTTGCAGGTGTCTGGCCACGCCCCTCCATTCTGATTGGCTGAGAGCTCTGCCATTCCAGTTCTTCGCCAGCTGGACTATCCACCCCCCCCCCGCCCCGCCCCGTGTGGTCAGGAAGGAGGGGACTCCAAGCTAGCCCCGCCCCCAGGTGGCTCTGTGAACCATAGACGTTTTGGTTGCTCTCATTCAGAGAGTGGGAAAGAATGTGTAACCCGTTGCCCTTATCCTGTGTGTAGAACTATAGGGAGTCAGGTATTTTCAGAGCATCCTGAATTCTTTTAAGGGCACTTGAAGAAAAATTTAAAAGTTCAGAAAAATTAGGGGCGCCTGGGGGGCTCAGTCGGTTAAGCGTCCGAGTTCGGCTCAGTTCATGATCTCACGGTTCGTGAGTTCCAGCCCCGCGTCAGGCTCTGTGCTGACAGCTCAGAGCCTGGAGCCTGCTTCAGATTCTGCCCCTCCCATGCTCATGCTCTGTCTCTGTCTGTCTCTCAGTAATAAATAAACATTTTTTTTTAATTTTTAAAAAAAGAAAAACAGTTCAGAAAAATTAAATGCAGGCCGGGAAATGAGTAGAAAAACACGCCGTTTGCAAACCTCTCTTCCTAGACGGGTGGGTGATAACCCTGAAGTCAGATTCTGAATCGTCTTCATGACCCCGTGGGGAGAGAAGTCACTGCACCCCTACAGCGGCTCACACAGGGGGACTCGGCACCGGTGGGCATAACTGGACACCTCAGGGGAAAGCGGTTCGGATCGGCTCGTTGCTTCGGGCAGAGGGTCAGCGGCTCCTAAGAGATGCCTCACCACGCGGCGGCCCCTCACGGTTAGGGAGGGGGACTGACTCTGCCAAGATGCCAGGCACGGCGCCCGTGACAGGGCTGTGTCCTCTCAGGGTGGTGCACACCTGGGGGAATGTGCTGGGCTGGAGAACCCGACTGTGCGCCCGGGTCTGCCCGGTGCCTCCCAACCTCTGCTGCTTTGTGACGACTCCCTTTCCCTGCCTCCTCTTGCCGGCGTCCGTTCGACACTGCCTCATTTGCTGCAGCGAATTTTAAAAAGAGAAACAAGTCGATCTAGACACCTTGTATCCCAAGACTTCGAAGCGTCCCACAGCCCCCCATGCCACCTCCTGCTCCTGTGGGAGCTGGCTTCAGATCCAGTCCCAGGGAAGGGGTAACGTCTTGTTACTTGAACGTCCTGTCTGGACCCCGTTTCGAGATTTGCCCGGCCTCTGGGATTCTGGTTCCTTCTTAGGATCCCAGAGGTTTCCTTATTAATTATCAGCGCCCCCTCCTTCCTGCTCCCTGCCTCCCCACCTCCTTCCGCCCCGCCTCCCTCACACAAGGTTTGTGGCGTGCCTGGGCCCCGCAAGCCCACATCTCGCAGGTGACGCGGATGCTGCCCCATCCCAGCAGGGCGTCCCCTGCTCTGCCCACTTGTTTCTTTAGCCTCCAGGGATCCTGGGGCATCAGGTCTGCGACTGCCCTGAGACACTGAGACAGCTGCCCACCTGGGTGCCGAGGGGCAGAGTCCATGGTGTGGTGCAGGGGTGCAGGGGCGATGCCGTTGCCCTGGTCGGGAGCCTCCCCTCCCTCTCGCCCCAGACTCCGTTCCGAGGACACGCTGCTCGCTGAGGTGGGGGTGGGGGCGACGAGGGCTCTTCATCCAGGAGTTCATCAGGAATTCTAGTGGGTCCTTGGGGAGCCCGGTAAACCCCTACAGAGCCCTTCAGAGGAGATTGGATTGATGCCGGAGTGCCCTGAGGGTGGTGAACATTCCGAAGGTCACTGAGGCCTGACTGGCCTGAGGAGCAGAGAGGAAAGCGTCCCACAGCAAGGGCCAAGGCTGACACAGCCCCCGATGACGTGAGCAGAGGGTTTGGGGGGCGGCATGACCGCTCAGAGGCAAGTGTATCTCAGACAAGGGTGAGAGCCAAGTCCTCGGCCTCCAGGGCGGGAGCAGAGACGGGAGCGGGGCCGCTTTCCCCCACCCGTTGGCCCGGCGGTCACGGAGCTTCGGAGAGGCTGACTCTGTGGTCTGGGGGTGACCGCCTCCCTCAGGACGCGCGCCAGGGGGACAGCAGGGCCGTGACCCCTGTAAGCGTGGCCGTGGTGGTCGTCTCTCTCTAGGCTGATGGTGGCTCCTGTGCACTGTGTCCCTGAGCCCAAGGTGTGGGGTCGTTCCTGTGCCCCGTGCACCTGCTGGGCCCCCTCTGGTCCCGCTGACTTGGTGCTGTGAGCAGGTGTGCTGGTCCTCGGGGAACACTTAGGCCTCCAGCCCGGGGACCGTTGACAGCTGTGGGCTGCCCTGGGCATGGTGCAGTATGGGGGGCGGCTGGGGGGGGGGGGGCGCGTGCAACAGCCTCCCCTCCTCCACCCACCAAATTCCAGTTATGCCCTCTCCCAGCTGTGACACCACAAATGTACCCAAACATTGGCACATGTTCCCGGGACAGAATCTCCCCCGTGGAGGAGAACTATTGGTAGATAATGTCCATCTCTCTTTATTGTGTGTTTTTTAATGTTTATTTATTTTGAGAGAGAGAGAGAGCAGGGGAGGGGGAGAGAGAGGGGGAGAGAGAATCCCAAGTAGGTTCCATACCACCAGCACAGAGCCCAGCGTGGGGGTTGAACCCATGAACCGTGAGATCGTGCCCTGAGCCGAGATCAAGGATTGGATGCCCAACCCAGCGAGCACCAGGCGCCTCCGGCTGTCTTTGTTTTTTTACAAGTGGGAAAGCTGACATCCGTGAGGGCCACCACCCCGTGAAGGTCATCTGTGGGTGGTGGCCTTTGGGGAACACCCAGGCTGTCGACCATGGAGCCCACGCTTGCAGCCAGGTGTCTGTGGTCACACAGAGGTGTGGACAGCAGCTCTTGGAGCCAATGTGGGGGCAGCCCCGCCGGCCCTGGGGGGAGGGGAACACTGGGGCAGCCCCGCCGGCCGGGGAGCGGGGGTGGGGGAAGATATTCTAGTTTTCTCCCTTTTCCATCAGTGCCCCGCCCAGTGGACTCGCCTCTCCCCTCATGTCACCTTTAGGCCCACAGCCTCCCAGGCTTCTCCTCACCCCACCCATCCAGGAGTCTCAGTCCCCCCTCCTCATGCAGCACAAGGTCACTGGATATTTTCAGGACCCTTCCATGGTCCTCAGCTGGTATGTAGTTCAGGGACTCGTGGCACTAGCCCTGGGGGGCTGACTTCCTTCCCATACTGCCGAGGACCCTCCCACAGGCCCCCAGCCCCTCTCTGTGCCCTCTGCCCGTGACCCCTGACCACGTGTCAGGCGGAAAATGCCGCAGGTTCTGGGCCCCTGGTGTGCTCCAGATTGGGCCCCGCCCCCAACCACGGAGCCCTGGGGACTGGCTCATCTGCGTTCTGCCTTCCCTGGGACATCAGGCCTGGGTGCGTCCACGCATCAGGCGGCCTTCAGGAATTCCTGCGTCGTGGCGCTCGCTACGGCGGAAAGTTCCAGCGAGTGCTCCTGCCTGGGGCCTGGCCAGTCGTCACGTACAGGGGAAGCCGTCCGTGGGGCAGCAGGGCCGGCCCCACCTCCACACTGAGCACACTCACGCCTGACAGCACAGGGGCAAGTGAGCACGCTGGGAGAGACGCCCTGACCCTCGGTGCTGGCCCGTAACGGCATCCGCTGAGCGGACGGCGGGGCCCTGCTCCCCTCTCGCGGTCCGGCAGGGCAGGGCGGTGGGATTTCCTTCATCTCCCAGCCTTGTCTCTGGTGGTGCACTGCATACAGTGGGGCTTGATAAATGCTTAATGAGCGTGCACCTGCGTGCGCTTCTCAGCTCAGGCATCTCACAGACGAGTCGGGGCTCCGTCTGGGGCGCCTCTGCTCCTGACCCAGTGGGCAGAGTCCCTCGGGGCCCCAACGGCTTCTCTGCAGATGCTGGGGCACGGGGCTCCTTTGCAGACGTGCGGTACCCAGGAGCGTGGGAAGCGGGACAGCAGCGGCCACCAAGAGGTGACGAACCCTCTGGCTGCGGCCACCCGGCCTGGCCGAGGCTCTGACCTCTGGCCCGAGTCCCTCCCAGCAGCCGCCGGGGGCATAGGAAAGAGGAGGCTCTAGGCACTCACCGATGCCAGAAATGAAATTAAAACAAATAATTCAGAGCTTGGACTCCAGGGTCTAAATCCCCTGAGGCAGAAGGAGCCATAATCAAAGGCTTGGCGGGTCCTTATCTGTCCCCCACACGTGCTGCCGCAGCACATGCGGTTGGCTTTAATTATTGATGTTTCTTTTTAAGTTAAAGATGAATTTGAGACAGCTATGAACTTGGAAGGTTTATCTTCCAATTACAGGGAGCCCTGTTAATAATGATCACTGGAGGTGGCCGCGGGAGCCGTGGGGGAGCACCGGGGGGCCGCGGCCTTGCCAAAATCTGCCACACTGCCCACCCCCCAGGCCCTGCCCGGTGAAGGTGCTGTGTCCCCGCGTCCCCTTCCTCATCACAGCCGAGTGGGCCCCCCGAGCTTCTCTGTTAGATGGCCTCAGGTCTTTAGATGGGACGCTGCCTCTCTTATTGGGCAGACGGAGGCAGGGGGTAAGGGTCAGGGGCACCAGTGGTTGCCCTGGCATGGAATCAGGGACACGGGATCAGGGATATGGGCTCTGAGGCGGGTGAGAGGCTCTGGCAAAGTTCCTGGTGCCCCCAGAGGCCTAGAAGGGGGCAGCCCCAGCCCTGGGACATCCCCCCAGAACTGAGCTCTGAAGGTGGATTCACCACAGACCCTGGAGAACCCTGGCCACCAACCCCAGCCCGGAACTTTCTCCAGCCCCCGCTGGCCACAGTCACACCTCAGCATTGGTGCGGTGTGCCCTGGGTTCTCCTAATGTGCTTGGGCATCGCGGCCGTGACCGGTACACCGAGCAGGTTGGAACTTGGACACTTTGCCCAGACGCCCACCCACCCAGCCGCTGTGCTCCGGACTCGCCGTGAGCAGAGCTGCCGTTGAAGGGAAAGTACTGGGCAGCCTGGATCCATAGACGGGAAACTCCATGCGGTCAGGGCGGGTGTGGATTCGTGTTGGCCCTCGAGGTGATCCTCACGTCCCCGAAGATGCCCCCGCTCACACCTCGGGGTGTCCGCCTGTGGGTCCCAAAGCCCTCCGTTTGGCATTACCCTTAATGGGGCCTTTAATGCTCTCCCATCTCCGTGCGCGAGGATTCACATTTGGCTGGAAACAAGTTTATTTTCTGATTTAAAGTTCCTCGAGACCCCACGACACTTCCCAGGATCTCCGGTTAGCATGGGCAAGAACCCACTTCTTGATCCCAGTTCTGTGGCCGGGTCCGAGTACTCCTGGAAGCCCAGCTAAAGCACGACTGGGTGGCAGTGGCTGGAAAACCAAGCCCCATTATTCTCCTAGAAAACACTGCCTGCTCCCCCAGCAGGTGGGCATTGAGCCGGGTGTTGGGGCTACAGCACCGAACTGGTCCCTCTCACACGTCCGTGCCCGTGGGGCGGCAGGCACATGAGCCCCACAGTGAGGTTGACAGGGCTAAGAAGGAAATGAGCAGGAATGGGAGAGGGGCAGAGGTCAGGAGAGCCCGGAAGCCCTCCCTGAGGAGGTGACATTCAAGCCACAGCAAGTAGTGAGAAGGAGCTCTGACGTCGTGGGAGTTCTGTCTTGTACACCCGCTGTGTGTAAGACCCTCAGCCAGGGACTGGGGATGAGCAGACACATAAGACAGCCCCTCGCCCGTGGTTCTCCCGTAGTGACGGTGTTCAGGCGTTTGCATCGACGTCCACCCGCGCTTTGGCACCTGGGACGGACCCTGTGTGGGGAAGAAACCGCTTCCAAGTTCCGTAGCGTGTGGTGCCTGCTTCAAGGGGAGTCTGCATTCGGGGGTGCTCCCAGGTGGCCCCCACTCTGAGAAGCCCCCTCTGGAGCCCTCTGCTCCCGTGGGCGGACCCGGCGCGGCCGACGTGCCCACAAGACCCCCGCCGTCCCCGCTGGTCAGCGCTGCGTTCTCGCCCGTGGGCGTGCACCCCCGTGTCTCTCGTGAGTCTTGCCCCGTCTGTTCCCAGCACGAGGAGCTCGGCGGCCCCTCGCAGAGCTCGTGCTGGTGGTTGTGGCAGGATTCTTCAGGCGTTCAGACTCCCCCTGCACACTTCTCTTTAGACCTCGCGTTGTGTGTCCCCTAAGTAAGAAATGGCCCCCGGAAGCCCCAAAATTAAACGTGGGGAAGTCAGAACCTTAGCGAAAAGGCAGTAACTAGAGTTCTGTTTAATCTAGGAGAATTTGACTCCAAGCATCAGAAATAAATGAGAAAGTTTCTTTTTAAGAGAGATTTGCTAGGACTCATGTTACGTTAACAAGGCAAGTGCAGGAGGTTTTAAAGGAGGATCTTAGTTTGAATAATCAGTTTGCTCCTTTGCCAGCTGAAACGGAAGCTTCATCTCGACTCCGGTCGTTGGACCGTTCCGGGGCCTCCCGCTCAGCTCAGGGCCTCAGCTCCGTCCCAGGGCTGACGCGGGCCATGCGGGTGGTGGGCACACAGCCTCTGATTCGTCCCCTGGGGAAGCCCCTGCTGGGCTGTCCCCGGAGGTTCCCCGGCCCTGACTCTCAGTGGTTTGTGGTGACTCAGACCCTGCCCCCTCGCAGCTGTGTGTGGACTTGTCTTCCTGTCCTCGTTTTCTCGTCCTTCTCCTTTCCACCCTCATGCCAGCCTTGTACAATATTAGCCTTGTTCTCCAGCACAAGGCATCTGTGGCTTTATAAGAATAACCTGCGTGTTGATGAGACCTGCACTGTTGCAGAAGTCGGCTGCCCTGTGCACGGGGACACGGGGCGGACCCTGGGGGAGTAGTCCCCTCCGGATTTGGGGCTATAAAACCCGGGAGTGCGTGGTCCACTTCACCGTTTCTCCGAGTCTCCGAACTCCCCGCCGTGTCCCTCGCTGACCCTGAATCCCCTGTAACGTGTACATGGCAAGAATGATGTCTCAGGCTGAGCGTCAGCGGATCTGGCTTCAGTTAGGTTTGTTTTTCCCTGTGTGAACCGTGAAGAGTTTTGTTTGCTTGTTTTTTCCCTTAAAACTGGTTTCTGTAAGTCTGGCCAGAACAGCCTTCCCACCTCGGAGCTGGGAGTCCTGCTGAGGATCCGGACTCTGCCACCCGTTTATAATTCCAGGCCCACTCCGTCCGTGCCTTTCCTGGCTTCCTCTGAGGCTCGCCATTGAAACGGATTCTGGATCAAGTTTGCTTTGCACAGTTAGGAAGGCTCCGTAAGGTGCTTCTCTGGTTTATCCTCTGGTAAGTCCTCGGGGCCACAGGGCACGTGAAAACGCGGGGGGCCCAGAGAGAGGATCGTTTCTCAGGCTGTCAGTGGGGTGGCTTCAGCTCTGGCCACACCCTCTCTGCTCACCGCGGACCCGCCATCGCGCTCCCAGCCAGGCGCCCGAGCTCACAGGCCAACTTGGCGATGGGAGCGTTGTCGCGCAGACTTGGCCGGCTCCGTGTACGTGCGGCTCGGTTGCCCAAGTAACAGTGCTGTCCAACCACTCAGCTCGCCGCTCGCTGGGTTATGAAGACAGTTCTGGAACGTGCCCATCAGCAGCTCTTGCCTCCATCCCGTGGGGGCCAGCCTCCCCCTGCCAGCGGCAGTCGTGTTTGGTTTTCCCCTAACTTCCTCGTCTCCCTGCATGGCCATCTTAGTAGCCAGCATTTGAGTAGGATCTTCAAGATGCACGGTCAAGTGCAGCAAAAAAAAAAAACCCCAAAGAGGTTTCACTCAGAAAGTTGGCACGTGGAGGCCTGACCTCAGACGGGTGTGAGAGCATCAAGGTTCCAGAAACTTCCAGAAGACAGCTTACTGCGTCCCAGCTGGGAGTGGGGTGTCTCTGGCTTCTTGGAAAGTGGACTGGAAGTCAGGTGACAGGGCAGAAGGTGTCTGGGTGCGTGTGCTGGGTACACCCAGAGCCTTCAGGAGGGCACAGTTACAGAGAGGAACCCGTGGAGGTTGCATGAGCCTTAATCACTGATGGCCTCAAAGACCCTTCCGTGGCGCTCTCGTGGAGCTCTCCGTGGAGCAAGGAGAAAGACCGTGAACGTAGGGATGGATGGGTGGAAGGACAGGGGAGGGGGTCCCGCCAGAGGCTCAAGGCTGGGGGGCTTGCAAGGCAGCCAGAGACATGAGGAGAGAACGATGTCCCCCGCGGATGAATAGAAAGGTCAAGCCTCCCGTATAAGGTGTTGGTGTGCAGACTGCCTGCTGACCTCACGGTGCCCGGTGCTGTGCCGAATATTTAGTCCCCACTACACGGTGAGGACCCACGGTCTGTGATATGCTTTCTAAGGAGAGTGCGTCCGTGCACACAGGAAGCCTTGAATTCTGTGGAGCACCCAGTGGGTTTGCATATGGCGGGTGGGCCTGGCGTGAGAAGCCAGGGGAACCACTGGGGCCCGTGAGATGACGAAGTGTTTGAGCTTTGAGGGCATTTGGAAGGGAGGTGGTGATGGAGAGCCAGAGAGGGGTGCCAGGGGTGATGTGGGCTGTCCGGGGAGAAGGGCTCCTGGTAGCTCCCACGGTGTTGGCTGAAGGACGGGGGGACGCGTAGAGATGCCTCACGTTCATGAGACAGGAAGCGCCTCGTGGCATTGTCATGGCAGTAGGATGGCCTCTCGTGCGGAGCCCAGCACATGGCATGGTGTTCGTCAAACACCAGCCGCTGTCCCTACCGCCGCGGGAACCAATGAATGAGCGCAATCATGAATGAATGACGGTGAGAAGGAAAACAGCTGCGTCCACCTGGAAAACGTGTCTGGCCAGGATAGGTGATGTTCTACAGTATTTGGCAGCCGTCTGAAGCTCGTGCCAGGCAGTAAACTGAAAATGCTCAGGGAGAATGAGTTTCTAATGCAGGTACCTGACCCGCTTCAATTGTGGTAATGAGTGCAATTACGGTCTGTGTGGTTAAGCGCCCACAGTTCTCGCCCGCCTCCCAGAGCATTCCCCTCTGTCGTGCTCCGGAGGGGGCCAGCGTCGGGCTTCCCCCCTCCCCCAGCTCAGCCGTTCAGCATGGCAAGTGCCATTGAATTGATTGACGTCTTTCTCTGATCGTGTCGCGTTGCTGCCCTGTCGTTTCTGTCGTGCGCTCGCTCACTGTTCCTACCATGCCCGCTCTTCTCCACCTGAAATAGAAACCGTTCACGATAGTAATTTCAACACATGACCTCGTTGAAGACATGAGAGAGGCATTGAGCGATAGGTCACCCTGATTAGTGCTGGACTTTCACATGGCGGTTGGGAGTCCAGGGTAAATCAAGGTTGTGCTTGTCCACAAATGGGTCACGACCCTGCAAAGTTCTAAAAGGAAGGGCTGTTTTCCGGAAAGATCCATCTCCGTCTCCTCTGGCAATTTATATTCTGAACGCAGAGCTGAAGGCACGAGCTTCAGTAACTCTCAGGGCTGTGAGCCGCGTCTTTATTTCTTGGTGGACTTCAGGTCAGATGGCCAATTATTTTATGTCCTTTTTTTCCATTAAGAATACCGTCGTGAGCAGAGAACGGTCTGGCTCTCTGGCAGTGAAAATGCCCATCTTTGTCACCTCGGAACTGTTTTGGCAGAGGCTGAACCCAGACGCAGCTCTGTTTTGTCACAGTTGCCTTCTGTTCTGTTTTGAAGCGATTACTTTCTTCTAGGCTGTCTTACTGTTTTCTCTCCGTGGATGGTCCACTGGGGAGAACTGATGGGAGGAAGAAGGCCAGAGATCGCACTTCCTCGTGAAACTTTGCCGCTTTGATGTTTAGTGGCACATCCAGAGAGAGAATCCCAGAGAAAATAGCAAGATCTCTCTCTAGCTGAAGGAAGCCGTGTGCTCAAGATCGTTTGCTCTGCTGGGTTTTTGTGACGCTCAGACAGTACAGCCAGGTCAGCCTTCCTGCACGGAAGAGTTTACACCAGCTCATCGAGGGCACCAAGAGTGGCTTCGTGCGTGTGTCTGTGGCCGAGCACCCGTGACCCACGTGGCCCTGCTCCCGTCCAGGGTGCGTGGGGGCCTGCCTCTGGGGGTGGCGTGGGAGCGTGCCCTGGGCAGGTGCAGATACAACTCAGAAGACAAGTATGCGGTCAGCCAGGTGTTTACTGGGGGCAGACCTGACTGGTGGGGCAGACCTGTCACCATCCAGGGGGCCTGTCTGTGAGTGTAGACAGGTGTATTGGCCAGTATAACACAGGGGTGCTGCTATGGCCAAAAGATGAAAGTAAGTCTCTACCTGTGAGTCCCGGTCACGCCCCATGGGGACGAGGCGAGAGGCATCGAGAGTGGGAGGGTTTGGGGTGCCTGGGGGGCTCAGTCGGTTAAGCATCCGACTTCGGCTCAGGTCATGATATCACGGTTCGTGAGTTTGAGCCCCGCGTCGGGCTCTGTGCTGACAGCTCAGCCTGGAGCCTGCTTCAGATTCTGTGTCTCCCTCTCTCTCTGCCCGTACCCACTCAGGGTCCGTCTCTCTCAAAAATAAACATAAAAAAAAAGTGGGGGTGGGTGGCATTGGATGGGGCACCTGGGTGGCTCAGTCAGTTGAGCGTCCAACTCTGGATTTCAGCTCAAGTCTTGGGACCGAGCCCTGAGTCAGGCTCCACCCTGACTGTGGGACCTACTTACGATTCTCTCTCTCGGGGCACCTGGGTGGCTCCGTCGGTTAAGCGGCCGACTTCGGCTCAGGTCACGATCTCGCAGTCCCTGAGTTCAAGCCCCGCGTCGGGCTCTGTGCTGACAGCTCAGAGCCTGGAGCCTGTTTCGGATTCTGTGTCTCCCTCTCTCTGACCCTCCCCCCGTTCATGCTCTGTCTCTCTCTGTCTCAAAAATAAACAAACATTAAAAAAAAATTTTTTTTAAAGATTCTCTCTCTTCCTCTGCTTTTCTCTCCCACCCTCTCTCTCTCTGTCTAAAATAAAACTTAAAAAAATTAAAGAGGGGGAGATTGGAGATGGATCTTTAAGAGTTGGCAGAAATTCTCTGGCAGAGAATGATAGAAGGGCCCTGAATACATACGTGTTGTTCCTGCCGATGGAAAATTCTAGTTTCATCACTCAGCAAACTCAGCAAAGATTAATTAAACATGAGGCGCTGATTAATGTTCGAAGCGACGTGGGAGTTTGCGCTACGCTGTTGGTCTATGTCTGGGTGACTCTCGGTCCCTTTCTACCAACAACCCCTCAGGGCTGTGAGGCTCAGCTCTGACGTGGGGGACGCAAGCGACCGTCCAGGCTGGGTGCCGGGCAGAGCAGTCAGCAGTGCGTCTGGGCTGTGTCTCCGTGTCCACAGGAAGGTTGTTGGTGACCAACCCCACCCATGGCTGTCCTAGCTCTGCACCCGTGGTCCAGGCCCCTCCTCTTGCCCCGGGTGCGATGTCAGGACCAGAGAAATGCCCGGGGCACAGGCCGTAGCAGGAGGCCTGCCTCTTCTCTGTGTCCGAGGCCCTACATGGGGTCAGGGACTTCTTTGGGATCAGAAGGGACGCCTGAGAAGGACGTGGCTTGACGCGGGGGCAGGGAAGGGCAGAGCCCCACTGGAACCCGCCACCCATGGCTGTGGGGAGATTTCTGGCTTTTTCCCATTTTGTGACTGGTGCTTTCTGGTTGGTATTTATGGCACGGGTACCTCTTTCCCCCTCTCAAGCAATGCTGCCAGGCCGGCTTGGCCGTCCTGGCAAGGCTGGGCAGAGGAGCTCTGTTCTACGGCAGGCCTTCCCTGCGCCGGGACCTCCTCCCGCGGCCGTGTCGTCGCCCCTGGGAAGGTCAGATTGTATCTTCTTTCTTTTCAGGACCCCAGAGGGCCCAGCACAGTTGCAGTGTTTGCGCTGAGAAGTCGGCTCATTCGAGAAACTGTCACCCAAGGCAGGGTCGTCCTCACGCTGCTGCACCCCCACCTGGCCCCGGATGGGATTGAACCCCCTGGTCGTTCGGGTCCCCAGGCCACAGGGCCCTCCGGGTGTGTGTGTCCAGCCAGCCTGCAGGGACTCAGCATCCCGTGTGGGGCCCTGGTCAGGCGTCTGCACACCATGGCCGGGCCATCCCGTGAGGCCACCATGCGGCGGGCCGGGCTGTGCTTCACGGGTGCAGGCGTGGGCACCAGGCCCCCCTGGGCTCACCCGGCTGTGCCCACAGGCAGAGTCGCCCAGTCTGTCCGCGTCTCACCGTGGGGCTAGCGGAGGAATGGGGTGGCGTCTGAGCCCGTTCACTCGCTACGTGCACACAGGCAAGGGCGGCAGGCGTGTGCCCAGCCTCAGTGTCCCCACTCTGCGAGGCCCCTCCCTACTCCGCCCCACCAAGGTGGGGGAGGCAGCCGCCGCCTGTCCCCGGGCAGGTCTCCCTGGATTCGCCAAGGCCCAGAGCATCATAAAATTCTGCAGCAGCGCTTCAGCCAAGGGCCGTGAATTAAATTAAGGAAGAAATGCGTTTCTACAGATTTCAAGGCATATCCAGCCTTACACATGATGCTAGAACGTTCTCTGATTCTGAATCGCTGGAATGCGTATTAACTCATGCCGGCTCAAAACTGCGGGTGTGACTGAAGGAACCTGGGAAATGAGGACTCCCACGTGCTGTGACCTCCCATGAGTTCCCGCAGCGTCCTGTTGATCTAGGTGACGATGCAAAACTGGGCACGGAGAGGCTGAGAGGGACAGCGGATGACACTCCAGCTGCGGCCCAGCCTGCCCTTGCTGTCCCCTGGGGTGGGTGGGTAGGGAGGGGCTTCATCCAGTTCTGGCAGAGCCCCGGTATATGTCCCCCCTTACAGGGTGTCGCCCCTGTAAGCAGGGGCCCCGATAAACTCCCTGCTGGTCCAGCTCAGCCTTGGGGTGCAGGGCCAGGGTTCGATTCCACATGCGACGAGATCCTGAGCCACCAGAGCAGCCCTGGTAGTGCCCTTGGCTTCAAGTGGCACCTTGGTCACCCAGCCGACCCACGTCCTTGTGCTGAGCCCTAATACAGCTTCCCTTCTCCAGCACAAGATATTTATTCCAAATCCACTGTGTCAGCAGAGCAAGGGCTCCGAAAACATGACTCACCCGGTACTGTGAAAAGTCAAGTGCGAGGGGTGATTTGCTAAGTGAATAAACTGTCAAATGCCAGAAGGGCACACTCCGTCTGCTTACCTCGACGGGACAGAGTGGAGGCATCTAACCCGTGCACACGCACACCCGTGCACACACATCTGTGTGTGCGGACATCCACACGCACGCGCACACGCACACAGTGCCGGGCGTCGCTCGGGGCTTCATGGGGAATCTGCCACCAGTGCCCCCCCCCCCGCCTGTTGTTCCTGGAGAGGCTTTCGCTCAACACACCTCGGCCACGTGGCCAGAACCGCGGCGAGTGCCCTGGTGCACCGTTAAACGGGAAACCAGGGATGTCCCCGTCACTGCCTCGGCCGCACCACCCACTGGGCTTCGCTCGAGCTCCCCCGCAGAGGGTGCTGGCCCTGCCACCTGCTGGGCGTGCACGGGAGGGGCACAGGTTGGCCAGCAGGAAGCCTGTTGGTGGCCACCGGGGTACAGAGGACAAGCACCCCGATTAGCCTGCGTTCACGGCGGCCGAGGCTCTGCAGGCTCCAGCCGACGCCGTAATCCCTTCTGAGGACACGAGGACGGGAAGCGCCGGCCACCTCCACACCACCTGTTAGCTGAGCAGCTCACGTGGCACAGAGGGGAGATGATACGTTCCACGTGCTTGTTCATTATCTGGGTCTTTCTGACAGTGTGGGAGCAGGAGTGGGCTTTCAGAACGGAGGTGCCGCCCCCCCCCAACCATGGGCGCTGGGCGGGAGGAGCAGGGTCAGCAGGCTGCCCACCGCTCTGCATTGTCACAGCCTGCTCTGGTGGCACTGTGATAACAGGACCCTCCTCTGCAGACACGATGTGGCACTAACCTGAGGACCCGGGCCCCCGGGCTGGCGGACCTGCATTCGAATCCCAGCACTGACGCTCTGCTCCCTGGTCTGTAGGGTAGAGACAGGGTGACGCCCACCAGGCGGGGGTGTCGTGGGGGCTGCTAGAAGCTCACGTTTTCCAGTCCTTCTTTAGTCTCCATTCGGGCGAGTATCTCATTTTCCCTTTACAACTAGGGAACCAGGGGCAGGGCCCCTGTAGCACCTGTACAAAGGTAGCTACAGGCCACGCTCCCAGGGTCCAAGGTCACAGCACCGGTGTCTCAGCTCCTACCTGTGTCAAAGAGGGATCGTACGAGTTGGGAAGGGCCGGCGAGTTCACGTGCGAAGTGCTTGCATCCTGCCTGCCCCGTAATTGCCGGACCCGTATTTGCTGTTCACTGTGTTACCACTCAGGGGTCTTCCCGGAAGGAGCTCACACTGGGGTGTGGAACCCGCCTCCCCCCCAGGACGGCCCCATTGTAACCAGAGTCACAGACGTGGCTGGTCCCGCCCCAGGTAGCCCCCCTGCTCACACGCGTCTGTCTGCCGTTGGGACCTGCAGCCTTCTGTCCCCGAGACTGGCTGTTGGCAGAGTCCACAGGACACGTGCGCTCACCTGTTGCACTGGCCGTTCCGTCTCGCGGCCGGAGCCCAAGGTCAGGGGCGGGTGGGAGGTGAGGCCGAGACGCGGCCCTGTAGGCGAGGTGTGCAGCCTAGACTTCATTCTGTATTTTTGGCTCCCTTTCTAACTTCTTGTGTAAAAATCTTCCTCCCACATGCCGCTTCATTGAACTCATTTTTGAGATTCTAGAAGTTGTACATCCGGGTCCCAGTGTGTAAGTTGTCACAAAACCTCCCTTGGAGGTGAAGAGCTGACACTTTCTGCGGCAGTGGAACCAGGAACCAGGGAGTTCGGCATTCATGACAAAGCTTTGCTTCCTGCCAGCAGAGGCGACGTGCTGGCTTGGCACCTGCCAGGAAGGGCTCAGGCTTCAGCTCCCCGCCAGCGCCTCTGAACGGGGGCCTCGCTGTCGATGCGGGGAGACTGGATATCTGGAAACGACATGTAGGGTCACTCGAAGGAAGCACCTGGGTCTGTGATTTGTTTACGGGGAAGGCACGCAGGCCGTAAGCAGCCGCTGTGATCCCTTGTTCCCTTGACGCTCCCTTGGCTTCGGACTCGCTTGTTGTTACGTCTGGAGCCTTGACACCTGGATGACTGAGGACCTTGGCTTGGTGGCCTCATCCCCCACATGCTGAGCGACGGCCGGTGGGGCTGAGGGAGGGCACACAGCATCCGGGGGAAGCTCTTTGAGTTGCACCCATGAAGCTCTCCGCGGGGGACGGTTTCCTTCCTTGTCTGTGCTGGGGCAGCAGAGTCCCAGGGTTTGTCTCCAGACTCCAGGTAGTAACGGCCACAGGTCTTTGGGGCCACTAGTTCCAGAGGAAGTGGTCCCCCCAGCACTGTCCTCTTGGGTTGCTCAAAAATTAGATCATGCTGCTGCTTTGCTTAGAACCCATCACAGGCCACATGTAGCATGATCAGAACTCTTCGGCGTGGCCCCGAGACCCCCTGTCAGCAGGCAGCTGCTGACCTCTGCGCCTGGGGCTACGTTCCCACTGGGGCCCCGCGTCTGGGCCTCAGGAGACCTTCCCTGGTGTCCCTGGGCCATGTGCTCTCCAGCCTCAGAGTCTAGAGCTCCTTGCTGCTCGAGTGCCACTGTCCCTCACCTGGAAAGGTCCTCTCCTACCTTTGGGGAGCTCACCTCCTCTGAGAGCCTTGCCCCATCACTCAGTGGGGATGAGACCCCTCACATCCATTATTCTCTTGCAGCCTGGTCCTTCTCTCTCCAGGCCCTTTCCTGTTCTGTAATTATACACTTATTCAAGACGAATTTCCCCAGGAGAGTGTGCACCACACGAGGATAGGGACTGTTTGGCTCAAGCTGAATTCCTAACGCTCACCAGGACGCCTTGCACACACTCAGCGGCCAATGTATACAATATACACTTGCCGAATGAATGCTGTGTTTCTTATCTATGATTAAATGTCATCTTTTCACCCCCCAAAAATACTTACCGAGCGTCTACCGTATGTCAGGCTCTGTACTAAGCAACAGGATATAGTTTTGAATAAGACAAGTTCTCACCTTTAGGAAAACTATCTTTTAGCATCAACATATGAGCCCTTATATGGTGTATTTGTACTGTATTTTAAGTGATTTATTTCCATACTCAACGGTAATAATAATTACAGGTCTTCAGTGCTGTTAATCCAGAAATCGGTAGTACTTTGTTAGTTTTTCCGAGACCTAACAATTAGCTAAGCCTCCCTCACTGGCGTGAAATGCATTTGATTCAGACATCGGCAAGGGTTTTAATGAACACATCCACACGTAGGTTGTCCACATGATGATGTTCTTAAATGGTCCTCATACTGATTTCTATGCACGGCTAGCACGATAGCTCTACCGAAGCTCTAGGCAGCTCCTGCTGCCTAGAGGACGCCGTGCGGAGAGAGGACACCCCTCATAAGGAGGAGCGGTGGGCTCTGGGGGGCAAAGACAGCCGCTGGTCCTCCTGGATGCCCTTCGAGGACGTCCCTGCCTGGGACCAGAGCTGTAGTCATGGGAAGGAGGGAAAGCGGGCTGGACAGGACGGGGTTCGAATCGACGTCACATCTCTTCAACCTTTTCGAGGTACACAATACACCTTCGTGGTAGAAAACAGTACAAAATGCAGAAAAGCAAACTCCATAACCGCAGTATCCGCACAGAATTCCATGCTAGTTCACACGGTCCCGCCGTGCACGCTCCTGTTCACACCTGTGCACACGGTGGACGGACTCGTTCACCACAGCGGGATTGTGCTGCCCTCAGTCAAGGGCAGGGTGCCTGGTTACTTACAAAACCACGCACGTCCCTCCCTGTTGTAAATTACATCATTTTAAGTGAGTAACTCCACAATTATGGGGAAACCGTGATTTAAGCAGCACTTACGACTGATGTTTGGGTCACTTCCGATTTTCAAAGTTATAAACCGCATGGTAATGAGCACGCTTCATCATTTTTGCATTCGCTTACTACTTAGGATACGCTGTAAAACAACAGAGTTATCAGGTCATGATGGGGTGGGGGGTCACCTGTACTGCTTTTATTAAATACTGCTGTATTATCCTTCAGAAAAACGTTCGCTATATGCTTCCCCACCATTAGCATTTGGGAAAAATCCAAAATCCATTCAAATTCATAAAACCTTGAAATACAGTTATACCTGATTGTGGCCCCCAGGGTAATGCTTGGGACATTAATTCGTGGGGTGATTTTTCATTTGGGAAAAAATTCCGTTTCCTATAATTATGCCAGAGAAAGTGTCAAGAATTTAAAAGAAACTTTAATTGTTCATTAGTTGTGTATTTACATTGTATGGGAAACTGTAAATTTTTAACAAAACAGCCATATGCAATATTGTTTTATGTTTTCACTTTGACTTTTATAATTTATTTCATTTTATTTATTGGATGGGTCTTCTTAATATTTTTTTATTTTATTCATGTTTATTATTTTGAGAGAGAGAGAGCGCGTGAGCAGGGGGGTGAGGGGAGGAGGCAGGGCACAGAGAGAGAGGGAGACACAGAATCGGAAGCAGGCTCCAGACTCTGAGCTGTCAGCACAGAGCCCGACATGGGGCTCGAACCCATGAACGACCTGAGCCGAACTCTGATGCTTAACCGACTGAGCCACCCAGGCTCTCCACTCCATTTCTGGTTTTTTTTTTAATTTTTTTTTTAATGTTTATTTTTTTTAGAGAGAGAGAGTGCAAGCAGGGGAGGGGTAGAGAGAGAGGGAGGCACAGAATCCGAACAGGCTCCAGGCTCCAAGCTGTCAGCACAGAGCCCGACGCGGGGCTCGAACTCACGAGCTGTGAGATCATGACCTGAGCCGAAGTCGGATGCTTAACCGACTGAGCCACCCAGCTGCCCCTGGATGTGTCTTAATCCATTTCTCAGGTTCATTTGGCATTAATAACACTGAAAATGTTTACAGAAGAGTGAAATGCCGTGAAATGGTGTGAAATTGGGTTAGACTAAAAGCAGTATGTGCGGTTTGGGGGGGCACAATCTCACCATTTGGTGAACCTTGAGAAGAGGGGTCATCACACGGAGGACGGGGCTCTGGATGTGCAGAGTGGTGGTCACGCCACGGGGGCCGTCCCAGCCGTGGTCCGTGTAGAGATACGCCCCCCGCCTCCTTGGGAAAGATGGCGGTTGGGGGGGGGGGGGGAGGCAGGGGACAGGGACACCAGGAGGGACTGTCACTTTTATTCCATAGATTGTATTTGTAGTTGGTTGAAACCGTGTGCATACGGACCCGTGCAGGTTCTTACGTGTGTATGAACGCAGAGGAAGGGTTGGAAGCAAATGTGAAAATACGCCTGAGGCTCCTTCCTGGGGTTGGTCTGCTTTACAGCTGGATGTGCCCTTCATTTCTTAATAGATACGTTACTTCCCTAGCAGAAGAAATGTATACGTGTGACCGGTTTTAAAAGCATGCACGCACGCACACCTCTTTTGTCTGGCCTTTTGGAGGATGAAATGGCAGATGGGATCCAGTTCAGAGACACGGCCGCTGTTCCAGGCCCCGCCCGGCTCCTCTGACCAGGGGCTCGTCCCCCTCTCTGGGGAGGAGGCCACGTCCCGCTGGCCCAGCTTTGGCAGATGGGAACGCCCTAGCCAAGCAGATCACGGCCTTTCCACTAGCGCGTCGGCTCCGAAGGCAGGTCACGTGTGCTCATTCACTCGTGCACTCACTCGTTCACGCACCAGCCTTCGTCCTAGACACTGGAGCGCCTCGCCCGACAGGGAGCCCGGGTCCCTGGGGCCCGCACCCCAGTTCAGTCCCAGCAAAACAGGTACACGGGCTCAGTCCTGGCGCACAGTGGGTACGTGGCCTCAGTCTCGACGCACAGTGGGTTCAGTCTCGGGTCCAGTCCCAGCACATAGTGGGTACACTGGCTCAGTCCCAGCACACAGCAGGTACATGGACTCAGTCTCGACGCACAGGGGGTTCAGCCTCGGGTTCAGTCCCGGCACACAGTGGGTACGCTGGCTCAGTCCCAGCACACAGCAGGTACACGGGCTCAGTCCTGGCGCACAGTGGGTACGCGGCCTCAGTCTCGATGCACAGTGGGTTCAGCCTCGGGTTCAGTCCCGGCACGCAGTGGGTACGCAGCACTGCCCAGGTGAATGCCGTCGGCTGGTGAAGAGCCACCAGGCATTGAGGATGGCAAGACGCAGCCTCGAGGTGACCCTGCTGTGGAAGCGTGGAGAGACGAGGGCGAGGCTTCAGCCCTCATGGGCAGTCACAGAAGACGGGAAGGCGGACTGCCCGGAGGAGTGAGCCCTCAGAGCTCAGCCCTGCCGCGGAGAACACGAGTCTGGGAGGTTGGGAGAGAGCAGGTGCGTGAAGGAAGAACTTGCTGGTGTCACCCCCCGGCCGAACACGGGTGACGGGCAGGCTCGGGGAGTGGGTTCCTCTCACATGCGCTGGGCCTATGTGCTGGTACGTTTGTCCAGCCTGGACCTCCAAGGGCTTTGGGAGCCCGCAGCCCCTCTCCTGAGCCCGTGGCTGAGGCCGCCAGCACCTAGAACGTTCTCGGGCCCGAGCAGGACCTGACTGCGTCTGCGTGGATCTGATGACAGGGCCCGTGTCTCACCTGCGAGTTGTCCATGGGGATCCGAGCAGGCTGAGTAGGGAGAGCGTCCGTGCCTCCAACTGGAGGGCCTCCGGTCTCTGTCTCGGACCGTGTGAGTGTTTGATGCGTGAACGCAACCTCAGCGCTGCCAACGCGAGGCCGGTGCCCGTGCAGGCCCTGAGCCATGAGAAGGAAGTTCCCCATGGGTGCACTTCCCGTGGGTGCGTTTCAGTGGCTTCTGGGGGTTGGGGCTATAAACACACACCCACGAGACCATTTTTAAGTGGCTCGTGAGTGCCTGTCTCACACTACCGTTTTAGGACCTTTCTTCTTATTTATCAAAAAGCTCCTCTCAAGCACCTGTGACCAGGTGCAGGTTGAGGTGGTTTCCAGGTCCCCAGATTAGGAACACGCAGGGCAGGGACTCTGTGACTTGTTCAAGGTCACAGAAAACAGGAAACAGAAGCCACTCCTGGGAGGGAACCACAGGAAGATTTCTCCACCTCGTCTCGGGCTGGTTACTTGACGCTCTGGGTTTTGCTGAGGAACATTGATCAGAGAGAGGGTCTCAAAATGAAGATATTTGCAGAACACTTAATAATGTAAACACAGCATTCACCTCGTAGTGAAACGGGGCGCCGAGTGGGATTTGAGACAGACCAAAAATCAATAGTGTGAAATCCGTGCTGGTCGGAGCCCCGAATGCTATAAAGATCATGCCGATGTGCCCATCTGTGGCTTGCCCCGTGTGATCTCCAGGCATGCCGAGGGGAGAGACACCCGCCCACCCGCGCCCGGGCCTCTGAGTCTGCAGGTGTCACATGTGACAAGTTCCCAGGGGCTGCGGCCGGCCTTGGCGTTGCCTTGAGGACGAGCGTGTGACTCTCTTTGCCAAGTGAAGGGTGAGCACGGTAACACACGGAAGCTTCCGGCACGGCACTTGGAGTCCTGGTTCCACGTGCAGAGTCCCGGGGACAGGGTGGCCCCCCAGGGTGGGACCTGCCGAGCCAGGAAGGGGCCGACGGGGCCCCTGGGACAGGAATCAGGAGCGACAGAAGAGCCGTAGAGAGAAAGTCCGCACCTTCTGGACAGAGGCATGAGGTGAGAGCCACAGTGGCCATCCCCTCAGGAACCGGGCCAGCACTGGAGGTTTGAAAGAGAAATCCACCCCCGGCATTCTGTATCCAGCACAAGGATCCTTGGAGAGTGAAGAAAATTGAAGACTTTCTCGAACAAAACCGGAGAACCTGTCAGCGGTAGGCCTGCCTGGCGAGTTCTTCACGGCAAAGGAAGAGGGTTTGTAGGTCGGAGACTCGGATCAGAGAAGGAACCGATGAAGGTCAAATAAAGTCCCTGACTGTTCTCAGTTTTGACTGATTTAAGAGAAAACTTTGTTTAAAATATTAATAGCAACCAGTAACTCTTGATTGCCTGGAAAAGTTGGTTTTTTTTAACTAGTCGCCAACATTTAAGAATCAGGGGTCTCACAAAACCCCTGGATTTTCGCCAGCGGCAACCACAGGAGGCCCCTGTGCGGGGCCCGGAAGGCCTCGTGACCCCGCTCCAGACCAGTGAGTGCCCTGGTAGGCCCCCCGTCCTGTCCTCCTCAGACTGCCTGAGAGCAGATTCCTAAAATCTGAAGGTGAGTTCTAAAAACTCTGAGAGTGTTTTTTATGAGACCGCTGCCAAAGAGAAGACGGGGCTGGGGGGGAGCCGAGGAGAGGGACAGCCAGGGTTCGGTGGCCGGGTCCAGGCTGGCCCAGGGGTCAGGGAGCCACCTCTGGGGGGCCAGGGCAGCTGGGCAGGAACGCCTGACTTCACAAGCCTCGTGTTTTCCGTTCGGTGTGTGGGAGCAAGGACACCGCCATGCCCCACAAACCAGAGGGAGAAAAAGATTCACCACACAAAGCCAAGTTCTGTTTTAGGACAAAAGGACGCACTTTCATGGGACCTTACATCACCTTGGCTTCTGATGTGCTGTGATACCTTCATGAATGTTAGAGTTGGGTCTAGGAAGAAATTCTCTTTCAATAGCTGGAGAGAAGGACCAGGGTGGCACCATCTACATCACGGAGTGTGGTCCCACATGTGCCCCCAAATCAATTTCCAATTTATTTTTTTAAGTTTATTTATTTGAGAGAGACAGAGTCTTTCCTTAATTTTTTTTTGACATTTATTCATTTTTGAGAGACAGACAGAGCGTGAGTGGGGGAGGGGCAGAGAGAGACACACAGAAGCCGAAGCAGGCTCCAAGCTCTGAGCTGGCAGCACAGAGCCCGACACGAGGCTCGAACCCATGAACCGTGAGATCATGACCTGGGCTGAAACCAAGAGTTGGACACTTACCCGACGAGCCACCCAGGTGCCCCTCAATGTCCTATTTCGAAAGGGGTCTCGGGAGCCTTCTGTGATAGTGATCTTGCAGCAAGTTAGGGCAGAGACGTCCCAGTCACAGAACTCGTCTGCACTGACCGTGTGTGACGTCGGCAGGCTGTTCACGGGACACGGATTTAGCCCTTAGGAGAGGCCAGGTCTTTGGCGAGGCACCGAGGGGGGGAAATACACCTCGTAGTCATTCCCACGTAACAGATCTGATTTGTCTGCTACTGTCCCGCTGTTCCCTAAGATCGACTCTTGTAGGAAATTGGGTGAATGGCACTTGGGACCTCTCTCTACTGTCTTTGCAACTTCCTGTGAATCTACAATTATTTCAAAATTAAAACTTTTTAAAAATAAGACTGAATCTGATAAACCCAGGTGTGCTGGAAGGTCCCACCCTACCTGTCTCGCCAAGCTGGTTCCCTGGGACTTACCTCCAGGAAATTTTCTTCCATGAACAGCCCCCCCACGACACACACGCACGGGCACATACACACAGGCACAAGCACACACACACGTAGCCTGCTTCTCCCACGTCCCCCTGTTCCCCGTCTTGCTCGGTGCAGAGCCGTGTCTGTGTGCCCTGTCTCTGTGCGTCTTCTACCAAGAGCTCCCGGGAGGACCCCGGCCATTCGCCACCCTTACCCTAAGTCCGCTGTGGTCCATGCTGGCAGATGGCCGTTGACTGAGTCCGCACACGCGTCAGGAGCTGGGGACAGACGTCTGAAGGGGAAGGAAGGTCATCCCACAGAGCCACGTGGAGTGAGATTGGGGCCAACCACTGACAATTAGTCACACCCAGAGGTGAAACGGGGTCCTGCCGGGTTGCCGACCACCTGTCTGCTCAGGAGCCTGAGCGCTTCACAGAGATGCTTGGCACAGATCTTCCCGGACTCACGATGGGGAGATGTCCTGATAAACCCGTCCTAAGTGGAAAACATCGTCCAGTCGAAAATGCAGGCATACGCCTGGCCTCCTGCACGTCAGAGCTCAGCCCTGCCTGCCTTCCCCGTGCAAGAACACTCGTGTGAGCTGAGCCCATGGCTGGGCAGGACCCTCTCACACCAGGCCTGTGTTATAATAAAGTGCTGACTGTGTAGCGTACTGAATACCGTCCTGGAGTGAGAAGCAGACGGGATGTCTGGGTGCAGGGTGGTCATAGGTACCCTGGTGGCCGCTCCCCCTCCTGGTCACGTGGCTGACTGGGAGCTGCCGCTGCCTGGCGTCATGAGAAACCATCAGATCGCATAGCACTGACCCGCAAAAAGATCCAAAGTCAAACTTCAGAGTAGTTTCTACTGAATGCACATGGCTTTTGCACCATCGTAAAGTCAAAAAATCGTAAGTTGAACCATCGTAGGTCAGGGACCATCTGTACTTGGCACTTCGAGGTGCCTGAGTACTGAGAAGAGGTGTGTGGTTCTTAGTACTTAGGGTGCTTGAGTACTAGCATAGGTGCTCAGTACTTAGTACTTAAGGGTGCCTATGTCCTTTGCTAGGGTGCTCGGTGCTTAGTACCCAGGCATGTCCAAGTACTTAGAGGTGCTCAGCATTCCCGTCTCACCCCCCTCCCAAGTCTGCCACTGCGGTGACTGCCCATCCAACGGGGGCTTGAGCAGGTCCAGGGAGGGGCGGCTACATCCACCCTCTGCCGGTGTGGAGACACCGGAGGGCTCGGTGCAGGGCACGGCGGGTGCACGCGCAGAGAGGACGCCCATGGCCTGAGGAAGTTCTCAGAGTCTGTAAATAGGGCCTCACCATAAATAAAACAGCACCCGCCTCCCGCCCGGGGCTGGCTTTGATGTTTCATTCAGGAGACGCCTGCTCGGTTCGAGCCGTTTTAATTTGTTTCCTTCCGCGTACTCTGCCGCGGGGTCCCCGGACGCAGGCATGAAAAGCAGCCGTCACAGACCTTAAACAAAAAAAAAAAAAAAAACTTAAGTCTTGAGCTGTCTTTGTATCCTGGCCTTTTGGCCAGGCAGCCTTGGTCCCCAGGCTGGGGCAAAGGGTCCCCTCCCTCTGGGTAGACCGAGCGCCCGGGCTCCCAGGGAACAATACCCGACGACGGCGAGGTCGTGGAACCTCCCACCTGCAACAGCCACCCCGTTGGGCGTTTCGTTCCGCGTGACATCGCACAGGGGCTCCTGAAGCTGGAGCTCCAGCCCCTGCGAGAATTACCATCTGGAGGCAGAACCCCATTTGCGGGCTCCCACGTCTGCACCAGGGCCTGGAAGGCAAGGCGCAGGGGCCTTTCCCCGCCCGCCCCTGTCCAGGGAGCGCTGACTGCTAGGCGCTCCAAGAATGGCAGAAGTTCTGGAACCCCCCCTCCCCCGACCCACGAGGAAGCTCACGGCCATCAGGCTCCAGGCAGATGGCCCCCCAGTGGGGGGCGGGAAGGGGGAGGGACAAGGACCCGAGGGGACTCCGGGGCACACAGCAGCACAGGGACGCTGCGTGAAAAAGCCAAATCACGCCGGGAAGAAAATGCTTTCTGTTTAAGGCTCTCCGCCTTTTCTGACAACCTCAAGGAGAAAATGCCAGCTGTTGACAAACATGCCCGTGGCACCTCTCAAGACGGCCTCGGGCACAGAGCTCCAGCCCGGAGATGATGGGGGGGGGGGGCAGTTCAAATAATCAGCAACACTTTTATGTCCTTACTGTCTGTCCTTTGGGGACAAACCCATGTATTTGCAGGACTCGATGACCCGGGGTTTTTTTTTTTCATTACAGACGACGAAACCAAGACTCAGACAGGTTAAGTAACTTGCACAAGGTCACACAGCAGCAAATCTCCAGAGTGGAATTTCAGCCAGGCTGTCTGTCCCCGGAGCTGCTGTGTGTGACCGTCACGCCGCCCTGCCTCCGAGCCCCTCTGGCCAGAACAGTATGACATTCTCTTCTTTCTAAAATGGCCTGTTTTTCATAGCAAGTGATGAGACTGGTTTTCCACCTAAGGGAGATTTAAGGAAGTGATGGAAAGGGGGGGTGTGGAAAGGGGGGAAGTGACGGAAAGGGTTGTGTGGGGGGGGTGCACAGATGTGTAAACATGCACACGTGTATAGACACGTGTGTGCACACGTGGGTCACGTGTCTATATGCGTAGACAATAATAAAGTGGGTCAGTTTAAAGAAAAATAGCACCCAGGTGGCATTGGATGTGTTGGCACGGTGAAGTGCTGAGGGCGGCAGAAAAAGCTGAGCCGTCTGAGGGGTCAGGAAACCCTTCCAGAAACTTCTGTGGCCACCCCTGTTTCTGTGGGCCATCGGGAAAGTACGGAGGCGGGGCTCCTGCTGGGTCAGGCGGACCACGTCCTAGTGAGTCTCTCTCGGCCCCGGGACCGGTGACGGGCACTCTCCGGCCCCAGGCGTCCGTGCCACATGCCGTCCGTGGGAGGAGGTCACACGGGCAGGCGTCACGCTGTGCGTCTGCCAACCTAACTGCTGCTTTCCACCCTACGACTGTCATCACTCACCTTTAGGGAAGCTGTGGAAACGGTTCTTCCAAATCAGACCTGATTCAAATTGCATGTTTAGAGCACGTGGAAATGACAGGTGGTTAAGGCGTGCGCTGGAACCTTCCGGAGCTCACTGCCGGCGTCCTGGAGCCGCACAAAGTAACTGTTGTCAGCAGGTGATTGAAAACGTCCAGGCTGTGCTATTCAATTAATTATGAAACAATCTGTCGCCCACGTTCGTAGCATCGAGTGTGGGCCTCACGCTCGGAAGAGAGGCCGACGACTGGGGCTGGGGCTGCACAAAGACTTGGGGACAGAAGCCAGCGCAGTGAAGTGACACAGAGATGCACACGCGGAGGGGCCTGGGGGAGGGTCAACAGGGAGGGGAGCACAGTCAGGCCGGGGCTGGCCTAGCGGGGGCACGAGGGGGGGAACAGGGTGCCGTTCCCTGTGCAGAACATCCGTTCATCCACCACGTAACTGTGCGGAGGGAGGGGGACAGTGTTGTGATTCAGGCGTGTCAGCTTTCTCCAGTGGCCACCCCGGATCACATGCTCATGCAGCCCCTCAGGCCTCCTCTCCGCCTCCCATGTTCAGCCAGAAACACCCACCTGTCTGGGGGTTCTGCTCATCCTTCAGGGCCCTGCCATCCTCCTCCTCCTCCAGGAAGCCTGCCACCAGCCAGCCTGCGGTTGAAGCCTGTCCCCTATCATGCTCACGTGACACTGACTGCTACAGGCCAGCACAGATGCCACAGACACACGGCGGGTTCGCTACTGAAGTGTGTACTCGGGACAAAGGGACGCTGGATGCCACCCTCCATCCATGAGGCACGGGTGAATGCCGCGTGGCCGGCTCTGTCTCCAGGGAGGGCACGACAGCACACACAGTGAGTGAACTCGTGGGGGGAATGAGGTTCCCGGCGCAGGGGTCAGAGGCAGCCTCTCCAAGGAGGTGACATTGCACCGAAAGTTAACGAAGGAGCCACGTGGGAACTAAGACCCCGAGAGGCGGGGCCACCGGGCCAGCCGGAGGGCCGGCTCCGGACAACGGGGGACGTGCGGCCCGAAGAGGCAGACGAGGCTCAGACCAACTGTCACTATGGGGACGTGTCACAAATGGGGAAGTGTCTGGTGCCCGGCCAGGCTTATGTTTGTCGGGAGCTGTCTTGGCCGCCCCGGGAGACCAACAGGGAGACTGGCCTTCGTCCAGGCCAGAGGCGACGGTGGCCTGGACGAAGCTGGTGTCTCTGGAGATGGTGAGGCTGGAAGGACGTGCTGACGGCCCGGGGGCGGGGGGGGTCGGGTCAGGCGAGGACCCCTCCCGGCTGAGCGTCTGGGCGCCGGTATGCCACTGAACCCAGGAGCAAACACATCACTCCCACCCTGAGCCCTCCCGCCCCCTCCTGCCTCACTGCTGACCACACACTGTCACTTTCCTGTGCCCGGCTGGTCCGTGTCGCCTCCACCAAGGCCAGGGCAGGAGGACGCCGCCTCAGGAAAGTGGGGTACTGACGCCAGGGAGGCCCAGAAACCGCGGTCCCACCCCCTGCCCACGGGGCCCTGACCTCCCCTCCAGCCCCTTTTCCGAGAGGCCAGTCCCACTCGCCTGGAGCCTCCAGTTTGCAATTTAGCCCTACACGCTCCCCCTTGACTCCTTGGGGCCCCTCCCGACCTAACAGCCAGGACCGGGCTCTGCCGGGTGACTGCTGACTCAGGAAGCCCCTGCCCCCCTGCATCGCCAGCCCTCACCTGCGAACCGGGCCTATCAGAGCACAGACCACAGGGGCGCACCATGCATGAGACAAGGCGGGACAGTGGACACAGAGTGCTGGTGTGGTGCCCACCTGGTGAACTGGCACGGATGACGGGGAGCCGGCAGGGGCCCGTGCGGAGCCCGAGCAGTGGTTTCTCCCAGCCTCACAGCACGGGGCCTCTGCCCGATGGAGGTGCCTTCCCCGCACAGACGCACGTTAGGGAGAGCAGGGCCCAGGAAGGACCCTCATCTGTCTGCCTTCCCTCCCGGAGCTGTGTTCCTCTTGCCTCTTGATCCAGCAGGCACTTGGGCCATTGACTTGATCCCAGGTGTTTATTCCTGTTGGATGAGTCAAAAGCAGGATGAGAGCGGCCAGGGGTCCACCAGGCCGGGGCACGGAGCCGGGAGGCAGAGACCACAGCTCCGGCCACAGCCACAGGGTGAGCTGACCTGCCGCCCCGTGCTGGCTGAATGTCACATGTCTGTGCGTCTCCCCTAACCAGCTTGTTAAACATGCAGCTGCCTGCACGAGCAGAGGGCCAGGCCCAGGTGATTCAGGAAGCCAGCGAGTGTAGGTGGAGAGTGGCTAAACCCCAAGCCACACCAGGCAGGAAACCAGAGAGCAGCTTTTCCTGTATCTGACTGGCACACCCCTCCCCGAAATATACCTGCCCAGATCAACCCTGGTGCACGGATGGGAAAGGGCATCTCCCTCGGATCTTCCCATGAGATCCACAAGGTATCTGCTCGGGGGCCAGGCTTTCAGCTCCACATCCGGGTTCCTGTCCCTTCATTCCAGGGGGCACTGCCTTCCAGGAGATCAGCAGACACCCATGAACTCAGAATCTTTGTTGTTGCAACATTGGATATTGGATTCCACAATTAAGACTCATCGTTTCAGCACTCGGTCGGAAGACCACAGCAGCGTGAGTCAAATGAAGTTTCTTGAGATTAACAGTCGCCATCATATGTGAACGGAACTCCTCCCCAGAAAACAAGCCCAATAATTGAAATTATTTCTGCCAGCCCATCAGTCTGGGGTTGAGTAAATACAAATCTCTGGTTGCTAAGAGATGGGGACCGCCAGGCAGAGACGCCGCCGACGTAGGGGGGTGGCCGTTCGCCAAGTCTGTCGGGGGGTGGAACGCATTCGGGGTAGTCCTGGCGGGGTCCGAGTGCTGGAATCAGCCCGTGTGAGCGCCCGAGGGGCATGTGCTCTGTGGAGCTGATGACAATGTCTTGCTCGCACATCGTGAAGAAGGCAGGAGCCGTCCCAATGGCTTGTGGTGGGCTTGGACTCCAAGCCCAGCAAGTGCCAGCATCACCGCCTGTGATCCGGCAGCTGTTTCTGGCCGGGCCCGAGCGGGAATGCTCACTCCCCAAATGGCGCACGCGCCTATCTGATCTGTGATCGGCTAGATGATGCTAAAGGAAAACCGACCAAAACCCAGCCTGGGTCTTTAGGTCTGAGTCTGAACGACAAGCCGGTCCTCAAGCGGCCCAGGGCGATTTCACGTTGCGTGTTGGCCGGCGCGCGTACGGTGGGCCCCTTCCCCCAGGCTCTGCCTCCCCGTCCTCTGCGATGCAGGATCCCTGTTGGGTCTGCTCACCGAGTGACAAATGCCCCCGTGAAGTGTGCATTCCAAGGGCTGAGGGGGTCTGGAAAGATCCGCAAACAGTTCCTCACGGTTGTAAGGAAGCGAGCGGGCACTCCCGGGCGGCTTCCTGTGTATTCGTTTTTGATGAGGTGTGGGCGGAGCCGAGGGCAGCCGGGCTCTCCGATGGTCCACCCGGGTCACATAACATCACATTTATCCCTGACCTTTGAGCGTCTGATGTGCAACAGCCTGGCGACAGCCGCGGGCAAGGTTTACACAGTCCTCCCGACGCGGACCGCGGCCCCGCTCCCCTGGACTGTCTGAACATCTACTTGGTCTCGGCTGACGGCGGGGAGCAGAGAACACGGCAGTGAGGGGTCCCCGGTGGCCTCGTACTGAGGTGGCACCCTGCAAGGCCGGTTCGCGCAAGTCAGGGCGGAGGCTGAGACGGCAGAAGGGCTGGGGAGTCTTGTTAGTCCAGGAGCCGCACCCGCCCGTCCGAGGTGGATGCCAGGCCTACGTACCAGGCGCCTTTTCCCGAACCGTGCAGACAGGAGCCAGGAGCCCTCTCCTAACCTCGGCTGGCTGGCCAGCTTCCCGCCCTCCTAGCCAAGCTGTTCTTGGTGCCCTTGGCCAAAAAGAAGGCAGTCGCGGTGGCACACGGTCCCCAGAAGTCGGTGCCCCGGTGAGGACCAGAGGCTGGGAGCTGGCGGCTACTTCACGGACCGACCTGGAATCCATCCGAGGGGGCCAACTGTCTGAGCACCAGCGGCTGCAGCCAGCGCACCCAGGCGGGGGGGGGGCCTCACCGCATGAGCCCCGAGGAACTCTTCTGTCCTCAGACGTACAACCTGTCACGTTTGGGGTGTGCGAGCCATGGTCCCGTGACTTCCGCCGAGATGCCCGTCGGCTCCAATGGAGCAGGGGTGGCCGCCACAGCACCTAACGTGCCCAGGCTCAGGGGTGACACGGTCGGGATGACGCACGAGACTCTGGGCCGGCTCTACGTCCCTGTACCCCTGCCCTCAGCCCCATGGCCTCACCCCCCTGGGTCCTGAACACGTTTGCTGGCCAAGCAGGTGCTTCAAAGGGCATGTGAGGAGCAGGAGCGTGGGAAGGCGGTGGGAGGAAGCTGTGTCTCGGGAGGGAGGCCCCGGCGGTGAGCAGGGCTGGGGGCAGGGGGGACGCCGCCTGGGGGGGCTGCCGTGCACCCCGTGTGCTCTCTGGAGGCTGCACCGGGAGCACCTCTGCCTTGCGCACCGGCCGGCTGATCGCCTCGGGTGGTTTACGGGAAACTTCTAGTGCCAGACAGGTGCTGACCAGAGCAGCGTTCCTGGGCTGGTGGGTCCTTGCCGTGTTCACGTTCTCCAGCCCTGGGGGAGGGGAAGCCCCGTGTCCTTCAAGATGCTGTGCGCTGGCTGTCATCCTGGGGAAGCCTCACTTCTGGGCCGTGCGTGTGAGTGTGCAGGGAGAGCAGCTGTCAGTGCGAGTGTGCAAATGGCTGTGGACGTGCAGGTGCGTGTCTGTCCCAGTGTCGACAGACAGCCACGCACACGTGTGTACGGGCGTGTGGAGTTCAGCCCCGGGAAGCCCCAGGAGCTGCGGACGATGTGCTAGCCTGGAAAGAAAAGTACATAATCCTCAGAAAGTGGCCATGGGAGGCAGGGAGGGCCTTCACCTTCTGGAAGCAGAGGCACCATGTGGAACGTGCACCCCCGCCCTGGAGGTTGTCACGGGGCCAGGCTCACACCGGCACACCCGTGTCCTGTGATGTGCATCATGTCAGGGTACCCCGGCCGCCGGCACACTGAGGGCTCCGCGTCCAGGGGAATCTCCCCCGAGGCCGTGTGCGGTCTCCCCACCACAGCGGGGAGAAGAGCGGGGGTCAGAGAGGCCCAGTCAAGCAGGTGTCACTGCCCCAGTTAAAACCCGGGGCTTCGGAGAAGCTCCCACTGGCTCGATACTGGCAGGATACCCCAGGCAGGATACTGGTCTCCGGGCCAAGCTGGCCCTCAACAGACCACTTTTCCCTCCCTAACTGCCTGCTGCGATTGCCGTTTCTTCCAGAGAGAAAGTAAAGGCTTCGAGGAAAACACATAATCAGAATGTGGGTCGCCCACCGGCACACCTGGGTCCCTTCTGCCGGCAGCCCCCCCGGACCCGTCGGCACTGCGCACGAGCCCTTCCCCCCACCTGCCCTGCAGGCCGTGCTGGGAAGCTGGGGTAGGTGCTCCAGGAAGAGCCCTATCCTGCGAGGTCCAGGGCCGCCCCCGGGTCCCCAGAGCCGGCAACACCGTCAGGCGGGCCCTTCCTTCGTTCTGGGGTAATTATGCACCGGCCACAGGCCCTGCCTCATAGAGCCCATGTTCTCAGGCAACAAGGTAAGGAGCACAGACAAGTCCCCCCCCCCCCATAGCCCTAGGACAGGCATCCCCAGGACGTGTGGCTGGAGGCCAGAGAGTCAGCCGGTCGTGTGGATCCCTGCCGTGCTGGTGGCTCTTGTGGAAGGTGCAGCGAGTGCAGAGGCCAGTGAAGGACAAGGCTTGGCGTGTCCCCACACTGAGGGGCCGGTGGCACCATGGCAGGAGACATTCAGCAAGAATCACGGTTGAGCCACAGGCCACCGCCGGCCTTAGAGGCCGTGGTGCAGACTTCGGTTTGACTCCAAGGCCACTGGGGAGCCACTGAGGGCTCTAGCAGGAGGCTGGGACATAGATTGGGTAGAACTTGAGTGTCCTATGCTGTAGCGCCTCTTCTCAAGCCCAGAGGAATCAAAGAGCAGTGAGAAAGTGCAGAGCAGAAGCCCCAAGTCCCCACCAGAAAGTCACCCCGTGTGCCTCAGGTTCCCGGAGAAAAGCTCTTTGCCGGAATTCGAATCCGCTGCTAGCCAAAGTGATCATTTTCCCATTAAATGGCCTTCCTTTTGCATGGCAAAGAGTGTTCTCCCTCTCTCCTTCCCCCTCAGCCACAAAAGGCTTTAATGAAAATAATTTCTGGCAGCTGTGTTTACCAGCGCCTGCTGTAGGATGGTTGTGACATCTTAGTATAAATAAAGCGTATGAATGCATGCAGGACGCGGCTCTGGCTGCAGAACAGGGGCTCCGGGCCCCACTACGGCAAGGCCGCCGGTGCACCTGAGCAGCGGGAGCAGAGTGGCCTGAGCCAGGCTTGTGCACTCAAGAGGCCAGCGCCGCTCAGCGTGGGAAGGCTCGGGGGGACTCTGCCCACCCCACCGCAGCAACACCCTTTCTAGAAGGAACGGACCTAACGATAGGAGCGCGTGGCCGGAACACGGCGCGGGCGGGAGGCAGGGCTGCTCAACTGCACGCGGCAAAACAGTGTGGCTCCCGCAGCAACATCGGGCAGATCCGGCCGCAGGAACGGCTAGACGTGTGTTCACTGGTGCTTCTCTCTTGGTGACCTCCGTCCCGACGCAGGTTCCCACCCAGGCTGGCTGCCGCCCTCCGGGTCTCCGTCTTTGTAGCTCAGGATGGAAGTTTTCAGCATAAAGAGACAGACTTTCTCCTTCCCTCTGTGTTTCCAAGAAAATATTGGGAATGACTGTCATTGACTCAGCCTCAGCGGTGTGTCCGTCCCTGACCCAGGCCGTGAACATGTAGCGGTGGGGTTGGACCAGGATCACATGCCCTCTTTTGGACCTATGGTGAGGCCGTTACTCCCACCACGGAAATGGACCAGGAGAGGGAGGGGTGATTCCCTGCACAACAAGGCACTGTTGCTAGAAGGTGGGGGAACGTTTATCCAAGGAAACGGTTGCTTTAGTACTTGGAGGCTGCTGGATCCACTCAGGAAGAACAAAACTGCATGGCTTGTCGGGATTCCCAGGACTTCTCAGCCACTCCCAATAGGTGGACCCAGGGTGCCAGTGAGGACAAAGAAAGTGGACAAGGGATGAGGGTCAGTAGGATAATGGCCTATAAGCGGGTTTTACAGCAACTGAGCTCTGGGACCCTCTCCACCAAACAAAGGGCCTCTGGAAGGTTAGACAGAAGTAAATGGACCAGTCTGAAAAATCCTGTGATGGTCCAAGTTTAAGCTGTGGTCCTTGCCCTTAAAGAATTACGTATACTTATCAAATCCTGACCCACAGTCAGTACTCAATTAAGGAAGGGATGAATACATGGATTAATGGATTAGTGAATGGATGATGGATGGATGATGGATGGTGTGTGGGTGTGTGGGTGTGTGGATGGATGGATGGATGGTGGGTGGATGGATGGATGGTGGGTGGATGGTGGATGGATGGACAGTGGGTGGATGGATGGATGGATGGATGCATGGCGGGTGGATGGATGGGTGAATGGATGGATGGGTGGGTGGATATGTGGTGGCTGGCTGGATGATGGATGGATGGATGGATGGATGGATGGTTGGGTGGGTCAATGGATGAATGAGTGGATGATGGATGGGTGGATAAGTGAATGTATGGATGGATAGATTGATGATGGGTAGATTGATGGATAGGTATATGGGTGGTAGTGGAGAGTTGGATAGGTGGATGGATGGATGATGGATACATTAATGGATAGGTATATGGCTTGGGTGGATGGATGGATGGATGGATGATGGATGGATGGATGGATGGTGGCTGGATGAATGATGCATGGATGAATGAATCAGTGAATGAATGGGTGGGTGGGTCAGTGGATGAATGAGTGGATGATGGATGGATGGATGGATGGATGGGTTGATGATGGGTAGATTGATGGATAGGTATATGGGTGGGTAGTGGATGATTGGTTAGGTGGGTGGATGAGTGGATGGATGGATGATGGATACATTGATGGATAGGTATATGGCTTGGGTGGATGGATGAAGGATGGGTGGAATATCCATCCCAGAGCCTCCCAAGTGCTCTGTATGTACTAAGAATGTGTACCATGCTCTGTGTCTGAACTGGGATTCCAGGATGAATTAAAGGCCCGTTCCTTATGCACCCTTCTCCAAGTCAGACACAGTCCCCAGTCAGGCATCTGTACTTTGCATGAGGGTGACACACATCTACATAGTGTCTTCACAGGTGTCACTTCAGCATCTAGTACCATGCCCGCCGCAGTAGGGGCTCTGTGGAAAAAATGAGTCATGGCTCAAAATAGCCATAGGCAAGGCAACATATGAGACTATGGGAGGGGTGAAAGCTCAGAGCTGATGGTCTCTGGAGGTGAACGGCAAGGCCAGCTGCCAAGGATGAGGGTGGCCCAGAGCAGGTCTCTGGGGTCAGTGGTGAAGACTGGGGTATTTTTTGAGCGGAACTGGAGAGGATCCAGTGGAGGACAAGCGAGAAGATGGCAGGGCCCCCTGAGAATCCGGTCGGCTCAGAGACGGTGCCCAGTGACCCCACCAAGCCGGCCGTCTTCTCCAGCTGGACACAGCAGCCCTTGCAGGGGAGCCGAGAAGGGAAATGAGGAAGCTCAGGTGTGGTGGGGCCCTTGTGAGTCTGCAGCCAGCCATCAGTGCTGAAGGAGGAGGGAGGGGCTTGGGAAACACAGGGGGCTCTGAGAGAGTGGGAGGTTACCGTCCTCCACTTTGCAGAGCACACGGGCTTCCCTGTTGGGACACCTCAGTATGGCACCCAGACTCTTCAGGTCTGAGAAACCACACGTGGGGAACAGAAGGGTGGCCCTCAAAGACATCCACGTCCCACTCCCCAGTGTTTGTGAAGTGTCACCTTAACATGGTAAAGGGGACTTTGCTGACGTGAGCAAAGGACGCTGAGGGGGGAGTGACTGGGATGACCTGGGTGAGCCCTAAATGCAACCGCACATGTCCTTGTACGGGGGTGGGGGGGGCAGGAGGGTCTGGATGGGAAAAAGAGGCAGAGGAGACAGAGGTCAGAGAGGCGGGTGCCGTGCTGCCGACCTTGAAAATGGAGGGAGGGGCCAGGAGCCGAGGAAGGCAGGCAGCCTCCCGAGAGTCCAGAGGGGATGCAGCCCTGCCCACCCCGGACAACTGTAGGACAATGCTGTGGACGATGTGGTCGATCACGGCCACCCCGGGGCCTCCGCGCCTGTCAGCCACGGGCCCGCAGCTCCAGATGGGGTCTCTAACCTTGCAGAAAGGAGCACAGACAGCTCAAAACCGGCCTCCCTTTCTCCAGCCATCTTTCCACCATATCCTTTTAAAACTCCCCAGTGAAGGGGGGTGGGGGACCCTGAACGCCACCGTGCAAACCTGAGATTGAGCGCGTGGGTCTCTTTACCCCGTGTAGCTGGAGAGAAGAGGCTCTTACGGAGCTTGACGATTCTGCCTCCGATGAAATGGCAAATCCCATAGTGCATGCGAACATCTGCAACTCTGTTAAGGCCTCTTTGTCTCGAGAACACGTGGCCAGGGCCCAGAAGAACCCTGCTCCTTAATATTTACCCGTCTTCCCCCAGCCTCTCGCGGGAGGGGGGAGGCCGCCGGTCCGCACGGAGGTCATTAGTTTGATTCCGCGTGTCTTGGGTCCACAGTGGTTTCAAGAGACATCATGAAATAAATTCCAAACGGGTTATGGAGATGCCCACAGAGCAAATAACATGCGCAAATTACCTTGCTGCTAAGGGGGAAATCAAAGTCTCGTGTCTCTTCCAGACAATGTGACAGAATGAGACAGCGGTCAGGGAGGATGTCCTTCAAGAAGTGAAGGTGCTTACGTTCTGTGTCATGTGAGGGTCCCCTTCCAAATGGCACGGGCCGAAAGATCCCATGCTCCGAATGTAACGTTTATCGTAGTAGGAACGAAAGGAAGACCTCGGAGGGGCTTGATAAAGGGACAGAGCTGTGTCTCCAGCCCCTAGAAAGGACCGTCCAGCACGGGTGGGCACGTGAGCGCTGCCCGATTCTCGCGCTGTCCTCTGCAGACTCCGAATCTGTCCCACAGAGATTCCCCAGGCGTTCTTTCCGGGCCTGGCACAGGGTCCCCACCCTCGGGCTGTCCAGGGTCAGCTGGGGACAGACGCACGTGAGCTCGGGGACCCCGTGGAAGCAGAAGGGCGCAGAAGGGAGGTGTGTAGCACAAGGGGCAAGAGTGGCAGGGCAGCTGTGCCGTTCAGTGGGCAGCCACACGGCCGCCTTCCAGAAGAGTGAGCTGAGCTAAAGAGAGTGATGCCAAGTAGGAAGCTGGAGACACGGGGCAGACACGCGTTTCGGCCAGGGAGGAGCGTGTGACAGTCACAGGGCACAGGAGAAGCCATCCTCAGGGAGGAGCCCTCCCCTCGGGGCCTCGGGGCGGGGGCATCAGAACTGGAAGCAAACCAGAGCCGCACAGGCAGGTTGTCTCTGAAGTTTTTAAGTTTCGAGGAGCTACATTTAAAAAGTAGAAATAAGCAAGTGAAATGAATTTTAATCGGTATTTTATTCCACCCGATGTACCCAAACTAGCATTTCAACTCGTGGTCAGCGGAAGAGTTTATTCATGAGAAACTTCGTTCTCTCTTTTCACGCCAATGCTTCGAAGTCCGGTGTGCATTTTACATTGACCGCTCAGCTCAGTTAACACTGGCCGGGATTCGCGGGCGCTGCGGCCACACATGGCTGGTGGCTGTCTCACCAGACGGCGAGGCCCTGGACCCTAGGCCCGGGTCAGCGCACTGGGGTCCTTGAGCCAGACCTGGGCCCCCTGCCTGTGTTTGTAAGTGAAGTTTTCTTGGTACACACGCCCGTCATTGATGTATCGCCTGTGTCTGCTTTTGCACTTGGATGACCCAGGGGAGTGGTCAAAGGGGACCGTACGTCCCACCAAGCCCAGGATTTGCTGTGCAGCCCCTTGTGGAAAACGTTGCTGACTGGCTCCTGACGGAGATGGTCTCTCTAAGGGCAAAGGCGGGGCCGTGAGGGGTCTGAGCGTGAGGGGCCTGCTGCCTCTTTGCCAGGATCCTTGTGGCTGCCGCGTGGGCTGTGTGTGGGGTCTGGCCGGGGGCCCGCTCTGACACAGGTTCGGGCAGCAGCGGGCCCCCTCCCACTTCGGGGGGGAGGGGACAGGCCTGAGCCCCGCGGGGTTTGAGATCAGAGCGCTTCACGACAGGCCCAGTGCCACAAGGCCCAGAGCCGGTGCCTTGCATGCCGCCCCCCTGCACACCCGGGCTGGCCCGGCTCTCACCTGCCCCTCCCCACGCACAGAACCCAGAAGCACCGGCCCCCCGTGTGTCAGGACACGGTGGAGGCCGCAGTACCGTGCAGGCAGGGTGGGTGGGGGTGACGGCTCCCTCGAGCACAGGGGTGCTGGTGTGGCTCATGTCGCCCGGAGTCAGGGGTGCTGGGCTGTACCTCACCGCGGTCCGTTCGCCGACCACAAGACAGTCTCGGTACAAGAACTCAGATGGAGAAGCGGGGCCGTGGGGTCGGCTCGGGAAGCAGGCCGTGGGCTAATGTGGCCCTGAAAGGAGGCGGAGCTCATTCTGACTCGAGTCTGCTGGGGAATCCCCCGTCACCTGAGAAGGAGGGCGCACAGAGGCCCGGAAGGAGGGTGGGGCGGGCAGTACAAATGGTGGGGGTCCTGGGGCTCCCCCAGCCCAGGATGGGCTCCCTTTCAGAGCAGGGCATGGGGTGGGGGCAGACAAGCAAGCAGAGGACGCTTGAGCCCCAAGGTCTGCCGGGAGGCTCGGGCTGCGCTGTCCTCAGCAGTCCGCCTGTTCTTCTAAAGGGATGCAGGGAGCGTGCCCGGCAGCATTCTAGATCCTTCCACGTACCCTGAGACGACAAGCAAATGTGCCCCTGTGCCCCCCGGGAGCCGAGCGGAGCCTCGTGCCAGCTCCCACCGTTGGAGGAGGAGAGCAAGACCAGGTGACCGGGGGACCTGGGACAGGAGGGGCATTGACGGGGCACATCACACCCACGGCTCTGTCCCCAGGGTGGACTGCGGACTCCCTCGGTGTGGTGGGGCCCGGCTGCTGGGCGGGACAGGCTGCCCATCAGGCCGCTGGCACAGAGCCTGGGGAAGAGGGCCGACCTCCGGGAGAGAATCAATTACGGGGACGGCACTTAACCTGCCGAGGCTGACAACCGACATCAGACACGTTAGCGGCACCACTCGCCACTGGCGGGCAGCAGACGTGCTAAATGCACGACACGGACACGAAGCGCAGAGAGAAACACGGGTGCCCCCTCATTAGGACGCTTCCAGCCCGGCCTCTGCTTGATGAGCCCAGTTCACTGCAGTCCTCGCTAACGTGCTCCCGTCCGCGTGAACGCTCAGACTCGAAAGAAATAAAACCATCTAGTTCCAAAAAAATCAACAGGACTTCATGCTTCACACTCTTTCGCTAGGTGGGACCCTCCTTTCCTGACGGATCCCCTCCCGGCCAGACCTCAGTGAAGCGGGCTTAGCTCGATACCACCTAAGAACAGAGGAAGACGACGGACCGACAGATGGACGGACAGGCAGACGGACACAGTATTTTCTAAAGATGTTAACTGGTTAATTAGTTCAGAATCTTCAAATGAGAAGTTAAGTAGGGCGCCTGGGTGGCTCGGTCGGCGGAGCGTCCGACTTCGGCTCAGGTCATGATCTCGCGGTCCATGGGTTCGAGCCCTGCGTCGGGCTCTGTGCTGACAACTCAGAGCCTGGAGCCTGCTTCCTCTTCTGTGTCTCTCTCTCCCTCTCTCTCTGCCCCTCCCATGCTTGCACTCTATCTCTCAAAGATGAATAAACATTAAAAAAAATTAAAAAAAAAAAAAAAAGTAAGTAGATACCAGAGCCATAAACAATGCAGGTGAGCACCCAGGAGTGAAGTGTGGCCAGCAGGCGCCTGGACGTCAGGAGCCACAACAGCCAGCTGCTCAGCCGGGCGCTTGTCTGGGGTCCGTAGGAGTTTCTGGGCTGCCGTGCAGATTACTGCAGATGTCATGCTTGCACAGCAGAGGTTTCTTCTGCCACAGCTCTGGAGGCCGGAAGTCTGGGACCGAGGTGCCGCGCGGCTGGTTGCTTCGCGGGCTCTGTGGGGGAGTCCGCTCGGCTCCTCCCTCCCCCCTCCCGGGGTGGCCAGTGGTCCTCTGTGTTCCTCAGCTCGTGGACGCCACCGATTCCTTCTCCACCGCCGTGTGGCCTCTTCTCCGTAGCCCTGTGTGGGCTCACTGTCTCCCGTGAGCGACCTGCCGTTGGTTTTAGGGCCCACCCTAATCCTGTAGGAGCCCATCTTTTTTCTTTTTTAATTCTGAGTTTATTTATTTATTTTGAGAGACAGAGAGAGCATGAGTGGGGAGGGGCAGAGAGAGAAAGACAGAACCCCAAGAGGGCTCCGGGCTGTCAGCCCGGAGCCTGATGCCGGCCCGAACCCACGAGCCGTGAGATCATGACCTGGAGCCAAAATCAAGAGTCGGACGCTTAACCGACTGAGCCACTCGGGTGCGTCCCAGTGCAAGCACACGTTTGTCCCCACCTTAATTCTGCCCTGCGAAGTCCCGTTTCCAAATAAGGTCACATTCTGAGGCTCCACACGGGCTCGAATCTGGGGGACACCATTCAGCCCACGCTGGTGCCCAAGGGAGCAAGCCCACATGTCCGTAACTCTTGTCCTGTGGGTTGAACACGCGTCCTTGAAGACTCCTAAGGGGAGGGCCCCCTGCCTGGTGCTCGCCCTGGAGGGGCTGGATTCGCACTCCTGCCCCCTCGGGGCGCCCCCCACCCACACGCCGTTCTCCACCCCCCAAGTGCATCCCCGGCACGTCTCAGATGGGAGGGTGCCTCACAGACGCTGCTGGGACCCCTGCGGGGGGCAGAGCCCAGGTGTTTGAACAACTTAGATCCAGATCTCAGGGGAGGCCGATACTGTGGCCGGGAGGGAAGCACAGCAGGGGGAGGCCCTGGGTAGGGCCCCTAAAAGAGCGGGAAGGAAAGACACTGAGGAGCCCCCTCCTGGCTGGGGCACCGCACGGTGCCCGTCTGAGAGGCGGAGGGAGGAGGGAAACAGAAGCAGGACCCCTGCCCTCGAGGGCCGCCCCCGAGAGTGAGCAGGTGACAGCACTGTGTCACGCTGGCTGTGGAGCACCACGCTGAGCTGGCCCCCAGGGAGCTCAGTGCCACCTCCCGGAGGCCCCCGCCACCCCTACCCTGCCTGAGGCTGGAGGAGGGGCCTCCCCATCACAGGCCGGTCGTGGCCCCTCCTGGGCCCACGGAATGTCAGGTGGCATAGCCAGAGCCAGACCTTGACCTGGACTTTGAGGGAGGGCGGTGGGCCTGGCCAGGCTGACAGCAAGATGGACCAAGGGGCTGCAGGGGTGCTGGGTGCAGGCGTGTGCATGAGCCAGGCTGAGGGACGTGGGCACCTAACGGGGCTGGGGGCCTCCTTCGGCCGGAGACGTGGGGGCCTGGTGAGGCCAAGGCCAGTGCCCGGTCCTGCACTGAGCTAAGTCAGGGCCTCCTCTGACAAAGGCCGGGGATGGGAGGGAACACCCACAGGAGCCACCTCCCGGGTCCGGGTGTGGGGAGAGCGGCGACCGTCACTCCAGGCTGCTGGAGCAGGCCAGCTGTGGGGAGATCGCCTCCCCGAAGGCGGAGGCCGTGAAATCAGGAGGAAAGGCAGAGAGGGAGGACGGGCAGGCGGCCGGGGGGGCAGGCATGGAGAAGCGCTAGCCCACGCCAGGCCTGCTCACGCCTGCGACGGTCAGGGCACCAGAAATGGTGGCAGTGTCTCGCTTCTAAAACAGTGGTCAGTGCATCCCTGGTGGGGTCGCAGGACGTCGACCACCCCGGTGAGGCCATCCTCCCCCCCCCCCCCAGCCCCGCACCGGGTGTCCGACACTGCCAGCAAAGGCCCTGGGGCCCCTGCCCTGTCTCTAGCTCCTCACTACCCTGCACCCTCTGCAGGCCAGCTGGGGGGAGGTCACCTCTCTCCCGGGGGCCGTTCAGATACTTCTGAGGGGCCTCGCCTGCTGGGAAGCGAGGAGTAGGGACGGTGACCTTTCTCCTGCCCTCTGTGTCTGACCCCACTTCTTTGGGAAGACAGACGGGTCACTTTCCAGAAGGAAAAACTGTGTGCACAGTGAAGTGGCTTCTCTGACACCCACTCAGTCTGTGCATCTGTTAAGCAAATGATTTGACGGTGTGACGAGAGGGAGAGGATGTGGACCCGCTAACATCATTCAGGACTCTGCGTCTTCCAACCACACACCGGCAAATTGGAGACGTAATTTGATGTGAATTACCTGCAAATTGTACACAGTACCTCGCCACTAAGGAGCTTTTTGCAGGGCTCAGTATGAATTTTCTCTTTTGTCCAAATCCTACAAAATACTCTTTGTGAATTGTTAAGATTTTTTGCCATGCATAAAAATAAGGCTTAAATCACCCAAAAGGCGACAAAAATGCATTCGAAAATTCTTGGAACTGTATAACTACGTATACATTTGAAGGAATCTGTTATTCCCCCCGGCCCTCGCTCCCAGGGGGCGGTGAGAAAATGGGGCACCAGCCAGTGGTCGGGAGGAAATCATAGTCCTTCTGGAGAGATCAGGCCCAGGCACAGGGCTGTGGTTGCCTTTGCAGACCCCCAAAGAGAGCTTCCCGGGCACATGGAAAGTCGGGGTGCCCTCTGCAGCTGGGCATAGGGGTGCATTTGGAGCTCCCGCAGGACCAAGCTCCGTGTCTGAGTTTGCAAATGGTTGCTGAGTTAAGATACCTTTGGTTTCCTGGTTAGGGAGCGGGCACAGTGCTTCACAGTTTGTCTTTTCAGGGTGTATGTGGTGCATTGGGGCAGGAGTAGAAAATGTGATGCTTAATTAAGCCTACGGCTATGTCCCTGTGTGAGCCACCAGTGACCCCGCGTGACAGGGGTCCTTCGTGTCCCCGCTGTTTGGGGCGACTCAGCATCCCCAGCTCCGTGAGCTGTTTGCAGTGCCCTGCATGGAGGGGCTGAGGACCAGGCCTGCAAATCCCCACCAGCACCCACCCACCCCAGGGGCTCAAACCATAGGTAAACGAGAGAGAGAGAGGCAGAGTTCCTGTCTGAAACCATCTGGCCAGCCGTGCCTCAGTGGGGTTCTGGGACAGAGAAAGGGCATGAGGGTCACTGGGCACACAGATTTGGGGGCACCGTCCCTACAGTTGCCAGTCTAGCAGGTCTGAGGTAGAGCCTGGGAACTCTCCCTGTAAACAGTCCCTGGTGGGTTAGCCTTCCGTGGCTGCTATGACAAACCAGGGACTTAAGAGGCCGTCCTCTTACAGTGCTGGAGGTCAGGAGTCCACAGCGGGTCTCACGGGGCTGAGGTCAGCCTGTCGGCAGGGACGTGTTCGTTCTGGAGGCTCTGCCCGGCCTCTCCCAGCTTCCAGAGGCCCCTGCATGCCTTGGCTCCTGGCCCTTCCTCCCCCTCCAAAGCTAGCACCTGCCCATCTCTCTGACTCTGACCTCCTCCTTCCACCTGGAAGAACCCTATGATGACATTGGGCCGTCCTGATACTCCAGGACCATCTCCAGACCCTTAACCAACCACATCCCCGAAGTCCCTCTGGCCGTGGATGGCGATAGATTTACAGGTTTGGGGGTTCAGAACATTGACATTTCTGTAGGGCCTGTGGATTCCGCCACTCCCACCAACAGGTGCTGCTGCTGCCGGTCTGGGGACACATTGAGCTCCTGAATCAGGAGGACCTAAACTCAGGTCACATTCCCTTGATGTGATACTGGTCCCATCCTGGGTGGTGCAGTTCACTGGTCAGGTGGCCATGCGAACGGGGCATCCAGGCCCCTCCCACCACCAGAAGTTCACGGTCGGCCCCCTCTCTGAAGCAGGGACTCTACAGTTGCTTCTTCCTTGGCACTCACCTTCTCTCCAGGGGCTGTTTTCATCCACTTGAGACACAGACTCTGTGGCCTTGGGGTATAAGGCGGTGCATTCTGCTCTGGCTGCCCCAGGCCAGTGCTGTCTCTGGATAAGGCTCTGTGCTGGGGTGTGTTTACCATACCAGCAGCAGTGTGGGACTGCCCAGATTATTAGGACAGCCACAAACAGGTCCACCCCTAACGCTCTCTGAGCCACAGGCCCCCACACGGCAGGAAAGCGAGGATGCCCCAGCCCCCAGCAAGACAAAGGCGGGTCAAAGGGTACAGAATGGAAAGGTGTCGGTCACACTCCTAACCCTGTGCTTTGATGGCACCACTCAGTGCCCTTCCCGGTTTGAGCACGTCCCTGAGCCAACCCGACCCTCCTGGGTCTCTGTCACTTCAGGGTTCCCAGTGCGATTCAAATCCCGAGGCATCTCCTCAGCAAATCCCATGTCATCCAGTGTAATCCCACTGGAGAGATGAGGGATCAGGGCAGTTTCAAAGCAGAGCATGAAAGGCACAGTGGGGATAGGGAGGCAGGAAGTGGTCCAGTGCGTCGGAGATGCTCCTAGAGTACTGGTGGCTTCAGCACTGCCAGTAAACATGCAACTTCTGGGCATCTGCCTCCACTCTGACAGCCAGGCATCCCTACCTTTACAGCACTTACCTTCAGGGAGCAGAAGAAGGTGGCTGGATGGATGGATGGATAGGTGGGTGGTGGGTGGATGGATGGTGAATGGATGGGTGATGGATACATGATGGATGGTGATGGATGGATGGATGTGTGGATGGATGGATGGATGGATGGACAGAGGGATGGATGGAGGGATGGGTAGATAGTTGGATAGATGGATGGATGGTGAATGGATGGGTGATGGATACATGATGGATGGTTGGATGGATGGATGGATGGATGGATGGATGGATGGTGAATGGATGGTGAATGGATGGGTGATGGATACATGATGGATGGTTGGATAGATGGATGGTTGGATGGTGGATGGATAGATGATGGATACATGGATGGATGGATGGATGGATGTGTGGATGGAGGGAAGGGTGGGTGGGTGGATGGATGAATGAATGGGTGATGGATAATGATGGATGGTGGTGTATGGATGGATGGATGGCGAATGGATGTGTGATGGATACATGATGGATGGTTGGTTGGATGGATGGATGGATGGATGGATGGATGGTGAATGGATGGGTGATGGATACATGATGGATGGATGGATGGATAGATAGTGATTGAATGGATGGAAGGAAAAAGAGAGAATCAGGCATTAAAATTTCATTAAGGATAAAACAATGGCTCAAAGAAGTGTGGATTTGAGCCCCCGAGGGAACACCTGACATTTTTGGTATAGTGAAGAGGCATCTTGCAAAATTCCAGATGATTCTAATCTGTGTAGCACTGTATTCCTCTCAAGTTTGTAGGATTATGGCATTTGTTGTGGGAACTTTTTTTACCTGTGAGGCAATATGTCCATAAACAAACGTACTACAAGTAGGTATATTACCTGCTCACTCAGCTAGCGTTACTCTTGCTTTAGGAAAATGCATCGAGTGAAAAGATGCGTAAGAACAAATTGCGAATGGTTCTCTCTTGGCTGGTTTCCTAAAAATCGGCTGTATTTTTATGAAGCTGGAAATGACAGACAAGAGTCCATTAAAATAAATACAAAGTCACCATGCCATTCAGGCCTGGCAGCTGGACTCACCTCACACGATTTTGACGCTGTTTTCTCCCCGGAATGTGTTTATGTGAATTTATATGCCGCGTATAAATGTTCAGAATATGAATAAGTACACACAGCTGTATTTCCCACGTCTATGTGGTGGAAGGCGTATGATAAATCTTGAGATCCATATGTTTGTCTTATAAAATCCCGGTCTTTGAAAGTAGTAAGCAGTAGACACTAGGACAGCGGAGGGGACTCCAGGACAAGAGGAAATAATCCGCTCCAGACACTGTTTCCGCAACACAGAAGACGGGCCTGGCAGATCTCCTCTCGGGCCCCGTGATGACCAGCGTGTGCTGGCTTTCTCGGGGTTCTCCCCACGCATCCTGGGACCCCACCAGGGGAAGCCAGTGGGCAGGTGCCTCAGGAGGGAGGGCCAGCTGGGGAGGGGCAGACACCTGGCTTCCAGCAAGCAGGACGATGGCCCACGCGATGAGCTCTGTCAGCTTTCTCTGCAGATGGGCCAGCAGTTCTGAACCTTTGCTTGTAGCTTACCGGCTGCCGGTGGAGTGAAACACATGCTTTACGGAATGAAATTTCATCTTCAGATCAAATATTTAAATGCGTTTCCTTGCGCACCATAAATCTGTCTTGGGAAGACTGATCACGTGGTCCCAGCTCCTCTTGCTCTGAGCCAGGCCCTGTGGTCATGAACCATCCTGATCTAAAGCCCTGTTTTCAGCCATCGACAGTGGAGACAGACAGACAGACAGGAGACAGGTTTTTCCTGGTGGTGGACCTCTGGGGAGGTGGGGGCCAGAGCAGGATGTTTACGCTTCAGGCCCTGTCTGTGGATTTGTTTAACCAGGGTGATTGGCACCCACTGGGTGGCAGGGATGTAGAGTTCATCTAGAGGAGGCCCTGCCCTGAGGGCACAGAACATTCCAGAAACCACCAAACAAATGAATGAAACCACTGGCTTTGGAAAAAAAGGATACCATCAGGAATGCTGCCAGTGAGGGTGGGGATTGCCCAGAAGCGGGGCCAGGGAGGCAGCACCACAGATATGGCCACAGGGCTCTGCCTGATGGAACTTTCTAGTTAGGGGAAGAGCGGACCCAGAGCTTGTGGCTCTGAGCCTCCCTGTCTTACTCACGCGGATCAAGTAGGTCAGATATGATGTGTGTGGTGCAGGGGTGGAGCTGGGTGGGGAGGGCAGGGTCTCAGACCTGTTCGTAGAATACAGTTTATACAAGACATTTCATCACCCCAAAAGGGGATGTGACCATCGCTAATATGCCCCCTGTCTTTCTCTCCCGTGGCTTCGCCCGCTCTGCACGGTTCACATGAACGGACTCATCCGCCACGTGGCTGTTATCCCTGGCTTCTTTCACTCAGTACAACGGGTTTTAATCTATTTTTTAGCTTCTATCATTTCTTGAGAGCCATTCATATATGGCCCGGCTTCAAACCTGCTTCCCCTTACTCATCTGTTAAAGCTTCGGTCACCCCGTGGGTGAACTGGGGGTCCATCTCCGGCTGGCGCAATACGGGGATTGAATGACAAGTCTGGATACCACCCCCCTCCCCACCCCGTCTCACCTGCCTGCCCGGAGACAAACCTGGGGACGTGTTAGCTCTCCTGGCAAACTAGGCCCCCTCTGCCGGCCCCGGAGATCTCCACGTTGTAGAGGACGCTCCTTAGCCCTGCACCTGCCCTGATGGTGCCCTGCACATCGTCTGCTTCCCTTCCTAGCTCGGGCTCTCCACGCTTAGCATGAGGCCAGCTGGCCCTCGGGCCCCTTCCACTGTCCTGACGTTGGGCACCTGGGGCACCTCTCAGAGTTCCAGGGTCCCAGCCCTCAGAGGGGTCCCACACCCTCATCCCATATCTTCCCCCACCCACCGGAAAGTGCCCGGTGCATGAACCTACACGTTACCGCGGGCGGCACAGACCAGCCCACGGATCCCTCCAGGACGGCACCCACATGCCTTTGACATTCTGGGTGGCAACATTCAGGAAGGAAAGGCTCTCCCTTCCAGACCCCTCTCCCTCCTTTACTGGAGGACATTTTGCAGTTCTTGAAAATTCTGATAAATACAGAAGGCAAAAATAAGATCCGTTCTAGCACTACCCGAGGTGGTGGGATTTTTTTTTTTTTTCCCAGTGAAAATAGACCAGTGGCGTCTGTACCCATCATTTTGCATATTTTTCTGCCAAGAGAATGGAGGTCTTGCCAGCTTTTCCTAAAAGAATCGGGATTTCTGTGAAAGTCCTGGATCTGCACAAACCGTTGGTGAATTTGATGGCAGTAGGTTTGCCGCAGAGCCGTGGCCCCGTCCCCGGCTAAGTGTTCCCCTGTCCTACGCCTGCTTGGCCCAGGACGCCCGCCAGCTCACTCTAGACAGCATTCCCCCGCCCCCCGGAATGTGCGTGCTGAATTCTAACCCCCAGGGAGACGGTGTTAGGAGGGGGACCCTGGGAGGCGATGGGGTCCTGAGAGCGGGGCCCCCGTGGAAGGAGACCCCAGAAAGCTCCCTCACCCTCCCCGTCCTGTGAGGACCCAGTGGGAAGGCGTCACCTCTGAGTTGCAAGAAACAGGCCACACAGCCTGAAATATTAGCTCTAGCGGCCGGAACAGACCCAGACAGAGCGTGGGTTCCAATGGTTTAGGGAGGAGATGGTCAGTGAGCGTGAGTGCGTGTGTGCTCACACCAAGGGGTGGTTCACTCCCTATGCCCCTCAAGTCACCCTGAAGCTCCGTAGAGCTGGTCCACCAGCCATTCTGCCCCCTCGCCAGCAAGGGCGCCCTTGGTCCTACAGTCCTGTGACCCAAGCGCACAGCGGGGCAAAGCCCTCCACGGGAGCCCCTGTTCAGAGGGTCCACCCCTACGGTGGACACACAGGGTCCCCTGCCTGCCCCCGGCCCATTCACCGGACAGCGGCTGTTCCCCTGCTTTTCCCCTGCGGATGTGAGTCCTTAAAGATAGTTTCTCCCAAAACCCAGGGTGATTGTGCGCACGTGGAGGCGGCCCTCGTGCCACGAGAACCGTGGGCGTGACCCCCAGGTGCGCAGGTGCGGCGAACGTCCCCGAGGCACCTGCGTCCTGTCCTCGCGACTCAGGCGTCCCTGTCGTCAGTGAGTTTGCTCTGATTCTACAGACCGAGGCAGGAGCCGTTTAAGCACAAAGAAGAACTCTTCAGAAATCGGTTTGAGGACAGAGGAGGCAAAGGCTTCCTTCGGGGCAAACTCACTTCAGCTTTCTTAAGTTCCCAAGTCAGTGACTTGGAAACCCTTTCTCCCTCACAGTCTGATCGGAGGGAGGTCCTGACAGGTAGCATTTATCTCCAGGAGCACCTGCTCGTCAGTAAGCACCTGATGGGGCGCGCATTTATTTTAAAAAATGGAAATGTGGCTTGTGGTTATCGTGTGTCTAGAGCATAGAGGTGTTTTCCAGGAGGGAACCTGGCGCTCCTGGAGAGACCCCAGGGGTGTGAGGCTTTTGGGTCCTGGGGTGGGGGGTCTTTGTCTTTTGGTTTCAGTGTTAAGTCCCTTCCTAGGAGGAAATCAAATCCCATTTGTTAGTGTGGCTATTATTTTAGTCGTGATATTGTTAACAGTTTGCTTACATAATATTTAAATTCAACAGGCCAGGGTCCTCTGAGGTGGACCCGAGTCTCAGGGGTCTGGTCTGCAGCCCAGGGGCCCCCTCCCTGTACCGGCCCCGCACCCTCCTTCCTCTCTCCATGCCCCCTCCCTGCACCCATCTCCACCCGCCCTGTACCTTCCCTCCTCCCACCCTGCACCCTCCCGGCACCTGCCCTGGGAGCTGTGATGCCCTCTCCTAAGCTGGACCGTTGCTTTAACCTGTAGGGTTGACATGGTCTGGAGTATCCTTATTCTGTGCATTGTGTCTCCACTGGCACCAGGTGAAGTGTTGTTGTGCAAATAGTCACCAAATCAAGTTATGCTGACTGGACCCTCCTCCCCCCCTCCCTGTCCTCCCTCCCTCTCCATCCAGCCTCCCTGTCTCCCCCTCCTGTCCTCCCTCCCTCTCCACCCAGCCTCCTTGTCTCCCCCTCTCTGTCCTCCCTCCCTCTCCATCCAGCCTCCTTGTCTCCCCCTGCCCCTTCTCTCCCTCTCATTTGCTCCCCGCCCCATACTGCCTGGCTTCAGGCCCACGACCTAACCACTGCACGGCTCTGCTTCCTCCCAAAATGCCTTCCAAGGGCCTCCGTTGTGAGCTAGAACTTAGCAGTGACCACAGGACCATGGGCTTCCACGAAGAATCAATGAGTCCTTGCTCTTGCATTTCTGCTGCACAGAAGTTCAGACCTGAGCCTGTGTGCCATCAGTGGGGAAGGTCCCTGTAACCTTAACCACTTAGTAGAATCACCATGAGTTAAGTGATGTTCCTCTGAGACCTTAGCTTTTGCACAGGGTAAAAACACATAAAGATGACGCGTTCATTCTCTCAAAATTAAAACCCGACGGGACATACTCTGCCACGAGCTTCTCCCCGGGGTGTCTGGACAGACGCCCACGCTCCGTGTTCCCTGAGTCCAGCCCGTGTGTGGTGGCCCACGTGCAAGGGGCCATGGCTGACCCGCACAGCTGCTCGGGGCAGCGGGGTGTGGTGCTAACCCCACTGGACGAGGGCGGCGGCCGGTGGCTGCGCGAGCAGCGTGAGAGCGGGTGGGTCAGTGCAGGGGCCGGGCCTCAGTAATGGCTGATTCCTGGGAGGCTTCCTGGAGGAGGTGCTGCTGTGTGTGATCGGGCTTGCTGGGGAGTGGTTCCCAGCATGTGGCATCAGCCCCAGGGACAGAGGTGGGGACAGCGGAGGGCCGAGGAGGGACCACTGCGTCCACTTGGCTGCTCACGTCCACATGCCTGAGCCGGTTTTCTGAGTGGCTCTCACTCTGTCTCAGTGAGCGTATCCATTGCTCCCTATACTTGTTCCAGACCTTGGGGCCTGAGCCTGGCAGGGTTCCCGGGTGCACCTGTGCACAGAGAGAATAACAGCAACATCACCCCCACAGGCCACCCGTCCCCAGGGGACCACCCGTCCCCAGGCCCCGCTCCCGCGGTGAATGGCTGCAGCCAGAGCCCCGGGGTCAGGTCTGGTCTGGCAGGAGAGACCAGAGAATTGGCTGCGGGTCTCCCAGGGTCTGTGAGGCTCAGGGAGCAGCCGGGACCCAGGGGCGGCGTTTGCCCACATTCTGGGAGTGGACACGGTTCCCAGGGCCTTCCCGGCTGGCTCTGCACAGTGCAGGCCCCACCTCTCGGGCTTTCCGGAATCCAGCCCTCCCTCCCCCGAGATGAACTTCCTGAGTGACCCTCTCCTCCCAAGGACGACTCCACCTGCATCGGCTGCGGGGGGGGGTTTAAGGGACCAGGTCCCGACTGGCCCACAGGCTTCCTCTCCCTCTGCAGCGTCACCTCTGCCCTCTGCCCTGCGACCTCACCAGTGCCTGCTTTGCCACCACTCCAGGTCAGAGAGAGGAAAGAGAAGTGTGTGTGTGTGTGTGTGTGTGTGAATATAGAAATTCTTGAATCATTAAAATAAATTTGCATCCATTACGGCCTTCCTAACATTTCTAAGTAGCATGAGAATCTGCAAAGAAATAAGCCCCTTTGTTTCTGCCAAGAAAGGAAAATTCTCCACCTTGTCTCGGTGCAAAGAAATTTCTAGGCATGAGGGAAAATGAGGGCCACGGGGGGATAAGGATGTGCCCGTGTGTGCACGTGTCTGTGAAACTTCTTACATTTGTTTGCACCACCTGTGTCCTCAAGTTTAATCCAGGAGTTCATCAGAGGAATATTTATTTATTTCCAGAAGCATCAAAGGCATTTTCCTTTCCTTCTGGTCAACGTATTCCTGAAAGGATCTGTTTTAAATGGATAGACCGACCTCACACTAATCTCCCTTTAGGCTTGAGAGAAAAGCCAGAAGAGGGGGAGACGCTCTGTGCCACATCACACAGATTGGCTCACTGTGGGTGTGTTTTATGCCGCGTTCCCTAGTACACATCTATTGACTGCACCGGGAAATTTTCTCAGATACGCACCCGCGCCAGCAAATCCCCGAGCGCCGGGCTGGGCTGGGGCAGGGGGCACATTTCTAACAAGTGCGCACCATCGCAAGAGCCCACCTGTGCTCCGTGTGACTCAATTTGCTGCCACTTTTACACATTTCAGCAACAATCGATCAGAAAAATGGATTTAGCTTCTATTTTAATGCTCCATTTTCTACGAGCAAGGGAGTGGGGTTTTTTTTGTTGTCGTTGTTGCTTTTTTTTGTCTTTTGTCTTGCAAATGCTAGATGGGGCCTCAGAAATGCCTCTGGGGATACTGGTCAGAAGTTAGCACGTTTTCCTGAAAGCCTTGAAGGTAATATTGTCAGGAGGGTTACGAAAGAAGGGATTTTTTTTTTTTTTTTTCAGTTATCCAATTAAAATGACCCACGGGGACAGCCGGCCACAGGATGGAGCCTGGGAGGAATGGCAGCTGGGGTTTTGAATGGCTGGTTTGGGATCCCGAAGAACTCTATTAACCCTTCCCCCGATGGACCAGCCGCTGTTAACCTGGTCGCTCCCAGATGGGCGAGTCCTGTGCTGGCTCAGCCGAGTGTCGTGGGAGGTTTCCCACAGGGAAGGCAGGTCACACGGGCCACCAGGGTCTGTCACCCCATCATTCTTGTGTTCCCACGTTTCATCGATTGCCTGTCACATGCTGGACACGGGGGGAAACTCGCCAGAGGCCCAGAGGGTGAGCAGGAGGGGGCAGCCAAAGCGGGGGGCTCGCCCCGCGCTCAGGGAAGCTCTCTGGGTGTCCTGATGAAGCTGCTTGGGACCCTTGGAGCAAGGGTCACGACGCTAGGGTGGCGAGAAGCCGCGCGCAAAGTCCCCAGGTCCCCCGAGCGTGAAGGCCTCTATCACTTTCCTTCTCTGCCCCTCAGAGCACCTGCCCCGTGGCAAACCCCCGGCCCGGCCACCTGCCACGTCACACCTGCCACGTCTGTCCACACGCCTGCATTCTCTTATAGCATGCCACTCCCCGGGACTGCACAGTCGTTTCTTTACTTGGGATTTTCAGTATCTCCAGTTAGAATGTTCTAGAGCAACGGCTCTGCCTGTGTGTCAGTACCGCCACACCTAGAGCCTGGCGGACAGGCAGAGGTGCCCTCCAGATCACGGGTGGAGTCACGCGCTGGCGGGTGTCCCCCAACTGCACGCGGACGCGGGGTCCGCTGCCGTTCTCGAGACGCCAGCATTGCCTCGGCTTCTCCAAGTCACCCTCCCACCGAGAACCCTTCCGCGACACCCACGGCGACATTCTTCTGTGAGCCCGCAAGATGTCGGAAAGACTCGCCGGCTGTGATGGCAAGAGTGAGGGGCGGCCTCATTTGTTTCGCATTTTTGGAGACTGTCATGCTGGCTTTCGCTGTCTCCTTCAGCGGGGAGCTAAACGTGTCTGCTCCGTGTCAAGCCTGCCTGCCTGTTCACCCCCCCAGCTTTGACACAGAGGAGAACGCAGTTCTTATTTAGGACGAGGTAAAAATACGAAGATGACCCTTGGAAGGAGATGAGGCGGTACACGCGTTTGAATCCCCCTTGCCGGATGAAATGTGAATTGGGATTTCAAAGTGGAGACCGGGAATGTTGTCCACCAGCTGTGCTCCTCGGGGGCACCAAGGGCCCCCGAGATGGTGAGCTGCCGGGCAGGGACTCAGCCGGAGCCCTGGGACACAGGCGGAGGCCCTCGGAGCAGCGCCCTGGGGAGCCCCGAGACGTGCCCCCCGGGGAGCCCCGCGCCTGCGCCTCCAGTCGTCTGCGTCCCTTGCAGACCGTGAGCCACCCCCACCCGAGACGCTGTAAAGAGGACATTAGCCCGCGGTCTTCCCCTCTGCACGGGAGCCCCCGACAGAGGGCCCCGCCGTGCACAGCGACACCCGCGGGTAGTGCTGACAGGAGCTGGAGTGAAATGTCATATTTTCAGATCCGCCGCACCGCGGAGGGGCAGAAGCAGGCCCCCCCGTGCCTTCAGAGACTGACATGGCATGAAGCAGGGTGTTAAAGATAGATTTCTTCGGATAGGTGCAGAAAATCTGCGCAGCGTTTTTCCTGCCTGGCTGCGTAGAAAGATCAAAACAGCCGTGTTTTCTGAGAGCAGAATTCTAATGCTCGGAAGCCACGCCTCCAGATTGGGAATGTTGATACAGAACTAATACCTACTTAGAGTAATTAGCACTGTGCGCCACAGGCACGGGGGTCGCCGGCAGGGAGAGGATTAGCTGTAGACACACACGGGCCTCCAGCCTGCAGAGACCACGGGAGCCTGCGTCGCGGGAGACAGCGTGGTCCTGGGGTTACTCTGCCGGTGTAGGAGCCAGGTGCACCCGGGACTCCTGCAGACGCGCACGGAGGCAGAGAGGGAGGGAGGCAGCCCCGAGCCCAGGAGCCCCCGCAGCCACCTCCCTGGGGCCCCCCGCAGGGGTGCGGCCCTGCCCCGCCTGGATTCCGGATTCTGGTCTCCCGGAGGTCGAGAGAATGAATCTCTGTTGTGGTAAACCACGGGTCTGGGGTCATCTGTCACAGGAACCACAGGAGTGAAATGCAGGGTGATACCTGATTTCAGATTCACTGGCATGTGGCTGAAGGCTTCCAGGTGGTTCCTGGGGCCGGGAGGGGAGGGCACAGTGTGATGGTGAAGAGCTCAGTTCGCCGGTTCACAGCCGGGTCGGGGCTGGGAGCCTCACCCCAGGGACGCCCGGTGGCACCAACATTGGCAGGAGCTTCCGTCGCAGCCTCCCTGTGTCCTGGAGCCCACGCAGCACCCTGCCACCCGCCGTCTGAAAACTAAGCTCCTGCGCTGTCCCCGCAGGACGTCCGAGGCTGCGTCCCTGCCCCAGGCTGGGAGGTCCTGCTGCCCACCCGCCTGGGACACGCCTCCCCGGGGCCCAGGTCGGTTTTCTCTTTCGCCGAATGAGCGCCTTCCCTGGGGAGGCAGCGATGGGCAGCTGAGCCACGAGACCACGCCGGGAGACAAGGGTGGTGCCCGGCCCGCCGTGGACTGGTTATGCGGCCTTGTGCGAGTCAGCCACTCTCCCGGCCTCGGTTTCCCTCCTGTGAAATGACCAGGGTTGTCTAGAGCCACACCGCCCAAGACGTGGCCTCAGCCACATGTGGCAATTCAGGTGCTACACTCCACATCACAAGTGGCCCGTGGCTGCCGTGCTGGGCGGTGCGGGTCTGGACGTCCTCAGCCTCTCTCGCACTCCCCCCGTGTGTCTCGGGGGCCCTCGCTGCTGCCCTGGGAGCCGAGCACAAGGCCAGGTGAGCCCGCGCTGACACCCCCGCCAGGCCAGCTTCTGCTCCCGGCTCTGGCGGGTACGACTGAAGACGGAGAGTTGAGGTTTCCCGCGTTTGTTCTAGTGTGGTCCGGTTTATGTAAAATTTTTTTTCTTTTGGTTTTTCTGGAGGTTTCCAGGGCCACTTCGCATTATGCACAATGGCCACCACGCCCCACCGTGGAACACGTGTTGACGTGGTCCTTACCTGGAGGAAGATGGCAGCCTGGGCCACGGGCATGACTTATTAGAGCCTCACTGTGAAACACGTGGTGACCTTCAGGTGCTCTGAACTTCTTTGCCGTTTAGTTGGCCGGTCGTGCCGTCCTCGCGTAAAGGTCATCGTGGCTGGAGATGCCTGCTGGGGACAACGTGTTTGCGCACAAGCCCCGCCACCATGGCTGAGACCGGCGTCCCCGAGCACCGCACGCCCCGCGCAGGGCAGCACAGCCCGGCCCGGGGAGGGGTGGGGCACGGAGGCTGACGGTGCCTCACACACACAGCCTGTGTGTGGGTCACACACACCGCGGGGGGTCTGGCCGCAGCCTGCCCACGAGCGACACGCGCCCCACTCAGAAGCCCCGTGCAGCCAATTAGGATAACACGGCCGCCTTCCATGGCGCTTTTGTCCCCTCACGAAGGGGTTCTTTCCACAGATCCCAAGTCACCGATGCCACTTGCTTAGTGCAGGTCACCGCGTCGTTGGGCGTCACAGTGAGCACAGAGCTGAAAAACTAGCGTGGAAGAGAAGGTTCCGGAAGGCAGACCGCGTGGGAGCAGGCAGGAAGCCTGTGGAAATTCCTGCGGGGAAAGGCTGGAGTACACAGGCAGGAGCGATGGAGGGCGGGTGGGGGGCAGAGGGAGGGCGGGCGGAGGGAGGGAGGCTAAAGTGGACAGGGGGTCATAGTTGGCCCCCAAGTGCCGCCCCGAGGAGGAGCCCCTCAGCTGGACAGATCGAGGATGCTCGGCCCTTCTTGTCCCACGTGATGGCGCCCAGGAGGTCCCACGGCGTCCGTCCTGGTCCTGAGGAGGCCCAAGGGCGAGGCTGCTAGCCCAGCGTCGGTCATTTAGACCGATGTCCCCACGCCACCAGCCCACTGCGTGGACTTCTCTGCAGCCAGTGTTTGCTCTGAGAGCAGAACCACGTGGATGTGGGGGTGCTGAGGAACCACGCCCGACACGTGGGCACGGCGTCCTAGGCCACAAGGCCACGTGGAAGCTGGGGGCCATGTGCACTCGCCTGGCAGCTCTCACTGACTACAGTGCTTGGGGGAGAAAGAAACATCCGTCCGCGCATCGCCCAGCGGCTCAGCCCGCAGCCACCAGGCCATCGAGGGGGCGGAGCCGGGGACCCAGAGATGCCGCTGCACCAAGTCCACGGGAAGCCATCCCATCACCCGGTGCTCCTGCTGAGCTCCGCCCTGAGAATTACTTTCTGGGCTTTTACTTCTCTTCCTCTTGCAGAGAGGTTCCCTGCTGGGTCTCTCGTGAAGTCACAAGATCCTCGCATCCAGAGGACGAGCACCGTTGCCGAACGCGCCCCGGAAGGGCCGGCTCGCACCTTCTCCCTGCGGAAGGAGCCAGCACAGGCTGGCAGCACGAGGGAGGCCTTGGGATAAAGCCCCTGCCGCGGGACGAGTGTTCTGAGCCCGACGCTCATCCCTCTCCTTCCTGGGGAGAAGGACGTGTCCTTCCGCCAAGAGGTCACAGAGGCTTTTCTTCTTCTGGCCGCACCAAGGGCCGTGTTAAACCTGAGCTCCCCCCAGACCTGAGCACCAGGCTCCACCTGGCCAGGTGTCCGAGTCGCAGGGCTGCGTGCCCCCGTTTCCGCCCACAGACGGGAGGGGCCCCGCTCTGCCCCCCGCCAGACCACCCAGCACCTGCAGGGAAGCAGTTTTACCGCAAGGATTCTAATTCCCCGTAGGACGTGCGCTCTCCGACCTCTTCCTGAGGCCGGAACACACTCCCAGTCTGGCCCCGGGGCTTCTCCTCGGCTCTTGGGGTCAGGTGTTGCTGGAAATGACAGCGGGGATCAGGGACCCCGGTCCTGACTCCTGTCTGCCAGCCGAGCCCCTTGCTGGAACGTGAGCTCCCGAGGGCTCAGTGCTGTCAGCCGGCACAGGACCTGCCCCGCGGACGGTCCCGCCACGCGCGTGTGAATGAGAGCGTCACAGCCCCGGCGAGCTCCGCTTGCTGGGGTCACAGGCATCACGTCCGTGGATGTAGTGCCTGGACCCAGCGCAGCACATGTGTCCGCGCCACGGGCGCTCACTGAATGCGTGCCACACCACACGCTCCTTGTCTTGGCGTGGCCGGAGGGAGATCCAGCGTCTTGGGCAGAGGAAGCATCTGCTCTAACAAAGAACCCCAAGTGGCTTAAACGGAACTACGCCGTCTGGGTTCTGGAGGCTGCAGGTCCAAGGTCCCGCTGTGGCCCAGAGTCGGTTCCCTCTGAGGGCATGAGGGGCGCGTGCTCCGGCCCGTCCTCCACCTGCCTGCAGGCAGTGCTCTCCCCGAGGCTCCCTCTGTGCACGTCCACCCCTGTGTTCGCGAAGGACCCCGGTGGCATTGGATTTGGGACCCACCCTCCTCCAACTCAGCCCATGACAAAGGGGTCCGTGGAGCTGATGCGTGTCGTCGCTCTGGCTGTCCCGGAGGGAGCGGTTTCAGGCCGGAGTGCGGATAAACCAGTAAGCTCCGGCCCACCGGCAGGTCGGTCGAGAATCCGACGTGGGGCCCTCTCCGGCGGTCCCACGTGGCGGCCGCGTTCCGGCCGTGCTCAGCTGGAGAAACAGAACGGAAGCAGAATGTGCGAACAGACAAGCCGGGCCTCCTGCACACGGACCCCAGGTCCTGCACGACCCAAGGATCGCCCTTCTCAGAGCTGGCCTTGTCCTGGCAGATGCAGACAGGCCACCCCTGCCTGGCGAGGCTTTTCCAGATGGGGAATATGTCAGTGAACCTGGAAGGAACCTGCTTTCCTGGGCTGCAAGCTTGACTCTATCCCAAGGGAATGAGTGTTGCTCAGGCGAAACAGAAACTCCTCCAGCCTGGGTTGGCCGGTCAGTGGACGGCCAGAAGGTGGCACCGGGCCACGGCGAGGCCTGGAGAAATCCCGTCTTCACCGAGCGAGGCAAATTCTGCCGGACACGAGTCGGACAGCAGGAAGAAACGGTCCTTGTTATTGTCATCTCCTGTCCCTTCGGCTCTGTCTGGACGTCACTGATCTGAGAGTTTGCCACGGAGCACGTAATCGTCTGCCACTTCCCGCAAAATCCCCGTGGCCTTCTTGTGGGCACCGATCCTGGAAACGTAGGTTTTACGGAGAACCACGCAAAGACGGCACATCGGAGTGGCTTGTAATTCCCTTCCTGTAACCCTCGCGGGATCACAGCCCAGGGCGGGGGCTCTGCATTTAGCAGGGCAGGAAGGGGGCACATGGACGGCTCTGTCCTCCGGGAATGTACCAGACAGAAGCCCACGGGAGCTTGCCTTGCAAAGGGAAAGCAAGGGCCACCCTCCCCCGTGCAGGCGAAGAAGCCAACGCGGGTGAGAGTGTTTCTGCATTTTGTGTTTTGCTACGAGTCCTTGCGGGCATCTCACTGATGCGGCTCACGGCTCTCATGTCCGTGGAATTGATCGCGACCTTGATTCAGGGCCGTGGGAGTTAAAGCAAGTCCGAACGACTGCTAATAATATATGCTTTTTATTTCTCTGAGTGTGCATCTTAAAATCACAACGACCTCGTACGTGAGCTGCGGGCTCCCAAGTGCTCTGTCAACCCAGTCCCAGGCAGCACAGGGTGTAGAAAACGCACAGGGTGTATGGGCCTGGTTTAGCGGATTGGTTTTTGCAAAGCGATTCAAAGGACTTTGCAACTCATCTGCTGTTCCGTTCGATGGAAACTTAGATTTCTTCATCTACACCTGTCACTTTCCAACAAAGCCAGCAGGGCCTGGTGTGCCCGGCCACCTGCTTGCCCCGTGGTGAGGGAGGGGGGTCCCACAGATGTGTGCTAGACGGGAAGGCGTGCGCGTGTTCCGTGAGGACGGTGTTCAGTGTCCTCCCTCGGCAGACCAGCGTGTGTCACGTGCCTCGTCCCGTGGCGGTGCCCTGTTTGGGGGTAGAGCACGAACACGGTGGAGGTCACCCCTTCTGCCGAATTCACGGTCACATGGCGCCGAGGGCTCAGAACTGCCGGGGCCCTCGGGCGCCATAAACGCTGCAGAGGCCAAGCTGATGATCAGAAGCAGGGCCCCCTGAGCAAGCTGAGCGCGGCAGCCTTCGGTCCCCTGTCTCCTTCCCATGCACGAGCCCCTCCTTCATGCAGACGCGGGGACCCCAGCACCAGAGTGTCCTTCCTGGTTGGGGGAGACCCTACACCCAAGCACGGAGGCCAGATGCAAGGTGGCAGCGGTGTTGACGGAGATGAACGTGGCACGCGTGGGCGTGGTCGCTGTCTGAGCGCGACGGGGGCGTCCGTGGCCGGGAATCCCATAAAGGAGGGGCTGCGGCCGGCGGGGGCAGTGCGCTATGACGCGGCTGTGCGGAGTGCTAACTAACCTAATCCTGAAAAGGTGTCATCTGTCCGCACCCACGAAGTGGTGGGGAAGGAGCGAGGTTGGGGCGTGGGAATCAAAGCCCCTACGTCCTCTCCGTCCACGCCGCCTCTTCCTGGGGTCCCCATGAACCTGCAGAGAGCACGGCAGGCACGTCCATCCGGTCCACCTCGAGAGAGCATCCCCTCTGGACCCCAGATGGGGCTCCGCTAGGCTCTGGGGGGGGGTCTTTCTTCCCTCCCGCAGGTGGGGTCCTCGATGGCCTCCCTTCCCCTTCGTCTCGTCCTCTTTGTTTTGATTCTAAGCACACTGATTGGCTGTGGGTTTAAACAGTATTTACTCAGAGCTCTTTACCTTGTATTTTTCATTTGGAAATATTAATTGTGACCTTTCAGAACTCCCAAGTAAACTTTGCCAATAAAATGAAAAGGTTGAAGATCTGGGCGGAGCCGGGGCATGTCTGTGGGGACAGAAGCAGGGGGCCGCTGCCTCTGGGAGGGGCCAGGCAGGCGGCCACGCTCTGACCTCAGGGAAGCCCAGCCTCCGCCACGAGTGGGGAGAAAAGACGGCCCTTGGATGGCAAGGCTAGAGTCCGGGGCCCTTCCCCCCAGCCTCCTGCAAAGCCAAGCTGTGAGCCCTCCCAGCTCAGCCCACTGGAAGCAAGAGAATTAACCAGCTGGGAACAGGAGTCAGTGGCTGAAATTCATTTTCATGGGGTCAGAAGCGTTTGAACGGTGTCCCTGGGCCTCGGCTTCTCCCTGGGGCCACCTTCGGGCCTGGACAGGTGCCAGGAAGGGTATTAAGTCTACAAGATCCAATCTCCTTTCCAACAGGAGTCTCAGTGGGGGCTTCCTCACTCCTGGGGGGGTTTGCAAGGAAGGGTCCCTGTGTCCACCATGCCCACCAGCCATATGGGATGCCTCTGTTAAAGCTGGGATGCCCGTCCATCCCAGAGCCGGGCCAACCTTCCTGGATGCCTGGCTGATGCGTCTCACGAGAGTGTAGCAGCTTGCCCTCAGACACAGCCAACCTGAACACAAGGCGAGGGCACGTGGGGTCAGCAGCCTCGGGTTCGGGGCTCGTGAGGTCAAGTGGGGAGGCAGGCGGCAGGCAGCAGGCAGCAGCAGGCATGGCCGTGAACGCACGGCCGTCCGGGCAGATGCGACCTCCCGCCGACGGCTGCCATAAAGAGGGCTGTATGTCGCCAGATCTCCTGAATCTTCCTGACAAGCTAAAAATCTGGATTTTTTTAAATGTGAAACTGGCCAATATGTAGTATCTACAGCCTAGACAGGGGGTTCCGAGTCTCCACACTGCTGGCGTGTGGCCCAGTCAATGGCTCGTGGCGAGGGCCTGTCCTGGGTGTCGAAGGATGTTGAGCAACCTCCTGGCCTCCGCCCACGAGATGCCAGTCAGTAGCTCTTCTCCCACGGCGTGACAACTGAAGGTGTCTCCAGACAGTGCCAGGCGCCCCTGGGGGGGTCTCAGTGACCCCTGGGTGAGAATTCGGATCTGGACCCTGAGCCTTCGTTTGGGGAGTTTTGCAATAGGTCCAGAAGACCCGCGATGAGTTAGTAGCTAAGCCCAGAAGTGCGTGCGGGGCTCACAGCCTCCCTTAAGCACCTGGGGTTTCTGTCCCCTTTGCCTGGGTCACATCTCAGCCACCTGAAGGCCCGTCCCCTCCTCAGTGCCACATGGGTCCATGCCAGCTCCCTGTAAACCACACTGGCCGGCAAGCTTTGGGAAGTGGCTTCATTTGGAAATGTTTGCTCTCATCTTTGTGACGGCCTCCGGCCTGAGCTCACCGCAGACGGTCGTGGGGGGAGGAGGGTTAACCAATTACCTGAAAGGAACAGAATGTCATCCGGCCCCCAGGGAGTCCAGCAGGGGACATGGTGGGTACCGGCCATCTGCAGGACCAGGCTTACCCCACCCCACGGGGAGAACGTTAAGCCCTGAAGCTCCGGCCTCAGATTTGGGTTAAGGTGTGCAAAAGGATCCTACCCCGGGGCTGACCCTGTGGCGAGGCAAGGACTGTGGCACTCAGAAGATGTTCCCTGGCACCACCTCTGCCAGTCTCGGTGCCTGGGGCCAGTGGCCGTTCATAGAAGCAACGGCGTGTCCTTTTCCTGCCACTTCAAAGGGACCCTCCGTCGGGAGACAGCATCGTGGGGCTTGCTCCGACCCCCATGGGTCAAGACGGGGAGAGCAGGAGTAATGGTGTCGCCCGGCTGTCCACCCCGACCAGGCTCAGAGGCCGGCATCTGGTCCCCTCTGACCGCAGAGGCTTCAGTGAAGCTGTAAATTAGGCAGAAGCCTGCAGAACGGCCCGGAGGCTCCATTTGCAAGGGGTTTGCTGGGTTCTTCTGCACACACGTGTCAACAGTGAAAAATCGCATCACTAACGGCCAAATCAAATACCCTCATTGTGTCAGGTTTCCCAGACGTGATGTGCAGAGCTCAGAGCTCCTCGTAAACCCGTAGTGTCGCCTCCTCCCCTTAAAGGCGCTGGATGGCCCCCACCCCCACCCCCAGCTGAGGTCTGAGAGTCCCCTCCCGCTCGGGCAGTGCCCGAGTGCCCCACCCCCGCTCACAGCTGGGGGTGATGGGGAGAGGGGGAGGGGGGGAGGCCCAGTGTCCAGGGAGCCAGGCAGACCGCTTTTTTTTTTTTTATTTACGTCCAAGTTAGCATCTAGTGCTAGAATGATCTCGGGAGTAGATTCCAGCGATTCAGCCCCTGCGTATAACACCCAGCGATCATCCCAGCAAGTGTCTTCCTCAGGGCCCCTTGCCCATTTAGCCACCGCCATTCTCCACAGAGCTAGAACGAGCAATCCTAAAATTTGTACGGAACCAGAAAAGACCCCCGAACAGCCAAAGCAATCCTGAAAAAGAAAACCAGAGCTGGAGGCATCACAGTCCCGGACTTGAAGCTGTATCACAAAGCTGCAGTCATCAGGACGGTACGGTACCAGCACAGAAACGGATACGTCAATGGAGCCGACGGCTCTGGAAGGAGACAGGCAGGTGGGCCGCTGACCGAGGAGGCTCCGCACATTCCAGGGGCATCACGAGGGACCCAGAGACCCTGCCCGCCGCCGGGGCGCCACACCGGAGGCTCCGACAGGTGGCCTCGCTTGTGAGAGAGCCACACATGTGGACTCGGGTTTTACAGATGTGACGAGGGGGAAGGTGTCTCAGGAGCAGAGAAAGTTGGGCCACAGGCAGACCCTGAGGGAGGAAGGACGAACAGAAAGACAGGCCCAGCCGGAAGCTGGGTTTCCACAGTCAAATCGGCTGGGGGACACATTCTCCCTCCGATCCCACATAAACCGCACACTTCCTGACGTTTGGAAAGCACAAGGCTGATTTCTCAGTGCACCACGCTTTTGGTTTGGCCTGAGCAGTGAGCTTCAGCGAACGGGCTTCCGGAAGGATGTTAATGGCGAGACTCAGCCTCGGAGAGAAATCTCGGCCCTCGGCCTCAGACAATCCCTGGAGCCACATGCTCAATGGTGGTAAAGGGAGCCCGGCCTGGCCTTTTACAAAGAGAGAGGCCATCAGAACCCAGACGGTGGGCCGCGTGCAGCTCTCACGGCCCTGTGCCACGGCGCGCTCCTGCCGTGCTGGAATGTGCCTGGCACCCCATAGGACAGTATTAAATCGGGAAGGGACAAACCATGAGATCATGACCTGAATCGAAATCAAGAGTCGGACGCTTAACTGACCGAGCCACCCAGGCGCCCCTGAGCCTGTCACTCACAGCATCCTATCCTGATGGGTTGTGAAAAGGTGGCCTCGTAAAAGGGGGACCCGGAGGCAGGGGTCGGTAACATCCGATCAGTGCTGGGAGGGGTTAGGACCCACCAAGCAGACAGAGCCGGGATGGAGTCCAGCCGCACGGGGTGCCGGGCTGGGGGCTTTGCGGAAGGCAGCCCCCTCTCAGGGCGTCCGTCTGGCAGGGCTGCGGGGAGCCTTCCTGGCGCACATCCGCACTGCGGCTCCAAGAGCCCGGCGGTGAGTCCGGCAGCGCCGGCCCGTGGAGAGGAGGCCAGGCTGTGCGCGCTTCCTCCCGAGGAGACAGACGCAGAATCCAGAAATAGCGGCCCACGTTCCTCGTCAGCGTCTGTGGAGGCTTCTTCGCGCCCACGCCCGCCCGAAGCCTAGCCTCGCTCCGACAGCGACGTCAGCTCGGGCGGCTCCCCTGGGGTGCCAGGGTGGCCCCCGCAGGCGGCAGAACCCAGGCCCGGCCCAAGCCCAGGGTGCCCAGCTCTGCGGCCGCATTCGGGACATGGCAGCGTTTCCTGCGCACCTGTTCTGCTCTCCTGTGTTTCTGCTGCCCTTGGGGTGCTCCTTCAGGCACATAGGGGGTATCGGCCCTGGGAGAGGACCCCAAGAGATCACCTGCCTCTGCTTTGAAACCCTAGAACTCGGATTGCAGAAAAGGCTGGGGAGAAGGCAGCCTGACCTGGTCAGCTCCCAGGACGGGTTCAGGGACCGTTGTGGCCTTCCTGCTCCTAGACCACCGTGGCCCCCAGCCAGCCCCCCAGGAGTGGGAAGGCCCTCTCCCTCTCTGGCAGCTCCCTTGGAAAAGCCGAGGCCTTCCCTCACAACACCTGCTTCTGCCACTCTGTCTGCGGGCACACTGCCCGGGGCCCCCCAGTTCCTGAGAGCTGCGGGCATCCCGGGGCATGGGGGTGGGGCAGGGACTGGGCTCCTCTCAGGTGAAGCGCGTGCAGCTGTCTGTAGTTCGTGGGGTCAGGCCCCACCAGGCTCCCGGGACACGGGTCCGGGCCTGTCTTCAGCAGCACCCGCCCCCAGACCCGAGCCCCGACGGTCCCCACCCTCCACCCGTGCACACAGCTCCCCCCCTGCGCTGAACCCCCTGCACCGTGTTCTCCTCCCCCACCTTCTCTTGTCTTTTCCAAGACTTCCTCGAGCGCTGTCTTCATTTCAGCCAGCCGCCCTGAGGAAGTCACAATGATGAATTAGCACAGCCCGGAACACTCCTCCTGCTCGCTCCTCTGGCCCGTCTGCAGAGGTTCTCCTGACGGCTGCATACTGGATGCAGCCACAGATGAACAGGTGTGGTCTCTGCCCTGGTTCTTTTCTACGGGAGAGTCAGAAGTTAAACATGTAATTCTTATGTACACAGAAGCTGGGAAAAGGTAAATCCAGTGAAAACGACATGTGTATAACAGAAGGTTCTAACCTTTCTGGAATGCCACGCTTGTGCCTAGTAGGAAGGCGTAACAATGATGATTTCATTCATCAGGCAAACTAATTCTCACTAAGATGTTAATGGTTGATAGAACAGATGGATTATTCCCCCAGGAGTGGTTGTTTTTAATGGATAACACTTGAAATGGTATCACCTCAAGTCAGAGGGTCTGCTCACCACTGTAAGATTCCAGATAGTTCCGTTTAGCAGTGGCTACACTTGTGTTCAAATGCTGGCAATGTGGAGATGTGGGTGAGACAGGTCACTGCATTATGGAGCACCCAGTGGAAGGTGGTCTGTGAAGGGGCGCGTTGGGAGTCCAGAAGGGGGTCAGGCTGCAGGAGACCCTAACGTCAGGCCTGGGGTTGGCCTCGGTTGTGGGGGTGCAGGGAGGATGAGCCTGCCTGGGGTGGTTGCACTTCTCTGCCTGGCTTGTCCCTGGGGACACTCCCCTTCTTCCTCTGAGGGTCACAGTGGCCAGATCTGTCCCCAGGGCCCCCACCACGTCTTCGATGGTGGCCACAGCACCCCCACACCCAGCTCTGGCAACTTTCTCCAAAATACAGATGGAAATGACTTAAACAGAGGTGATTTCCAGGGAGAAGTTGAGAAGAGGATGTGCTTCAGTGGGACTGTGGCTCTGGGACTGTCGCGGGTGATGTCGGGGGGCTGATTGCTCCCCCAGACTCTACTGGCGGGTGCTGCCTGTCTTGGATAAGACCCGGGCTTGTCAAGCCATCTCATCACGCTGCTCTGTGGATGCTCCCTTGCTGCCTGCTGCATGCCAGGCCCACAGCACAGTCCTCAGGGATGCCAAGACCCATTCCACCTGCCCCAGAGGCCCAGGTCAGAGGCAGGCGGCGTGCTGTCTGGGTAGAGGAGGGGTCTGGCCCCAGATGCCCAGGTCAGAGGCAGGGGGTGTGCTGTCTGGGTGGAGAAAGGGTCCCAGAATGGAGTATTTCAAGCACCTTAGCAGAGAATTAAAGCTCCTTCCCTAGTAGGTAGAGGGGCTGCTTCCTACTCTCTCTTACTCAGACCCAACAAGGCCCCTTCTCAGCCATCGTTCCTCCTTTCCATGGGAAGTGACCGTGGGGTAGTGCTGTGGTGTCGTAACAAAAGTAACCAATCAGCTCCAAACTTAGTGGCTTCCAAAAGAGTGAATGAATGCTGATCACCGTGTGGTTTGTCGGCTCATGAACTTGAGAGCAGCTTAATTGGGTGGTTCCAGCTCAAGATGCCTTGTGTGGTTGTAGCCAAGCTGGTCTCCAGGGGCTTGGTGGGGTTCTGGGACCCACTTGCAGTGGGGCTGGCTGGCGCTCCGTTCCCTGCCAGGCGGACTCCCTCCAGGACTCCAGGCAGATGCTTGGGCATCCCTACAACATGGCTGCTGTTCCCCAGACGTAGCCTCCAGAGAGAGAGCAGAAGGAAAGCGCCAGCCTGCTTATGGCCCAGCCTCAGAAGTCCCACGTGTTCATTTCTGCCACATCCCTAGTGGCTACACAGGTCAGCCCTACTCAGTGTGGGAGAAGTGGCCGCCATTGCAGGATTGGCTGCTACAGTGGGGCAGGAGAATCAGGAGAAGGCAACCAAGGATGTGTCTGCCAGCAGTCCTGGGGACCGGTGAGGTAGGAGGTTCCCTTTTGCCTTCACGCCTCCTCTGGGGGTCCCATCCACGCTCCTCAGTCCCCCTCCCCATCACCTCGCACGCCCTGATCTCAGTTCAAGGACATGTTGGCCCTGTTGACTTCCACAACGGTGACCCCTGACATCATGCAAAAGGACGCCTGGATGAGGGCCTCAGCACCGAAGCTGGCTGTGTAATGGACCCAGGCCCTGGCCTGGGGAGTGGACAGCGGGGTTTGCACTGGCTGCTGCCCAGGGGAGCCCGTCCACTCCGTCTGGATTACTGCAGCTTTCTAGCAAGTCTGTAGTCAGGTAGCATCAGCCCTCCGACTTTGTCCTTCTTTAATACTGTGGTGGTTATGCTGGCTCCTTTGCCTCCTTTCCATATACACTTTTTAGAATCAGTTTGGGCAAATCCCCAGAGGAGCTTCCTGGGATTTTGAGTGGGACTGCAGTGGATCTATAGATCAAGCTGCAAAGAACCGACATCCTGACAATATTGAGCCTCCCTATCCATGAACATGGACTATCTCCACATTATGTAGTTCTTCTGTGATTTCACTCATCAGAGTTTGGGAGTTCTCCTCGTAGAGATCTGAAATGTACTGTGTTAGATTTGTACTTGAGTATTCACTTTGGGAGGTACTAATGTCAATGGTACTGTTTTTAATTTCAAATTCCACTTGTTCCCGGTGTATAGGAAAGCAATAAGCTTTTGTGTATTAACTTTGTATCCTGTAACTTTGCCATAATCACTTCTTCTAGTTTTGCAAAGACAGTCTTCTTTCTTCCTTCCCAATCAGTGTATCTTTTGCTTCATTTTCTTGCCTTATTGCATTAGCAAGGACCTCATGTGTATTGTTGAAAAGCAGTGGCAAGAAGAGATATCCCTGCCTTGGTCCTGGTCTGAGGAGGAAAGTTCTGAGTTTCTTACCATTAAGTGTGATGTTAGCTTTACGGCTTCTGTGGATAGTCTTTATCAAGTTGAGAGTATAATCTCCACTCCTAGTTTCCTGAGAGTTGTTATCATGAACGGGTGTTGGATTTTGCTAAATGCTTTTTCTGCACCTGTTGGTGTGATCCTGTGATTTTCCTTTGTTAGTCTGTTGAGGTGATGGGTTACATTCATTGACTTTCAAATGTTGAGCCAGCCACACATACGTGGGATAAACCCACTTAGTCATGGTATATGTTTTTAAATACATTATTGGATTTGGGGCGCCTGGTTGGCTCAGTCGGTTAAGCGTCGCACTTCGACCCAGGTCATGATCTCGCGGTTCGTGAGTTCCAGCCCCGCGTCGGGCTCTGTGCTGACAGCTCAGAGCCTGGAGCCTGCTTCGGATTCTGTGCCTCCCTCTCTCTCTGCCCCTCCCCTGCATGCTCTCTCTCTCTTTCTCTTTTTCCCTCTCTGTCTCAAAAATAAACAAATATTAAAAAGAAAAAAAATTTTTTAAAAAGTATCCGTGCATGATGGAGATTTGGTTAAAAAGTAAAATGCTCATCTTTCAGGGGATGGACTGGACAGCTCAGGGCCTGCCCCCTCCACGAACGCAGGCTCCACGGGACAGATGGGCCTGGGCTGGCACCCCTCCCAGGACCGCACCTGCCTGGTGGTCGGTGCCCAGCAAGTGCGTAGACACGGGAGTGAGTTCACAGAGAAGCCCCAGGGCCCCGATCCCCGCCTCCCCACCTCCCGCCACCCCTGCACCAGACCACGTGGCCGGCTGCCCAGATAGTGAGCCCAGAGACCACCTGCTCCTCCCGCCCGGAGCGTATGAGCAAACGTGTGGACCTGGGCCCAGGCCAGCAGGGCCCCCGGGAGGTGGGGGGGCCACCGTGCGCTTCCTGGGGAAGCGAGAGCACGAGAACGCCGTGGACAGAGCCGTCGTTGCCCCTGGACCCCCGAGGCGGCTCTCCGTGCCCACAAAGCCAGAAATAGGGGCTGCAGCAGGCAGGGACGGCTTCTCCTTTCCTCTTTTTCACAGATGGCACAAGCTAATTATTCTCATTTGTGTAGCACCTTACACCTCTGTAGATTCTTTTCAAAATGTTGGAAAACAGATGATCACGTCTGTTTTTGTAGCCATGTGAGAGATTTTCATTAACAGGATCGGGCAGGACCATCTGTGTATTTAGTGAAAAGTTTGCCACCAGCCGCGAGTTTAGAACTTTGAGACAATAGCTGAGGGGGCGGGTTTCACCTGTCTGCTGGCTGCCTGTTGGTGGGGGAGGGGCTGGGGGATGCAGAAGGCATTGCTGGCTGGGCCTCAGAGCTTCTCGGCTGGCTCCCCTCCACTCAGCGGGTTCCCCCAGCCCAGACTCGTGATAACCAAGCCAGAGAACTTTCCAGAAAAATTGGTAGCCAGAAACCGCTCTGCTGCCAGCTGGCTATGCAGCCTCAGGCAAGTGAGCTCGCCTCTCTGAGCCCCAGCATCCTGGAGAAGTTGCGGCTCGGCTCGTGGGCTCTCAGGGCGCCCTGTCCTAGGGAGCGATGATGAGGGCACTTAGCTTTGATGGAAGGTTCTGGAGGATGAACCACACAGCACGGTGAGTCTGCAGCCACAACAGGCCCTCCGTCTTCATGCTGCTTCTGAGTCATCTCTCCGTGGCAGAACACCCCTCGTGGCAAGCTTCAAGTGTGTATTTATGCAATCCGTAATTAAAGCGATGCAAATCGATGAGCAGGGACCTTGCTCAGTGAACCGAACAGCCCCCCACTCTGGGCCCGGCAGGCTGCTGAGGTGGCAGCCTGAGTAGGGGGGTGGCGGGCCCTGGTGAGGACGGGGCAGGCCCTGTGCAGAACCAGCGCGGGCCGCCTTCTCGCAGCGCTGCAGGCGAGGTGACCCGCTGTGGCTCACACCCATTCGTTCGCTCAGCACGTGCTGGGCCCCGTCCTAGGAGAGCCGGAGGGCAGGCCCACCCTCAGGGGGTGTGCCTGCCAGGGAGGGGGTATCCTGGGCTGCTGGAGCAAAGAGCCACGATTTTAGTGGCTTCAAAGAATAGAAACGTATTACCTTACAGTCCTGAGGTCAGAAGTCCACAGTGAGGCCACAGCCAAGGTGTGGGCAGAGCTGGCTCCCAAGGGAGGCTCTGGGGGAGAGTCTTCGCCCGGCCTCGTCCAGCTCCTGGAGGCCCCTGCACAGCTCGGCACCTGCCCGCCTCTCTCTGACCTGCTCCCCTCGCCGAGCCTCCAGCTCTGACCGCCTGCCTCCCCCTTGTAGGACCCTTGTGACTACCGCGAGGGCCCCATCTCAGGACATGTAATGGAGTCACATCTGCCACGTCCCGATGGACCACTTTGAGGGGCCATCGTTCTGCCCCCCCCCCCCCCGTGGAGGGAGACAGCTACCGTCCCGCAGGTTTGTGGAGCCCTGGGTAAAGCCCGTGTGTGCTGGGCCAGAAAGCGCAGCGAGGTATGGCAGGGAGGATGAGGAGAGGCGTCTCTGCAGAAGCGACATCCCACCTTCGGGGAAAGAGACAGCCAGCCTTGGACACGTGGGGACCGGCCAGTGCCAACGTCCTGGATGCTCAAGGTGGATACTTACACACCGAGATGAGCGACAGAGACACCTGCCCCACAGTGAGGGGCGTGCACAGGAGGGCAGGCGAGGCCCAGACAGGGCTGACACTGCAGGCCAAAAGGAGGTGCTGCAGGGGTGCAGGCACAAGGTGGAGGGGGCTTTGGTGCACAGCAGGCTGGGAGGCTGGGCGAGGCCGATGATGAGACCGAGTGGCCTGTACGACCTTGGTCCCAGGGCGAGGGGCCTACAGGGCAAGGGGCAGGGGAGGGAGCCTTGAGGTTTGAGAAGGACCCTGGACCTTGGGGAGTGAGGATCAGCCTGGAGCCCGGGGGGCAGGGGACGGTGGGGGTCTGCCCGGCCTTGGTGGGAGGGCAGCGAGTAGGTGAGAGGTGCGGTGGGTGCTGGGAGAGGGTGCTTGGCAGCACACACAGGCCCGGGCTAGGGCAGCAGTGATCCAGGGCAGCCCGGACAGGGCGGGATGGCAGCCGGGGTTGTGTGCAGGGTGTCTGGCCTCGTGTCTGGCAAGTTCCCCAGCCCCTACTCCTCACGCCCTTCTCCCCACCCGCCCTCCTCACCAGCCTAAAGCCTGTGTCACACATCCGTGTATGGGGAAAACAATCCTGCCGGCATATCCCTGGCTCTGCAGGAGCGTCCACTCCCAGGGACGACCCATAACCAGCTGCCCGAGGCATCCGTCCCCAGGCCGCCAACAGAGTGAGCCGCTTGGCTGTGGCCAGAGTTCCTTCTTGAATGGGTAGGAAGTCATGGTTTTTTTAATGTCGTTTATTTTGAGAGAGACAATAAGCTTGGGAGGGGCAGAGAGACAGGGAGAGAGAGAGAATTCCAAGCTGGCTCCACACTGTCAGCACAGAATGTGACGTGAGGCTCGATCTCGTGAAAGGTGAGATCATGACCTGAGCCGATATCAAGAGTCAGATGCTCAACCGCCTGAGCCACCCGGGCGCCCCAGAAGTTGTATGTATTCCTGTTAACGAGCCAGTGGGAACAAATAGCAGAACTGTCCCTGACTCACCAGGGACGGCCCTGGGACTTGAGACTGGGCAGTGAAGGCTGAGAGAAGGCTCTAGAAGCTTCCATGCAGCCAGGGTCGGTTGAACAGAGTTGTTTTCTCGGAGCCAGCCTTTCTCACCCCGACATTTCAGAAGCGCCCGATCTTTACACTATCTGGGCAAATAAACAAAATATGCACACGCAAAACTGATGCTTTCCATGTGCTCAACCTGACAGAACGGCCCATGTCCCTGCCCCTGGACGTTCGCGGGGTTCTCAGAGCTGGGGCCACTGACCTGTCACAGAGAAGAAGGTGCTGCCTGAGCAGAATCACTAGGTCCTGCTGCCCTGTCTGGGGCGCAGGGGGAAGGGGCACCTTCCCCAGATCCCTCGTGTGTCCCCTTCCCTAAGACCAAGCCACAGTCTTGTCCTTGTTCTTTCCTACAAGGCAGGGTCGGTGAAACGGGGCCCCTCTGGGTGTTGGAGGGCAGGACTCGGGTCACACCAAGTGTCGCAAGTGGCACATCTCCGCCACACCCAGACCCCGTGTTGGGGGTGGCGCCCCGGCTGCCTCACCCCCCCCCCCCATCCTGCTCTGCCGTGTGGGAAGCCCCACCCCCCACCGCTCACGGCAGCCTGCCCTGGGCACAGCCAGATGCGAGGACCCCAGCAGAGCGTTTACATTCGTGCAAAGGGTGGCAAAATGCCAAGCAGCATGCCCTCCACTGCCAGGGTCAGCGGACAGTCCTGGTGAAGCCCGTGAGTCCACACGGCCTGCTGCCCCCACACTCGGACCCGCACTCTGGCCTTGGAGGCCATTGTCCCCTGAATGCTAACTCTCAGACTAACAGTTAACTCTCAGTTAACAGCGGCTAACTCTCAGACTTTGTGATTCGCCATGACGGACGCCGTCTCCTGCTCATTCACACACCTCCATGCCCAGGGCACTGGCCAGCAGGTGAAGTGACAGCCGCCCCGGGGACTTGGCTGCCCTGAGCCACGGAAACACGGCACTCGGCAGTCACGAGTGGCTCTTAGTCCTCGGAACCTGGTGCGGAGAGGACCCTCCCCGCTGTGTCGGTGCTCACGGGGGGCACTGGCAGGAGCGAGTGACCAAAACCGTACCCAACCCCCTGACGTTACCTGCAGCCAACGGCTTTGCATTTGAGAGCAGCGCGTAATTGTGAGCTTGGGTGGGCTCTAATCAGAGATTTTTTTTTAAGCTTTGGCAGTTTTTTTTCGTTACCGACACAGAGAAAGACTCAGCCCCACTGTTTGGCGGCTGGATGTACAAGTGCATCTCCAAGGTGGGCAGTCTGGCTGCAGAATCTTCCGGGGTCCGACTCAGCCACGGACGCCTGTGAGGTGTTTATTCCCTGCTTTCAAAAACACAAGCTGTTATTCCCCCGGAAGAGCATGTAATGTGCGAAAACATTAGGGATATTGCAAAATGGTCGCGTGAAAAAACTGGAAATGTTTCACCAAAGAATTAACCTTCCTTCGCTTCCTTCCCTCCCAACCTTGCAGAGAGATAATTTCTCCCAGTCGTTATCTTCTTTCCCTATGTAATTGCTGCTTTAAATCACAAAGCCTTGAGCGTTGTGAATGCAAACCGCGCAGAGCTGTATTTAGCCCGTGCACACCTACGAAGCCGCCCTCTCCGGTCCCCCAGAAGAGAAACCACGGGAAGGTGCAGGGAGTCGGGGTTCTCTCGTCCCTGAAGAGCGTGTGAACATCCGTGCTAATGTTGTAAGACAAGAGGGGCTCGTGGCTTTCTGTGGACGCCTTTGTTCTTTCCTTCTGAAGAATGGATAATTCCTGGGAGCTTGTGTTTCGCTCATAATTGTTTTTTAAATTAAGTTACACTTTGCAGCCCTGACTCTTGAGATAAAGACACGTCTGGTGGGGGAGCACCTTGCTTTTGTTAAAAGGAAGGAAGGTGATAAGACGTTGCTTACTTGCAGTTCAAACATCCACGTTGCCACTTTGCGTCTTGTTATCGTGAAAGTCAGCGTCTTCTTTTCACTTCCCTGTGTCGCCGAGGAGGAGGAGGCCGGGAGCCAGGGCGGTCCCTGGGGGCTGGAAGGTGCTCCCACATCCCCTGCCCCCAGTGAGTCCCCACATTCCCGCCCCCCACTTGCTTCCGCTGCCTCCAGGCTAGGCAGCCGGCTGCATGCCGGGCTTTGTGCTGGGCTTGTTCTCCCGATTTATCTCATTTAATCATCATTAATAAACGTCCTGCCGGGCAGGGCTGGCTCTGAGAGAGTAACCATTAGCTTGGCAACCTCTTCGTGGCAGAGCGTCCAGAAATCTGACCGTGGGCCCCGGGCTCAAGCCACGTGGTTTTGGGGTGCAGGCGCTGGGTCAGATACGATGCTCAGAGACGTTTGCAAGCTCTCCAAGGCCACACAGCTCGCCCTGCTGGCTTCCGGGCCTCAACTCTTGGCAAGGCGGCACGCTGCATGCTCTTGCACTGTGATGCACGTAGTAGGTGCTGATCACATAGTAGGGACTCAGCGAGGCAGACTGCACAAACCTCTCTTCTCTCAGCAGCCAGAAGAGTCTGGTCCAAAGGCTGTCGTTTCTTTCCAGGGAAAGTCCGGAAACCCTCTTTCGCCATCTTGGAGCGTGCACCCAGCGGGAGCGAGGCCCGCTGGGCACAGACTGAGTTTGGGCCGGGTCGGCTTGGCCAGGTGGGTGGGGTTCCCCTCCGCCTCCAGCCTCCTCCGTGCTTGTTGCCTAAATCATCTGAAAAATATCACTCCTGCTTCATTGACCTTCCTGCAAATTTTAATTTACACTCAGGAGTAAAATGTCATATAATTTTTATGCAGCTGGTTGAGCTGCCTCACCACCATATTACACAACAATCCTTTATCAAGATTTCGTGTCGAACTTGCACAAGGGATAATTACCTTGAGATAAACTCTTCGTTTGCCTGACGTTCCACACGGGGCTCCCTTAGGGACAGGGTCTGCCATTGCTGTGTTGCTCTGTAAGGGACCGTAGATGTGGTCTGGGGATCGGGCCAAGGACCGTGTGAGGCCAGGATCCATCACCTCCAAAATGACTTCGTTAACTGGCTGTTTTTCCTGCCAGGATAAAGTCACCAAAGTGGAGCTTAGATGGGCAGGGACCCACCCAGCGCAAGACTGTCTCCCCAGGCAGTGGGACTTAATGGCCATCGCTACCAACTGGCCCCTGTCGGAGAAGCAGGGTGTGTGACAGTGTGGGTCACCGCTGCACAAATGTCACTGCTGCTCGAGGATAGAAAAGGAGAAATACCAGAACCTCCCCCTTCGGGAAACATGCAGCTAACGTGGGAGAAGGAACTGGAAAGGCAGAGAAGCCTAGAGGGCCTTTGAGAGCCACGTACAGGCGTGGACGCCTGGCTGGGATGGAGTGGCAGGCAGTTGGAGGCAGCCACTAAAATCGTTTCTTTAGATGCAGGACTTCCTTTGGGCATTAATCTTCCCGAGCGCCATTTTCTTTATTGGAAAGAGTAGCCATGCCTCTCCGTGTCGTGGCAGGCACCACAGTCAAAGCTGACGGTCACACGAGCAGCCGTTGCCAACCTTGCTGTGTCCACATTAAATATTACCAACGTGGCATTGCTCTTCGGTCCTCAGGACACGTGGCAGGGTCTCACTCCCTCGTGACTTTGGCGTGGGGGTCGGCCGCAGGATTTGCTGTGGCGATGGGAGCAGAAGAAGGTTCGTCCCTCCTGGTAGGGACCTGAAAGCCAGTGAGGACTCCCCAGCGCGGGGCCTCCCAGATGGCCCATGTCATGTGATTTGGGAGATGTTTGTTACTTCGGCTTAACGGAGCCTCTTGCTGACTGATGCACCCCGAATCCCCAACTCTCATATTATGCATATATCCTGGCCTTTCAGGACTTCCCAGACCCTCGCCTGCTCTAACCTGCACTGGAAATGTCCCAGACGGACACAGAGTGACCACTGTCACAGATGCAAAACTATGTCCCTGCCCCTCCCCCACTAGCCATGGGCCCATGTTCCTCAGACCTGCCTTGGGCAATGATGTGACACATAAAAAGTGTGTGGCCGGACACCCGGCTGGCTCAGTCGGTAGAGCGTATGACTCTTGATCTCGGGGTCCTGAGTTCCAGCCCCACGTTGGGTGTAGAGATTACTTTAAAGAAATATTTTTTTTTAAAGGCAAAAAAAAAAAAAAAAAAAAAGAATGTGCAGCAGTTTCCTTTGCTTCCTTTAGAAACAGGATTTGGATCAGGACCACGAGCTACACGAGCTCTTTGCTTCTTTGGGGGTGACTCTTGACTGACAAAGAGGATGCTTCCATGAGCCCGTGTTGGGGGGCAATTCAGCCCTCACCACTGAGCAGTTCTGGTCATGAGCCTGGTGAACATGTCCCCAAGTCCCAGTCACTCGCAGAGCCCCAGGTGTGGTCAGAGGCCCATCCTGGAAGGAGCCCCATTTTTTCTGAAGAACCCCTTCATGACACCCCCAGGGCCTGGTGGGGCCCCAGATGGGCCCAGGGCAAGGTGGACCCTTGGCCTCTACGGGGCTGTCCCCCTCTGCCCCAGGGTCGGACTGGCTCCTGCTTTCCCGTCCGGACTCCCCCTCCATGAGGACATCAGCCCCCTTCTGGGGCTCTCCTGGTACCTGGCACCACAGAACCCCTAACAGGCCACCATTTTCAGTGTATTTGTGGGCCTGAGGGGAGGTGGTCGGCTCCCTCCCCTGCACCCTGAGGCTCCTGAGAGCAAGTCGGCACTTTTCTGAAGGCCTGCCCAGCCCCGCGGAAGGCATGGGCACGGGGGACAGACCAGATGTTTCCGCCCGTGGCCTGCAGCCACCCCAAGGTGTGCTCGTCCCAAGGGGGTCCCCACACGCGTCAAAGCCCACGTGGTGTGAATACACCTGGGACACAAAGGTCTGATGACATGAGACGCAGAGATGGAGGTCTAGGCTGTCTGCGTGATTGAGAGAAGGGAGAAATGTGTTTGCCTTTCCTGAGTTCCTTTTTATTTACTTTAGGAAAATGGTTGGCCAGCGGCCCAGCTGTATTTATAGAGGGAGCAGGCCGGTGAAGCTCAGGGCCATGGTGACACTCAGCCCCGACAAGCCCGACCTCAGGAGGTGCCGGGCAAGTGCGGCCGCCAGCACCCGGAGAAGCCCAGACCCTCGTGGCCCACCCAGACTCGGTCGGGGCCCCGCTCGGAACCCCAAGGCTTCAGGATTTGGGAGCTGAGAGCCACTGGGAGAAGTCCTCCGGCTTCCAGCTCTTGGCGGTGGGGGGAGGGCGCACCCCTGCGAAATCCGGACGCCCTTGCCCCCCTGCAGCCTCACAGCCTGGTTTCTGAGTCGCAGTGGCCCTTCCTGACGCACACGTCCGGCGTCCCACACATCACAGGACGAACAAGTGGGCTTATCCCACGCCACGGGGGCTGCGTGTGGTTGGTGCCGTGTACAGTGGGGCCAGGACCTGGAGGGTTCCCTTGTGCCTCTAAATTCTCCTCCTGGTGTGAACGTCTGCAGCCAAGGGCAAAGGGTTAAGCACGTTTTGTTTACTGTCTTGACTCTTGACTCTTGATTTCGATTCAGGTCATGATCTCATGGCTCGTGGGTTCAGGCCCAGGCATCGGGCTCTGCGCTGGCAGCCCAGAGCCTGCTTGGGATTCTCTCTCTCTCTCTCTCTCTCTCTCTCTCTCTCTGCCCCTGCCCAGCCTGCTCGCGCTCTCTCTTGCTCTCAAATAAATAAATGTAAAAAAAAGAGGGGTGAAGAGACCCAGGAGAGAATGCTCTTTGGCGCATCTGGGGTGTGGATGAGTTGGGGAGTAGTCCCGTGTTCTCTTCTGTCCCATCCGTCCCGTGCAGACATCCGGCTCGGGAGGGGCCCTGTCTGCAGGGAGAGCACACGCATGCACATGTGAACCCTAAGTGTGCACGTGCACCTGTGCGTGTGTGTCCCCCTGCCCCCCCGCCCCCCGCTCCTGGTCTCCAAGCCCAGGGCCTTCCTGCCTGTCCCCGCCCCTCGGTGCCCTGTCTGCCTTACTCTTCTCTATAGCTCTGAGCGCCCCCTAAGCTGCCCCACGACATCCCGTTTTCTGTCCCCTCCAGTAGAATGGGGGCACTATGAGATCGGACGTGGCCTTGCCTACTGTCTCCCCACTTTGGAGAACAGAGGCCCTGGAAGGAGGCAGCATGGGAAGGCGAGCCAGGCCACTCAGCACGCAGACGGGCAGGGTGGACAGACGGTAGGACCCGTCCCACAGATGGCCCACGGGGGCCGTGGTGGCCGCAGGCCTTCCTGGCAGGACGCCGGCCCCACACTCAGAGCCGGACTTTCCCCTGGATCACAGCCCCTCATGACTGGTCAGTGGGGCCACCTCCCCAAACCTCACAGTGGCCTCAGATACCACATCCTCCTCAGGTGTCTGGAACAGCTCCGCGGGAGCTTTGAGAAGAAGAAGGAATTAAATTGTGAATGGGTGAGTCAGCCAGAGAGGAATGCCTTTAAAACGCAGCCCCAGGGGCGCCTGGGTGGCTCAGTCGGTTCAGTGTCCGGCTTCGGCTCAGGTCCTGATCTCGCGGTTTTTGAGTTCAAGCCCCGCGTCGGGCTCTGTGCTGACAGCTCGGAGCCTGGAGCCTGTTTCGGATTCTGGGTCTCTCTCTGTCTCTGCCCCTCCCCCGCTCACGCACACATTCTCTCTCTCTCACACACACAAATAAATAAACATTAAAAATTTTTTTTTTTAATTTAAATTAAAAAGAAAAAAAACCCACAGCCCCAAACTGCCCTTTTGGTGAAAGGCAGTAAAATTATAAAGCGGGTCTGGAGGTCATCGGGAATTGCGCCCCCTCTGGCGGGCTCCCCCCTCTGCACAGAGGACTTGGGGCGGGGCGGGGCGGGGGAGGTGGCCTCTGGGGACAGGAAAGAGAGCCATCTCTCTACCTGGGCCTTAGCGGCCGGGTGATTTCATTAGCTCAGTCCTGATGTGAAGGTGCTAATGAGAGGGAGGCTGCCGGTTCTAAAAATAGTCGGTCCTGTTTCCTGGCTGTGAAGGGCACCCCCGGGCCTGGCTCCCCTGAGCCCTGGCTGTCAACTCGGGCCTGGCTCCCCTGAGCCCTGGCTGTCAACTCCAGCGTCTTCCTCACCACCTCACGCATGTGGCATTCGGTGTGTGACGAGAGCCCAGCCCCCGGCCCTGCACAAGGGCGCTCGTAAACCCAGAGGAGGGGTGCAGCCCCAAACCCTCCCCTCTCACAGCCGCAGGCCTGCGTGGGCCCCGGGTGCCGGGCTCCCGTCGGTGGGGCCAAGCTGTCCGGCGAGCCCCGCCTGGGCTGTGGCAGCTGTGCCACGCGTCCCGGGACACCCAGCCCAGCGGACGCCTCCTGAAGGCGGACGCCATGACCGGTGTCTGTTCCCTGGGGAACTTGTCTGTAAACTGGGGTGACCACTGTCCCTGCCTCAGCAGTTGCAGCGTGAGGGGGGTGGTCTGGGTGTTGACTTCGGCCCATTTCCTGGCAGGTGGTGAGAACTCTGTAGGCAGAAGCTGCCGTTAACGTTGTAATGACCGCCATCACGTTCGGAAGGACAGGGAAGGGGCGCTCCTGGTGGCTGGGGGTCAGGCGAGCAGCAAAGCCGGGGGCCCCCCTCAGCCCCGGCCCTGCCACTCACTGGCCGTGGACCTCGGGGTCCAGTGAACCTCTGTGTTTCTGAGCTTCACTCCTGTGAAACAGAAAATCCCAGGACTCATTACGGGTTTGTGAGGGTTCGGCGAAGTCACGTGCTCCTGGCGCCTGGCAGGGACCTGAGTGAGTGAATGAACGAACGAATGAATATTCACAAAACGTTCCTTCGTGACAGTTCATGAAACGTTGCTTTCACGTGTTCAATAAAACATACCCTTCTTTTCTTAATAGTCAAAACATTGCCGCTGTTTCTCCACATGGGCTCCCAGAACCTTGGACCAGAAAGCAGAGGTCCAGACGGGGACAGCCACCCCTCCCGGGTTCTCGATGCACCCCCATTTCCTGGAGCTCACCCCCAACATTTGGGGCCATTAGGACGACTCCCACATCCCTGCACGTGGAGATTTGGACCGAGCGGCCCCTCCTCCCTCCCTCCGGTGACCCTGGGCAGAGCCCCTGCAACGGTCCTGGCCCTCGCTGGACAGAACACCCGTCCCCAGCCCTCCTGCCTAGCTGGGCGCCACCAGCGGTCATAGCCATTAAGGTCGATGTCCTCCGGGGGGCCTCCTGCGGCGTGTTTTAACGGGGCCCGGTCGCGTCCCCTGCTTGGCTGGGGGTGGGGGGACCGGCCGACGTCACGTTCTGCTCAGGCCCCTGCGAGGGTGCGAGGGCCGCCTTGCTGGAGACGTCTCCACGCTCGTTCTGACGGGGCATCAGTGCGAGGTACTAACGAGGAGCTCAGACGGCTCCCCGGGAAAGCACTGAGGCATAAATAACCCCCCTGAGACCTTGAACCTTTCTCCGCCACCCCGTTTCGGCATCTCGAACGCACCTGCGCCTTTGTTTTCTTGAACAGAGGACCGTTAATTAGTACCTGGACCTAGAGAACTCGCTGTCCGTGCGTGAGCTCAGGACCGTGCTGAGACTGGTCCCCCGCCCTGGGTCCCCACGCGAGGGCCGCACGCACACCCTGCTGCCTCTCCCTAAAGTGCCTCCAGTTTCCACGCGGCACCAGAAATACGAAATAAGGTCGTCAAGAGTCCTTGAGGGCAATATGGAGCCTGGGGGCATGCTGGAGGACACAGGTCACTCGGACTAGGGCACACGTGCATGGCCACTTTGGCTGGTTTTTCTCGGGCAGAAAGAATGTCCTAGAAGAGACACAGTCAGTGATGGCTGGGGCATGGCGTTCGATTCATTACGAGGAAACCCAGCGGGAGAGGCAGGTTTTATGTTACCAGCCGTAAATGAAACGGCATGAGAGGCTCCAGTGTTTTGCTTCCAAATGGGATTTTTAACATTTCTGAGATGGTGTGTTTTCTCTGGAGAAGGTATGTCTAATGGATAGTGAATATCCATTTTTAATAGGTTTTTTTAAGCAGTTTTAGATTTACGGGAAAATAGAGCAGAAAGCTCGGAGGGTTCCCATCCACCCCTCTCCCCCACCCCGCACAGTGTCCCCCCTGATTCACACCTTGCGTTCGTGGGGGGTGTCGTTATAGTGGGCGTGAGGCAGTGTTGATGGGTTATTGTTAACTGAAGCCCGTGGTTGAACTTGTACTTGCCGTGGGTTTGGACAAGTGCACAGTGCCACGAATCCACCCTCCACACCGCCCTGGCAACCGCTGATCTGTTTACGGTCTCCTTATTTTGCCCCTTCCAGAACGCCGTGGAATCCGAGTCACACGGCGTGGTGCCTGTTCGGCTGGCTTCCTGCACTTTGTGATGTGTCTCCCCCTGGCTCCTTAGTTCATTGGATATTCATTTCCGAAGCTCCTGGAAATGGGATTTGTGCATTTATCCCCCAGCATCTCTCAAGCACCTGCTGGGCGCCACGGCCCTGGAGGTCGCCGTGAGGAGTGCAGGCCCCGTGCCCAGCAGCCCGAGCTCACAGGCTGGCGGCCGTGGCCGGAGCCAGACGAAGCAAGCAGGGTGGCCAGCTGTGGGGACACAAAGGACAGCCCCCCACAAGCTGCAGGGGAGGGGGGGGGACTGGGAGCGTGGCCAAGGCTGGGCGGGAGGGAGCATCCCCGCGTACGGTGTGGAGACACGTGGTATGTGTTGTGGGGAGAAACACGCCCGGGTGGCCGAGCCCTGGACGGCACGGAGCGGGACAGGTGGGGCAGCTCGGGTGGCCGATGGTGGAGACGCTTGCGCCACACAGGACCCCTGAGAGCACGCACCCCACTTCCCCCTACGAAGCTGGAGGCAGAGGCTTGTACACATCCTGTGCCCGGAGGAAGCTTGGCTGTTATTTTTCACGCTCAGACACGAATAACGCGCTGAGCCAGTTTAGAATGAATCAGCTCGGCTTTGCGTCGTCACGCTGCTGGTTTCGAGACGGGTCGGGAGGGCGGAGGGGCCCACGGTCTTCTGAGCAGGCGGAGGCTCTGGCTCTCGTCGGAACCCTACAAATGGAGCGGAGGGCGGGCAGCCCAGACGGGGCGGCAGGTGCAGGGGTCGAGCGTCACCCAGCTGGGGCCTGCAGCTGTGACGGCCAAGGGCCAGGGAGGAAGGGTCGCACTTGGTTTGAAGGCACGTGAATTCAAAGTTTTTGTTTTTAAATAACGTTTCTGTTTGTATTTGAGAGAGAGAGAGAATGAGCGAGAGACAGAGAGAGAGAGAGAGACAAAGTGTGAGCGGGGGAGGAGCAGAGAGAGGGAGGCACAGAATCCGAAGCAGGGTCCAGGCTCCGAGCGGTCGGCACAGAGCCCGACGCGGGGCTTGAACTCATGAATCGTGAGATCATGACCTGAGCCGAAGTCGGACGCTCAACCGACTGAGCCCCCCAGGCACCCCTCACATCACTTTAAAGTTCAAAAGGCCCCGTCGAAATTCCAACAGTGCTCATCTCATGGACGTGTCCTCCGAGGGGTGGGTTCTCCTGGTGCTCGTGAGGTCGCAGGTAGCATCGTGGAGGGCAGCAGGGGACTCCCGGCACTAGGACATCTGCAGGGAGAGGGGCACGACCTAGCCCATGAACGCCTAGCTCACGTGTCCAGAACGTGTCCTCCCGGGTGACGTGCGCCAGCCACCTGCACGGGGGGCCTGCCTGTCTCCCCACTTCCTCCCTCGCACAGTTCAGGGCTTGGCACGGGGCACCCGCTGTGGAGAAGGTCAGCAGGTTCACACGCACTTTGCTGCAAATGACACTTTTCCAATTTCTGTGAACGCATGGCTGCTTCGGGAATCTGGACGGGGCAAGATGGTGGCAGAGGACACGACGACCGGCCGCGAGTCCCCGGACTCCGTCCTGGCCCCGAGGCACCCTCGCCAGCTTCCGGGACATCTGCGGGTGGCCACGTGCAGGCCGATTGCTCCCGGGCGTCAGCCCGGTGGGGCGCAGGCTTCCCGGACTGCAAGTGGTGGGCACACAGGTTCCACGACCCGGCCTCCCGCACCCCACAAACAGGAACCCCGCTTCTGCTGTGCACCGTGGTCGTGGGCCCGTGTCCAGCGGAAGGCCCCACGGAGGAAGGGGCATGTGCAGCATCGTGTCTGTGTTTAAAAACACGGGTCAGAAAACAGCCCGGAAGGACGTGCAAGGGTCCCGGTTGCCTGAGGTTTCAGCGAGGCCCCCGTGCGTTCGGAGGCCGCAGGGGCAGCGGCAGACGTGAGGCCTGTGAGGCAGCCCCTTCTTAGCGGGGGTCCCGCTCGGGCACCGCCAACATGCATGACCCACATTAACAAAACCCACCAAACATCCCTCTGCTTTTTACTATCCCTGTGCCCCAGCAACTCTAAAGATGTCCGTGGGGGCAGACAGGTGCACATCGCACGGCCTCTGTCCCTGGGAAGCCACTGGAGAGCATGAAGCTCTGAGAGAGAGGGGTCAGCAGCTGAGATGAATCCGGGAAGACTCCCTGGAGGAGGCTCACGTGGCGGTGAAGGGTGTTCCGGGCAAGGGGAGCCTGTGTGCCAAGGCCCAGTGCTTGGAGCGTTTGGCCAGCAGGGAGGAGGTCCTCTGTCAGGGGCCGGGGGGCTGGTGGGGTGAGCACAGCCCCGGGCATCCGGCCGGCTGACCTCTGTGCCGCACCTGTGGGGCAGGGCTTTCACCTGGAGGAAGTGGTGGGAGCTGAGCCCCGAGTGGGGCTGGGGGTGACTGCTTGGCCATCCTCGCCGAGCCCTTAGCTGCAGCCTCAGCTCACATCCCTGAGGCAGGGGTCTCTGGGTGGGGGGGGTGGGGGCTCGCTGGGGAGAATCGGCAGGAGAAGAGGTATCCGTGGGGCCCTCGACACAGAGTGGCCCCCACCAGGGCCCCTGCTCACGACCTCCTCTCCAACCTTGATCTTCCCCTCCAAGTTCCTGTGGCCCCAGGCTGCCCTGACCTCCTCTGGCTCCCCAGCACCTGACCATAGAGGTGCAGTGAGTGTGGGATGGATAGATAGAGGGGGTATGGAGGGACGGAAGGATGGGTGGGTGGGTAGGCAGAGGGAAGGAGAGCAGGGAGGGAGGCAGGCAGGCCGACTCTATCGGGTGAAGTTATCCTCAGCACTGTCCCAGCTACGAGCTCGCCTCTGGCTCATTTGATCTCTCTCGGCTCACCTAACAAGAAGAAGAATCAAAAAGGCCGTCTCATCAGCACAACGCAGTTCTCCAGTGGAGGCGCAGCCCACGGCCTCTCCGTAAATGTCAGGCGGGCGCCGCCGTAGAGGAGGCAGAACCGCGCGCCCTCGCCCGCGGTTCCCGGCGTGCCCCCCTCTTCCCACGGAGCAGCAGTTAAAAGGGTTGAGGGTAAAGGGTTAAACGTGGAGCCTCTCGAGGAGGGGCTGACGGGCTTCCTTTCGCCGGCGCGTTTCCTGCATCAGCCGGGCGAGCGTGGCCGCACACGTCTGCTGCGAGCCAGCGGGGCCGGGGCCGGGGCGGGACGAGCCGTTCAAGTTTTTGCACCTCCCTGGAGAGATGAGAGAGGCGGCACACCGAGTGTCGGGGCGTCGATTAACGGAGCACTAAAAGTGCCCGGGGCCCGTGTGCAGAACAAGGGCATCTTGTAAGGGGGTCAGTAGGGCTCGCGGGGTCACTCGAATAAACGAATGCGTTCTGAAACATAATTAACCGTCTTCCGGCACGTAGAGGCCACGTCGCATTACGGTGAGGGCCCGGAGTAGTTCGTTTTTCTGGTGCGGACATTCTGTGGGTCGGTGACACTCCCAGGAAATTCTAGAAACACCTGGGGCCCTGAGCTCTCCCAGCGTTGTGCAGGCATCCCACACGCGGACACACGCGGCTCACTCCTGTCTGTTTAGGCAGCGATGCCAGTGAGCTTCTGGAGCTCGAGCTCAGACGTGGCCTCCTTCGGGAAGCGTCCCTGAACCCCCGAGTGCCCTCCCTGCCCCTCACTTGGGACCCGGGTGTCTGCACTTTGTGTGCAGTTGTGACACCGTGCACAGTTCTCAGCACTCCTGCCCCCGGCACCCCCATGAGCACCCTGGGGCCAAGAAAGTAAGAGCTGGGGCCAGGAAGGGGGAGGGCTGTGGGCGAGGGCCACCTGCCTCGGGCTGGTCCTCAGGCCTCTGTGGGAGAAGGACGGGCCCCTCTAGGGAGGTCTTTCTCCATGGCAGTGCCGCAGCCAGGACCTGGGGACTCAGGGAGCCCCAGGAGCTGGTTTTCATTGACACAGAACTCATAGACCATAAATCTCACCATTTCACAGTGAACAGTGGCGCTCAGGATGGTCACGGTGATGAGTGGCCGTCACGTCTAGGTAGTTCCAACACTTTCTACCGCCCCGAAAGAGACCCTGCTCCCGTTAGCGGCCACTCCCGCCCTCCTCCCCCAGCCCCGGGCGCCACCAGTCTGCCTTCTGGCTCTGCGGGCAGCCCTCCGCGGGCAAGGCCAGTGGTCACGGTCCCCAGGTGGCCTCGTAGTCAGCAGGCTATTTAAGCTGGTCGCATGACCCATGAGAGGCCCCCTCGGGGGCCCCAGGACCAGGGTGGGGTGGGTCCTAAGGTCCCGTGGGGACGACCTCATTTCCCACCCCTGTGGCGCCTCCCTGCGCGGTGTCCCTGGTTCGTGTGTCCCCACTGGAGGGACCCTCGCCCACAGTCCTTGCTCTTTCCCTCTTCCTTCGCTCCTTCTGTTCCTGGCTCTTGGTGTTCTTGTCCCAAGCATTCGTGTCTGCAGTGGGTGCTGGGGCCTTCTGCTCGGGGTCCTGTGATCCACTCTGTGGCTAAATTTTGAGGACATGCTTCTGAAGTCACAGTGGCGGATGCCTAGTCACTGGGCCGTTTTTATGGCCAGAAAACACTATGACCCTGTCTTCACATTGGCCCCCAAAAGGGGTGTCTCGTCCACTCAGGACACTCCCTCAGCTCCAGAGGCTGCTGAGTGGCAGGCGGCCCTTCCTTCCTGGGGCAGAGCTCTACTGATCCTGCGTGGATTATGGAGGCGGGGGGGGGGGGGGTGTCCTAGTTCAGCCGACTCTGAGAGGCTTTGGGCATCCTTTGCAAGCACCTCCCTCAGCCTGTGCTGGTCTCTGCCCGCTTGTTTTCATTCCGGTCACCCTGCAACAGCCCCTGCTACAGTCATGCTAGTTCTGGGGTCCTCGAGACCCCGCGCTGCCTCTGCCACAGGACCTTTGCACATATTGCCGGTGTGGCCTGCCCAAGCCTCACGGGAGCTGTCTCATCCCTCAAATCTTAGGAGAAGCATTCCCCGCCCCACCAAGTCTGGGTCAGGCTCTCCTTCTCCACCGGCATGCTTCCCTTGGGAGTGTTAACTTTCTGATGTAATGACTCGGTTCGTTTCTGACCCACCCCACACCCTAACCTCTACCTGGCAGCGACTGTGTTTGGCTTTGGTGCCTGTTGTATCTGTAAGGGAATTGTTTCTGGTACTAGAATGAGTGAGTGGGGTTACTGTCGTGAGCTCTGCGTGCGCAGAGCCACCTTTAGCGTGGGGCGGCGCCTTCCCATAGACTCCACGCGGGTCCTGGGAGGGTAGGGCAGGCAGGGGGGCCACGGAACCTCCACCAACCACTCAAACAGACACTTCCACGGCACACGGGAACCTGCGTCCCTGACAGGTGGCCGGGCAGGTGCATCCCTGCCCTTTATGTGGACCGGCAGCGTCCCAGCGGGGGGACCACGAGCCCGGAATGCCGATCGGACTCCGCTCTGCGTTGCCAACCTCCTGGCGAGGGGAGGGGAGCAGGGAGGCGGCCACAGCAATGAAATCCCTCAGGACACTCGGTGCGTTTTCTGGTGCTCAGCCCGCCCCCGGTGTCCAGCCAGGGGTCAGACGCAGCTGCCGCCGGCTAAGTGTTGACACTCACGTCAGGAGCAGGGGGGACGCTGGCGGGCGGTGAACGCAGCAGCTCACGCTCTTCCCTGGGCCTCTTCCCGGGACAGAACATGGGCTTGAAGAGCAGATGCGTCCTGTCCAGGCCCCGCCTGCCTCCACAGCCAGACGCCAAGAGCTGCTGCGTCCACACCTCCGGCTGGGGAGGGGCAGCGGGGCCCCGGGTGTGGACGCAGATCCACGGGGTCAGAATCCCAAGTGCTGGCTGACCCCACCCATCCTGCTGGCTCCCATCGGCACCCTGGGGACCCCCGGCCTGGTCTGGGGCCCCCTTAGTGGCCCGCACAGCAGCCTGTTGCCTCAACCAGCCAAGCTGTCATTTTCTGGCCACCCGCGCACGAGCCTCCGCTCTGTTGTGCCCGGGTAGCCCCAGTGTCAGGCACCAGGAGGCCACGGATGTTTATGGGATGGGCGACCCTGCGTGTCCTTGGCTGAGAGCCTTTGCTCCCCTGGGCCACCGCGTAAGACAAGCGGGCACTTACCGGTCTGTCCTGTGCCTGGTGAGGCGCATCCCGGCCACAGCGGGGACAGAGCCAGATGCTCAGAGAGGCCGCTGCTTGTCAAGCACAGACCTGGGTTCAGGCCCTTACCCCAGAGGGGCCCGGACGGGCGTGGCCGTGGCGGTGGCACACAGCCTCTCTGCAGCACACGTGGCACTGGTGATCTCTGGTGGCACAGGGTCGGCCAGGCGCTCACCGGGGAAGATCCAGGGGCAGGCAGCCCGCCCGAGTCCTGCCCCCAGGGCCCACTCCCCGGCCTCCCCCGCCACGCTGGCTGTGCAGGCCAGGCTGCCACCGGGGGAGCCGGCCGTGGGGCCGTGGCTGTCTGTACTTAGATTATTGGTTTTCATGTCTCTCAGGACTCCTGTCTCTTGTCAGGTTTGTTTAAAACTAATGGAAGTAATTAACAAGCCCTAGAGAGACCCGTGCAGCAGGTCGGGGCTGGAGGAGGACGATCCCGCGTCGCCGCCCAGGACAGGAGGACGCAGCTCCAGAGCAGGCCTCCTCCAGGGGTCCCGGGGGCTCCGGGGGGGGGGGGGACGCGCCCTTTCCCCAGGGGCGACTTTCCCCTCGCAGGTAGTGCTGGGCCGCCCGTCCCAGAGGGGCTGGTGCTGTAGACCCCCTTCCCACCTGCAGATCCCAGGCCTCCTGGGGGCCTGGGGGGCCACAGCCCCAGCGAACAGGTGCAGGTACCACCCCAGCAGCACAGTTGGTGCTCAAGATACACACAGAGCCGGACTAGGAGGGTCTCCCTGGGGCGGCGTCCGGGAGCCCACAGAGCCCATCTCCCCCTCCTGCCGCTTCGAGAAGGTGCGAAGCGTCTCCGGGCCTCAGTGTCCCCATCTGCAGAATGGGGACGATGCCGCCTGCCAGCCGTGCCTTCCTCTGGAGCGGGAGCGGCCGTGCCCAGCAGACCACTCGGCGTCCAGCTCAGGGGGCCCTTCCCAGGAAGCCCCGGCCTGAAGCAGGATGGACGTGCAACCCGAATCTACTCCGAGCAGGAGTTTCTCTGCGTTTGTTGGTTGTATCCACATCGAGGGAAACGTTTCTGACAGAATCTCCTGGGACTTTAAATTTTTTCTGGACTGACCCTGGCCGTTCCCCTCGCTGCCCGGGGCAGGGGCGGGGAGCGTTGTGGGGAGGCCTCGCCTCCTGTCATAGCGACTCTATGCCCGCACTGTCCTCAGCCCCAGGGACACAGTGGGAAGCCAGGACAGCGGCCCTGCCCTCACATGCGTGGCCGTCCAGGTGGACACAGGCAAGAAGCACAAGGCTTCTCCCAGGCAGAGTGGGGTGGTTCACTGCAAGGGGCAGTGGGCGAGGGCTGGCCCGGCCCTGGGGTCCAGCGCCTTCGGGGTGGGCGGGTGTGGGAGGACCCCGCCAGAAACCTGCGGCTTGGGTGTCTGTCCCGAGCCAGCCTGGAAACCCAGCCAGGGTGGAGGCCATTCTCAGACCCCCATGCTGGCCTGGCCTGCGCAGGAGCTCGCGGGCACGAGGCGCCAGGCAGCACCCTGACCCGAGGGTCGACAGGAGAGATGCTCCGGGCCACGAGGAGCTGCCTCTCCAGAACCCTGACGTCTGGAGACCGAACCCCCTGCGGCTCCTGGCCCTGCGTGCCGGTGTCCGGGGGTTCCAGGCTGTGCCCCTTCCCACGTAAGCACCGTGGTCGTGGGGGCGACCCCTCCCAGAGGGCGAGCCAGGTGACGAATGGCTATAGCCAGGCTTCTCCGTGTGCCCAAAAGGGTGCCCAGGGAAAGGGACGCCCTCCCCAGGACCCACAGCACCGCTCTGTGGGGACTGGCCGGGGCCCTGTCAGAGCAGAAACACGTCCGCTTTTAACACCCACGAGCGTCGCGTGGCCGCCCGTGTGGGGCAGCCCTCCGTTTACCCCACGGGCTTGCTCCCTGGCAAGCTGCATAAGGTCACAGGGCCTTGTGTGGTGCCACCTGTGGTGTCCCGGAGGGTCCCCCGTCCCCTGGGGACACGTGCCGTCCGAAGGGCCCCTGGGGACAGCACTCTGCGTTTCCCGTTGGGGCCACACCAACTCTCCCTTGAGTTCACCCACACTCTCTGACGGTGTCGCCCTTCAGTCTTGAAGAAATGCCGACCCTCCGTCGCTGTCCAGTTCCGTTAGCGTTGCTGCAAATCTGCTTTCAGAGAACAAAGGGGCTTATTTATGTATTTTGTGCTAATCTCCCAACATTCCCAGGGCTGTCATTTGTATCCTTGTCAGTGACAATTGGGTGTCAGGAATGATTGATCCAGCCGAGTTTGCGGCTGATTTTAATTTGCTTGCGAATGGTAGCGTAAGAGCAGTCTGGAGTTTTCTTGTCATTTGGAATGAAATACCGCTATCCCCCCCGTTGGGGGACATGTTTCGGGGAGCCACAAGCCACCCAAGCCCCCGACGCCCTCGCCTTCTGTGCCCCCCCCCCCCCGGAGCCCAAGCACACCCTCCCGCCCTCGGGCCAGACCGGGTGCAAACGCCTGGCTTCCTCCCGTTTGAAAACATCTTTATTCGCACCCCACAAGTGGGAGGTGTGGTGCCTGGGGGGACGTCTCAGGTGAAGCACGTGAGATGACGGAGCGAGTACGTTATGTATTCTTTCAAGGCAAAGCAACAATACAAGGTGAACGCAGGGGAGAAACGCGTTATCCACCGTAACCGTGAGATGCTTTTTTTAGTTTCTGGAATAAATAGTAATTAAATCACGTAAGCGGTGACAGTGAGATTGCTTAAAAAAGCACTTCTCCCGCCGTAACTGCTGAGAGACCCACATCTTTATAAATACGACGTAACTTTATCCATCGTTTCTGTCAGCAGAATGCGGCACTGGCTGCTGGCGCCTCATAACTTACCTACCGTGGTGGCGGTGGCAGAAGCAGTCGTGTAAAAACAAACCACGCCGATGTGGTCCCAGCGAACGCACGGCTCCCGAGGTGCCTTTTCCCGCGCGGAGTTACGATGACCGGCAACGGAGTCACTAGGAGGGGCGGGCACCTCGGTGCCTGATTCGTGGTCGGGAAGCAAAGCCGCGCACGGGCCACAGCGTCAGCGTGCCGGCTGCTTCAGCCGCCGGGCGTCCGGGTGACCCGAAGGCCGCCGCCGGCCCCGGACCCGGCCCAGCCGCCCTGACAGAGCGCGCGGGGGTCGGGTGGGGTCCCTGAGGAAAGACACGCACCAGAGACCACAGCAGATCGCGGCCTCACTCAGAACACCGCTTTGGCCCACTCCTTCCCCAAACCCAGAGTCCTCGGGCTGAGGAGACGGACGCGTCGGGGCTCCGGAGGGTGCTGGGGGCACGAGGTTTGCAGGCAGTGAGTGGGGTCGGACGAGGGAGCGTTTGCGGGCAGAGCATCCCCGTGGCGCCTCTAACGGCCGGACTCGGGGTGGACTGAGACACGGTGACGGGGGAGGTGGTGTTTCTGAGGCCGGCCGCCCCTTCCCTGGGGGTAGAGAGAAAGCACGTTCCCTGAAGGTCAAGAAGTCGGTTTTAAATCATTGTTTTCCCCGTGTTGCACATCAGGAGACCCGCTGCTGACGTGCAGCCACGTGAGCGCCCGTGACGCCCCCCTGCGCACCGGGCTGGTCCTGACCCTGTCTTCCTTTCCGCTTGCAGTCTCGTTCAGCAGCTGTCTGGGGACCAAGGGGACCCAGTATGAGACCAACAGCGTGGACTTCAAAGTGAGGGCGGACGGGACGGTCTTTGCCACCCGGGAGCTGCGGATCCCCTCCGAGCAGGTGGCCTTCACCGTGACCGCGTGGGACGGCCAGACGGCCGAGCGATGGGACGCCGTGGTGCGGCTGTTGGTGGCCCAGCCCTCGTCTGCGCGCCCGGCACACAAGGTAAGATGTGGCCCCACGCGGGGCTTGGCGAGTGGCCTCCCTCCTCTCCTTGAGGTCACTGTGGCACAGCGTCTGCAGAGTCCCCTGAGCATGGGACACGCGGCCGGCTGTGTCTGCCCAAGAGGACCATCGGACGGCCGCCTTCCCGAGGGACGCTGGCCTCGCGGGCAGGCGCACAGGCCTGGTTTGATACGTGGCTCTCGCCCTCCTGACAGCCTTAAAAACTGAGGCCCCACATTTCCGTGTCTCGCCGGGCACCCCAAATTCTCCTGCCCGCGGCATTGGCCTCAGGCCTGGGGCTGCTGGGTGAGCGGGAAGTTCCAGCTTGCTTGGCCCCTGGGACAGGCCCGTGACACCCAGGCATCAGCCAGCAGAGGGAGAACGTGGACCGAGACCCTCACAGCTAACAGGGCCCCCGAATTATCCTGATGCAGTCAATGTGTGCGGCGGGTTAGCAGAAAAGAACATACCTTCTACTGCGTTCCCAGGCAGTCCCTCAGGAAAAGGCCCTGGGAAGCAGAGGGTTAAACCAAGTTGGTCAGATGACTTTCTGTACATTTACCCAGAGCCCCAGGGGCAGGTGGTCTTCGAGCTTCCCAGGCCGGCTGATCAGGGAACCCTCTTCCTGGAACACCTTGCAAGACGGGTGTGCCAAGGAACCCACTTTGGGAAAACAGGGACCTGTGTGTTGTTTATCCTGCTTTTAAACAAACTGGAGGTGGTTTACGTTTCAAAAGAGAAAGCGGCAGGGCACCTGGGTGGTCTGTCGGTCAAGAGTCTGACTCGGTTCCAGTTCAGGTCGTGATCTCGTGGTCCGTGGGTTCGAGCCCCGCGTCGGGCTCTGTGCTGACGGCTCGGACCCTGGAGCCTGCTTCGGATTCTGTCTCCCTCTCTCTCTGCCCCTCCCCTGCTCGCCCTCTCTCTCGGTCTCTCTCAAAATAAATAAACTTAAAAGAGAGCGAGAGAGAAAGTGGTGACGGGGCAGATAGCTCTCCCTCCTCGGTGATGGGCTGATCCGCCTGGGAAGGAGGTCAGGTGCCCTCATGCCTCATGGGTATACTGAACCAGGCATGGAAACGAGTTTCTAACAAAGGCGCCCTAGAGACTCGCGAGCCTCGCCATGTGGATGCTACAGACCCCAAGACAGACGGACGTGGTTTTCCATTCTTTCCCGAGTGATGATGACAAAGTGCCGATGAGAAAAGAGTGAGCAAGGCGGGCCCCGGGGGGGGGGGCCCTTCCCTCTAGGCGAGGGGCTGGCAGGGTCAAGGTTCACGTCCCTGATCGCAGTGCAGAAACCCTGAGCCTGTGAGCAGAGGGTAGAGTTCCTCAAAGCCTGTGGAAGGCCTCAGATGAAAGGCGCTAATTGAAAACATAATGACACCTTTTGTTAGGCGTGTTAATGAAGCGATTTCTGATGCAATTAATCCCGATTCCTCTTGGAAGGTGATTGCAATTAGTCCCCGCCACTAGAGCCCCTCCGGCCCCACGTCAGGCCCACCCAACAAGCGCCCAGAGGGGGGACGGGGAATCCGTGTCCCAGGCTCAGACCATCCTAGGGAGTCCAGCTGCAAAGTGCTGTAGGGACAGCACCCCTGAGTGTGTGAGACGTGGCAGGCAGTGTCCCTGCAGCTCAGCCAACCCAGCCCTTCTCTATTTATTCCACGTCACCTGATGGCGCCCCACTTCCTCTCACATTCAAACCAAGGGTACCTTGTCCTGACTTTTTAGGACCCTACCCAGGCCCTGCCCTAAGAGGTGGCCACTCCTCTGACCCTCAAAACGTCTGGAAGCAGGTGCTGTCACTGTCCCCACTTTACAGATAGGGACGCAGAGCCGTGCAACCACAGCCCCTTTGCTGCATGGGAGAATTATGTTCCAGAAAGGAGTGCAAACTGGCTTCCTAGGCACGGCTGAGCTCAGCATCATAAGGAGACTGGCTGCCCTGGGTTAAGGTTTAAATCAAGGCTCCTCTTACTGGCTGATGCTTTGGGACGAGTCACATGACCTCTGTGAGGTTTCCTACTCTGGAAAATGGGATAACAGTAGGGTTGTCATGAGTATTATGTGAGATAATGTGAGTTCATGCAGATTGCAGACTCTGGAGAGCCCCTGCCACAAGGACAGAGCTCATTGCTGTCATCAGCATGGCCCCATCCCCCAGAGTCCTGTGGTCCTGTGCCCATCACAGCCCCTGGACCCTCCTCAGGGGGGTGCCCTAGGGCAGGGAGGAGGGTCTGTGCGAGACACTGAGTCACTTAGTTGGTAAGTCCCTACAGAGACCAATGCCAACCTTTGAATAAGGTCACCCTCTATACATGGATTAAGGTCATGCCGTGTGGCTGATGTCCCTCACCACCCGCAAGAAGCAAATGTAAATCTTCTCTGGTGAAAAGTGTCTCAGTAAGCCTCAAATTATCCCCATCTTCTCTTACACGCAATGTCTAGCGCTCGGCTAAAAGTCACTGGGCACCCGTGGGGACAGGACAAGGTGCACAAAAGTCAGATACAGAAGACAGTAATGACCCTTAATGGCTCCAGGTGACAGAGTGGCTCCAGGTAACGGAGTTATCAGACAGATATGATAATAACTGCACTCACTGTGTTCAAGCACATTGAAGACAAGCTTTTGACAGAGGATTAGAAGAATAAAAAAGAACTGAGCCGTTTATGACTGAAAAATGTAAGAAAGAGTTCAAAGAGTCCATCTTTCTGCAGATTAGACACAGCTGAAGAGAGGTTTAGTGAAGCAGAAAATATCAGAAGGAAGAGAGTAAACAGTAATGGGCATGGGAGAGGTAGCACGGAGTTCTGACATGTGCACGCTCGGAATACGAGGGGGGATAAAATGGAACAGGAGTAATACTTGAAAAGACAATGGCAGAAGATATTCCAAAAACTGACAGCAGACATCCACACGTCAACTCGAAGCCCCGTGACCTCTAAGCGGGGTAACACAAAGAAAATTGTGGGTTAGCACAGTCCTGGTCCATTCAAGCCTCTGTAAAGAAAGAGCGTAGACGGGGGAGCTCGTAAACAACGGAGATGTATTCCTCACAGTCCTGGAGGCTGGAGGTCTGCGATCAGAGTGGCTGCGTGCTCAGGTTCCCAGGAGGGCCCTCTCTTGGACTGCTTCTCCGGACATCTTGTATCCTCAGCTGGCAGCGAGCGGATAGAGGAAACACCCTTGCTCAAGACCTTTAGAAAGTCACTAATGGGCACTAATCCCATCACGGGGGCTCAGCCCTCATGACCTCCTCCTCTGGTCCTAATCACAGCCCCCCCCGGGAGCCCCACCTACTGATGCCATCACACCTGAGGGTCGGGATTCAGCCTATGAATTCGGGGGACACACACCTTCAGTCCCAACAGGTATTTTATGGTAAAATGTCTGAAAACTGGAGCCACATAGATCCGAAAGCAGACAGAAGACAGAGCTCCATGGAAGGTGGAGTGGTGACACAGAAGCTGGCTTCTCGCAGGGACGGTAGGGCCCGGAAGGTGGCGGGTGGTAACAGAGACAATTCTGTGACCCAGGAAAACTGCCTTTCAGGCAGTGCCACGACAGACTCTGACACAGGCAGAAACAGGACGCTTCGAGATGGAATCCCAGAATGAAAAGCCATGAGGTTAAGTAGGCGGAAATAGCTGTGAGCAGTGAGGGAGTGACACCGCGGGGGTGAAAGATACAGGACAGGTAACCTGCAGACAGGGTGCACGGACTTGGAGGGTCTGGGATGCTCCCTCTATCCTGGAAGATGATGGAAATCAAACTAATACAACACTCGGATAAGACAAAGACCCCTGTTAGAAGATCCGGGAAAACCACTGCAAGGTCACAGTGGTGGGCACATGGGGCACTGACCAAGGTAGACAGTATTTCGGGCCATAAAGTATATCTTAACTTGAGTTACCTAAAGTCTACGTAGAGTCAGTCTTGCCTTGTATCAAATTGAGAAAAAGATATCTATCGTAGTGACAGATAGTTACTTTCCCTTGGGATTTTCATGGGATTCTAACGTGATTATAGATGAAAGCATTAGGCTGTAGCCAGATAACTTAATGACCAGCTCTGTGCAAAGCATCCTGGGTATTTTCCGTGTATATATTTTCACCTCTTCTAGTCTGCAAACTTAGGCAACACTTTTTTTAAATGCCTTAAAAATATAATTTGTCCTTTACCTCTATTATCAATGTGAATTTTAAAAAAAATAAAGGTCTTTCTTGGGGCGCCTGGGTGGCTCAGTCAGTTACATATCTGACCTCGGCTCAGGTCATGATCTCACGGTTTGTGAGTTCAAGCCCCACATCTAGCTCCACACTGTCTCTCCCTCTTTCTCTGCCCCTTGCTCACTTGCACTCTCTCAAAAAATAATAATAATAATAACAATAAATTTTAAAAAGTCTTTCTTAAAAAAGAGTCCTACAGTTTAAGTTCTAACGTAATAGATGGGAAAATGGAATACTAAAACATCAATCCAAAAAACGTCAAAGAAATGGAAGGAAAGAGTAGAGGAACCCCATTTTTCTCTGTGAGTAAAATGGTGGGTTTGCAGATACGTTGATCATTATAACAAATGAAAATAGATAAGCTGCTGTAATTAAAGGAAAACAAATTGACAGGTTAAAGAAAAGCCCCAGCTACATGCAGGTCATAGAAGATAGATCTAAAAAGCGTGAGGGTGGAGAAAAGCTGCAAGTGGAAAGACGTGGGGGAAAAGCCTTGGAGTTACTCATCAGGAGGAAAGTGGGGGCTCTGTTAACATAAGAATCCCGAATCTGGGGCGCCTGGGTGGCTCAGTCGGTTTCGGCTCAGGTCATGATCTCGTGATTCGTGGGATGGAGCCCTGCATCTGGCTCTGCGCTGAAAACACAGAGCCTGCTTGGGATTCTCTCTCTCTCCCTCTCTGTCTGCCTCCCCTGCTCACCCTCTTTCTTGCTCTCTCTCTCTCTCTCTCAAAATAAATAAATTAACTTAGAAAAAGGGGCGCCTGGTTAAGCATCTGACTCTTGATTTCGGCTCAGGTCATGATCTCGAAGTTCATGAGATCAAGCCCCGCATTGGGCTCTGCACGGAGGGCTTGGGATTCTCTCTCTCTCTCCCTCTCTCTCTCTGCCCCTCCCCCATTGTCTCTCTCAAAATAAATAAACTTTTAAAAAAAGAATCCTAAATTTGTGTGCACTTAATAATACAGCTTCAAAATATTTAGGCAAAAGTTAGTGGCACCGAAAGGAGAAGTAAACAAATACTCAATTAACGGCAAAATTCAGCGAACACCTCTGAGAACATTTAGAGCAAGCAGACAGAATGCCAGCAAGGAACTAGAGGATTAGACGCACAGATTCAACAAGCCTGACCTCCCTGAGACAGGTCTGAAACAGAAACCAACCACGGCTGCGTGCACATGACCTTCAAATACACGTAAAACCTGCGTGAAACGTGGCCGGAGGCCGAACCTCCAACCAGGTCGCCCCACACTCCAGAGGTAGAAAATCCGAGCAGCGAAGCTAGAAATCCGTCACGAGGAAAGAAAGGAAAAGTCCCCACGGGTGTGGAAGTTGAGTCAGAACTTCTGACTGAGCCTCGGGTAGGAAAGGAATCCCGTGCCGGTTACAGAGTATTTGGAGCTGAGCCCGGGAAGCGGCAGCTGGAGCCACAGCCACGCGGGATGCAGGGTCCAGCCTGACATGCCCGTGAGAGCGGAAAGAGGGAGGAAGCCGGCAGTCTGAACCTTCATCTCAAGAAATTAGACAAAGGGGCGCCTGGGTGGCGCAGTCGGTTGAGCGTCTGACTTCAGCCAGGTCACGATCTCGCGGTCCGTGAGTTCGAGCCCCGCGTCAGGCTCTGGGCTGAGTTCGAGCCCCGCGTCAGGCTCTGGGCTGATGGCTCGGAGCCTGGAGCCTGTTTCCGATTCTGTGTCTCCCTCTCTCTCTGCCCCTCCCCCGTTCATGCTCTGTCTCTCTCTGTCCCAAAAATAAATAAAAAACGTTGAAAAAAAATAAAAATAAAAATAAAAAAATAAAAAAATAAAAAAAAGAAATTAGACAAAGAAGTGAAATGGAACAAAATAGAAAGGAGGAAACAAAGCAAGAGGAGAAAGTGATGAAATGAAAATGGTAGAATTAATCCAGACAGCAGCTGACTCCAGACTCCCAGCTGACCAGACAGAGCAGTCCACGTCAGAAGTGAAAACTCGGCCTCACGACCGATCTCGCCCAGCATTTCAGTGTCTTGCCTACAGTTTATACCAACATATTTGAGAATCTTCCTGAAATGACAGAAGTGCACAGCTTAGCAAAACTGAAGTAAGAAGAAAATCTGAGCTGTTTCGTTAATACAAGCCAATTTCCACTCAAATCCTAACCCCAAGGGCACGCGCACACGCGGTGGCCACACAGGAAGTTCTACCCGCCGTAAGGACGCGTTGAAGTTCACCCCTATAAACTTGTCCAGAGAGCCAAGCAGGCACCCCGTCCAAACCAGCCGGAACCCCGGAGGAGCAGAAAGGGCGGGTCGCTGTATGCCAGGCTGCTCGTAAATAGATGAAGAAACACCTGGGGCGCCAGGGTGGCTCAGGCGGCTCAGCGTCCGACTACAGCTCAGGTCATGATCTCCCAGTTCGTGGGTTCGAGCCCCGCGTCGGGCTCTGTGCTGGCAGTTCGGAGCCCGGAGCCTGCTTCGGATTCTGTCTCTCCCTCTCTCTCTCTGCTCCTTCCCCGCTCATGCTCTGTCTCTGTCTGCCTCAGAAATAAATAAACCTTAAAAAAAAATTTTTTTTAATCGCCCCCACTTGAGAACCACTAAACTACAGTAATCAAAATGGGTAGTTTGGGAGCAAAAACAATCAGATGCACAAATGGAGCAGAATAGCACAGAAAAAAAGAGGTAATGTTTTTTTAAAATTCATCCTCGTGGAGGTATCACTTTCGTGCAACGGAATTCTCCCACTTCACGTATCCAGCTTGATAAACCTTGTCATATGCGCACGGTGCAGAGTAATGCTCTGTGGCCAAGGTCAGCGCACCACAGCCCGCGGCCAGAGCTGACCTGCCGCCTGCCTTTTGATGGCCTGCAGGCTAAGAATGGTTTCTGTGTTTTTAAATGGTTGTATGAGTATCTATATTAATACCTTCAATTTCACTTCTTGGCCTGCAGTGTCTAAAATATGTCACTGTCTGACCCCTTAGCACAAAGTTTGCCAAGCCCTCCCTAGGGTAATGGAGGAAGGACCATCTTTCCAGTAGATGATGCTGGACTGATGGGGTGCCCTTCAGGAAAAAAGGTGAACTGGCCCCTACCCCACCCCACACCCCAAAACCAGCTCTAGGTGGAACGTTTTCAGCGCGTGCCGAGGGCTTCCTGCCCGGTTTTGGGTACAGCGGGGAGTTCGGATGGGGACAAGGTGAATGGGGGGTGCGGCCGGCAGAAGGTTCTAGAGACACAAAGCGCCTTTATCCGGGAGCAGTCTACAGGCTGCAAAGTCCCGAGAAGCTCTTGCAAAAGCTCCGAAGCACATCCCTCAGGGACCCCCTAATTTCCCGGTTCTGTGAATCCCGAGTCTCTCGCGTCCCGCTCTCTCCGAGCCCCGCCCTCTGTGCCCGGTGTCTGAGCGATTCGGTGGGGCTGGACAGCACGGACGGCTACGTGAACCGTACGAATTTGGCAACACTTCTCCTCCTTTCCTCTCCTCTCTTAGCAACTATTCAAAGGCGGCCTTTTTATGGGTAATACCAGCAGTGCTGGAATCTGGAAGAACTTTTTTCTGTGCAGTCTTGCAGGAAAGCTGATAGCAATTCAATTAGAAAATGCAAATGAGGTCACATATTTCCCACCGGAGTGCCGAATCGCCCCTGAGGAACCAGAGCAATATTCTGGCCTAACAGTAAATACTGAAGATAAAGTTTCGCGTGCGGCTGTCAGCGGACTGGCTGCGGTGGCGCTTCGAGGCGGCAATATGGGACCTGTGGGTATAGTTTGCAAAAAAGAAAGTGTTGTTTATGAAACTAATCCTGGCTCTTAACGCGCACGTCAGCGTTTATGAAAGCCACGCTCAGCCGAGCGGCGCCCACACCCAGCCGGGCCCAGAGGCTGGCGCGGATCTTGCCGCGAGGTATCTGCTTCCCCACGCGTGTGGGCTGAAAGCGTCCCCCTGAGGAGTGTATGTTGGGGTGAGGTCCTTCAAGGGGGCCCCAATCCAGTGACCGGCGTCCTTGGGAAAAGGGGACGTCTGGACACAGATGCGCACGCAGGCAGAGCTCTCTGGAGGTGGAGACGGACAGCAAGTACGTTTCTGTGAGCCGAGGAGGGCCAGAGGTCGCCGGCAGAGCGTCAGAGTCCAGGAGCGAGGCCCGGACGCGTTCTCCCCCTCGGCCCTGGGAAGAACTAACCCCTGCTGATACTTTGACCTCGGACCACCGGCCTCCAGAACCCAGACGGTAAATGTCTGCTGTCGACACCCCCCAGGCCATGGTTCAGTGGCTTTCAGCAGGTGTGTGGCCTCATCCGCCAGCCGAGCGGAGGGCAGACAGACCCCGTGTAACCCCCCAGGGCTCCGGATGCCCTCCAGTCCCCTTCATACAGCCGCCTGGGTCCCCAGTACAGTGAGGACAAGTGTGGCCAAGATCTTGGTGCTTTAGGCCTCACGGTCCAGCAGCCTTCCTCTCTGTGGTCCATCACTTCTCCGTCTCAGGGTCTGCCCCCCAGACCCACAGTCTGTCACCCCTGCATCCTGAGTGCGGGCCAGAACCCATTACCGGCATCACCAAGGGCACCCAGGTTGGTCCCCAGTGGAGTGGAGGGGAGAACCGGTTCCCGCCGTCCACCCGAGAGATGGTAAGGCCGGCCGGGTCAGGAGAGCCCCCAGGTGAGCGCCACAGGGCTGTCGTGCCCCTGCCTGAACCCTGACACCCAGATTCGGCGGTTTCAACCGAAGGGGGGCCCACATGAGGCTTTCCGTGCAAGGTGTCGCCTTGGGAAAGCACCCAGGGAATGGAGTGTGTGTCTTCAGAAAGAACCTTCCAGGAGATGCCTCAGTGGTCAGCGAGGTGCAGACAGGGTCCGCGGTTCTCCGTGGGGAGCCGAGTGCTCACGCGCCCCGCGCTCCCGTGGGTTCAGCCCACGTCGCCGCACGCGGGGCCTGCTCCTGGCGGGACCGCCCCGGGGAAGCCACACGTGCAGATTCTCGTGTATCGCCACACCCGAGACCCGCACAAACCGCTGGGCTGGTCCCCGTCCAGAGCCGGAGCTGGCGGCCACAGCCCGGTCAGCGCCCCCACGCCCGTGGGTCTCCAGGGGTGAGCAAAACTTCTCAAACTCATGGCATTTTAACTGTTTGTTGGCATGAAGCACGCAGCGACTGTTCTCATTGGTGGAAGGTGCCTCTCGGCTTCCTGGTCTGTCTGTGGTCTCGGAGAAGGGCCCTTGGGGCAAGTGTGACTTGTCCCCGACCCTGCCTCTCCCAGCCTGCGGTGAGCGGGAGGCACCAGGGAGAAGGTCAAACGTAGATGATGTTTCAGGCTGTGAACGGCCCTGAACAGGTGCCCGAGTCAACCCTTCCTTTTGCAGAGGGGTGGGGGGGGGGGGGGCGGGGCGGTCGTGACAGGGCCTCCGCAGAGCCAGCGAGAACCCCCATGATGTGCCCGGCCAGACCCAGCAGGGACACTGCCCCAGGCACCGTGTCAACGAGACTTGATGGGGAGTGAGCCGGAGAAGTCCGGGTGGCTCGCTGCTGATCCGCACGGCACCGTGGACCCCACACGGAGGGCCACTGCCAGGCCAGGCAAGGAGGCTTCCTGGGAGGCAGTCAGAAAGGTCCCAGGTCACGTCCCTTCCCGGGGGAAGGACGACGGAGTGCTGCCGCGTCCCCACCAGACAGCACCCTGCCGCAGGCTCTGTTCTGTGAGGCGGGGACACCACCGGGAATTGGGGGGGTGGGGGCTGAGCAGCAGGCAGGGGCCGCTGCGGTGTCCGGGGCTCAGGAAGGTGACGTCTGAGCTGAGCCCTAAAACACGAGAAGAAGCCGGCGCTCCAGACCGAGGCCTCCTCCCACCCCGGCTTCTCCGTCCTCTGGCAGAATCCCGTCTCGGCCCCACCAGGCCTGGGCTGCGGGGCCGCCGGCACTCGGGGCGCTTCTCCGCACGCTGCCTCCCCGGGGACCAGGTGGGCGGAGACGGCGTGCACGCCTGCGACCGTGAGCCCTGCAGACACGCGTGTGCCCGTGTGTGCCCTGCTCACCCTCACCCCGGGGCCTGTGGCTCTTGATGGGGCCAGTGTGCGTGCGTGAGCGTGTTGGGGGCCTTGCAGAGAATCCCCGCCCAGGAAGTATGGGGCGTGAGGTGTCCACGCTGCCCTCCTGTAGCTGTTTCAGATGAAAATCGAACCGGGTTTCCAGACCAGCACAGGTTTCTGGTTCCTTCCAAGGCCTGGGCTCCCATTTGGTATTTGGTTAAATACACAATCCTTACTCCTGAAGTTGTTTGTGAAAACAACAGCGACGGGGTCACGGGCACCTTCCGCCACGACAAGAGCCCCCAGCACGGACAGGGACACCTGTGAACCTGAAACCCGCCGGCGGGGCGCTGACGTGGCCTGGAGCCCGTCCCGTGGGCCCCACGTCCGCGGTAGACGCTGGGAATAGACTGGAGGCCCAGAGTCCCCAGGCGCCTTTCGGGGGGGACATAACGGGAAGTCGGCTTGAGTTAAGGCTCTCCGTCAGACCCTTCCCAGGTCCTCACCGAAGCCTTCCAGAATCATCGACGCTGGCGAAACTGACCGTTTTTCTCACCAATTGACGCCCGTGTGCGAGAGTCCATTCGGTTCCACCGCTAACAGCTCCCAGAAAAAGTGACACAGTTTGGCTTAACTTGATGATTTAATTTCATTTGGTTTTTTTACCGCGATCGTATTTTTTCCTATAAACAGAAGAATAATCCCATGTAAGATGTTTGTAACCAAACATTTTTCGTGATTCTCTAGAGCAAGTTCTCTACCAGGGCGTTCAGAGAAGACTCGAGGCATTTTGGGTTGTCACAGCGGGAGGACGGGGGTGTTTCTGGCATCGAGTGGGTGGGGCAGGATTGCCACCCAGCGCCCTACAAATGCACAGGACGGCCACACCCCAGAGAATGACCCAGTTCCAGATGGCGGCAGTGCCGAGGTGTGCAGGCCCCGGTCTGGAGACGGGCGCTGGGGGCCGTGGGCCAGCTGGGGAGGCGGGGACCGTGAGCGGCTGGCCGGGCACACGGCAGTGAGCCGAGGGCACGCACGCACACGCCCGCACGCAGGGGCCTGTCTGGACGTTGTGGGGTCTCCTGTCCTGCTCTTCTGTGCTCGGATGGGGATCCTCATCATGGTCCGCGAGCATGACGTCTGCACACAGACTGCCCATCTCACATGACACCTTCCCAACAAAATGGCGCCGACGGGAAAAGTCCCTGAGCAGCGGTGACTGAACTCTTTCCCGCAGGGCCGCTCACAACTCCCCGACCTCGGCGGCCTGCTTGACCCCGGTGGGAGGGGGTGTCAGGACCGCCCTCGGTGTCTGCACTCGCCCTACCGGCCACAGGGCAGAGAGGGGCCAAGGGCCAGGCCCAGCTGCAGCTGCATGACGGGACCGGTCACTGCACCTGCCAGGACCCCCACCTGGCCAGGTGTGAGCGAGGGCCGCACCAGCCCCTCCCTCCCTAAGTGGCCTGGGCGTGCCTGAGCGAGGCCAGGGGGCCCCCCACTGTCACCGTCACTAAGACTCTCCTCCCAAATAGACACTTGAAGGCGCAACCATGCTGTTCTGTTCAGGAGACCTCTCTTTGTACGCTCTCCGTGGGAGTTTTCAAAACGACCTCCCTCCCCTTCCTAGAAGAGATCGGAAGTAAGAAATACCATAGCGGTGCATGGGGGAGACAGCGCCTTCTTCCACGCAGCAGTGTCGCGGAAAGAGACTCCACTAAGCACCTCTCGGAACCAACCTCATGCAAATGTGTGTTTAGAATGGCTTGCGTGTTCTCTTTGCTGGAGAACGGGGATGCGTCTCCCTTGTTTCATTTTGTGTTTGGTAAATACCACTTTACTTTGTCCATCCTCAGCTACCATGGAAACCAGCCAGAAGGGTGCCGACACTACCCTAAATATTTTAAACATACACGCTTGCAGGCAGACATGTACCGGTTTTCAAATGCACGTCGAAAGGGGAGTAGGAAGAGAGGAGTGAACGATTGGTGTAGACTCAAGTGCCTCTTTCGTTAGGAATCTCATTGCTCTCAGTGAAAGTCAGTGCCACGTGTGACACTTGGGTGGGGGGCACGCTATTTATGGACGCACCTGTAACCCAGAGCCGCAGGGAGGCAGTGAAATCAGGAGGGGCGGTGAGCCAGAGGCAGAGGCAGAAACGACGCTCGGGTTCAGGGGATAGACCCTCACCGCCCTCGTGCCGTCAGAGGTAGGGCCAGTTCACGGCGCAGGATGGCATGTCACACCCCACTCAGCCCCCGACCGCCGACCCCTGTGTAACCGGCCACCTTGGAACCCCTGCCCCTGAGTCTCGTGTTTATGGCTGAGATTGGCCACGTGTTTACCAAACAGTAGGGCCACCCGAGAGCGGTCGGATGAGCTTGTGCAAAGAGGCGTGTGGTCACTCTGTGTGTGCGTGAGAGGTCACAGGTGCCCCGGGGGCCCATACTGGACCCCGGCGGAGGCAGCTTGGCTAAAAGGAAAGACGTACCAGCTGCGTTCTCTGGAGACTGCTCAGTGTCATGGGAGGGAAGGGCTGGTTTATTTTTGGAAAAAGAGAAGCTCGCGGCCTCACCAGGGCCCCCAGAGCCTTCCGTCCCGTGAGTGCAGATGTTCCTGTCCCGGGAGGCTGGGGGTGACAGGGGTCTGTCTGCAGGGCTGCACTGCCGGTCAGAGACATCAGGTGGCCCGGGGACCTTCCCCAGGAGGCACCGACTCGGGGAATGCAGACCAAGGGGGAGGGGGCGGGCACGCCTCGGGATGCCGACCAGGACGCCCTTGGTTAAGAAGACGTCTCTAGGACATCAGACACTGCACCCACGTGGCATGTCCCACAGGGAACTAACTTGAAAATGTTTCCATGGATTCTTTCATCGAATCAGATGGACTTGTGCTCATGCTCTTGTCTCAAAGTGGAAGGAATTTGAGGTGTGAAGGGAGCATCCAGCCTGGACCTGAGGACGGGGTGGGCTGGGCTGTCAGGGACGTCAGGCTGTCTGTCGTCTGTGACCCCACGCTCAGGGGTCGGGGCTGCTGGGCGCCCCTTAGAAACACAGCCCTTGGGATCTGGCATGTGGGAATGTTGAAGCCGTTCCCGGGTTTGTGCCGCCTCCTGGGAGGAGTGACTTCTGAGCCACGGCTCCGGAGAGTGGCCCACGCTCTCTGTACCCATCGCACTTTGCAAAAGCGCCAAGTGTCCCCGCCTGAGGACCGTGCGTGGGAGCGCAGTCCCGGCTGTGCTCCAGAGCCCGGGCTTTGCACTGGGCTCCTCCCACCCCGCCTGTCTGTTCAAGAGGCTCTTCTCTTGGCCTCGCCCACACACTGCTGTTTCTCTAGTGTCCCTGGGCATCACGTCTACGCCCTGTGGGGCTGGTGCTTGGCTCCGATGCCCCCCTCCCCCTGCCGAGCGTGTCCACCGTGCAGACCCCTGGACCCCACCCTGCAGAGCCCACTGTGTTGGGTCAGGAGGGGGTGTGGCGGGACCTGCCGTCTGCGTCCCTGTCGCAAGGAAAGAGGGACGCTGTTACACCACTTAATGCCCACCTCCAGCCAAGATGGCGGGGAAGTCACCCCAGGGAGACACCTGGAGATTCTGTCCCGGAGGCGGACGCTTGATTATTTATCCCCCCTGTTTACCTTCACCTCTGATGTGTTATGAGTCAGCCCGTTTACTTACAGCCAGTGCTCACGCTCGGCTTAATAATTCTATGCCCCTAACAGGTGAATGGTTAGATAATAGAAGAATGTGATGAATTATAACCTTTTGCATGTCGATTGGAGGTATGGATGATTATAGCCTTCCCCTGGCACTATTTTTCTTTCTTTTTTTTTTTTCTCCTTTTTCAAAAAAAAAAAAGGCAATAATTTAAATCCTGCCTCAGGTCAGTTTTGCATTATTCACCTTTCGCTGGTGAATTGATGATGGAGGGAAACGACCCAGCTTCTTCCTCATATTGAGGAATCCCTGAAGACTTCACCTGGAGGTCACACTCAATTACACTCACAGTCAGACACAGAGAACAGCCCTGTGGTGCACGGAGAGCAGGACCGGGCGGCACAGAGCTGCCGGGAGCGTGGGAGAATAATGTGCCGATTGAGGGGCCGGTGGGGGGAAAGCCCGCCTGGGGAGAGGGCCTCGCAGGTGGCTGTTGGGGTGCAGGTTTGGACGGGCAGGGCTCGGGGCTGGAAAGGATGGTTTCTTCTAACATGCAGCTTGCCCGTGAACTCGGGGGCCTCGGCCTCGCTGAAATGGAAGGCTGCTGTCCTGGGCGGGCCGTCCTTCTGTTCTCAGGTCCATTACCTCCCACCTCTCTCCCTAAAATAACAACCGTGGTGCTGAGTGCAAGGGCCAGGTCACATTATCCCTAGGGAGAGAGGACACCTGCCTTTGGGACTTGCCCAGAGAGCCTGCCGGGAGGGACCTGCCAGGGCCACACAGGTTGGCCTGGAGGGACCTTAAGGCCACCAGTCCTGGGTCCCCCAGGCCCCCAGGTGCCACAGACCATCTGCAAAGGGACCAGCCCCACAGCCTGTGCAAACACAGGATGGCATTCTGTCTCCTTGAAGTCGGTGTCCACTGACACAGGGAGTCCAGACTCCAGCCCAGCGGGGGATGACCCCTCCCCAAGTCGAGGAGTGAGGCTGACCCCCCCAGGTCAGGGTCTCAGCCCACACCCTGCACCCCAGCTGTCCAGGTGGCCCCAAAGCACAGAGCTCATCCAGCCCCATGAGCCTGGAGACCAAGGCCCAGAGGCTGTAAGCGACCCCCCCGAGGCCCCACTCCCGGCACTGGGACGCCCGCCTGAGAAAGTCCCCCTAAATCCCGGTCCCAGAGCAACGTCAGCAGAACGAATCCAGTACAGAGCACTGCTGATTCAGACTCCGCGGGGAGAGGCGATCGGAAACGGGAAACACTTTGTGAATAAAGCTAATTAAGAAATAGCGGATTTAGGGTTTCACGAGTGAGAGTGTGGCTCTGTGTGTCTGCACCGCGAGACACGTCTCCCCAGGTGGCCGGGCTCCACACCCTTCATCTGCCCCTTCTGGGAAATGCCCGTACGTGCTCGGGGCGGGGTGGGCTGTGCCTGGGGCACCTGGGCACCAAAGAGTGTGCAGCCTTGAGCAGGGGTGTGGCTGGGGTGTTTGGAGGGGAGGGGAGGGGAGGGTGGGGCGGGAGGCAGGTGGGGCTCTACCCGTGTGGCCAGGGAGACCAGCAGCCCAGGTAGTGAGGGGTGGGGGGGTCCCCCCCCCGCGTCGTACCCTAATTCAGGGCAGGGAGCCCATCCATCCTGCAGCCGGGGGTAGTGCCCTGCCCGCCTGGGGGGAGGCCACCGTGGCAGATGGCGTGCCAAGCTCGATGCCAAGGTGGACACTCACGCCTGCCCATGTCCGGACAGGGCTCTGGGATGGGCCCATCCAGGGACACCAAACCCTGCCTCCAGCATCCAGGAAGTCTCCCTGGGCTGTCCCCCCCTCCCCTCCCACCACCGCCCCCTGGCTCAGCCCCGCCCTCAGTACTAGGCAATTTGGACGCATTCCTTCTCCTCCTTGTGCCTCAGTTTCCTTAACTGGGATGTAAGGTTATGGGACAGTCCTAAGCCCACCTGCCCCTCTGAACACTCAGGGCTCATTCCAGGCCAAGCCACCACCCCCAGGTGTCCAGGCTAAAGCCCCCCTACCCTGTTCTCTCTGCACCCCTGGGAGTCCAGTCCAGCCTGCAGAGCCCCCTCCGGCGTGACCCTTCTTGGGTTTCTTCTCCCCACCGTGAGCCTGACAGTAGGGCTGAAACCCCGCCATCTGCCCTATGCCCTCGGTATCACCTTGTCACCTACACTGCCCCCGGTAAGGGCCTCCTCGTTTCACAGGAGAGGAACCAAGGCTTGGGGGTGCAGGGGTCAAAACAAATACCGGCAGGGCCAGTGAAGAGCAGCCCGTGTCAGACCAGCCCTGTGACCCTGAAAGCCTGCAACATCACCCCCCCATTCTACTTTATTTCTAGGCCCCAAACAGCCCTTGAATTTCATGAGGGCATCTGCCTGATTTTTGAGGCACCCACACCGTCCTGCTTCCACACCTGCCCCTTTCTTGGCTGTTCATTCTCCCGACAACAAACTCCTATTCACCCCTCAGTACCCCACTCAGGTAGAATATCCCCCTGAAGCATCTGTGCCTTCCCAAGATGGCCTGAATTGCAGTGCCAGCTCGAACCCGCCTGTTCCTGGCTCCGTGCTGATCACTGTCCCATGGAGAGTGTGGCTGTCCTGAGGACTAAGTCGGAGATTACCGGGGCCCGTGGCGCCCCCATGACCCGTGACAGCCATCACTGTCATCAGGGCTCCTGGCCTGCCACTCCACACGAGCACTTGAGGGTGGAGGTTGAGGGTCACTTACTCGGCGCTCAGGAAGCATGGGGAACCCCACGTTTACATCTGTCCACTGAGTTTGCTCTGTGCCGGGTGAGTGGCCGTGAAGCCCAACGACCTCCCAGGCAGGGCAGCACCCACAGCGTGGGGCCAAAATAATGCCTCGGCCCCCTGCGGGCGGGGTGCGTCCACAAGCTGTCCGCACCTCCAGGAAGTTAACCTCTTCACCACACCTTCTTGGGCATCCAGTAAGAGGACAGCAGGACCAAGTGATTTCCTCAGGGCTCTTTGTTCTCTGGATGTGCAGGTGTGAGCTTGGCCGGATCCAAAGGTCAGTTCAGCAGCGAGGACCCCCCGCCCATCCCCGCCAGTAATGACCCTTCTAGCTTGGATGAGACTGTAAAGACCCAGTGATGGGGTGTGGCCAGCCTATCATGATGCCGGGCTGTCGGTTTGGGGAAAATTATAGTGTTATAGACACACACACAGCATACAAACACACACGCACGTACACGTGTATGCACGTACTCGTGCACACACATACGTACCTGCGTGCATTGCACACACACGCACACACACGCACGCACCTATAGACACCTGTACGTGCACACGCACGTGTATAATTTCTAGTAACAGTGGCACAGAGGTCACGTTCATTCCGCTGTCCGACACCCGGCCATCATTTACTCAGAAATACAGAATTCGGGAGCACGTTGGGAAAATCCGCGGGTGTCATCCGTTAGGAAATATTTTTGAGAGTAACTGGAAGCATTATTTATAACTAGCGCAATTGTGCACCGGTGTTTAGGCGCCGTGTTCCCAGTGGGCCCAGGGTGACCGCGTGTCAGAACGGCACGCTCGTTCCAGGGGGGCAACCGATCATCTGCACTAACGTTTCTGCCCGGAGACGTGGGCGTGTCTTCCAGGCTGAGGCTGCACGGGTCTGGCATCGATTTTCGCCAGATTTTGTTATTATATGTGTCTCACAGCTTTAAAATAGTAGCAAATATGTGCAATTTATTTAAACAACACTAGGGAAATTAACGCCATGCAAGCTCGTCCTCAGCAAATGAAGATAAAGCAGTTCAAAAAAAAAAAAAAAAAAAAAAAGCAGCTTTATGAAAACTCTTTAAAACCCCGAGCCTGAAATACAAAGGACTCAGGTGAGCGTTCTGCCTGCTGGCGCCCAAGCCTTGCCGGTGGGGCAGACCTGTGTTCTCCGCACCGTCACTGGGGGAGACATCGGGGGAGCCACAGATGGCCAGCATCCCCCCCCCCCCGGGGCTGTGCTTGTGGCCGGGGCTCCCTGGCATCTCGTGCAAGGCTCCCAAGTCCGGCAGGCTGCCCTCAAGCAGACACGCTTAAGAACAAACACTCACCCTGTCCCTCCTCCCGGGGCAGGTGCCCGGGGACAGGCGAACTATTTAGCTGCGAGCTGAGGAGCCCCCAGACCGGGCTGTGGAACGCATCCGTCACCTGGGGGCTCCTTAACACAGACTGCAGGCAGTTCTCCGGGAACGCTGACTCCTGCCGGGCCTCCGCACACATGACTTGAGGACGGGTAAAGGGGATGTGACCTCCAGGCAACGAGACCCACGAGTGAGGGGTGGCACTCATCCAGGGACTCCGGTCTTGAGGTCTGACTCCCAGGTTCAGATCCTGTCCCTGCCCACTGAGCTGTGTGACCTTCTGAAGTGACCCGGCCTCTCTGAGGCCCCCTCTGTGCCTCCCTAGGAAAGTGGGCTTGAGGACACGTCCTGCTGAGTCGGCGAGGGGAGTTCAGGCAGAGACCGCGGGGGACGCTCACGGCCCACGAGGCGTCAGCTACTCATGTGGGCAGGGAAGGTAGTTGTCTGTGCCCGGGCTGTGAGGGGACCGTGTGTGGCCAGGACCGTTCTGAAAGCGTTTCTGTGGTTCTCTGTGAAGCTCACGGAGGAAAGTAAGGATGCGACCCCATCGCTGTGTCATCCTGAGAGCCGGAAGATGAGTCACAGCAGCCATTGGTTTGACGTGAACAGAAGTCAAGGCCCCCGGGGACGTGCACACCTCGCGTGGCCCCTTTCCGATGAAGGTGGGGAGTGGTGGACGAAAGGCTTGTGGTTTTAGTTGCCTCAAACGCTCGACTGCAGGAGCTCGGGCCGGGAGTCCGCTGGGGCCTGGGGGGCGTCCCAGAGGGGGTCTCTCCTTCCCCTGTGGCTTGTCCACGTGGCATTGCCCGTGGATGCGGGAAGAGTTTACCTTTTCATCAAGTAGGCAGTTTCGTCCACGTGTACTTAACTTATTTCTATGAAGTTCTTTTGAAAAAAAAAAAAAAAGTGGGCAAGGTCCTGGGTCCTCAGACGGCCGTGCTCAGACCACCCAGGCCCATCTTGCTGGCAGAGGGTGGGACCCGCCGTGGCTAGAGGCGGGTGGACTGTGGCCAGGTGCCGTGGGCTGTCCTATTCCAGGTCTGTATTTGCCTCGTGAGCCGTGATGTGCAGCTGGCTCCAAAGCAGAGTCAAACGAGCAGCAGCCATGAAAACAGTGCTGGGGCACCTTGAAAAGGAGCAAGGAGGCGGCACACACACAGACACCGTGCGTACTCGAAGCTCCGCACAGACGCCGGGCGCGTGCGTGAGGGTCTGCGGACACCGCGTGTGTATGCGAAGCTCTGCTGTGGCTCCTTTAATTATAGAAAGTCATACATGTTGCAATATTCAGAAATACAGAAAGGTAAAAGGAATAGAGTAAAATTGGGTAAAGCTCACTGGTGAGCAGAGAAAACAAGTTTACATTTTGATGTTTCCTTCCAGTCTTCTCTGTGTCCTTACACACACACACACACACACAAATAGGGACTTGTGCTACGTGTATACTCTGTTGCCATTCTCCACTTACATTATTTGATGGACATTCATCATGTCCCCGTCTCCAAAGGGTAGCTTTTAATGACTCTGTAATATCCCAAGATACAAACATAGCATTCTGCATTTAACTACAATTTAGGGGCGCCTGGGGGGCTCAGTCGGTTAAGCATCCAACTTCGGCTCAGCTCATGATCTCACGGTATGTGGGTTCGAGCCCCGCGCCGGGCTCTGTGCTCACAGCTTGGAGCCTGGAGCCTGCTTCAGATTCTCTCTCCCCCTCTCTCTGCCCCTCCCCCACACGCGCTCTGTCTCTGTCTCTCTCTTTCTCTCTCAAAAATAAATACACATTAAAAAAATCTTTTTGCCTATTATTTGCGGCTATCAGATCTCCAGAGGTTTTTTTCCGATTATTTTCATTACTTGATGTATACATAATATCCATAATATTATTACAAAAACATCTGCAGTGAACATTTTATATGGAGACGTTTGTTTGCATGTAGTGTTTTGGGGACAGATTTCCAGCTGTGGAGCTACTGGGGGTTTTTTTCCTAATTTTTTTTAATTGATGTACAGCTGACAGCAAGGAGCATTTTTGAGGCTGTTGTTGGACTGGCACAAAGCAGCAGAAGGCTGTGGTTAGCCCCCAGCAGCATCCGGTCAGGGCTCAGCCACCATCCAGTCCCAGTGGCTGCCCCATAGGCAGGGGCTCTGATGGCTTTAGTTGCCATAGCAACCCTCTGAAATCAGTGTTGTTATTGCCAGCCCCGTTTTATAAAAGCAGCTGGAGTTTGGAGGGACAGAGCGACCCGCCCAGAGTCAGTGGACCTTAGGATGCACATCGACACGAGACACCGGGTCTGCCTAACGCCGCCTCCTACACCCTCAAACATCGCTTGAGCCGACTAACACGGCACAGTGCACAGGACTGAAGATCCATTCATTTAATCTTGTCAGTTTGACAGGTGAAGAGAGTATGTCACTTCAGTTTGCATTCATTTGATTAACGGAAGATGTGAACATTTTTAATAAGCTTACTGATTTTTTATTTTGCCATGACTTTCTATTCATGTCCTTTCCTGTTACCAAAAAGATTTAAATTTTTTATTGATTTGTAGGAACTCTTTATATAGTGAGACTCTCCATCCTTTGACAGATTTGTTGTAAATCATGTTTACCGGGGTTATCAACTGTGTTTAGGGGGTGTTTTCATAAACAAGAACTTTAAATTAAACTGTGTTTTCCAGGACGCCTGGGTGGCTCAGTCAGGTAAGCGTCCAACTTCACTCAGGTCACTATCTCACGGTTTGTGAATTGGAGCCCCATGCTGGGCTCTGTGCTGACAGCTCGGAGCCTGGAGCCTGCTTCCGACTCTGGGTCTCCCTCTCTGTCTGCCCTTTCCCTGGTCCAACTCTGTCTCTCTCTCTCTCAAAAATGAATACACATTAAATAATATTAAAAAAATAAAAATAAATAAATAAACTGTGTTTTCCCTTGTGATTTTTTTTCCCCATTCTTCCGTTGCTTGATTTTTTCCCCCTAACACTTAGCCACTTTCCCAAGCATCATCCAGTCTCTCTGTGTTGATCTAGGACAGAACAGATTCTCTGAACAGATGCCTTTTCCTCTGCGCAGAACTTAACCAGACTTCTTTGACTCTTCTCTCCCCCCTCCGACTAATGCTGCAGAAAGGGAAGCCGAGTGCCGGTCTGGACGCCTCTCAGCCTCCGAATGACACGCTGTTGCCGTGGCCCCAGCACCAGAATGCCAACGGGCTGAGGAGACAGAAACGAGACTGGGTCATCCCACCCATCAACGTGCCGGAAAATTCCCGCGGGCCCTTCCCACAGCAGCTGGTGCGGGTAAGTGGAGACCCCTCCTGCTGGCTGGGGAGGGTCTTAGCTCAGTGCGTCCTCTCCTCCGGGATCTTGCAGGTGAGTCTGGCGGGCTTGTCCTGGAGCGGGAGCACGGGATGGGCTGCACTCGGTGTCCAAGGTCAAGATGGTAATGAGACTGCACGAGACAGAGATCAGAAGGGCAGCCTCGTCCTCCAGGGAAGGGGGGTCCGGCCGGACTTGGGTCGGCTCGCCTCTGCTGATGGAAGGAGGCGGGGTGGCGACTTGCCCTTTGTCCTCTGACACGCTTCTTTGCTCACACTCTTTTCCAATGACGACTAAGACACTGGACGGTGGAAAGACGGCGTGTCCGTGCTGGGGATGACGGTGGCGGTGGGAAGTTCCGGAACTTGGGACGGAGACCGTGACCCCAAATTCGGGGCTTTTGCATCCCTGGAGGGGGGTGGGGCTCCTGCAGTGCACGAGCTCCCGGCCCCCTCCCCAAAGGTGTTTCCCTGGGAGAAGGGAAGAATCGGTTCTACAGATCTGTGTTTCAAAATCAAGGCCATCAACTAGCACTTCCTCCTTCCCTTTGGAGAAAATTGCAACCCAGTGCGGCCAATACTTTGGTAAAACGACGGCGAGGATCCCGTTTAGCGCCCCATCGTTGGGGAGCGCCTCACCCCACTGGGCGGGGTGTTGCCACGGGTGGCCTTCCTTCCGGGGGCTGCTGAGCCTGTCCTGTCTCCGCTGCACCCACGGAGGGAGCTGGGCTGTGCGTTTCAAATGCAGACACGGAGCAGAGCGAGGCAGCGGGCCCCGCAGCCGATGCCCCTCCACACACGCCACGGCCGCGGTGCCCCGGCCACAGAACCTTGTTCACCCCCAAGCACCAAGCCCCTAAAACCCTCGGAATTTCCTGCCCCTTGAAAGCGCTGGGGCTGTCTTTTGTTATGTTAATGGTGACTTTTGGAGAGTCCCCTAAGGACTGGGGACTGATTGCCGATTGCCAGGGGAACCGACTCCGAGAGGGGAGACCTTACTTTCAGCCCTGCCCCCCAAAAAGCCTGGGACGGGGAGGGGCTGGAGGTCAAGTCTGTTGCCAGTGGCCAGTGACTTAATCAACCAAGTCTGTAATGCAGCTTCCATAAAAACCCCGAGGGACAGGGGGTGGAGAGCCTCCTGTTGGCGGCCCGGGGAGGGGCAGGGAGCCTGGCATGTCCGCATCTTACCCATCGGGGGTTCCTGAGTTACACTCGTTATGACAATCTAGCGAGTAGACTTGCTCTGGGCTACGAGGGGGGGTCGTGGCAGGCCCTCTGGGTGGGAGCCGCGATGCGGGACTGAGCCCCTCCCGTGGGACGGACACCTGCTGTTTCGCAGCCCGCGTCAGAATAAACTGTGTCTCTTAAACTGCAGACACCCAGCCGGTGTCACAGGATTGCTTGGTGGGGGAGCCCCCCACCCTCGGGGGTCAGAAGTGTGGCCTGTGTTGCAGGCGCGTGAGGGCGCAGGAGGGACGCGGGACAGTCTCTCCACTCGTGGGGAGAAGCCACCCTCTGACCTCAGTTCCCCCTCCCCCGTGAGACGGGGAGCTCGTGCTTTCCAGAGCCCCTCCTGCCCTTGAGTGTCCTGACTGTTGGGAGGTCCCTGTGATGCAGGCACAGGCTTGAGCGAAACACTCAAGACGTGAACCCCAACCTGGGGGTAGAGTCCCAGGACCCCGTGTTCAAGGTCAGTGTGCCAACCCCCGGCCGCCGACAGGATGAGGGTGCTGATGACGTAGCTCTGTGGCCCCCACGTGTGTGCGCCCTCTCCGCCCTCTCTGCCCTCAGGGACCCGCATCTGACTAGCACTCGTCATGTGCCTACCTGGTGTTTTTTGTCAGGGATTCATTTCTAATGTAAATTAGGCTAAGAGGAGACTTTATTTGCGGTCACAGTTGGAAAGCTGGCATTGTTGGCTGCGAGGAAGGCTGACCGCGAGACTCGCAGGAGGCAGAGAAAACACAGCTGTTGGTGTCTGGCTGTGTAACTGTCACCCTCAGAGCCTGAAGGCTGCCTGGGACTCGTTTCTAAGGGAGGCGAAGAGCAAATATCAGCCTTCCGAAGAGGCGGTAGTACCAGCAGCTTCCTCTTGAATGGCATCAGGATGCAAAGCCAAGTGGAAGGGGGGGTTCAGCCTTACTTAGGGCCTCGGGCTTCGCACTACTCAAAACTCCGCTTAGTCGGAAGCAGTTGCCGTGACTCAGGGGTCGCCAGACTTTTTCTGTAAAGGCCACATAGTAGCCATTTTAAGCAGCCAACCAGGTTCGGGTTCAAATACTCAACTCTTTGCGGTACGAAAGCTGCTGTAGGCAACGCGTAAACTATCCCCGTGTCCGTCTTCCAATGAAACCTTATTTACAGAAACAGGCACTGGGCCAGATGTAGCCCAGTTTGCCAAGCGCACATCCAGCTTACCTCCCAGCATCTGGGAAGCACCCTGGCCCACCTCCCCGGCACTTGGCGGGAACATTGTAGTGAGTGCGCGACCTTGTGATGGGTACCGAGGGCTCTGGTCTGCTCACGCACCGCAGGTGCACGCGTGGTGTTGTGCGTGCATCCTGGCACTTCTGGAATGTTCTGCTGCCCTGGCTTTCAGAGTTTCTCAGGTTAGTGGTCCTAGTAGGGACACACGAATCTTTCCTCCTCCGCGCCCATCCTTACACAGGCTGTGAAAGGTACCGTAGGTGGAGCCCCCGACCCGCGAGGACTCCCAGGGCCTGTCCCCTCCTGGATGATGGAGAAGAAGACACTTCTGTACTTTCTACCCGAGGGACCCGCCGTGGTCTCGGGGGCCAGTCAGTCGTAGCTGGAGGCAAGAATAGCCAAGTCTCCCCCGCCGGCCGAGCCTTCGGCTCCCACACGGCCCGTGGATGCATTGATGGGGGAGGTGGGTGGTCACAAGGACATCTGTGTGCTCCGATGGGGGCCGTGCCGCCTTCCAACTGCACAGCTACAGAGCTGGCTTCGCAGAGCAGTTCCGGTTGCTGCAGAGCCCCTGCGGACGCAGCATCCCGAGGACCCCCTTGCCGCTGACACGTCTAACCTGGACCTCGAGGAAGGAAACGGGAACGGGGCCTCAGGTGTCCGCCGAGGAAAGCAGGGAACCGGTGCCACCAGCTCAACCTCGCTGTCCCCTGGCCCGCCCCGTGGCTGTGCTTTTGAACAAATTTGTCCTCCGCTCCGCAGACGCCCTGGCGTGTCCAGCAGCCCCCATAGGGAGGGCCACCTCCATGCTGGGCGCGGCCACTCCAAAACAGGCCAGGAGCTGAAGGATAGGGTGTGGGTTAGTGTTAGCTGACTGCTATCAAGGGCATTCCCGGAATTTCAGAACTGAACACAAGACGGGTTATTTCCTGCTCCTGTGAAGGTGGTTTGGGGGAGGGGGGCTCTGTACCACGGTCACTCGGGGCCCCAGAATGAGGGCTGCAGGACTGGCTAGGCCTGGCCGTGGCATGCACTGATTTTGCCCGAGGTCCACTGGCCGAAACCAGGTGTGTGGCCGTGCCTTACCGCGAGGGACACGGAGAAACGTGGGCCAGCCGTGCAGGGAGGGAAGGGGATGTGTGTCTCTGCCCCCGGAAGGCTCCCCTGTGAGAGCGTGTGTGTCCTTTCGTCTGTGACGGCTCCCCTGTGCCAGGGAGATGGGGCGAGGGGTGGCCTGACGAGAGGTCAGACCTGACCCTCCAAGCCTGGTCTTCGCCCCACGGCCCCCTTTGCTTTCTCCACAGCACTTAGCACCACGTGACTTCATGATCGCTACTGACGCATCAAAGCACAGGCCTCCCGCGCCTCTACTGTTGTAAACAGCAGGCATTACGTTCATTGAGTGAGTGATGGAAGCAAAGCCCAGTGGGGGGCGCTGCCTGGGCGCCCAGCGGCTCACACACCCTGGAGGCCGGGGCACCAGGGTCCCGGCAGAGATCTCGGCCCCTCCTGGTGGGCCTTCAGAGTTTCTTGCCCGATGGTGGAGTACTTTCCGTGGAACGGAATCCCAAGCCGAGCTGGGATCTTATGGGGAGATGCATCCTCAGCAGATGGAAAACAGAATCTCCTTACAGTTTCTGTAAGAGATTTGTCTTTCCCAAGTGCACGCCCAGTGATCATGTCAGAACTCGGGGCAGAAGCACGCACACACGTGTGCACCCGTGCCATCCCACGTGATAGCCCACGCGTACGACCCCCACACTCTCATGTGCTCACTTCCTGCCTCCCTCCTCCTCTCGCTCCCTCCCTTCCCCCCGTTCAGCTCTTACCTAGCCCAGGCAGGGGTTTGGGGAGGCTTCCTGCCCCCCTCTCTGTCTGCAGGACGTTGATGAGTTTCCTGTCCCTGTTTTGGGGGAAGCTGCTCCAGAAAGAAGCCCGAGTCCCAGCAAATGTGAATACAGCTTGATGGGGCCGGGAAGCCAAGCGAGGAGCACTTTGAGGTTCAGCTGGGATCAGCTGCAGTTGTGTGCTCATTAAGGCATTTCATTCTGATAAAATATGCTAAATGAAAAACTGGGCAGGAGAGAAGCAGGCAGAACGTTCTTCCCCAAAGCCTCTGTTAATTACAGGCTTTTTCCTTGGAAGGACTAGCATTAGTTCTGCGACGCAGGGAGAATGAATAAGCGACTTGGGTGGAGGAGAACCCTGAAAAGGGAAGGCTGGCCACGATGGGCTGGGCCGCCAGGAGCGGGGAGTGTCTGCGGCACAGTATGGAAGCGCTCCTGCGGGCGTGCCCACCGGAATTAGGCCGCCGTCTAAATTTAAGTGGGGAGGGGAGAGCAGCCACATCACAGAGGCAGCACTCGGAAGCTCCGGGCTGTCCCTGCTTCAGAGCCGAGGGGGCGAGACACTCGCAGGCCGGCTGATCCCCTGGGAAGCCGGAGACCCTGTGTTCTGGGAAGGGGCAGGAGGGGATTTTCCCTGCTCCTGTATCCCGGCTCTGGAAGGGACGGTTTGGGGCCAGCTGAGGTGCCCAGCACCGTGCAGGCACCGGAGATTCAGAGGGAGAGGACTAGAGCGCTTTCCAGCTCCGAGGGCCTGCGGGCAGGCCGCCTGCTGCCCGTCATTCAGAATTTGGTCCCTTCGCTACCACGGTTGGGATTCCTTCATGTGTACCTTCGTGGAGGGTTCTGAAAAGCCACTTGCTTTTCTAGCCTGTGTGTTAGGTTTGACTTCTGGCAAGATTCGGAATGAGGATAAAATCAGACTTCTAAGAAGTCTAATAAAAATTCAGAACTTGTTAACTTGAGAGGTTGTCCGGGGCAACTGTAGGAACCCGCTCAAGATGATGAGGAAGAAGGCTGTGCTACCGGGAGACGGGTCCTTCAATTTCAGAAGTCGGTATTTTAACAGACAGCAGCTCGTGCAAACCTGTCCTCGGAGCAAGGCCTGGAAAGGAGATCGTCACATAATCGCTTAGCACAAAGGGTAGCCACGTGGCGAAGGTGAGAGATGAGCGGGAGGCCGTTTCTAGAGCAGGGAGCTCACGAGAGCACGGCCGCAGGGGACTCAGAAGGACTGCCAGAATCCGCTTCCCACCTACCAGCCCAAGAGAGCTGAGCAGACCGGACCGGTTCGCATTTTCCAGGATAAGTTTGGCTCCCGTTCTGTGCACAGGTGCCACATTGCTTCATACCCAACCACAAACATTTGCTGACCTGTGTGGATGCAGATGGGTGGGGTCTCTGCGGAGCTCAGTGAGCGATGTGCCCTGGGCCGGGGTCGGCACTGTGAACGTGTGAGACAGGGACACGGAGAGTCACCCCGTATCTGACCCAGGGTAGACCCTCCATAAATGTTGATCAGACGCATGAATGCATTTGATGGGACCGGCTGAGGTCTGACTCCGTGTTATCCTGCGAAACGTCCGCTGGGTAACCTTGTGGTGTGGTCATCACTGCGTTCGCCTAGGAACCTAGTTTCTGGCTCTTGGAAGGCATCCGTTCATGTGTGAATGACCAAGAGATCATTATTCACCGTCTCACGAAAGTCAGGTGGCCCTTTAAAATGTGGCATGTGTGTGTTTACCCCCTTCTTCTGTTCCCTCAGTCTCCAAGACAGGGTCTCACTCCTTAGCATGTCTCACAGGACCTCATGGTCTGACTCTGCTCCTTGGAACACCCAACTACAGCCACGCTGGGCTACGTGCAGGTTGGTCACACCCTTGGTTACCTGGACTCCTGCGTACGAGCCCTTCCCTCAGCCTGGAGGGCTTTCTCACTGCACCTGACGCTCCCCAGCCTGGCCCCTCCCTGCCTCCTCTGAGAATACCCCGCTTCCCAGGACCGGCACAGGCCCTCCCACAGGGGGCATGGCAGCCCCATTGCCTGCCACCGTGGCAGAGTTTTTGACACTGTTTTGTCATGATTATTGATCTGTCTTTCCCACTAGACATAAAGGTCCTTGAGGGACAGTCCGCCTGTCAAGCACAACCTTGGGGACAAAGTAGGTGTCATTAAGTACTTATCAAATGAGTGAATGACACAGCTGTTGTGCCCATCTCTACTGGTTAGCCTTTCATGATCATTTTGAAGACTGTTAGGTTTAATATACAATCCTTGAAAGTAATTACTTCGGAAGTTCCGCTTCTGGTGATGGTAAAGTAGCGTATGTCAGACTAACACTTCTGAAATAACAATTATAAACTCGGCAAAAAAAAGTCTGCAACTATTTGAAGTTGCTGGACAGTGGTCAGTAGGCGACAGGAACTGAAAGGAGGAAACAGCACTGGGCGAGATCTTGTTTTTGTGACTTTCCCTCTGAGATCACTTCTCATCCTGCCATCAACAGGCAGCTAGCTCTCACACAGAAAACCAATCTCGCTGGTCAGAGGGGTCGGAAGATGGGGTTTAGAACTGACAAAGCAGCAGAATGTGAGGGGATCAATCCTGTAAGACGTGTAGCCACGGATGGAGACTCTCACATCTGCTTATAACTTCTGCCTAGCCAGGGAGCTGTGCGTGTGGGAGGGAGACTCCAAAGAACCCAGCAAAAAGCAACAGCAAGAAGATTGAAAGAACTGAGCAGAAGTTTCAACTGCTGTCTCCTGCAAGGGAAACAGATTTAGATTTAGGTCCAGCCAAGTTAACTCCCTGCCTTAACAGAAATGAACACCCTTCAGAGAAAGATAACAGAACCAGTCTGTACAATGTATCATCGACAATGACCAATACGCAAACAAAAATTACTAGACATATCCCCAGGAAATAGAAAGAAAAGAGAGAAAGAAGACAAAATGTAACCCATAATTAAGAGGGGAAAACTGCCCACAGAATCTAACTCTGGGATTACTATGTTAAAATTACCAACAAGACTTTTGAAATATCTTGTACAGATACGTTCAAGGACTCAAAGGAAAACACAGTCAGGACGAATGAATACATGTGGAACCATAGCAGAAAAAATGAAAACTAAAAACAGAACCAAATCGAAGTGGTAAAGCTGAAAAGTACAACATCTCTAATAAAAACTTGCTGGATGGGCTTCCAAGTGGATCATAGATGGCAGAAGGGTCACTACATTTAAAGATACACCAGGGGGTCTTGGGTGGCTCAATTGGTTGAGCGTCCAACTTCGGCTCAGGTCGTGATCTCGCAGTTTGTGAGTTTAAGGCCCACATGTGGCCTTCTGCTGTCACCACGTGCAGCCCGCTTCAGATCCTCTGTCCCTGTCTCACTATGCCCCTCCCCACTCGCAGTCTCTCTCTTTCTCAAAAATAAATAAAACATTTTAAATAATTAAATAATTAAAGATAGATCAGTAAAAATCACCTAATCTGAAGAATGGTAGAAAACTGAAACACAAAATTTCAGCTGGATAAGAGAAGCAAACTTACAGATCCAAGAAATCCATTGAACCACAGGTAGGATGAATACAGAGAAAACCCAATCTTGATCATAGTCAAACTGATGAAATTCAAAAACTCGAGAGAAATCTTGAAAGCAGAGGAAGAGACACAGTCTGTCAGAGGGCAGGGGCAGCGAAGGTTGGCTTCTCTTTCGGAGGCCACTGGGCAATGGGAGGCCATTTTCAAGATGCTGAATGAAGAAAACTATCAACCAAGAATTCTGTATCCAGAAAAAAAAAAATGCCCTTCAAAGTTAAAGGTGGAATAAAGACATTTCTGATAAGCAAACTGAGGGAATTCATTACCAGCAGACCCACGAGAAGTGGTAAAGAATGTTCTTTAGGCTGAAAAGAAAGGACAAGGCTGGAAATTTTTTAGATCTGCAGGAAGGGATGGGGAGAACAGGAAAAGATACACTTGGGGGATAATATTTTACTGAAAAGACAGCTGACTGTTTAAAGCACAGGTGTGGTGCTGTATTGTGGGTTTATAATTCGTAAGAGCGAAAGAGACAGTGGCGTCCACTGCTTTGTCCCCGGAAGGGAAGGAGCCGTTGACCAAAGAAGTGACTCCAGGGGAGTTCTTAATGACCTGGAGTGACGTTCTCCTGGAAACTCTGTGACTCGTCCCGCCGTGAGTCCTGGTGGACTCACGTGGGGGGGCTCAGGACCCCGTGGGGGGGCTCAGGCCCTGCCCCCCGCCCAGCCCGGGTTCCAACAACACGGCCCCAACACAAACACACCACTCGAGACCCTTCTGCAGCCGCCGTCCAGCCTCCCTGTAATTACACATCGTGTGGAGACCTGAAGGGAATTCACACTGTCCTTGCTAAAGCCCGAGGGACGTGAAGAAAGCAGCCGTTCACCGACTCGGCGGCCTTGGGTTCTGTGATTTAATCAATCGCGCGACAGAACCGTGCAGATCCTTTGTGTCTCCCGTTCCCTCGTCGGAGCAGAAAACGTTCCCTTTCTTGAATTGCTTTAATGGCTATATTTATGCAGCTGAAAGATCTTGACGAAACGAAAGTAGAGTCAAATCACTGCAGATGCTCCGATAATTTATTGGAGAATATTTAATTAGAATATATTAATATTTTAGACTTCCACCATTAATTTAATATTCAGAGATTTGATTTAGTCATTGAATTGCTGTAGCGCCTTGTGCGGGTGGCTGTTTAGGGCAGGCGCTCTGAGCACCTGCCACAAATGGATAGTCACAGCGGGGCTCCCGCCGAGTAGGACTTTTGCCATGGCCACCAGGCTCGAGTCTGCAGACCAGACATCATCTGCAAGTGTGGGCACGAGCTGGGAGTTCCGTTGGGCCTCACCGTGGAGGCCAAAGAGGAGGTCGGGCCGATCAGGGCTCAGAATATTCTGGAACTCAAGGAGCAGTGTCCGGCAGTGGTGGGAGGAGGTGGCTGGGCAGGTGAGGGCTGCATCCCACCTGGCTGGCGGGTCTGGTTCACTGTTCCTGTTCTCACTTACCTCCAGGACAATTTAGTTGTTACCAGGGAAACTCCCCTGTCCCCTCTGGCTGCCCTGGGGCTACCGTAGGGTGGGGCTGGTCCTCCCACAAGTGCCAAGAGGGGGTCGAGTCCTCAGAGTATATTGGGGTAAGGCTGCTGGCGGCCCTCTCCTGGAAAAGGGTGTCCTTCATTCTGGTGTGAAATGGTGACAGTAGGTCGTGGGGAAGGTTGTCTGTTCATCCATCACACGCTCATTAAGCTTTTACGTACAACCTGAACGCCCGTTCTGTGCTGTTCAGGTGTAGACGGTACACAGAGAATGGATGGGACAGAGTCCAGGGGACTCTATGTTCAGGGGAGAGAGATAAGTAAACCAACTATTAGGGGCCAGAGGGTGTGGGGTACGGTAGCAGAAGAACCATGGTGCTGCAGAAGGGAAGAGATTTGAGCAGGGGGAACAGCAAAGTCTTAGAGGAAGAGCCAGGAGGTCAGAGTGGCTGAACGGAGACAGCCAGAGACAGGGGGAGGGTGAGCAGCCAGCTTGGAGAACCAGAGGTCCGGGTCCTGAGTGGGGCGTGTGACTGTGGGGGGGACTTGTTTTACTCTGAGACCCAAGGGGTGATGGGACGAGGCTTAGATTGGCCAAGACCCCTCCGGCTGCCGCTCAGGGACCAGGCAGAGTGGCAGCGGCCGAAGGAGACTGCCTGGTGAGGGGGCCCCTGCAACGGCCAGCACCGAAGGGCGTTGTTCCACTGCCCTTGCTTGGCACGGTAACGGAGTTGAAAACCTCGACAAAACCTCTTTGTTACGTTTCCATCTCAGTGAAATTCAAGATTTGGGATCTGCTGCTGCTGTGGGACTAGCGAGACCCTTGGGCTCTCCCCGATCTGAGCCTGGGCTTGAAGGGAAGGAGGCCACCCCTGTGTGACTCTCCACCCCCCGCCCATCCTTCCCTGAGATCCCAGAGCAGCGGAGGGCGCCCCCGGCCTGGCCCACGGTGGGTGGACCAGCAGCCGGAACCCGGTCACCTTGCAGATGCGTGTAGTGTGATGTAAGCGGAGTTCCGCGGAAACGTGAATTCGTTCCCAGCATTTACGCCGTGGAACGTAGGGCTTCCGTTCCCTAGAGAAAAACCACATGTGAGAGTATTTCCTTGAACGCTCGGGACAGCCGCCGTCCACGAGCCCGTCCTGGGTGCAAACGTCAGCGGGACCGGGAGCCTCTGCCCCTGCTTGGCTCACCGACAGTCCCGTGGGGCCCCTGTGAGCATCTGGGTCGCGTCCCCCAAGCCAGAGTGCACCGAGCAGCTCCGATGGAGCCAGCACATTCCTGGGAAAGACAGGGCAGGCCCGTGGGCACGGAGCGACATGCAGGTGCGGGCGGGACACAAGTGGGCAGGGGCCCTGGCCAGCCAGCACATCGGGGTGGATCCCAGCTCTGCTTCCTGCTGGGGTGGGGGGGGGGGCAGGGATGTGGGCAGGAGCGCCCGGCAGCCGCAGGAGAAACAACCCGCTCTGTGTCTGACCCGGGGCTCCGGGCCGCTCCCCCATCCTGGGCAGGCCAGCGCCTGCGAACACCAGGGAGTGACGTCCCCACCAAGCCGCGGATTGGCCCGCGTGGCCATGTGGTGAGCCTGGCTCCGGGGTCAGGGCACGAGGATAGCACAATGGGAAGCGTGAGGGGCTGAGGCCGGCGAGCAGGGGCGAGGCACCCCTGCTTTAGGTTTGGGGGGGGGGGCGGGGGCAGGGGTGAGGACGGGGCCTGGAGAGGAGACTGTTCTGGAGGGTCCCACAGGGACCCCTGCTTCTGGGCAGGGCGTGCAAGACAGGCCAGGCTCTTCACGCTGTGTGGTCTGCCCTGCAGGGCGGCTCGGCCAAGGCGGCTCGGGGCCCACCCCGCTGGCTCCCTGAAAGTCACCTTGGGACCAGTGCCTGCAAGGCACGTCTGCTCCTCGAGTGGCCCTATGTCAGGGGTGATGCGGGGGTGGGAGTGGGGGCCTTGGCCCAGACACTCGTGACCCACAAGGGTGAGAGCCTCCCTTGGGCCTCGGGGTCCACTCGGTGGCCTCAGGGCCGTGGGGCTTCGGGCCCCGGTGCTCATGGTTGGGAGGCAGCCGCAGAGCACCCTCCAGAAGCCCAAGCCCCCAGGGATGGGCCTTGCAGGGACGGAGCTGGGACAGCGTAGCACACAGGCTTTGCTTTCAAAGATGGCTACGTGCTCGGAAGGGAACAGACAGCACAGGAGCACGGCTGCAGGTGAAAACACGGGCCCCGGATCCTTCTCCCGCGTCCCAGGCGCCACCCAGACATGGGGTCAGGAGCTGCCTGGGTGCCTGGAACAGGTGCTCCCTAGAGCCAAGGAGGAGACGGGCTGAAGGCCACGTGTGCCCTCCTGGGGGTCCGGGCCATTCTCTCCCGCGGGAGACCCGCCCACGCTCATGATGATTGTTGGTGTTTCCTGGCAACTTCCTCTGGCTTGTACACAACCAGCATGGAGACAGCTGCCCTCACCAAGCTCTCGGCTTAAAGACCCAACTGCCACCCACAGAAAGGAGGGTGTGGGGACACAGGCTCGAAAGCCAAGCCAGTCGGAACGGATAGGGTCCAAGGACGGGTGGTGTTTGGGAAACCAGACCCACTCCAGGCCACAGAAGACGACGGAAAACCGTGCGCTGCTTTCTGGCCTCCCCAGTGACGCTGGGACAGCCCCCAAATGACGCCGGAGCAGACAGCGTCTGCCCCCAAATGACGCCGGAGGAAGAGCCAGTGCTGGCGAGTCAGCTGTGACACAATTCCTCTGTGCTTTGTTTGCCTCTGGCTGACAGTCCCTTCCCACAGCGGCTGGGTCTCCGGCCGCACACCCGGGACTCAGGGACATCTCCGTACCAGCCGTCGGAAGAGGCCTCACATTCTGAGCACCTGCACAAAGTTTTTGGGCCTCCAGGCTGCTATTCGATTGAGTTACCTGTTTGGTTTTGGCTTTTAGAGGCTTCACGGGCTGTAATTCTCAAGTTGAGAGGCTGATCTCATTTTCCCAAAAATGTGAGGTGATGAAGACGAGAAAAGGACTACGTCCTCGGTCTGTTAAAAGCAAAATTAAGCAGACAACTAGCCAGCATCTCAGAAGAGTCCGGAGCCTTCCAGGCCCTCCAGGCTGGAGAAGGGAGGGTCCCTCCGCCTCGCCCCACCGTGTGCTGATCACCTTTCCCCATAGCGCGTCATGAGGACACGGGGGCATTCACTGAGCACCGGCTCTGGTCAGCACTGAGGTACAGCGGCAGCTCCATGGTCATGGTTCTGTCCTGTCCTCGAGAGCTAACACACTGGTGGTGGAGACAGACAAGAGGAGAGGAAACTGCCAGAAGATGGACGGAACCACAGAGAAGATCAAACGCAGGGATGAGACAGGTGGGGACATGCAAGGTGGGGAGGAAGCAGGTGCTTTAGGTGGGGCACGTTGGTGAACACCTCTCCAAGAAGCCGCTGTTGAGCTCCTGCAAGACTAGGAGCCAGCTGTGGCAAGCTCAGGCAGGGAAAACAGCAAGTGCAAAGGTCCTGCGGTAGGAACAAGCCCGGTATACCCAAGGACTGGAAAAGTCTTTACAGCTAGAATGGTGAGTGAGGAGAGGTGGGAGGGCAGACCGGGAGGAGAGCAGGAGCCCAGCAGCCCCTCGGGCCCTCTGGACCAGGCAGGAGATCCAGCCCTTGCCCCACATGTTGAGAAGCCTGTAAAAACCCACCCGCGGTGGTCTGGGAAGTGCCTTTGGGTGGGGGATGGAAGGTTAAGGACAAGAGCTGCAGCGGAGCCTCGGGAGGAGGGAGCCGGCCTAGGGGAGCGGTGGTGTGGGCCAGGCAGGGCAGGGGAGGTGCCTGGGGAGGAGTGGGGAGCCAGGGAGCCCAGACAGGCCGGAAGAAAGACTCCACACGACTTGATTAGGAACTGGGGGTGGAGACAGGGACACTCTCTGGTTCCCAGGGTTTCAGGCTGAGCCACCCGGGCACACCCCTGTCACTTGGCAGGGGAAGGGGTGGGGGTGTTACATGCAGTCTCCCGGGCCCGCTGTCCTCACTGTTCTGGAAGAAATGTGAGCCGCTCAGGCCTCTGCACTCCCGAGCATGTCAGGTGGGGTCTGTGCCTACGAGGACCAGCAGTTAGACAGACCCAGACCAGGGGCTCAGCAGTCCAGCACCACGAGCTGCCCCTACATCCCTCCCAGGCCCAAGGGGCCTCGAAGCTCTGAGTGGGCAGCTGAGGGCCCCGGGATGCCCTGTGGGTGGTACATTCCCTTGTCGCATCCTAACTCAGCCCATGCTCAGGCCCTGGAGCACTGAGGCCCTGGCGGCTGCCTGGGTCCCCTACTTTGGTTTTCTCCTGTTCCTAAGGAGTGGTGGCCATGGGCCTGATGGGACTTGGCCTCCGGGCCCCTCCCTCCCTAGGTGGACCCGGCCAGCGGGTGTGAATGGTGACTGCCCCCAAGACGGGACCCCGCCAGCTCTGCTGAGCCCGGCCCCCCCCCGACCTGACTCCAGTCACGAGCCTCCCCAAGTGTCCAGCAAAGCCCTGCTGTGCACACGCTCGAGTGCACTTGTGGGCGTGTCCATGCATACACGCGGGCGCTCCTGGATTTCCACTTTGCCCCAGGGGATGCCGTCGATGACGTGACCCTCAGACCATGCAGTAAGCAGCAATACCATTTACTCCCAGAGGCAGGGACTGAGGCTCAGAGAGGTTGAGTGACTCATCCAAGGTCACACAGCCATGAGACAACAGAGCAGGACGCCTACCCGCCCCACCCCTGTGCACTGACTGACAGCTCAAAGCCGCCCCGTCCCGGCCTGTGGACAAGGCCCTGTTGGTGGCCCGGCCGACTGTCACCTGATGCTTTGCCTGCAGCTTGGGGCTGCCCCGGAGGACTCCTGGTGTGGGCTCTCCACTCGGCTCCCCGTCCTGCACCAGATTCTTGCCTCCTGTTGCCCTGGAAGGGAAATCCCGCAGGAACAGACCAGGTCCCCCTCTCCCTGGGCCCCGCGCAGCCCCTGCTTGGGGGAAGGGAACATGTCGGGAGGCACAGGGGGGAACCTCAGTCCTGGGTGGTCAAACCCGGGCGGGGCCGCTGACCTTGAGGGCACCGCTTGAGTTACAGGCTGGGTGTGGGGGCTGCACAGGGGCTCAGCAGCCACTGCTGAGCTGAGTCAGGACGGGAGAACAAAGGGCCGCCGAGCAGACGCCGTTTGCAGGGGCTTGTGCTAAAGTGGAAACTGTTCCGCCTCGCCGAGAAATTGAGTTTCACACTGCTTTCCCAACGGTGACGAGCCTCACGCCTGTTCCGGCTTGCCACAAGAGCGCCATATGGTACCCGCTTTGCGACTCAACGCGTGTCCCCAACGGGAGGGCCACCCTCCCTCCCGGCTGCAGGGGGGGTGGGGCCCCAGCAGGGGCCCGCGGGGGCCACCCGTGTGTCCTGTGCAGGGCTGACCCGAGGGCCCGGCCACCCTGGCGGACCGTTGGCCACACGAGTCCCTTCTCCATGCGCTGGAAGGCCGCCAATGACCGTGACAATTAGAAGGGTTCACGGCACACGGGGTTCTTCCCGCGGAGTGTGGCCGTTGCCCGGGGCAGGGGGCGGTCAGGAAAGAGGTCTGACCCTTGCGGCAGAAGGTACATGTCTGTGCTGCTTCTCCACAGCCCGGTTCTCAGTCCAGCAAGTTCTGCGGAGCTGTGACTGCACTGAAAACCAAAGGCCGGGGGCCGGACAAGAAGGAAAAGGTGCTGGCCTCACAGAGCCCCGGCTGATCAGGAAGGTCGGGCGGGCCCCTCGCTCCCAGACGGACGGTGTGCCCTCCCCGCGGCTGTGCTGGAGGAATGCGGGTGACGCTGGGGCTCCCACTCTGCCTTCGTCCCCTGCGGGTGTCAGTCCACCCGGGAGGCCGGAGGGGACAAAGCGTTTGGGAGTCCACGGCCCGTGTCTCCGCTCCCCTGTTCTCCCCAGCAGCCGGTCCCCAGCCAGCCGCGGCCAGAGTCCTCTGCAAAGCGCCCCTTTATCCCTTGGAATGCCCAGGACACATGGTTCATAAATGTCCCCTGTGATCTGAGCTCAAGCAGCACTGCTCCCGGCCGGCCGCTGGGACCAGCCGAGCCGCACGCACCTGCCGGCCCAGAGTCTGGGCCCCGCGGGCGCCTCCCGCACCGGCCCAACCTCCACCTCCGCTTGAGGTGATCCTGCCTCTCCCTCGCCCTCCGCCACCTGCTCTGGGGCGCATCCCTCCCTGGCCTCAGCCTCCCCTGGATGCGTGGGTCCCAGCACCTCTCACCACAGACAGCCAGGAATGGGGTGGTGCTCCTCCTGCTCAGACCCCACGGCTCCTTCTCCGGTGCCTCGGTGCTATTCCACAGCAACAGGTCACAGGGCTCCAGGCTCCCAGTATCCCCTGTGCTGAGACCCTCTGCGGGTTCCCCGGACAGAAAGTGACTCATCAGACAATGTTGGCGTGGCGGTGCTCAGGGGAACCACCTGGAAATCAGACTCGGGCCCCTTGCTCCGGGGGGCGGGTGTTCGCGGATGCCGGCAGGCTGGACAGCAGGCCGGGTAAGCCGCCCGGACACCAGGGGCCCTGGACGACCCTGGAGAGGACAGGCTTGAGCCGGACAGGGAGGCAAGGCCCCTGTGGCCTGGGGTGCCGGCCGCAGTCTCCCAGGGCAGTGGCCGTGTTTCCCAGGTCTGGCCGCTGCACAGCGCTGGGGCCGCCCCCTCTGGCCCAGCTCTGTGTGTCATTGACTGCTGTCAGCGTTTCCTTGTGAAGCCCGCAGCCAATGACAATTAGCCCCGCTGACCCTGTCTCATTTGGAACCAGAGGCCAAGAGCTGACAACCGCTCCATCACAATCAAGGGTCCCCTAAGATCGCACTGAAGCTCCAGGCCCTCCCCGGGGATCCCGCCGGGCTCCAGGCCCTCTTAATGGAGATTTTTAAAGTTTTTCCCTTATGTTCCATGCATACTAGCGTCTTGTCAGAGCTGTGGGATTGAGGGTTAATTTTAGAGTTGCTACATTTATGATCAACTGTTACTTTATATTTAGCTCCTATAAATGTTTCTAAATAATCAGATAATATTCGAATACCTTAAATAAACTCAGTAACGGCCTTGTTGCTCTGATCTGGAAATCACATTTAAATAGCTACAGACTGGGGAACTTTACAGAGGCAGGTCCGTGTGCGGGGCTGGTTTCCACGTGGATTCGGTTGACATCCACAGCTGTTTCACTCAGGAGTGGGGGGTGGAGTTAAATCTGTGTCCAAATGTAAAAGGATTATTTTCAATACTCCCACGAATATCAGGAGGATTCGAGCGAACTACAGTGTTCCTGAGTCAGAATTCTCTGGAGGCTTGTGGGGATTTCCCTTCCGGCTCCCGGCGACCCCATCCGGCATCTCCATTTGGTGTGTGTGGCCCTTTGTGGTTTCGGGAGGGTGGCCGGCCAGCACACATCCATCCGAGCGGAACATCTGGGGCTGTGGTGTAAGTGGAGCCTGTGGGCAGGGGCTCGGAAGGTTCTGGCAGAGCCTTGGGCCTCCAGGCAAGGGCTCAGCAGGCCGAGGGTGTGGACAGTTTCATGGTGTGCCCACGGGGCACAGGTCTGCTGGAATTTCCTGTCTCACCTTGCCTGATCAATGAGCGCTTTAGGGACCCCAGGCCTCAGAACCTTCTGGCATGTGGGGGCCTCACTGCTCACAGGTGGGAACCACCAGTGTCCCCTCTGCGGCCTCTCCAGGGCCCATCTGTGCCTCCGGCCTGCATGTGCCTGGGTGTAAGCACAGCCCCGGCTCCGGCCCCCACGCATCGTTGCTGGAACACCCGGGAGGGCCACTGACCGTGTCTTCTCACCCAGGCACTTGGGCATCGTGGGGCTAGGCCTGGTCGTCCGTGGGGGCTGGGAAAGCCCACGTTGCCGTGTGAGGTCGGGCCTCGGAGCCCCTGCCCCGGGGAGATGGCGGCTGCCAAGGGCCTTGCTCTCTGGGGCTCTGAGTCCCCAGAGGCTGCAGCCTAGGTGCTGGCAGAGAGCAGAGCAGAACCCCTGCACCCAGAGATTGGGGAGCGGGCAGACAATCCTCCTGGTAGAGGGTTGGGGGTGTCTGCTGCGACCCATGGCGGGTGCGGTCAGAGCCACGGCCCTCGGAGGCCTGACGACTTAACCCTGTTCCCCTGCCCACCCCCCCCCCATGGTTCTGAAACACAGAAGAGGCCCCCCCTGGCTGCCTTGGTTTCCTATGGATGCTGTAACCACCACAAAATCAGTGACTTAAAACAGCCCACATTTACCCTCTGGCAGCTCTGGAGGTCGGAGTCCGAACCCCGTCTCTAAGGGTGAAAATCAGGGTGCCTGCAGGGTCTCGAGGAATTGTTTCCCTATCTTCTCCAGCCTCTAGAGGCGCCGTCGAGCCTCGACTCGTGGCCTCTCCTCCATGGTCAAGGCCATCTTCCCTTCTCTGCTTGGTCCCCACATCTCCCCACCGCTGGAGCCAGACCTGCCTCTTCCTGTTTTGTAGGACCTGTGATTGCGTCTGGGGCCACCGGGTGACCCAGCATGACCTCCTCTCTCAAGGTCCTAAACTGTGTCTTGTCTGCAAACTGGTTTCTGCCATGTAAGGTGACATTCGCGACCGGCAGGGATTAGGGCCTGGGTGAGGGCCACAGGCGGCTCGTCAAATGCCCAGAGCGGAATGCCGCGGGACCCCTCTGAGTGGAACGAGACAGAGGCTCAGATTTGGTCTCTGCCCCGTTCCCACCGGTGACGCCCTTCACCCTGCCTCCCAAAAGAAGGATGCCGACAAGAGCTAAGGTCTGTTAGCCCTCTGAGGAGCCAGACCCCTGCCGACACACCCCTGCTCTGTTCAAGCCCCTGCGGAAGGAGGGGCACCCTCTGACCTGCCTGTGATCCCCGCAGCGGCCCAGAGAGCCCAAGTTTCCCTCGCAAAGCACAGAGCTGGGCTTCCAACCCCGAGACGCCTGGGGGGCTCAGTCGATTAAGCATCTGGCTCTCGGTTTCAACTCAGGTCATGATCTCACGGTTCATGGGATCGAGCCCCCCATCGGGGTCTGTACTGACAGTGCTGACCCTGCTCGGGGTTCTCTCTCTCTGTTTGCTCCCCCAAAAGAAATAAACTTAAAAAAAAAAAACAACCACCCTGCAGCCACCCCTCTGAGTGTAACCGAGAACCTCATACAGGTTGGTCATGCCTGGCTAACTGTGGGGGGGAACCGAAGTCCCCCAAATTCGTGGGTGTGGCCCCATTATTCCTGCTTCTACTGTCTCCAAGTTAGTTATAAAGAGATGAATTTCTGGGCCCTTGGGTAGCTCAGTGGTGACCTCATGTTCGTGAGTTCCAGCCCCCGCATCAGGCTCTGGGCTGGCAGTTCAGAGCCTGCTTGGGATTCTCTCTCTCTCTCTCTCTCTCTCTCTCTCTCGGTCCCTCCCCCACTTGTTCTCTCTCTCTCAAATTCAATAAGCTTTAAAAAAAAAGAAAGAAATTAATTTCTTCTGCAGAAGATTGATTTGAAAGAAAACTTACTTGGGGGAGAAGACCAGCCTTCTCTTTGGGAGGGAATGAGAACTTACCTGGGGGAGAAGACCGGGAAGGAGAACTGGCAATCTGCTCCTGCCTTTCATTTGCTGCCCGAAGCTAATCGGCCACGGCGGCTCCAAGAGCGGCTGCCAATGAGACAGAGACGGAGAACGAGTGAAGTGAAGTCCACGGAGGCGCCTCGCACCCGGGACAGCGTGGGGGGAGAGAAGCTGGCTGGACAGAGATACCGCCTTGCTGGGGGGAGGGGGGACGGGACTGGTGACTGCACTGCCCACCTCCCAGGCCTGCCCTCATCCGGGCTCCGAGCACCAGCACTGGGGGCGGCTGGGGGCCACTGAGCGCCCTCCTCACCCACTCTGTCCCCTCCCGGTTGTCATCTTTGTGTAACATTCTGGCCAATTCCAGCCGAGAGGCATTTTTTCATCACCCCGGCTGTCTGAGTCTGACATCCTCGCGTGTGGCAGCTGGGGAGGAGGGGCTGTGTCGTCACGGCTGGAATCCAAGTCCCCGGACAGCAAAGAGCCTCCTCTTGCCTCCACTGCCCACGCCCTCCGCCCCCACCCCGCACACGCCTCACGCGTCCATCCGCGACGTGGCTGCCTGTGGGAGAGCCATCCCGGCTCCTCCGTGAGGCAGCCGTCGGCGCGGGCCTCACCCCATGCCCACGAAGGGCTTCCGGGTCCCCTCCGGGTGGCCCCGCACAGGCCCCGTCCGGCCTCCGTCCCGATGCTTTTAGACCAGCGAGGAGCCAATGGGCACTTGGCTCACGGGCACCCAGCCAAGCCAGCAGTTAATGGGGCCCCAGACAGACGCACCCAGCCAATGCCTCCGTCCAAACCGGTTTCCCTGGGCTGGTTATTTCCGAGTCTAAAAACCCCTAATTCCGGGAGGCAGGCAGTATTTTAATGTAAGTTCGATTCCCAAATGAGACCTTTTCGTCCAACTGTTCAACGGTACTTGGAACATGAAACGCAACTTGATACACAGGAAGTAGCTTTGGCCGGAGGTGGCGGCTGTGATCTCTGCCTCCGAGAGGGCGCTTGTCCCTGGGGATGGAATCCCCCCAAATCAGGGGCGCCCTCCGCGCTGGCTCTGCTCGTTCCCGGGGGGGGCGACATCCTCCGGCGACAACACGGCTTCGCTGCCCTGTCAGCCGTGGTTTCCCCAGATGGGGGGACGTGCCAGCCCCTTGCTTTGTCCCCGAGGAAGGTGCATCTCAAATGTCCCAGCCTCTGTCCAATCCTCGGTTATTAAACTGTCAAAACGAAAATCCACTGTAAGAAAAGCTTCCGTTTCCAGTGGCCCTGCAGCTTAGCGAGCGCTCAAAGCTGGAAGCCCAGAGAAAGGGCCGCATGCGGTGGGGACAGTGTCCACGAGGAAGGGCCCGCGGGCTTCGCTCTGCCCTGTGTCTCCAGCAGACGTCACACAGGCAGCCGGGTCCGTGGGGTTACAAACAACTGACACCTTTTGTCTGTAACACAAGCCTCTCATCCAGGGAGGTTGCCAGACTTGTGAATTATCTGGCTGAAACAGAGGCACGTGCTCTCCAAACAGATTCGATTTTCGTCAGGGGTGATGATGGAACAGATACCAAGGGGGTGGGGGGGTCGTTCGGGAGGTGAAAGCCACGGCTTGCGAACCGCGTGTGAGTGCGAGCCGCCCCAAGGGCAATGCTGAGGACAGGATGGGACCGCGGTATGGCCCTGCCAAGATGCCTCTCGCGCCTTGTCCCGTCTGGTCCCGGCCAGCTGTGCTGTGCAGGCGAGGAGACGGGACCCAGGCAGGCAGCAGCGAATCCAGAGGCAGGCGCTGCCCCTGAAGGGTCATCGCTCACACCCGCCCCCTTGACAGCTTCAGGAAGGGCCGTCACCAGAAGGACCAACCACGTGACTTGTGGGTCGTAGCTTTGACATCAGGGTCATCAAGGACCAATGATTTAATCACCTGCGGCTACATAAGGAAACTTCCGTAAACACCCCTATATGACGGGGTTCATGGACCTTTCCAGTACACTCGCGGGAAGGGTGGCTCGCCCCAGCTCCGTGGGGACAGAAGCCCCCGCGCTCAGGACCTTTCCGGAGCTCACCCTGTGCAACGCGGTCTGGCTGCTCAGCCACGTGTACCGTCACCGTAAACCGCGATCCTAAGTAAAGCGTTTCCCCAAGTTATCTGAGCTTGGGGCAGCAAGCTGTAAAACATGAGGGGGGTTTGTGGGAACCCCTGATTTATGGCCCTCGTTGAGAAGCTCAGGTGACAAGCTGGGACTGGCGACTGGTGTGTGAAGTGCGGGCAGGCTCGTGGGACTGAGCCCCCTGACCGTGGGTCTGTGCTGACGCTGGGAGGCCGGCAGTGAACGGAACTGAACGAGTGCCCGCGAGCGGGAGAACCGGTCGGCGTGGAAGGACAGATCTGACGCTCTCCCCAGCAGAAGGGAAACAGGTGATAGGCAAGCAAAACAGACGGGTGCTTTCAAAGTGACCAGGATGGGCGGTCTGTGGACGGGGTGGCTGGAGGTGGGCCACGTCCTCTGGGCATAGGAAGCGTGGGGAGGTCAGCAAGGACCGGGGCCACACGTGGAGCCATCCTCCAGCGTCCCCGAAGGCACGGCCGTCCCAGGGTCCTGGGAGGCACCCGCCTCCTCCTCCCAGCACCCAGGCACCTGCCGTCCCGTGAGGAGCGTGGGAGAACCCAGCTGTGCACCAGAATCACCGGGGGAGCTTCAGGGCCCAGTGCCGCTCAACCAGCGGGTCGTCGTGTGTTTAAACCCCACCCGGCGGGCCTGGGCGTATGAACAGGTGTGTGGAGAGAGGCTCCAGCTCGGTGGTCGTGTGGGAAAGTGTGCAGGGAGGCTGGTTATGCGGGCGCACGCCCACGACGAAGCCACTCGTGTTCGCCAGGGGTCTGCCGCAGTTCCTGCTGCCCTGAGCTGGGAGGGGGGCCGTGGCGGCCCGGGGCGGGGAAGGCAGGAAGCCTGCTTCGGGGCCCGCCTCGGCTGCGCCACGGGTGCGCACGCGGCAGGGGCTGTGGGGCGCATTTAGGCTGGCTGGGACGCCGCTGCTTTGGGGAAGACGTCCACGTGCAGGCCTGTGTCCTGTGCGACGGGCTGACGTGTGGGACGGGGCAGCTCTGGCCTCCAGAGCCGGAAGTGCCCCTGAACCTTCCCAGACGCCAGAGCCTTGGCTCTCCGCCCAGCTGCCTTACGCGGGTGTCAGCGCAGCCGGACGCGGCTCCTCCCGGGGCCCGGCCAGGCGGGCAGTTCCCGCCACACCGTGGGCACACGAGGACGGGGCGACACGAGGCGTCCAGGGAGCCTGTCTGCGCAGCTCCCCTGTGGCCCTTGGGAGCCGCGGGACACGGCCAGGCAGACAAGAGGCTTCCTTCCCGGAGACGGGAGTGCGAGGGCTCATCTTGCAGCCTTGTACTCGCCTGTGTCTTTCGAATCTCGCCCCTGAAGACACCGCACAGGAAAACAAGCAGGCGGGTGGGCGTGTGAGCATGGGGGGGGGGGGGGCATCTTCGGGACTTGGAGGAAGAGGTCCCACCGGGCGGGGAGGCTGGAGGACACGAGGAAGCCCCCCAGGCACAGGCACCTGCGGACGAGCCCCGCTAGGGCACGTGTGCTGGGGAGGGGAGCCGTCAGGTGGGCTGAGGGGGCTGGGCCGGGACGGGGAGACCCCACGGGTTCAGGCCACTTTTGGGAGCTGCGGGTTGACGGTGAAGGCAGCGGGAGGGGTGTGCGCTTGCCTGCTCTAACCCCTCGGGGAGACCCTGGAGCCCTGCCCCATACATGCTGCTCTCAGGGTCTCAGGGTGGCCCGAGCACCGGTGGCCCCTAGAAGCGGCCCAGGCGATTCTAATTGTGCAGCCATGCTTGAGAACCGCCGGCCTGGAGAGTAGGGCCCCCCGGTGCCCGCCAAGCCCGTGTGATCCCCGTATGGAGGCATAGATGCCGGGGCAAGCTCCCCACCCACCCTGACCACCTGTGGCCGTGAGTAGTCAGGGCTCGGACCCGTGCCATCCAGGGGGCTGAGAGTGAATGAGCAGGTGTGCCAACGGCCGGGCCCCCCCGCCGAGATGTGCCAGGACCCACCCCATGTGGGATGAGAAGACGTTCCCACCGGAAACCAGCAGGTGCCCATGTGGAACCACTGAGCCCTGTTTCGTTTCTTTTTTCATATCGGAGAAGAAAGCTTGGATATCTTGGACAATATTTTTCTGAGAAGCAGCCAGATGGGCTGTGGCTCCATCCGGCTCAATAAATAAACCGGCCGGGGCCGGTGCTCCACACGCCTGCCTCTGCCGTCCTCAGCCCGCGGTTCTGTTGAAGGGATAGGTGGGCTCGGGGTCCTGAGTGCCTCGGGGACCAGCGTGATGCGGGCCCCTCTGCAGGGGTGGCCCCCTTTGTTCTTTCAAAGACCCCAGGAGGGGTGCATCCCTGTTCCCGTTCCAGAGATGAGGACAGAGGTTTCCACGCCAAGGGAAGGCACCCCAGATCTCACGCCCAGCTCCAGCCAGGTTCCAGCACCTCCCACAGGTTTAGAAAAGCCGGAGGAGGACGCTGCCCTGAAGAAGGGGCACCACAGGGTCAGGGGGTGCTCTGCTGTGGTACAGGGGTGCAGGGAGAGGCGAGAGTCCGAGCAAAGTTCCAGACACCCTCCCCAGAGAAACACACACGCACACACACGCCATCAGAGCCGCGGGGCGCTCCCGTGGGGGGTCCGATGCCGTAACAGCATTGGGATATAAATCAGACTTGGGGGCTGCTGTAGAAAAACACCTTCACGTTTTGCTCAGGAGGACATTCATTTCCTGGGGCGAGAGGTGTGGAAATGCAGGTGGAAACCTTAGTCCAGCGCAGGCCGCTGGGAGGGGCCATCATCCGTGACACGCGTGTGCCGTCCCAGGCGTGTGCCCAGCGCCTTGTCAGCCCGTGCTCAACGAGGCCAGGCTGGGCGGCAACCACACTGGCCCCAAGGACCTGGTGAAGAGCCGTCTTTGTCCTGGTGAACCCGACGCCCGGCACAGAAACGATTTGGGCTTCTCGAAACCACAGCCCCACTTTCAAGAGAGGGAGATCTTTTTTTAACTACGGAGAGGCCCTCTAATAATGGGTTGCTAAGAAACAGCCACAGTAGATGATTCTGAAAACGTCTCGTTCGTCCCCGGTGTAAGAGTTCCCGGGGCCATGGAAACCACCCGCCACCCGCCCGGAGCAGAAGCGCCGATGGGGGAGGGGCGTCCTGGGAGGGGCTCACGGGGTGTCTGGGGGGGTCGGCCGGCAGGGCTGCGGAGTAGCTGGTGGGGCGAGCCCTGGGGATGTGTCAGTGACATTAGACGAGAGAGTGGCTGCTGCTGGAGGCCCAGCCGGTGTCTTCAGGCGGACTTAACGTGGGCTGTGGACCAGTCTCGTAGCATCTGATGACAGGCGTCTGTGTGTGAGGCTATTGGAGCTAAATCCATTGGATCCAGACCTCGCCCTCCCCAGTCTGCTCCCGGTCCTCCCTTGGGGAGTCCGCGGTCCCCTGTCCCCTGTCTGAGGTCTGGCCATGGCGATGCTGCCATCTGGGGGGCAGGGGGAGGCGGCTGCGGGCAGGTCTCACATGCTGGGATCATTTGTGTGAAGCAGCCACAGAGTAAGGACCGAGTAGCATTCGAGAAAATAAACAGGCACCAGAGGACAAGCTGAGAAGCCACCGATGGCTCTTCAGGTTCCAACGATGCAACGGAGCAAACGCCCTGGGGAGACGTCTGGTGTCGAGAGGGTGGCCACATACCTCTGGGATTGTGAGATACAGGAAGGAAGGGAGGTGACAGGGAGTCTTGTCTGCACGTCTCGAGCTGCTCGGCAAAGCCGGAAAGCTCACAGCCAGCGGCGTCATCCGTCATTATGTTAAGTCACATCCACCCAGGGGTGGGCTCGCGGGCTGGCCAGGGTGCGCTCCAGAGCCTGGCTGGGCGGGCTCGGGCCAGGCACCGACCGCCTCGGGCAAGCCTGCCACGGAGGCAGCGAGCCTGTCCTGGGCGCGTCTCCGGCGTGGAAATGGCCAGAAAGCCAGCACACCCCAGTCCCGGCCTGGTGAACTCGAGCCTGGCGGGTGCCGGGAGATGTCCTCCCACCGTGTTTGGGACGCACGGATTTCATGCCGCCGGGTCTGCAGCCGGGCTGTGAGCCGCAGTGGCCAGAACCCGCGTCTGAGCGAGGAGACAGCTGCCGACGCCGGGAACTCGGGGGACCCAGCTGCAAGGTTCTCACCACGACGCTCTGGGTGCGAGAACACTGCCTCTGCCAGTCGCCGAGGAATCTGCACTTCGAGAATCTGGACTTTGATTTGGAACCTAATGGACACATCATCTGTTTTCTTGGACTTGTTTCAAATGTAGCAATGCCAGCTGCCAAAAAAATAGAGCTAAGGCTCCGTGCAAAGACACATTTATAACCGCTACACCCTACAGTCAGGGGGAAAAAAAGCCTCCATTTAGACCTCATTTTGAGGCTATGGACACATTAAGGGCCAACTCTAGATCTTAATGATGCGTAGGGTTTTTCTCCAGTCCCGGCTTTACCCCTCCCTCCTCGATCTCACGGCGTCTCAGAACATTAAGGGAAATATATGCAAAATTCATTCCTAATGTGATTTGAAACAGAAGAGTGATCCAACACCTCCAAGCAGCTTCTGCAATTGTCACTTCTCCCTCCTGATGCTTTCAGCCTCCTGTTTGCCTCTCAAATGTGTGAGCTGCGGCCGTACACGCTCGCTGTTTACTGTCTGCACGCTGACGGGGTCAGGCCGCCGGGGCGAGTCCCCTGCCGCCCCACCTTTACCCTTCCTGCCTCTGCTCGGACACCACATATGTTGCTGTTTCTTTCCCCGATGGTGTTAGTTAAGTCAACTCGCTTTTGAAACTAAGTACGTGTATTTTAAAGCATAGTCCACGTAACCTTTGTTTAATAAAAAACAAACCCGGTGACTAGACCTACAGAGAATGGAACTGCCCCGAATGGCAGCAGAACTGATGTTATTGTTTAAAGGAACCGTGTATCCATCCACCTCCGAAAACCATCTCCGGTCCCAGCAAGGAGGCACCTGTCACAGATCGGAAAATGCCCGTGATGGCAGCGGTGTGGTGAGTGGTCCCGGGGGCTGGAGACCTTCGCTCGGAACTGATCCGTCCCTGATGCCTTCCTCCCAGGGGGAGGCGGGTCCTCCCACCTGTTACTGTGCAGAAGCGTCTCTAGGGACCAGTGCTGTCCTAACCAGCCCCGGGGCTTCTGGGGAGGCCGGCTGGGAGCCTCAGTGCACTCAGAGATCAAGTTAATCCGTGCTGTTTAATGTTGTCGCAACTCGCAAATGACACCCAGGAAGGCGGACCCACCTGCCGTCTTCCCAGAACCAATCCCGAGTTCCGAGGAACCTGAAAACAAGTGACACCTCGTTAAAACATTGAGGTGCCGGCAAGCCGGTGATTAAGTGCGATTGTGCCCACACGTAGGTGACACCCGGCCTAATTAGCGTTTGCACTTGGGGAGGCCGTGTGGGGAGGAGTCTCCGGATCCCGCTCCAGATGATGGATGAGGAAACCAAAGCCAGAACTCGTGGTCTCTAACCTGGGGGACATTGCTCGTCGCCGGCCGGCTGGGGAACCGGACAGAAGCTGGGACACACGTCAGTGTTACAACTGACAGACACCTAGGACGGGACAGGTGTCCAGGGTCGAGGGCAGCAAAGGTGGTGATGGGGAGCCCTGGGCAGGGCCGGAGCGTGCGGGGCCTGGCGGCCACAGGGGTGTGGGGATGCCGTTCTGAGTCTGACGGGGCTGCTGGAGGAGACCTGGGTCTCCTTTGGAAAGGGCACCGTGTCCGTTGCTGAGGCCGCCCTGGAGGACAGACACCTCGAAATGCTGGGGTTTATTGCCCGTGCGCGGGGATTTGGCGGGCGTGGCCTGAGCGAAGGACCTCACAGCAGGAAGGTTCTCCCGCAGGAACCAGGCTTTTTTCCAGACGGAGGCAGAGACCCACGAGGGCAGGCAAGGCGGTCACGCCGATCCCCCCGGCCACGCAAGGCACCGCTGGCCCCGAGGAAGGGGGGAGGGCAGGGGCTGCAGGGAGGGGTCTCGGGCGTCCGCAGAATCTCACCGCCGGCCTGCAGCGTGGGGGACTGGGTCGTGTCGCAGCTGCCGTTGCTGTTAATAGCACCACTGCTGCCCCTCCGCGTGTGTCGTGTGGTTCTCCTGGCACGCGGCTCACGGCACTCTTCCAGCCAGGCCTGGCCCCGGCCGAGAGTGGGGGCTGGGGGGGGGGTGGCTCGTTCGTGCCCAGTTTTGCAAGATGAAAAAGTTCTGGAGCTGTACTGCACAAAACGCAAATGCACTCACCGCTGAACTGTGCTCATAAAAATGGTTAACATGGTAAATTTAACACTATATGTTTTTTAGCACAATAAAAAAAGCATTGCTATGCAAAGCTAGCTAGCCTCAAAATAAAACCTAAAACCCTTTATTTAAAAAAAAAAAGAATTTGTCTCTTAAATAGGGAACACTGAGCCAGACGCGAAGCTTTCTCTGTAACTTGCAAGTTTATCTGGCACGTATCTCTCACCCTGACTCCGAATTATAGTGGCTCAGTGACGGACGGCCTTTCCTTTACTCTGGACCTATTTTTTTAAATGAAAACGATAAAGTGGCATACGACGCAATCCTGCTAGTTGAGGTTGTAATCCAGTAGACATTTAATAAATATTTTTTTATCCTGTTTCCCCCCCCCCCCCAAAAAAAAACCTGCCCTGGGGCATGTTGCTGGCTGCATTTCTGTTTTGGAGCCCTCATTTTGCTCACTCCGTGTGGGGTTTATCTGGAATCCTAAAGACTGAGCCACAGCCACCCGAGATGAGACTCTGGGTGCCCCCAGCCTGGTCCCCGTGGCCCCCCCCGCTCCTTCCCCTCCACCAAGCCCCCACCAGCCCCCCAACAAGCCAAGGCCAACACCAAAAACTATAAGCATATCCGAAAGAATCGGTCCTCTGCAGCCAGGGCAGAACCAAGTGGGGGGCCACCGTCCTTGAGAAGGTCCCGACCCGCCGGGTGCCTGGGTCACCCTCAGGGTCTCGGAGCTTCTCGGCAGAGCGGCTACCCTTCCACGGGCTTCTCCGGGCAGGAGCGGGGCGAGGGTGTGGCCCTTGCAGTCTCTGGGCCATCCTGACATTATGCTGCTGTTGCAAACCAGGCGCGGTTGTAGCGGGAGCTAGAAGGGGGTCCGTCGTGTGAGCTCAGCGCCTCACCCCTGCAGACGTGGCGGGATGTGCTGACAGCTGCTTCATCAGCAGCCTCGTTGCCGCCTGTCAGGCGTGCTGTTCTGGAAAGAACACAACAGAAACCACATCTTTAACAAACACAAGCATCCCAAGCTCTTAGGGAGGAGAAAAAACACGCTCCGCTGTGGACGTGATCCAGGTGGAGGCCAGAGAGTGCTGGGGCAAGGTCCAAGTGACTCGGGCTCAAGAAACGAGATTCTCCCGAGACACCGGATCCAGACGCTGGCGTCTCAGGCTTGCCCCGACCCAGGCTGTGCACTGCGCGGCCCGCTCGGCTCGCACGACGCCCTCCGCAGGGGGGGCGGTGACCGTGACTGTCCCGTAAGAAAGATGGAAACGTTTGAGGACGCAAAGCGAGGAAAACTCAGTAAATCGCTTGTGTGCCTTTGCGATGGGAAAGGGAAGCTCGCCAATGCAAGAGCAAACTGAGGGCTGGACATTGCACAGCCCGAGAGGTGCTGGGGTCTCTGGTGCCCGCGCTCGCCGGCCTTGCTGGCCGGCGCCCACGGTCACGACTGCAAGCCCGCGAGGGGCCGTTCCCCTGCAGCCGTGGGGCCCGAGGTCTGTCACCCCGAGGCACCCACCCCACCTTTGTATTTTCCGGGGATCTCGGACCAGGGGCCACACGTTCATCTGCTCTCAAGGGTCGCTGTCTCCGCATGTCGCCCCTTTCCAGAAAGCAGAACTGAGACCGGGATTTCAGTGGCTGTGATTGGGGTCAGGGGAGGGAGGGGGCGGGCAGGAAAAAGAAGAGGGTAAGCAAGCATGTGGTCTCAGCTCGTCCCCGGAGCTGGGGGCCGAGTCGTGGCCCCGCTTCGTGCCCCTAACAGTCACTGGCTGTGGGGCCTGGCTTCCCACGTGGCGGGGCTCCCGCTGGCCGAGGGCAGCTCTCGAAGAAGGGGGCAGCTGGACGAGGGTTCACTGCCCAGGGAAGCGGGTCTGGGCAGGACACCGGCTGCCTCTCCCCTTGTCCTCTGACCTTGCCGGACCCCACGTAGCCTAGATTTTAAGTCACACCATCCCAAACGTAGCCTTGAAATTTGACCACATGGTCCCGCCCTGGTGCCCAGTTCAGTCACCAACCGACAGATACTGAGTGAATTCATGTAGAAAATGGCTCATTACTGACCCGGGCCCTTGGGGAGAGGCGAGGCAGTTAGGACTCGGATGTGAGCACTTTCCAGGACTTGGATTTGTGCCAGGTGCCTGCAGCCTCCCGCACCCACCCCGACTAGCGTACCCCCAAATATCTCGGAAGAGCGATTCATCTCTAAGCAGCTGCTTTGCTCCCCGGACGGCGACAACAGACAGGGGCCTCTTGGAACCGGTCGACTTCAGTCACAGAAACAGGTCAGGAAAAATTACAGCCTCCTGGTCACGAGCAGAACCCGGGGTCTGACCCAGCGGGACGGCTCTGAGGCCCCAACCCGGAGTGAGGACACCCGCCCACGGCTGCCGGCGCCGGGCCCGAGGGCAGGAAGTCCCCGTGCAGTCAGAGAGCCACAGAGACCCACATGCTGCCTCCCGCCTTCCCAGAGAGTAGCTCGTAAATTATTCCTGCGCAGATTTCAAACAGAATTTCTAACGTCCTTGGCAAACCCCTTTAGTTGTGAGCATTAACAGTGTAAACAACATTGCAAGGGGATGTTTAACACGTGGTTCCAGCTCCCTCCAGCACTTTCGAGGCCCCCCGCCTCGTTCCCGCCCATCCGCTAACGAGCCAGGATTCTTCCCTGGCCACCCAGGCCAGGTGCCCTCAGGAGTCCGCGTTCCTCTCTCAGCCAGGGAGCTTTGTTGGTGACGACAGTGCCCTTGGCTGGGCACCGAGGTGGCTAGAGCTGGGCCTCACCTGTACCTCTGGCCTCGTCCCCCTCGCCCCAGGTTGGGCCGAGTGAGCATCTCTACACAGACCCTGTGATCTTCCTTTTTTCACAGATGAGGACACGGAGGCTCAGAGAGGCTCAGTCACTGGCCCAAGGCCACACAGCCGGAAGGCAGCAGCCTCAGACCCAGGCCTGTCTGCTTCCAAAGGTTTAGTGTGAACACGGCCTCGGGAGCACCCAGCGCCCTCACCCCGGCAGCACAGGGCAGCCCAGACTCTGGTGGGACCCCCAGAATGGTGAATGGGTGAGCTCGGCCTCTGGCAGCTGCTGCCGGCCTTCACGTGTTTCGTTCCCTCCACCCGGACAGCAGTGTGACTTCCTCTGCCCCCGGGGAGCTGCCCCGGCTGCCTGGGGGCCCCACAGCCTCGCTGACTGCCCTCTCCAGTACGGCAGATGACGGTCACTTCTGACACTCTGTCACAGCCCCTGCCGCACGTGCACGCGGGCGTGGCTGTGAGTCACCTCCCCGGCCCCGGGACCCAAGCCAGCCTGTGGCCGGGGCTCAGTGCACGTGTGGTCCGTCCATACTCCCAGCACGCAGACCACGGCTCTAGGCTCAAGCAGGAGCCCACGTGGGCTCAAGAGGGCCTAGACTCTACATAGACCCGACAGAGGTTAGGAGCAGCTGTGCCTGTCAGGGCTCCAGACCCCACACACTCTGGCACCTGGGCCAGGGCCACACGGCCGAGAAGAGCCCACCCTTGGGAGCCCGAGCTGTGGGTTCAGATCGGGCCCCTGTCTCCCAGCTGTGTGACTGTGTCCCTCCCGCGGTCCACTTCCTCACCCGAGTCGGGGATGATACAGCCCCCCCTCGTAGATGGTGTAATGACTGACACCCCCGGAGAACATCCCAGGAGTGATCTCCTCTCATTCCCACCCTCTTACGCTTCACTGTATAGACAAGCGAAGTGAGGCACAGAGACTGTAAGTAACTTGCCTGAGGTCACACAGCTAGGATGTAGGAGCAGGATTGGGTCCCGAGCCGTCTGAAAGGTCCTGGTGTCCCACCCCAGGGGAACGAGGCTGGCTGGTCCGCCCTGGAAGCCGCTTCCTCGCAGCCAGTGAGCTGGAACCTGCCTCACCTCTCACCCTGGAGGCCCTGGACTAACACACAGAAAACTCACTTGCGCAAGAGACAAAATGCGGGGCTCCTGTTCGGAGAAAACGCTTCTAGCACACGGTTAAACCCTGCTTTGTGGTGATACAAAGACGAGCCCTCGCGAGAAGACTGCATCCAGTAAATACAGATTTAAGATGCTGGAGTGTTTGTAATTGGCACCTTCATAAACTCTTGGCCCTTCACGTCCCCGCACTGACACTGCCCGTACGTCAGGGCGGGGAGCGTTTAAGAAGGTAGCTTCCGAGCGTCCTCGCTGCCAGGCACCTGCTGTGGCGTGAGCACTGAGAAGGGAGCACCTTCCCACCTCGGGAGCCCTGGGGTGGGTTGGGGCAGTATTAACAATGCCCTTTCTTTGCATTAAGTCTGCCCATCCCCCCCCCCCATGAAGGTCAATGCTCCCTTAGGCCCCCAGGCAGGAATCCCGCCTGCCCAGCCCCCCGCCAGCCCAGCGGCCCACCGACCCTTTGCTCTGCTCAGTGCACGAGGCTTTCTAGTGCCTGTTCAAGCTCCCTTGTGGACACCGGGGGGAAGCTTCTGCAATTCCGTTTCTTCCGCTCTGTAAACCGAGGGTTCCCTGCCTGGCTTTGCAGGAACCCAGGACCTCAGAAAGTACTGACGAGGATGCTGGAAAATTCTGCGCCCCGAGTGCACTTGAGTTCCCTGGAATGGCTAAAGCACGTATCGTGCGTGGGGAGGACGACTCGGGCCAGGAGGGGCTGTGCCCTGCGACCCATGAAGTCCTAACCCAAGCACCATGATGCCCACGTCTACCCAGGAGAGGCCACAGGGCCGTGGCACTTGGGACCGCAGTCCCTGTGCTTTGTGACCACGAAGCGTTTGTCCCAGCCCAGTAATGGCTTGGGAGTTGCGGCAACTTCTGTACTCATGAGCTGGGAGGGTGGGTGGCCCTTTTGCTGTCTTCCAAACGGTATGAGCGCCGTGCGTAGCCTTGACCCTTGACGGCCTTTGTCCAGGAAGGCTCTGAGATACCACAGGAAGGTACAGCCTTGCACTCAGACCTCCGGAGGGTTAACCCGCCTGCAATTAAACTCCTTGGCCCCCAGGAGCCCTGAAGATTCCCTTCGGGCCTCCCCCCCCCCCCGCTGCCCCCCGAAGTGGAAACCTACTTGACTATAACCCACCTTTCCTGTCAAGGGGGCGGGCAGCAGGGGAACCTCCTAAAAGTGTAGGGATTATGTTCTCAGGCCCCCAGAGGCCACAGCCGGGGAATTCCAAGCTAGAATGGAAATAAACACAGGGAACACCAGTTTTCTGATGTTAAATCTTAGAAACTGTTAATCCTAGATTATCAAATGCAAAATACACCCCAGCCAGAAATGAAAAGCTCAGGACAAGCTGAGGTTTGGGGCCAGGAGCTGGGTTATCTGTCCTTGGCTGTCCCGGCTGCTTCAGATGCCTGTATTTATTTATTAACCCTCCACTTCTCTCCGTTTACAAAAAGAGGCTTAAGGAAGCAATCTCACTTGGCACTGAGAAGCTTAAACTCACCTAAACTCAGGCTCTTGCATCTGGGAGCAAACTGGGGGCGTTAGAAGGCGGCTCCCTTGTGCGGGGCCCCCAAGATGCTGGCTCTGCTCTGGAGCGAATGTGCCACGAAAGGGCCCTCAGGGTTCCTGGCTGTGAGCTGGACGCCTGTCCTTGCAGCAGCCTCGGGCAAAAGGAAACAAGGGAGACGAGGGGTCGTTTGGGGAGGGGCGGCCACCCGTCCCAACCTAAAACCCCACGCTGCTGTGGGCTTTCACACTGAACAGCTTTCTCAACGGCTCCCTGATTCTTCTAAATACAAAAGTAACGACTCTGGTGGCAGAGTTCCGCCGAGATTCTTATGGAAAAAGCATGGAAAATTCTATTTTCCACTTCTTTAAACACCAAATTTTTTTTCTCTTATCTTGTGAGATGTTCACTTTTGTAATAAGAGAGGCCGTGGTTTTGCCAACCTGAGGCGTAAACTGGTTATGGCAAGTAGCTGCCTATCTTAGGGGCAGATGAGTGCAGGGCCCCAAACAGGACCTCTTGGCTTCTTGCAACTGGTGAGCCGTTGGTGAAACCGGCCATCTGTCCCCAGGCGGGTGGGAATGACGATGGGGGCCGATGGAGTCCGGAAGGATCTCAGGCACGATTGTGGTCACGTCAGCTCGCCCCCGGGACAGAAGTTCTCCTAACAGACGGCACTTGGTCACCCGGCGGACCAGCAGGTGCGCTCCGTCTCCTGGGGGACACGCCAGCCACAGGCTGCCCTGCGATTCCCCTGCCCCTCTGTCCCCGCACCGAGTCTGGGCACTCGGCGGTCACGTGTGCCCACTCCCGGCCCCGTTTCTGCCGCGTGCACCTGCTTCCATATTGACTTCAACGCTCTGGCAGCCGCTTGTCCCAGAAAGGAACAGAGAACGCCACACTGCAGCTCGTGCCTAAAGAAAAGGCTGCTGTGCATCGGCAGAGCATCTGTCCTGCGTTAAAATGCGGTGCTCGCGGTCTGCTGAGTCACACGGGTGATTCTTCACCTGGACCGTTGTTTCACCAGCCACCTTCCAGGCTTCTGCGGAGTCTGTTGACACCCGTGCCCGCAGTGGCCTCCTCCCCTGCCAAGCCCTGGGAGACCCTTAAAAATGGAGAGGCTTATCTGTGTCCCTGGGAGCCAGTGGTTCAATGGGAACGAGAAGGAGAGAACCGTGCAGGTGCCTGCGTTGCTAGGAAGGGGAGAACTTGGTGTGGGCACAGCAAGCAGGGTGGGCTTCTTGAGGGAGGAGGGCTCTAGAGGCAGTATGAAAACAAAAACCAAAGGAGTGGACAGTCCTTGCCCTGGTCCTGCGCTGAGTGTGTTTCCTGAGTCACGCCCTCCGCTCCTCACAAGAAGCCTGGACAGTCAGGACCGTCACTCTCCCGATCTTCCAGGGAGGGAGGAAGTTGGCCCAGAGAGGTCACGAAACAGGTGGCGAGGGACCAGGCAGCCTGAGTCTTGACTCTGAGCCCTGAATTTCTCATTCATGTGAGTTCTTGAGGGAGCAAGATTAGGACCCCAGGGCAGGCAGGTGCCCCCCACATGTCAACGGGTGTTATTCAACAAAAGGTTCTGTGCCAGGGATTTTAGGGAAAATGTAGGTGATGCAGATACCAGGGTCTGTAATGAGCCCCCTCGGGATGGCCTGTCCTCTGGGGAGGCTGCTCTTAGGGGCAGAACCGTGTGAGCCCTCCTCAACCAGAATAGGCCTAAGTCCTGGGCAGACATCACCAGCGGGCCTGTACGGAGCCCCCGGGGCCCCGCCTCCCCACCCACAGGGCCCCGCCTCCATACCCCGGGGCCCCGCCTCCCCACCCACAGGGCCCTGCCTCTATACTCCGGGGCCCCACCTCCACACCCGCAGGGCCCCGCCTCCACACCCCAGGGCCCCGCCTCCCCACCCCAGGGCCCCCGCATGTGCCTCCGGCCATGTCAGGGGCCCATCCCTCTGCCTGGGGTGCCCTCTCCACTTTGCTCACCAGACCTTTTGCTGGTGCTGCCACTGGGGCTGAGCAGCATCCAGGAAGCCTCCCCAGCCCCTGCCTGTATCAGTGGGCCCGTCTGGGCATGTCCCCGTCCCGACCTGCCTGTCACCAGCCATCTGTGCCCAGCTGGTCACTTCCTCTTTCACTATCTCCTGTGCTGGGTGGTGAGCTCTCAGAGGTCACAGACCCACCCACAGAGTTCATCAGGCCCCAACCCATGGCCACGGGCAGAGCTGCCTGGCTGGACAGTCCATGCTCGACCACAAAAAAAAGGCCACTCAGAGTGAGAGCTTGAAGTGCAAGTCAGGTTCAAAAGGGGAGACACGGCCGTGGATGCCCAGACGATCTCCCAATGGGCCGTAAGGAGCCAGCGAGGGCTCTTGAGCTGCCGAAGAGCTCACCTGAGCTCCCGGTCAGGACTCACGACCTTCAGGAACCCACAGACTTTAGCCCACAGCCTTCAACCATTGGAGGTTTGACCATTATATAATTATTTTTATATAATTTGCAAACACCTTCCAACTTCACTCAGATGGCGAGGAGGGCTTGCCTGACTCCAGGCTCGGGCCAGAGCCAAGTAGCCTGCCTTTCCCCGGGGGGCCAGGGCCCCTGTCCTTCCCCAGCCCTCCCCATCTCCCGGCTTTAGTCTGTGAGGACCACCCTCCAGGGCCCCAGGTCTGAATTGCAAGCTCTGGGAAGTTGCCTGCAGGTCCTGCGTGGACCTGGGGGTGTCTCTTGGGGACCACTGGCTCTCTGGGCAGCTTCCCTGCCCGTCTCCACCCCCAAAAATCCAACAGAAGCTTTGCATGTCACTCAAATCAACGATGCAAACTTGTAGTGGGTTCTGTAAACTTCTGGTCACTCTCCAGGCCCCGGCCTGGGGGGCTGCTTACAAAGCGACACAGAGCTTATTGGGGGGCCCACTGGGTTTTTCTGAGATTAGCTTCGCGGCAGGAACCCCATGGCTGTGCCTGATGCCCCCGGACACCCTCGTCAGAAAGGAGGCGCCAGCCGGTGGTCTCTGGGCTCTCTCCTCTGTTCTCAGCCCCATCCCCAAGGTCCAGGGACCTTGGACCCTCAATGCCTTATCCTCTGTCTCCCGGGACACCTGGCTTGGGAGAGCATCGTGGCCAGGCTGGGAAGGCACTAAGAGAAACAGACATGAAGAAGCGTCAGAGGCAACTCCCGGGCAACAGAAGCAGCGTTGGTCTTGAAACTGTCCCCTTCCAAGAGAGGGGGACCCAGAGTCAGGATGGGAGCATATCGATATTTGCATCCGCAGATGGTTTTCAGATTCATTTACAACACATCATTCATTTCTCCTGAGGAAAATTCCAGATGCATTTGTATTCTGCAGACCCCTTAACTCTGTGATTTATCACGTCTCCTCCCGATACATCATCGAGACGATCATACGTGTTTGTGAAGGCGGCTGAGCTGGGGCCCCACACTCACTTTACGACGACACCCCCCACGTGCTGTCTGCCCCCCCCACACACACACACACACATGCTGTTTTGCCACAACCCAGGACTTGTGTACATCAGGAGAAAGCATCACTTTCGATATCCTAGTGGGGTTTTTCCCCTGTGCTGCCGATTGGTATAATTTATAGGAAGGCTCTAAGCCCCCAGCCAGGCTGGGACCACCTGCATTACCCGTATAATTACCAGCCCTCCCTTCTAGCTTTGTGTGCCGGGAGGAGGGAAGACGTTTCTAAAGGAGCTATTTTACTTGTACGGATGAAATGCATATTCATTTGGTGGGGTGGGGACTCGGGTATTTAGCGGTTATTGGGCGGCAGACCAGGTTCTCGGGGACTGGACAAGCCGGGCCAGACAGAGGGGGGTGGGGGGAAGGGCAGAGGAGCCAGTGACTGATTTCACTCTGTGACCTTGAGCTAGGTTGCTTTCAAAGGCCTCGGGTCAGACTCCTCAGGCACAGCCTCTTGGAATCTGGGGTCGCCTCTCCTTTGTCCTTATGGAACCTGCTCTCGTTCTCGAGGGACCGTCTCTGGCCTCCCCCGTCCTGCCCCTGTCCCCTTGGTCACCCCAGGGAATGGTTCCACCAACTGTTGTTGGGCATTTATCCCCAGCCATGGTGCCTTGAGCCAAAGCCCAGTGTCCCGGGCCAGACTGACTACGTGGAGGAAGGTGGCCAGACCTACGTGGCCCTGGGCTCTTCATCGGCCGTGTGCCCGATGACTTACGCACATCAACCCTCGTTCTCTCCTCACGCGGATAGGGCCACCGCACAGAGCGTGTGCTGTCCTCACAACAGCAGCATGGAGGGCAGGTGACACTGGCCTCAGTCCCCACAAGGGTCAGACAGGGGACAGCCGAGGTCATGATATAAAGGTGGCTGGACGCTGCCCAGAGTAGGCCGGGCTCAGCTCGGGGGTCCCGGACGCAGCCCAGGGGACAGACGAAGCCCACCCCACCTGGAACTGCTTGGAGCCACACTTAATGACACGGCTGGAAACAGAGCCCACACATCCTGACTTGCGTGCCTGTTCGATTGGCCTGAACTGGATTCGAATGCTGTGAACACAACTGCCCTCGAATCTCTGCACGTTTGCCTGAAGCTACAGGCCCCTGACCTTCAAGCTGACGAGGGAGAAGCTCACGGAGCCTCTAGTGTGTGTGGGGGGGGGGGGGGGGGGGCAAGGCTATTGGCAAAGGGGTTGTGTTTCTAAAAATAGACAGGTTTCTTAGGTCTTTTTAAATACAGGAAAACAAACTAAGGGAAGGAGAGGAAAGGAAAGGAAAAAGAAAACAAAGAAAAGACCCTCACCCACATCACCATCATTGGCCTTTTATATTAGGCAGGATACAGGAACACACCTAGAAGATCTTCCGATTTTCTGTAAAGTTGTACAAAACGGAACGTGGAGACCTCCCTCCATCCACCTGCTTGTAACCTTTCTGATTTCTTGCACAAAAGAAGTGGCTGGTGGGGATGCACACACCTGTGTGCCGCGAGGGAGAGATGAGAAAGGGGGGTCTGTGAGCACCGCCCTCTGCAGCACCCCCACCCCCGCCGCCTCTGTCACACCAGCCACGCTTGTGTGGGGGCTGGGAGAAGACGCGGCAAAAGTCGCGTGGGGTTGGCCAGAGGCTGTAGGTGGGAGACGGCTGTTTCCAGCCACGAGGTGTTAGAGGGCTCCCCACAGCACCCCCAGGTCCCAGCGCCCGGGGCCTGCGGCACCAAGGCACCCGCGTCGAGTCCCACACCCAAGATGGGAGCAGACGCGTCCCTTCACCCCCCTGCTCAGTCTCACTCTTCTTGCTTTCTGAGGGGACCCGTGGGGGTCTCCTTACACAGGGACACTTGTCCGCCATGGAAGCAGGCCCTGTGGCCGGCTAGCCCCTGCTTTCCCTTTGGGAGCCCCCCGCCTCGTGGCAAGAACACCCCATGGTCTGCATCCCTGAGGCCGCTTTCCTTGCAAACAGAGCACCCAGCCTACAGCAGCCTGAGCACCGGCTCTTTATTCCACGTCTGAGAAGAGAAGGGAAAGTCGGTGACGGGTCAGGGGTTCGGCAACGCTCAAGGACTCGAACACTTTATTTCCTGACCCCAGCACTGTTAAGGGTTGGCTTTGGGTCCTCATGGTTGCAAGAGGGCTGCTGATGCTCCTGCCATCTTGCCCACCTCAAGAAGTGACAGTAGTAACTATCTTTTCATGCTTGTCGGGAACGCAAAAACACACCAGGATCCCTTCGCTGCCACAGACTTTCCCTTTTGCCTCATCCTTAGAGGTTGGTCACGGGCCTCCCCCAGCTCCAAGGGAGGCGTAATTCTAGCCTCTGTCGGGGGAGACAGGAGAAGGGAGCTCGAACTGGCCGTGGCATCCATCATGCCACAAAGGAAGCTCCTGGGGGGCGGGGGGGGGGGGGGGTTGGTCCCTTCCTAGCTCCTTGGGCTTCAGTAGTTACTAGATGGTTTTCTTTCTTTAGGGAGGAAGGTGGGACTTTGCGATTGTATTTTTAGATATCATCTCATTAATAATTTACTTCTTTGCAGTGACTGTGCCTTCAGACTCTAAGGTCGGCCCTCTAATGTGTTGGTGAATTATGTGTTCATTACCCGAGTACAACATAAAAAGCATCTTGATGCCTAGAAAAATCACTCATGTAATAAAAACCTTTGTCATTTATTCATTCTAATACAATAACCATCTTGTCTCGTGTGGCGAGGGTTATGGAGCCTCCGATGACAGCGGTAACACGAGGAGACAGTCATTTTTATAGAGCAGAGTTATTGCCATGTTTAGATTATCAGCATTTTTATTAGGGTGCTAAAATGAAAACTGATAAGGGGGGCACGTCGCTGACGCCCCTGGAGTTGCCGGGGTCTGACCCAGCCAGCCATCGCCGAGGTATTCAGTGGCGCCTCCTCTGTGCGGGGCCCGAGGAAGGAGCTGGTCAGTGGAAACATCTCTGAGGAAGCACTAGAGGTTGTGTCCCCTGAGTCCCCCACAGAGGATGTCACTCGTGGCAGCCGGCACCGCCGTGCGATGTACCGTCCGTGGGGGGGGGGGGGGGGGGGGGGGACGGGGGCGGGAAGAGACTCCGGTGCCCCTTCAGGGCTTCTCCAGAGAAACAGCAGGATTATAAGGACTGCAGGGTGGGGACTCCATGGCACAGACACGGTCTGAGGGCCACCTGCGGGGACTCTGCCTTGCCTGGGGAAGGCCGGCCCTTTTGCTCTATTCAGAGATCAGCTGGCTTGAGGAAGGCTCCCGCTTCAGGGAGGACGGTCTGCTCGGCCCGAAGTCCACTGACTTAAACGGCAGTCTCACCCAGAAGAATGTGGGGCCACGTAACTGGGCACCCCGTGGCCCAGGCCAGCTGACGCACGAAATCAACCGTCACAGGTGGGGAGCAGAGTCCCAGGCTCCGGGAAGCTGGCTCCAGCAGCCCGCCCTGGGTCGCTCACCCCTGCCCTGCCAGTTTGGCGTAAAACACACGCGAGGTTTCGGTTGACCCCGAGCTCTGCGGTGTACTGGGGAAACGGAACATCGCCAGAGACCGCCTTAATAAAGGCATGAGGTCTAGAACGAGGGAGGCGAGCGTCCCTCCTCGTCTGGCCCGACAGCCCACGACTGGCCTGGCCTGCCCGGCTCTACACAAGTGCGGCCCAAGTCGGGGGATCCTGGTGAGCTGAGGGTGTCTGTCTGGAAGGGCTCGGGCAGGATGGAGTCAACGTGACAGCACAGCCCCAAAGAGGCCGCTGGTCCAAGTGGAAGGGAGGCGGGGTCACGGGGTGTCGCCTGCGCCATCTGACAAGCTATCAGCAGGAAGGAAGTGGAGACCAAGGCCCTGACGGCCGGGCTGTCTGCAGAAGCAAAGGGCTGTCTCTAGGGACCAAGTGGGGCACGCAGGCCACCCTGGGCAGGGACAGCGTCCACGGGTGTGCGTGCAGGGCAGGGGGTCGGACGCACCTGCCAAGGCCGCCGCGACCCGGCCATCCTGACGCCCCGCGCAGACACTCTCTGCCTCCCCATCTGAGGCTCAGACGCATCACAGCCGAGAGCACCGGGGGCGGGGGTGGGGGGGTGTCCCACGGCTCCTCCAAACTTGAGAGGGAGCGGAGCTGGGTCAGAGGTGGTTTTGCGTTTGCGGGGAACCGGCCCCGTGTGACGAGTTCCTGCAAGGCCCTCCTCCCACACAGAAGCAGCCACCGGTCTGGGATGGAACCATAAGACCCGAGACCCTGAGCGGGTGCCGTGGGGGCTCCGAGGTGGCTGCGGGCTTCCTGTCGTGAGGTCACGTGAGGGTAGGAGACAAGAGCGCGTGGTGGGGACCACAGTGGACAAGACAGCAGGTGCCCCCATAAAGAGAGTACCGTCTCAGGCCCCCTGAATGTCACCATGAGCCCGGCATGACCGGATGTCCCAGTTTTTTAAAGAGGCGCTGAAAATCCGGATTCTTCGGTGAAAGCGGTGGGCAGCCAGACCCGTGGGAAGGCCCCGTGTTGCGCCGGGCTTCCCTCCACAGGGAACGGGAGCATCCCAAGTGCTGGGTCTGTTGAGACCTTCACGGCTCTGCCCCCCTGGAGGCAGGAGACAGGGCACACACTCGGGACAGTCACGGCACCGCGTTCCCCTCGGACCCGCCCCGACTCCGAAGCCAGCGTCTGCCCAGCTTCCCCTCAGCAGGCGCCGAGAGCCCGGCACGGTCGCACCGCCGTCCTCTGTAGGGTTTCGGTCCCTCCGCCTCCCCGAGGAGGCCTGTTTCTCACCACCTCCCCAGAGGGTGAGTGGAGTCTCTCTCTGTGACACACGTGGTTTACGACCGGGCCGTCTGAGTTAAAGCCGATGAAGGTCACTCCCGATTACGCTGTCACTCGGACACCGGGAGAAATAAAGCAGGTCTTAAACTTCCTGCTTCAGAAACACGCACTTGCCGTTTGCACTTTGTGTCGTCATAAAAGCAGGCTTTCGAGGCAGGAGAGGCGGTTCAGAGGTTGTTTGGTCCAAACCCTCCTTTTACAGGCCAGGAAATGAAGGGGCCAGGAAGGTGAGCCCAGGCCACCGGCAGGTGTCAGTGGGTGAGCATCGTGGCCTTGGACCCCAGCCCACGCGGCCTCCTGATGGATCCAGGGACACGTCCTGGGGCCCGTTGCCACTTGTGTGAGACCCTAGTGAAGTGAGAGGGAGCTGCTGGGCGTCCAGTCCAGTTGGCTGAACCGACCCCCCGAGCACCCGGGGGAGTCCTCCTCTGGACCACCTGACACTCCCCTAGTTGCACACACGCTGGCCCCAGGGTACTAAATAAAGGAAATTTTAATTCACCACAGGAGGGTCACACATGCACCCCCTGTGATGTCAGGCACGACGTCTAGAATCCTTGAGAGATGCAACGGCTGAAGCCCTGGAAATGGGCAGATGCTCTGAGCTGCCCCGCAAGTACCCTTGGGTGTGTCTGTGTCGGGGTTCGTCCGTCTCTTCAGTGTGGGTACATGACATGTGTTTCGTGTCTCTTGCTCTCCCTCCTTCTGGGCAAGTGAGCCCCTTGGACCGTGCTGATGGCAGTGGACTAATGATGACGGTGACCGTGATGGTGACCATGGCAGTGATGAATCTGATGGTGATGTCGATGCAACCGCTGACAGTGTTAACGAAAGCGATGATGACGGCGGTGATGCTGGGGACGGTGTTCATGGCGACGGTGGTGGTGGTGACGGTGACGGTGACGATAATGACGGCAGTGAGGAACGTGGTGGTGATGACAGTGGTGAGCTTGATGATGATGGTGACAGTGATGGTCATAGAGGAGGAGGAAGGTGTAATCACCCTGTCTTGAGCACTTTCTACGAGTCTTCCGAGTTACAAGCATCTTTGCTTCGATCCTCTTGACGGTTTTTATGCAGCAGGAGTCACCGTCCCTTTATAGACGAGGGGACTGAGAGCTAGACAGGTCAAGGTTATCCAATGGTGTACTAACACGTGACAGGGGGAGGGTTTGAAGCCAGAACTGTCTGCTTCCCAGACCTATGCTCATGGTCACTGACATGGTATCTTCACCGTGCATTTGTGTGTTTGCGCTCAACTGAATTGCTAAACCCCTTGTCCACTGAAATATTTGGCAGCAAAGAATAAATGAACGTAACACACTTACGTTGCCAGTTCACGTAAGGTCTTTAAAAGTAAGGCATGCTTTTCTCCGCTAAGTAAATTTTACACCAGAGCATGGCTCAATCGATAAATACTTTGCAGTAAAGCCATGTAGTGGGCCAGCTTTCTTAGGTGTAAAAAGGGTGTTTTGTTGAGAAGATTGCAAAAGACAATGTCTTTAGGGTAGGGAAGAAATTGCTGGAGGAAGGCGAGTCTCTAAGGACCACTCTTGTGTTTGCCATAGTTAAACACATCGGCTCCTTTTCTCTTTTCATTGTAATTTCCCACCAGATATCTAGAGCAACAACTCCCCCAGGGAGAGAATCTCACCGGCCTCCGTGGCTCTAAGATCGCGGCTCTACTCCACACCAGCTTTCCGTCAGACCTCAGGGTGGTCTCATCAAGTCCGGCTCTCCAAAGGCATGTCTGCTACTAGCTTGCTAAACACCGGGTGCTGGCGGGTAACTGGATTCGTGCATAACGTGTACGGCTTGACATGAGTAGTGGCCATTGAATCCTACAGAGATGGCTAAAGACACAGAAAAGACGTCTCCCCCCCGCCTCCCACCGTGTGCATTAAGTGAATTGATGATGGTGGAGAGGCCAGATGGCATTAAAACAGAGAGACTCCTGGGGAATATCATTATAGACCACAGGTCCTACCTGAGGAGGGGAAAGTCCCATCGTTTTCTTCCGGACGCTGAGCTATCTGCCTCCGCTGTGAGAGCCTGTGTGTGCACGTGTTCGTATTTCTAATACTGACCTCGTTAATGTGTTTGGAATTAGCCAGCATGAAAACTTGGGAGAAAAGAGGTCTTGATGAGAAATAGTAAGCCAGTGCCAAACAAGGGATCAGGTCATGTTTAATCCAATCGTAGGGAGATTTCGAAGGGGGAAAGAACCCTTTCATTTGAAGACTTCTTTCATCTGCCGCCTTTTTCCCACTTACTCTGTAAAGGAACCATTACATCGTCTGATGTCACTGGGACCGCGTGCGTTATAAAAACAGGCCTAGTCCTCCTAAGGTGACAAGACGGAGTTAAATTTTCTGAGTGTTGGCAGTTGAACCATGAGGCTCCTTCGAACAGGACATTTAAAGGTTGGGTCTCGGGGCGCCTGGGTGGCTCAGTCGGTTAAGCGGCCGACTTCGGCCCGGGTCATGATCTCGCGGTCCGTGAGTTCGAGCCCCGCGTCGGGCTCTGTGCTGACAGCTCGGAGCCTGGAGCCTGTTTCAGATTCTGTGTCTCCTCTCTCTGACCCTCCCCCGTTCATGCTCTGTCTCTCTCTGTCTCAAAAATAAATAAACGTTAAAAAAAAATTGAAAAAAAATAAAGGTTGGGTCTCTCCAAGCCCCACACTCTCCTTGAACCCCATGGCCATTTTCTTACCCAGGAGCCACAGTTACAATGTTTGAGTTTATGGCATAACAGCTGATTTTTATCACTTGACCTGCAGATCCTAGAGTTGGTGAATCCTTTTTCCTTTCTTCCTTCTTTCATTCCTTTACCCCATGACTTACCCCCCAAATTCTCTCTTTGATGACACGGACATTAAAATTTGTAGAACCCAGCCTCTGACTCTCACCTCAACTCCGGGCTCACTCATAAGAATTTTATTGAGCACTTACTGTGGACGAGACACAGTGCTTCACATACAAGACCTCATTTAAAATTTACCCAAACTTTGGTGGTAGGTACTACATGGATCTCTGTTTTACCAATGGGGAAACCGAGGCCGAGATCAGAAGGGAGGAAATAGTAGGCCCAGGAATTAACCCCAAGTGGTCTGGACCCAGAATTGACTCTTAGCCAACTCGCTCTGTGGCATCCCCATTATATTGTCAGCTGCCCACTTGGTTTTCAAACATACCTTTTCTATCATCGTGATACTGATGTACCACTATCTCCATCATCACCACCACCATTATCACTGTCCCCACCATCACCAGCACCATCACCAACGTCACCAACATCACCGCCATCACAATTACCATCATCATGACCAGCATCACCACGATTTTCACCCTCACCACCGTCATCACCACCATAAGTAATAAACAGGCTTAACAAGGCACCATTTCTATGAGTCTTCTTATGGTCTGGAGGAAAAGGAATTGGTCTACCTTCTTGTTTCATGCACAACCGCCAGCACAAAGATTAAAATTTTTAAAATAGCTTATGTAGAACGGAAGTACAAGCAATTCTCAGCTTGTAGACATTTGATTTGGGACTGCATCGTGCTGATTTCTAACAGACCACTTTCTATGAAAGCGTATCTCACCAGTGCTCGGTACGGTACTGGCGCTTTTGTGGGGTCGGCAGGATGTTGGCTGGTCAGAGGGCTTTGGCAGATGCCGGGTTGACCACGGTGAAGCCGGCCTCCCTCCCGTGGGACTTCTCCAGGCCTGTAGCGTGCCCCCGCCTAGTGTGCGTCTCTGAGATGTGTGTCCGGAAAGAGTGAAGGAGGCGAGTGTGGGAAAGGCTGAGGCGAGAGGGCCTGGCGGGGCATCTGCAGAGGCCGGGGAGCAGAGTTACTCGGTGCGGGCTGGACGGCAAGTCCAGGAAGCGGAACCAGGTTGGCGTCAGGTTCAGGGCGAGAAAACCTTTGTTGACAATCTCAGGTCTGCCCACCTCCTCCCAGCCAGCACTAGGTTCTCACAGCCAACAAGAGTCCCGGAGAAAGACGCAAGCTCCCCTGGCCGGGGCCAGGGGCCAGTCCTAGAGCCAAAGCTGGCCCGAGGCAGCCAGTGAGGGGCACTGCCCTGTGCCTGCAGGGGCAGGGGACAGCCGGCGTGTCCTGTCCTGGCCTGAGTGCGGTGGCCGGCCCGCTGCAAGGGCAGCACAGGCGGGTTCCTGGCAGAGTCAGCATCCTCTCCATGGCCTAGCAGACCCTGTGAAGCCATCCAGAAATAGGACAGTTACTCTCTAGAACTTCGTTCCCTCCTCCCGATTTGGGTCAAGGCCGTTATCACTACTAAGAATAATCCTCTGTTGATCGCCCACGGTTGTTTCCGAGCTCAGAATAAACTCAGAGTAAGGGGGAAACACCCGGAGGGCTCCGCAGTGAAATCCGGCGTGCCAGTCCTCCCAGGCACTTTGATGTCCCCCCCTCTGACCCCAACTCTGAGTCGCAGCAGCCCCTCCCCGCCAGGGCTTCTCCCTGTGGGAAACAAGGCACCGCCAGAATGCCTGCCTCTCACCTGGCAAAACGTCTCCTGAAAGGCGTGAAGAGAATGTATTTAGAAGTTCTCTCGGCCTGGTTACGTACATCAGAGTGTAATCGTGCGATGAAATGCTGTGTGCCTCTTGAAAGAATGAGGCCACCTACACCCCCACCCGTATGTGCACTCGCACCTCGCCTATACCCGGCCCGTAATATACTTACACCTGTACCCATCCCATCCTGTCTGTGTGCTCACACCTGTACCTGTACCTGTCTCTGGGAGAGGGGCTAAGAGGGAAAAAGGGAGTCAAAGCACTCTTCGCCACTCGCCTTGGTCCCGATCCCACGGCTTTAAGGTTTTCCATGAACATGGGTAGGTTTTTCAGCTTAAGACAGACAGGAAAAGGCAGGCTTTGCCATTAAAGATTTTTTTCCACAATGGAGACACAGTTTTTATTGTAAAAGGGAAACTTTGGCTTCTTGTTTATAAATGATGGCGCGATGGGCTCCAGAAGAGTGCCCCAGACAACCTCCCTGTCCCAATCCCCCGACCCAAAAGGGTCACCTTCACGGTGACGAGGGACCATGTGGACGAATGAGAGCATCACCGGGCGGGCCCTCAACACAGCTGTCACCTCAGCAGGGGGAGGAGGAAGGAGATTTGCTACAGAGCAGAGCAGGAGGGAAGGTGGTGACACTCCCGTGGCCTCGTGGCCACAGGCAGCAGAGGCGGAGGTGAGGAAGAGCTACCCCCATGAGCCGCCGGCACCTTGACCTGAGCCCAGCGGGGCTGGTTGGGGACTTCAGGCCTCCGGATCTGTGAGAAGATAAATGACCGTTGTTTGAAGTCACCCTGTTCATGGACCCTTGTACAGGTGACATTGTGGATCCTTTAGTTCTGTTTTGCTTTCTTAGCATTCTTCAAGCAAGAGAATCAAGAGAACAGAGAAGGGCTGTCCGCTTACTAGTCTGCAGAAGGGGAGCACCCCCAGGGCCTGAGCTCGGCCACCCGGGCCATCTGTCCCTCGCACGTGGGCGGGCCGGTGCCTGGCAGCCAGCAGCCAGAAAACCGCGGCCCTGCCCCCTTCCCAAATCATGCCCACCCAGCTCTAGGGCCCCTTCACGGGTGGCGGACCTCAGCAGTGTCCTTTCTTGGGGGACACACCTCCCCCTCGGGTGATGCTGTGGGGGTGCGGGCCCCTACGCCTCAAGGGAACATCTGTCCTTTCTTTCTTGTCCCCTGACAGGTTTCTTCACTGGGCTCCCTTGTCGAGGTGACGATAGCTTGGCCCAGTTTTTCTTCAACACAAAGCCTTACCCTCCACTCCCGTCCTTCCCCAGCAAGGGCTGCATCCCCACGTGGAGCCCTGGGACGACCGTCCCCCGGGTCGCCTGCCCTGGGGCTGAAGTAGCCCTCAGGCTGGGGCCCTCAGAACCTCTGCTATTTACCCCGCCCCAGGGTCCACCCAGTACGGCCCCTGCTGCCTCCCGCATCAGTACCCGTCACCCTTCAGCCCATCACACGTGTGTGAAAGGTGGGTGTAGACAGACTGCTAAGGTGACCTGGGATCCTGCCCCCTGCTGTGCACACTGCTGTGAATATAGTGACTTACCGTCCTGGTCACGTTACTCTGCGCGGCCCAGCGGCTTTAGGACAGGGAGACCGGGTAGGAGGGCCCCTTCTCCAGCAGGAGAGGAGGTCCGAGAATCGGAGCGCGGGAGGGGCGGGACATGTGGCGGCTGGCTTACAGATGGGGACGGCCAGGTGGGAGGGCGTGCGAGTGCCCCCCAGGAGCTGACAGCTTCCCTGGTGGATGGTCAGCCGGGAAAGGGAACCTCCGTCCTCCAGCCTCGGGAAACTGAGTCCCACCAGCAAAATAGGAGCTCGGAAGCCGACTCTCCCAGAGCATCCAGACAAGAGCTCAGCCTGGCTCACACCCTGGTCTCCGCCCCGTGTCACCCTGAACAGAGAAGCCATTCTCAGGGCTTCCGGAGGTGGCTTTGGGATAGCTCCGGTCCTCACCTCCAGCTCATCAGGGTCCCCGACTCACATGAGAAAGGGGACGCTCCTGAGCCCTTCCTTCTCCCCCTCCAGGCAGAGCAGGGGAGCTCAGGGGTGGGACAGCCTCGTGCAAAATGAGCTAAGTCAGGAGCTAACCAGGGGCAGATCTGTCCCCCGGGACACGGAGCTGTATCTGGAGGCACATTTGGTTGTCACACCTCAGGGGGGAGGGGGAGTGGGTACCGGCATCTAGTGGGTGGAAGCCAGGGATGCTGCTCGGCACCCTGAGTGCCCAGGACGCACCCCCACCCCGCCCTGCGATGGAGAATGATCCAGTGCCTGGGTGGTAGGTCCTGGTCCAAATGGGAGGTCCTGCGGGCACCTCAGGACGGTCCTTAGTTTTCACCACCCAGTCCCTGGAGGGGCAAGGCACAGCTTCTGCTCTTTGCCTTAAACCTAGAGATGCCGAGCCGGAATCTGGGTCCCTGTCACCATCATCCGCCAGGTGCTCACAGCCAACGGCGTGGCAGGTGACACGGGCCGTGCTGCCTCCCTGGCCCTCAGTACGTGAACAGGAGGTTTCCTCACAGGTCGGCCTCCCCCGTCCCGCTCTCAGGCCACCGGGTGTCCCGAAGTTTGGGGACTTGTACATAATCAGGGAGCCGTGCTAGCGCTTCTGAATCATTAACGGTCTCTCTGGCCCTCACACGTTCACAATGTCATGCAGGCATCACTCTACCTAGTTCCAGAACATTCCATCGCTCTTCAAGCACTCGGTCCCCGCTCCCCTCCCCCAGTCCCTGGGAACCACAAAGCCTCTTTCCGTGTCTATGGATTCGCCTATTCGGGACGTTTCGTGGAAGCGGACACACACAGCACGTGGGCTCCCGTGTCTGGCGTCTTCCCCTGAGCCCCACGGTTGTGCGGTTCATCGCGTTACAGCGGGAATCGTGTCCTTCCTTGCTATGGCCAAATAATATTCCTTGTGTGGGGAGGCCACACCTCGTTAATCTTGTCGTCAGCGCTTGGGCAGCAGGGCTGTGTCTGCTGGGCCACGGGGCACGGTGCTGCCGTGAGCATCCGTGTCCAAGTGCTCCTTGACCACCTGTTTTTAGGTCCCTGGGGCACGTGCCCAGTGCAGTCTGGGTCCCATGGTGACCGTCACATTTGAGGAGGTGGTCCGTGGGCATCCCCTTGAGATGGCACTTGAGTCAGTGCTTCCCCACCAAGCGTGTTCTGTGAACCAACCGCCGGGGCAGGGCTCGGGCTCCGTGTGGACAGCCATCGGCAGATGCGCTGCGGGATGAGAGGGGCGCCTTGCTCCTGCCGTGAGAGTGGCCATGCTCACGGGTTTGGGGACTGATGGCTCTGCCCTTCAGGGGCTCAGCATGACCTTCTCCCTGCACCCGGTTCTGTCGGGCCAGGGGCAGAACCCACCTTCTCTGCAGGCTCCAGCTGGGGAGGGGGAGACAGGGCGCCCTGGACTACGAGGCAGGGGTGTGGCAAGCACCCGGGCGATCCATGTGGTGGGCAAACAGACCACAAGTCCCACTACATGCTCCTGGGTGCCCTGAGTCCTGGGCTCTAAAGCTTCTGTCCCACACATGCAGGGCAGGAGGAGGGCCACTCCCGTGTGCTCCCCTGAGCCTCTCCTGTGTGCTCCCCCTGAGCTCCCGTGTGCTCCCCTGAGCCTCTCCTGTGTGCTCCCCCTGAGCTCCCGTGTGCTCCCCTGAGCCTCTCCTGTGTGCTCCCCCTGAGCTCCTGTGTGCTCCCCTGAGCCTCTCCTGTGTGCTCCCCCTGAGCTCCTGTGTGCTCCCCTGAGCCTCTCCTGTGTGCTCCCCCTGAGCTCCTGTGTGCTCCCCTGAGCCTCTCCTGTGTGCTCCCCTGAGCCTCTCCTGTGTGCTCCCCCTGAGCTCCCGTGTGCTCCCCTGAGCCTCTCCTGTGTGCTCCCCCTGAGCTCCCGTGTGCTCCCCTGAGCCTCTCCTGTGTGCTCCCCCTGAGCTCCTGTGTGCTCCCCTGAGCCTCTCCTGTGTGCTCCCCCTGAGCTCCTGTGTGCTCCCCTGAGCCTCTCCTGTGTGCTCCCCCTGAGCTCCTGTGTGCTCCCCTGAGCCTCTCCTGTGTGCTCCCCTGAGCCTCTCCTGTGTGCTCCCCCTGAGCTCCCGTGTGCTCCCCTGAGCCTCTCCTGTGTGCTCCCCCTGAGCTCCCGTGTGCTCCCCTGAGCCTCTCCTGTGTGCTCCCCCTGAGCTCCCGTGTGCTCCCCTGAGCCTCTCCTGTGTGCTGGCAGGAATCAGCAGATCTAGGGCCCACGGTGCAGGGAACGGCGTACAAAGATGCCTAATGGGCCCTGGCTCGGAACGTGGATCAGGGACTCACGGCAGCGTTAACTGGGCCAGAGAGGAACAAGCGTCCCCCGGGGCTTGGGGGACCCCCACTCCTCAGCCACCAACGTGCAGGCCACTTGCTCCTGAGAATGTGTTTGGACACGGGGCTCCTTTGCTCTAGGATGGAGACTCCCACGCTCCCGGGGGCCCCTTCCGGCAGGAAGGACGGTTCCCCAGGAGCTCTCGGCCACGTGTTCCTCTGGGCACGGGCCCGTTTGTGTCACCCACCCCGGCCGTCCCGCCTGGGGGCCCTCAGGTTCCTCGCTGTTGGTCCTGCTGAGCACACATCAGAGAACCCGTGTCTGCTTACGGGGTGCGGCCCCAAGGAGACGAAGCCCTGGAAACTGCCTGTAGAACAAAGCCTTCCCGGGATCCCCGAGACCCAGTGTCATTGCTTCCCGTTCGTCCAGCGCCCCAGAGAGCCCAGGCGTTGTCAGGTGGAGACGAAGCGGAGAAGGGGTTGGCCCTGGACCCGCAGCCCAGCCCCGCCTCCCTGACCCTCGGTGTCGTCACCTGACACGGGGCTGGCACCGGCCCCCTGGGGGCTGTAGCGGGAGTCAGGGAGGCCGGGTGCTCAGGGCGGGGCCGGGCACAGAGTCGCCACCCCAGGTGCACCAGCATATGCGGACGGAGGATCACCTTGGGGACCGGCACCTGCTCCTGCCCACAGAGTGGGTCTCTGGGGACCAGAGGAGGGAGGAAGGGGGTCTCTGCGGCACTGCCCACCCACCCAGCCCGCGCGCGTTCCCCGAGCTCCGGCTGCCTCGGGAGCTCCCCCAGGGGCTGCGGCCCAGGCCGCGTTGGGCACCAGCGGAGGGGAGACCGGCCATCGGTGCCAACACACACCCCAGCTCATACGCGAGCGTCGAGAGAGGACTTTGAAAGCGGTCCTTGAATAGGGCCACTCAGGCAGGGCAGTCCTGGAGGGCTGCTTGGGGAGAAGGCGTTGATGGGAGACCCGAAGGCTTCGAAGGGCAGGAGGGGAGGAGCCTTGGGAAGGACATCGAGGCTCGAGCTTTCCAGAGACGCAGCTGTCACTCTTCTGGGGACCTCTCTGTGGATGGGGTTCGCTTCACACCCATCCTCCCCGTCCCTGCCAGGGCCTCACGTCGCCGAACAAACCTGTCTGCCGGCCACTTCTTTCCCGTGGCCTGATCGCCTGCCCCAGCGGCCCCAAGGAATGTTTGCCCTCTTGTAACCGAACGTAGAGAGAAAGTGGGACTTAGTTGAAAGGATGCATCGTGGTGATGGATCCCTTGTAGGAACAGTGGAGATCTGGCGTCCGTTTCAGGCTGAATTCCCAGTAACAAGCATCTCTTTTAAAGGCTGGCAGCTCTCAGGGGGCAGGAAAAACTTGCGGGGGGGGGGGGTGGAGTCCCAGGGCACCTGTTTCCAGCACCCGTGCTCAAATCCCTGGATCTGAGGAGGCCGCCCCCCCTTTCTAGAAACGGCCGCCCCCATTCCTGCAGCCAGGCCGACGCTCCCGAACGGGCTGTGCCAGCCGAGTCGCAGGGCTCCCGGCGTGGCAACTTTTACTGATACCAGCTTCTCGCCTGCTCCCCCATCCTACCAGCCTGTGCCTCGATGACCTCACGTGTCACTGCTGCTTACACTGGGGGCATCCGCACAGCAGGCGTCCCTGGGGCTCCCACAGCAGCGGGCTCCCCGCCTCTGGACCCCAGCCCACCCCATATCGCCCCCCACCTTCCCTCCCTCCTCGGGACCCCAGCCCACCCCTGCACCCCCCACCTTCCCTCCCTCCTCGGGACCCCAGCCCACCCCTGCACCCCCCACCTTCCCTCCCTCCTCGGGACCCCAGCCCACCCCTGCACCCCCCACCTTCCCTCCCTCCTCGGGACCCCAGCCCACCCCTGCACCCCCCACCTTCCCTCCCTCCTCGGGACCCCAGCCCACCCCTGCACCCCCCACCTCCCCTCCCTCCTCGGGACCCCAGCCCACCCCTGCACCCCCCACCTCCCCTCCCTCCTCGGGACCCCAGCCCACCCCTGCACCCCCCACCTCCCCTCCCTCCTCAGGACCCCAGCCCACCCCTGCACCCCCCACCTTCCCTCCCTCCTCGGGACCCCAGCCCACCCCTGCACCCCCCACCTTCCCTCCCTCCTCGGGACCCCAGCCCACCCCTGCACCCCCCACCTTCCCTCCCTCCTTGGGACCCCAGCCCAACCCATATCCCACCCCACCTTCCCTCCCTCCTCGGGACCCCAGCCCACTCCGCACCTCTCCCCTCCCCCTCCTCAGGACCACCTGCTCACCCGGCACCCATCCCTGCTCCCCAGCATGGCCCCTCTCCAGACTCCTGGAGCAAAGCAAAACTAAGGAGAACCATCCTTTTGCTGTGCCACAGCGGTAGCTGGGACTCCACCAGTAACGGGAGCAGAGTGTCGACGCGCACGGTGCCACCCGTTCCGAGCCCTGTGGCCCCTCAGGCTTCTGCCATCACGATCCCCACGAAGGCTGGGGGTGCGGTGGCTTCCAGACGGTCACTGAGATGCAGCCCCCGACAGGCAGGGCCGGCCTGGGAGCCGCCGGCCTGGCAGCAGGGGCCGGAACACGCCTGGCACCCCTCTCCTCCGCCCACCTCGACCTCGCTGGGGGGACCTCCTCACCCACTCTCGGCGGCACGGACGGAGAGGCCGCGCTCGGCCACCATCCCCGCACCCAGCGAATCTACCTGTTCGGTCTCCAGCCGCGGCTGCTGGGTCCAGGACGGGATGGCAGCTGCCTGGAGCCCCCGGGAGGGCGGCACCTCCCGGGTCGGAACGCGTAGGGCGCCAGCGCCGGCTCTGGGGAGGACGCCTAGGTGTGGACCCCGCTCGGGTGCTTGGGAACCAGCTGGCCTGGCAAAGTGGCTGCATTCCCTGTGCCTCGGTTCCTTTGCCTGTAATGGGGCTTTGACGCTGCTTGTAGAGTTTGAGCGGTAACTGAGCCTGTGCGGGGGGCCGATAACACCTGTGGCACCAGCAGACCAGGTACAGATGCGTGAGCTGTCGTGGCCGTGATTACATTTGCGTTGCCCCTGTGTCCGTGCCACGGATACAGCGGCTGTGTGACTGCTGCGCTGCGGTGACTGTCGGTCTGTCCCCGTGGCTGCTGGGTTGCTAGGCAGATAGGGTGTAACCACGGAAGTGAGAAGGGCCACAGAGGGAGAGAACACGTGCTGAGCGCGTCACCTGAGCCATGATCCAGCTGTGCCTGAAACCCACACCGTTCCCACACGAGAGCCGGTACGTTGCCTCTTTGCTCGAGCCAGGTAGCGTGATTTCTGACACTTGACAAAGGACAGGGTTCAAATGCCCTGTGGTAGCGAGGGGGCAGACTGTATCCCCTGCACTGTGGCCCGGAACCTCAGCCTCATCTGGTATTTCTGTGTCCTCCTGTCCCTTGGTTTGTTCAGTCATCCACGTCTGGTTTGCAGAGCATTTTCCGTGCATCTACTGGAACACTGGGCTCTCTGGAGGAGACGTCAAAGCAAAGCACCCAGGCATCGTTACTGCAGAGTCGAATACTCTGCTCAGACTTACGACAAAGCAAAGTATTCGGTCCCCACTATTGGCAATGCATAAACTCAGCAAGGCTCAGTCCTTGGCCCTCGCTAAGTCATACTCAGCCCGCAGTTCACAAAGCGCAATACTCAGCTATCATTTACTGAAAAAGTTCGCTATTCATCCCTCAGTACTGACTAAACATACTGCTTTATACTGACGAAGCACAGTACTCAGTACTGAGAAAGCACAGCACTTATCCCTCGTTGCTGACTAAGCAACGTACTCAGCATAGTACTAAGCACAGTACTCATTACTGACTCAGCATAGTACTCACTCCTTGGTACTAACACGGTACTCGGTACTGACTAAGCACAGTGCTCAGCCCTTGGTACTGACTAAACCAAAGACTCCGCCCTCAGACATGTTGCAGACCATCCACTGCAGTCTGTCCCACGCTCTTGACAACAGCTCTGAGGGACTGGCATTAGATCCCATTTCCAGGTGGTGACGAGGAAGCATGACGGCAGGTGACCTGACACAGGAGGGGAGCTAGGAGGAGGTGAGGGCACCTATCCTGAGTCCCTGGGGTGCCCTTCCCAAGAGAATGAGGAGGAGACCTTCATCCCAAAAGGAAACACCCCCGTGGGCCCAGCTTGGGTCACATGCCCCTCCCTGAGCCAGTCACTGGGCTGGGGGACGTGCTCCTGGTGCCCACGGACGGTCCTCCCCACCGGCCCGTGCAAAGCATGGTGGGCAGTGGTTTCTGAAGGTGGGCGGGGTGGGGGGCCCTCAGCAGACACAGGGCTGGTGGCTGCCTGGGTGCCCCATTTCGGCCTGCTCGCAGCCTCACCCCCACCATTCCTGTCCCTCAGGGGCTGGGGGCTCATCCCAGCGCCGGGTCCTGCCCCTCGGGGCTCCCTCCCGCGGCCTCCCCCCCAGCCCGAGCTATGGCCTGGCCACCACAGCCTCTGTCTCCCCCACCCTGCTCCACGTTCCCAAGGACTGGATCCCGTCCGGTGTCATCCCTCACCCCCAGCCCGGGCCAGCACACGGCAATGGCAGACTCGAGCTGTTGTGTTAAAACCGAGGCCGTGTGGGCAGGGCCTTCCAGACACAGGCAGGGAACGCGTGTCGAACACCGACGAGGCAGAGCTCCCGGCCAGACCCCCGCTGTTCGTCTGGAGGAGCAGGATGCCAGCCACCAGGGTGTGGACGACAACCCTGAGGGAACGCTCAGCCCACAAGCTCCCGTGTCACGTCATCCAGTCCGTTGATCCCTACCTGATCAGACCGAGGCAGGAAGTGCACCCGTGGACTCGGCTTCCCGTCTGGGGCTCCCTGAGGGACACGGGTATTCCTAGCTAGAGTCCCGGACAGGGGAAGTGGACCCGCTCTGGCTTGTCTGCGGACGACGGCCCTCGTTAGCGACCACGTTCTCGCAGCTGCCCCAGGCTGCTCTGCTCAGGGTCCCGTGTCCCTCCAGCAGGCTGCCCGGGCACCTACTGCCGAGCGAGCACCGCTCGAGGCCGCGTGCTGTGTGAGTGACCGTGTGCCCCTCTCTCCTGAGCGCGCAGCCCAGTGGGGGATGGAAAGAAGGCAGTCGACACAGAAAAAGCCAGAAAAAGCTGGCAGTGACAAGGACCGTGGAGACAAGCGGGGTGCAGCCGGTGCCGTTGGTACCGTCAGATCCCCAGGGGCCGGCGCACCATCCCCGCCCACTCGGGGTCTTGCTGGCGGTTCAGAGTCGGACACCCCCGCAGAGGGCTGACCGTGCCCCAGTGGCAGGTGCCCGGGAGGACCCCCCTCGCCCTGGGCTGGCCCACAAAAACCAGCCTCCTCGCCCCAAGGCCGGACTTCTCTGCCACAGGTCACACCCCAGGACTCCCCCCGCCACCGTGGGATGAGACTAAAGCCAGACCCCGGGCACCACGTCTCTTTTCCCTCTTGTGTCTTCTCCTTTTCCCACTCAGCCGCCCCGCCCCCCAGAAGCATCTTTGTGTCGGGCTCTGCTCACAGGGAGCGCCACTCTGACCCCGGGATCCAGAGGTCGGGGTGGGGCCTCTGCGGGGAGGTGCCAGGTGCTGATACGTGAGCACCCCAGTGACCTCTCCTGTGCTTAGCATGTGCCTGCCCAGCGCTGTGCTAGGGCTCTGCGGACCGCACGGGGTCAGGAGGTTTGACCTAAGGCCGTGGGAAGCTGTCCAGCTACTGAAGCGGAAAGAACTTGCCCAGGAGGGTCCTGGGCTCCCACGGACGGGAAGGGGAGGGCAGGCCAGCCAGAGGGGGGGGTGCCCCCAGGCTCCGGGTCTTGCCCAGGAGGTGGCTCTGTACTAGTGGAGGGACCCCAGCCAGACTTTCCACCCTGACTCAGTCTTTTTCTTTTTGTAACATAATTTATTGTCAAATCGGCTTCCATACAACACCCAGTGCTCAACCCAACAGGCGCCCTCCTCAGTGCCCGTCACCCACTTTCCCCTCTCCCCCACCCCCATCAACCCTCAGTGTGCTCTCGGTATTTAAGAGTCTCATGGTTTGCCTCTCTCCCTCTCTGGAACTGTTTTCTCCCCTCCCCCTCCCCCTCCCCCATGGTCTTCTGTTAAGTTTCTCAGGATCCACATATGAGCGAAAACACGCGGTATCTTTCTCTGACTTATTTCACTTAGCATAATACCCTCCAGTTCCATCCACGTTGCTACAAATGGCCAGATTTCTCATTGCCAAGTAGTATTCCATTGTGTATATAAGCCACAATTTCTTTATCCATTCATCAGTCAATGGACATTTAGGCTCTTTCCATAATTTGGCTATTGTTGAAAGTGCTGCTATAAACGTTGGGATACAAGGACCCCTATGCATCAGCACTCCTGTATCCCTTGGGTCAATTCCTAGCAGTGCTATTGCTAGGTTGTAGGGTAGTTCTATTTTTAATTTTTTGAGGAACCTCCACACTGCTTTCCAGAGCGGCTGCACCAGTTTGCATTCCCACCAGCAGTGCGAGAGGGTTCCCGTTTCTCCACATCCTCGCCAGCATCTAGAGTCTCCTGATTTGTTCGTTTTGGCCACTCTGACCGGCGTGAGGTGGTACCTCGGTGTGGTTTTGATTTGTGTTTCCCTGATGAGGAGTGATGTTGAGCATCTTTTCATGTGTCTGTTGGCCATCTGGATGTCTTCTTTGGAGAAGTGTCTATTCATGTCTTCTGCCCATTTCTTCACTGGATTATTTGTTTATCGGGTGTGGAGTTTGGTGAGTTCTTTATAAGTTTTGGATACTGGCCCTTTGTCCGATATGTCAGTTGCAAATATCTTTTCCCGTTCCGTCGGTCGCCTTTTAGTTTTGTTGATTGTTTCCTTTGCAGTGCAGAAGCTTTTTATCTCGATGAGGTCCCAATAGTTCATCTTTGCTTTTAATTCCCTTGCCTATGGAGCCGGGTCGAGTAAGAAATTGCTGCGGCTGAGGCCCTGACTCATTCTTGATTCAAGATCCACGTTTGGGAAAGAGAAGCTGATTGGCCCAGCCTGGCCGGTGGGCCTGCCTGATGGCTGGTAGGGGTGCGGGGGGTGCAGGGGGTGTGGACTGTCTCCCCAAGACCACTCGCGATGGAGAACGATGACCCCCCCAAAGGAAATCGGGCCTCCGTTACTGGAAGAGCCAGGAACGGGTGCTGAGTCACCCCCACCGCCAGCCGCAGTGCGGCCTGTAATCCCAGACCACAAATTAAGTAGCTACCTGTCTTTGTTAATTTGGTGCAGCCCGAAGGCCATTTCTGAGAAGCCTCTAATTCACTCTTCCCCACCAGCCAAATTCTGGAAGAACATATTCATGGCTTTCATTAGTATTCATAGGACTTTGAGGATTTTTTCATGATTTCTAAAACTCAAAGTAATTGTGAATGGTAATGTGTAACTGTCAATGTTACACAACAAATGCCTCTTCCTATCACATTCTGGGGTTTCCTGTTCATTACAAGAACCTAATTGAAAATAATTGAGGGCTGGATTTTATCACATGGAAAATACGGGATAAAATGCAAGACGGGCAAACATCGTCAAGCCCCTCGCGGTGATGTGGGAGAGAGCAGCGAGGGTTGGGGGAGGGAAGAACCCTGGCTCGCCCGCGGCCCCAACTTGGGCCCGTTAATTCGATGAGAGCAGTTTGATCATCACCGGGTCTCGCTGTTCTCAGCACGGTGGCAAAGGGCTCTCAGAGTGCGGCAAGCGGGAAGGGACGCACGCAGACACTGGTCACGATGTCACAGCTGCTCTCAAAAGCAGCTGAACTGAAGCTCTGGTCCCAGAGCTCAGAGTCGTGGTGGCTTTTTAAAACATGGCGCTTCCACAGTCCCCGCACACCGAGTGACAGTGGCGACCAGGGAGCCGCTCTGGGGGACACAGAGACCCTCTGGGCTGTCCCCGGTGTGACTGTGCAAGGGGCCCCGTGTCCTCGGCCTCCCTGTCTGTGTATAAAAGCCTTCTTGGGAAGACAGGTGACTCCACTCTCGGTCCCCAGTTACTTGTACAACTTGTCCCCTCCTTGCCCCTCTGGTCCCCACGCCCGTATATACAGATGGACTGGACAAGGTGGTGGGGTGGGGCTGGACATTCTGGGGCTCCCCTTTAGTGGTCCCCAAGGAGTTCCGGGACGGGGTGGAGATTCCTTCAGAGCTAACAGAGGCTTCTGAGGCATGAGGACACATAGGAGGAAACCCCAATTTGGACAAAGAGGCCCAAGACCAACAGGGGCGGAACGGGTGGGGGACCGGCCTTCCCTTTGCCAGCCCCGTCCGGTGCGTGGGGGGCGGGGGGGGTCCCGTCCGGCCTGCTGGCGTGTGAGGAGAGGGCCCACCAGCCTCCGCGGTCCCTTCCTCTCCTGCCAAAGGCCACTCCCTTACTCTGACCCTCAGAGGTCTCTGCAAGGGCAGGAAAGGTGGGAGCAGAACTTCCCAGGAGCCCCTCCCCCTCTCCTGCTGTGGGATCCACGTCGGGGGAGGTGAGGGGTGACCAGACCTTGCTTCTCTCCCTGACTCCCCTCCCCTTTCTCATTTCTCTGTTCACTTCCTCACTCACACAGCAGCCCGTGAGGCTCTGAGTGCACCTGCTTCCTCCCACCTCTGGCTGCTCCCCACATTTCTCTCCCTGTGTACTTCCTCCTCCCACAGGGCTCAGAGAAGCGCTTGGTGCCGCCCACCCCCCCCAGCCCCGCTGCCTTAGGCTTCCCTGCGGCTGTGGAAGTGACACTGGCCATCTGCTTGCTGTCTGCCTGCCCCGCCCCCCGTTCCGGCCCCAGGCCGAGTGTCCGTGGTTCCCGTCTCCAGGCTGTGTGTCCATGGCTCCCATCCCCAGGCGGTGTGTCCGTGGCTCCTGTCCCCAGGCCAAGTGTCCTTGGTTCCCGTCCTCCGGCGGTGTGTCCGTGGTTCCCATCCCCAGGCCGAGTGTCCGTGGCTCCCGTCCCCAGGCCGTGTGTCCGTGGCTCCCGTCCCCAGGCCGAGTGTCCTTGGTTCCCGTCCCCAGGCAGTGTGTCCGTGGTTCCCGTCCCCAGGCCGAGTGTCCATGGCTCCCGTCCCCAGGCCGAGTGTCCTTGGTTCCCATCCCCAGGCAGTGTGTCCGTGGTTCCTGTCCCCAGGCCGAGTGTCCTTGGTTCCCGTCCCCAGGCCATGTGTCCGTGGCTCCCGTCCCCAGGCCGAGTGTCCGTGGCTCCCGTCCCCAGGCCATGTGTCCGTGGCTCCCGTCCCCAGGCCGAGTGTCCGTGGCTCCCGTCCCCAGGCCATGTGTCCGTGGCTCCCGTCCCAAGGCGGTGTGTCCGTGGCTCCTGTCCCCAGGCCAAGTGTCCGTGGTTCCCATCCCCAGGCCGAGTGTCCTTGGTTCCCGTCCCCAGGCGGTGTGTCCGTGGCTCCTGTCCCCAGGCGGTGTGTCCGTGGCTCCTCTCCCCAGGCCGAGTGTCCTTGGTTCCCGTCCCCAGGCGGTGTGTCCGTGGTTCCCGTCCCCAGGCCATGTGTCCATGGTTCCTGTGTTCACCCACAGCTGCACTGCCATCCCTGCAGACACAGCCTGTGGTGCTTGTGCTCCTGGGGCCCAGAAAAGGGAGCTGAGCATGTTAGTGCTCACACGGGAGGGAGAAGGGAGGACAGGCGGGCATTCGCGCAGATAGGACAGCAGACAGAGAAAGCCTGAGGTGACCCTAAGAAAACCAAGAAGCCCCAGCGGTCAGAGCTGGGGCCCCGCTGCGGCCACGGGGGAGCTACAAATGTGTCCGGTGAAACCCTTCTCTTACCTCTGGGCTCTGCTGGGAGTCAAGGGTTTGAAAGAAAATTGCCTCTCTTGGCCGGCTGCAGCCACGGCCGCGTGTCCACCCGCCTCCTGCGTCCCGATGGTCCCGGGCCGGGCGGGGGGCGAGCGGCGGCCGCTGCACCTCAGCAGTCCCAGGAGGCAACAAAAACGAGGGTGTGTAGTCTGTTTGCTGGGAAGGTCTCCAGGCTTAATACCCGGCGAGGAGGAACACCCGGAAGGCGCCACAGAAGAATTATTTACGTCCTCGCAGAAGAACTTGGTCCTCAGAACCTGAGAGCAGCTTGCAAATGTCAGGGCAGGAGGTCCCAGGGACACCTCACAGTGGGCAAGGAAACCCTGAGGACACGGAACCCGCACCTTCCAGGACGCTGAGTGCAAAAGGGGAGGGGAGATCCAGCCGTGTGTGTGCGTGTGTGTGCGAGCGTGCGTGGTGCGTGTGGGGAAACTATATAAGGCAGTGGAGTTCAAACCTGTCCCCGAGCTCTTCCCCTGGGGCCTCTCAAGGACCCTGTTCCTTCCCTGCCAGTCGTTACCACGCTTTTTAATTGTGGACTAAGAGGGTGTCACTTTTTCAGGTGTGTCTGATTCCCCGGGCACGCGAGCCACGTGAGGGCAGGGCAGGGTCCGCCCAGAGCAGGGCCCGGCCCACGGCACGTGAAGGTGTTGAAGTGACGCGGGGCGGGAGCAGGGGACCAGCCTGAAGCTGAAGGTCCTCTCTCCTTGCTGGGGTGTCGTCCTCTCCTGGGGTGAGGCTTTCTCTGCTGAAGTCTGGACGTGATTCTCTCCGGTTCGATGCTTTGGGAATAAACTCCGAGGTGTTTGCGATTCAAACCCACACATGGTGACTTTTCTCCGGTTTCAAGTTCATTTGAGATTAGGCAAATACCTCCTCCTTGGGGAAGATTCTGCCAGAATCCTTCATTTCATCCGGCCTTTCCTAAGGACGCGAGCCGGCCTTCCACGCACAAGTCCCTGGGTGAAAACAATCGCCCGGCACCATAAGTTATTTTAATGTAGACGTCACTTTAAACTAACCTTTTACCATCTGTTCTGTCCTTTAATAACAAATGCAAAAGAGCCTAATTCTCCGTGGCGTCGTAAAAGTGAGGTGGGTGATAGAAACGCCTGTCTGTGTTCTTTATTCATGGCCCTATCGTATGCTGCCGTGATGTTTTTCTCATTTTCCAGACACAAATCAAGGGGAAACTGCTCTCCCCTGATCTGGTGAATTCATTCGTACAGTATTTCTTCTTAATGTGGTAAACTGTGCGGAGCATCCCCGAGCCGGCACTGAGTCCCGGGCGCGCGCACAGAGCAGCAGCTGGGGAATTAAGCAAAGGCACCCAGTGGTCAAACTGTAATGAGATTCCTTTGCAAAAAATAAAACCTCTTTAAATATGTGGTGGGTTCTTTTCAGTGGTTTTATAATTAAATTTCCCCATGAAGGATGGGCAGTCTGGCCCAGAGAACGCGGTAGAAGCGTGCCAGGCCGTCCGCTGTGCTCGCCGGCCGGCTGCCAGAGCCCCTGCCTCTGGAGGACTGCCTGGCCCGAACCCAGCGACCCCTCCATCCAGCGCAGCTCGGCCGCTTCTCTGGGGCCCTCTGTGTGCTCAAGTGCCGAACTCACCGAACTTTCTAGAACTTTCCGGGCTCCCAGAAGACAGAGCTTGTGCTTCATAAGCAGCCAGCCTGGGGCTTTCTACATTAATCACACAGTTCCCAAACGGGGTCTGATCTGCTCTAACGGGTTCCCCACACGTGGACAAACAGCGCAGGTGCAGATGGCCAGAGGGGTCTTCCTCTCTGGGACCCAGACTGGCAACTGCCGCCCCATTTCCCTGGCGAAAACTCCCTCAGGGGAGAAGAGGTGGCTCACGGCCACGGAGGGCCAGGGCCGCTGTCCTGTGAAGGGAGCCCTGGGGAAGGAGCCAGGTGGCCAGGAAGGCACCCGTCCTCTGTCCTCCGTACAGACTCATCTCCCTGGACGCGGCTGCGCGCTGGGCTGCTCGCACACGGCTGTCCTGGCTGAAGGACGTTACTCGGTGGGCGGCAGAGGGCCCATGATGAACACAGGGTACACACGTGTCCTGGGGCACCCAGCGCTGTGAGCGATGAGCGGGGAGAAGACGGCAGGCCCGGGACCCAATGTGTTCATCCCTGGAGGGAGGCAGGGGTGGCTATGGCCAAGATGAGCACAGCAGAGCTCCGACACCCCCACGGCCCAAAGGACGGCACAGGGTGACATGCGTCCCCAGCCCTGGCCCCAGCCGTTCTTTCCGTGGCCTGGCCTGAGCCCTGCTGGGTGTGTGCTGCTCAGGGCAGAGCCAGGAGGTGGGAGATGGAAACAAAAACAGTCCTCGTAGACTGAGGGGAGGAATGGGAGTGGGGGTGGGATAGGGGTTTGGGGAGGGGAGGAGGGGAGGGCAGGGTGGGGGAGAGATATGTGGAGAGGAGAGGGGTGGGGAGAGGTATGTGGAGGGGGAAGGAGCGGGGTGTCGGGGAGGGGTTTGTGGAGGGGGGAGGGGCTGGGGAGGCGAGTGGAGGAGGGGGGAGGGTACAGGGTGGAGGACAGGACTATTTGGGGCGGGGGGTACATTCCCAAACAACCACCCAAGAAATCTACTTAACATCTGTCGCTACCTGGTACAAAAACGACTCTTGTCGTGAGGACTTGGAGACATAGCAGCTGGCACAAGGGTGGGAGAGGACCGTTAACTACCGCCCCATCCCGTGACTGCCTTATTCTAGACCAGGAAGTGTGCACCCTGGACGCCTTCGCTCATGCCGCCCGCCCTACGCCCCCGCCTCTGGCAGCTACCTGCCTGTCCTCTGTGTCCATGAGCTCAGGGGTTGGTTTTTTTTCTGCATTGAATTTTATTTGCAGTCTTGCAATAAAGCCGACCCTGCTCTGTAGAACTGGAGGTTTCCATCGTGTCTGTTTCGTTATAAAATGTTGTCATGATCCCTGAGCTTTGATTTACAGGGAAAAAACTGCATTTTGTAAAGGTATACTGGGGACCCGTGAACGATGAAGCGTTATTGGAGCACCCACCCCGGCACCGCCTGGAATCCACATATAACTTCTGACCTCCAAAAACTTAACTACTCATAGCCTACCGTCCACCAGCAGCCTTACCAACAACATAAACAGTCCGTTAACACATATTTTCTATGTTGAGTGTATTATGTGCCGTGTGCTTACAATAAAGTAAGCCAGAAAAAAGACAACGTTATTAGGAAAACCGTAGGAACAGAAAATACGTCTACAGTCCTGTACTGTATTTATCCAAAAGAATTCCCTATATAAATGGACCAGCACAGTTCAACCCCGTGGTCGAGAGTCAACTGTATTCAAAGTTGAATTCCAATCTGTTACTTTGACCTTATCAATGATACCTTTTCAGTCTCGGGGGCTCAGAGAAACCAGTTACCTTCCAGTGGGCACCCCCGTTCCGTCAGGTGAGCTTTTGCGTCCTCGAAATAAAAGAGTTCACAGTTCTCCGTGAAAATACTTTCACGTTCACATGTAGGCCTGTAGCCGTTGTGACAACAGTCCTCAGTGTGAAATCTGTGTCTACCTCCCGGTTGCGGGTCCTCTCTGCCCCGACCCATCCTCACAGCCTCCCACCTTCGGGGACCGGACCCTGTTCTCTGGTGCCCCCGTCAAAGGCGCAAGATACTGGGACACGGACGAACACGTAGCGGGTGTGTGTGCTGTGTCCCAGCCTTTCTCCCCTCTGGACTCTGTAGCGGCTGCTCCGTGGTCTCGTCTTTCCCCGTCACCCGCTGGGCCACCGGACGTGTGGTCGGTGGCACTCCATGACCCCCTCATCACTGGCTGCCCTTCCAGTTCCCAGAGTGGATACCTGATGTTCCCCGAGTTGGCCAAGTGCAAGCAAATCAGGGGTGGGATGAGCGGACGTTTAAGAAGCGTGGCCCCTGCCCCCCGCCGCAGGCTGACTCTCCTCTGCTTTTGCTCCTGTTTCCAGATCCGGTCCGACAAAGACAACGACATCCCCATCCGGTACAGCATCACGGGGGTGGGTGCCGACCAGCCCCCCATGGAGGTCTTCAGCATCGACTCCATGTCTGGACGCATGTATGTCACTAGGCCCATGGACCGGGAGGAGCGAGCCTCCTACCACGTGAGTACCTCGGGCCTTGGGTTCCTAACTTGGGAAGGAGAATGTCAGCCTGAGCCTGTGCTGGAATTGCCCGCAGGGCTGTGTAAAGCCCACGGCGCTGGGCACCACCCTGGGGTTTCTCATTCAGTGGGCCCGGGATGGACACCTCTGCCACATTCCCGGGGGAAGACAGGAAGGTCTGGGACCACCTTGGAAGGACCCCTGGTCTAGAAGCTCTGGATCCACGTGTGCTCCCAGGAGCTCATTAGTTCTGGTGGAGGGAGGGGACACGTGGCTGCTGGGCACCGTGGGGCCCTTTTTCTGGAGCGCCCCTGTGAGCAGCTCCATCCTGTCCAGCCCTAGAATAACACACCTGCTTCTCTGAGAGCCGGCAGCGGGTCCGGGATGAGTGCCGTGCTGGTGCCACCTCGGAGCGGGGCACGCAGAGGGGAAACGGACGTGACCACAAACGTTGCAGGGCTCGGGCTTCTGGGGGCTGTTGGCTCCTCTCCTGCTTGGCCTCCCTGACGTGGTAGCTCAGGGGAGGGACCCCGAAGCTCAGGTGAAAGCAGCAGCATCTCGTGGCCTCCACCCTAACGGCCAGTCCCCCGTCCGGACCCCCTCCTCATCTGCAAGATGCAGGTTTGCACCAGCTGGAGGCAGTGTGAGCTAGAGGCAGAGGTGAGGACCCCAGGCCCCTCACCAGGTGGGAGGATGCAGGGTTCACATGTGCGAAGCCCGGAGAACAGAGCCCCACGCACGATACGGCCGGTGTGCACATTGTAGTTGTCATAACGATGTCTGAATGTCCAGGTCCTCGCTTGTAACTTGGAAATGAAGACCATCGTTGGAGAGCATCGTATTCTCAGCCTTTTGCCCTGATGTGGAAGTAATCAGCCCAGATTTCACTTGGCTTCAGCCCCCAGTGCCGAATATGGCCAAACACCGCCGCCACTCTCTGGTTATCTGCTTGGGGCCCACTGTCCACCTCCTGGCACTAGCAGGAAGGCTCCACGTGGCAAAGAGCCATCAAGCTATCCACACCACGTCGCCAGGCCCGAGAACAGAGCCTGGCCCTCAGGGGATGCACAGGAACCATTTGCAGAGAGAAGGAATTGGTGGGAGAGGTTAACTCTGCCGTTGACAATGGTGGCCTCCCGCGAGGGACCCCTGACGCCCCATGAGAAGTAGGGTGCGAGGCTGACTGGACCTGGGGAAGCCGGGTTGGGAGGTTGGTCCATCCTTCTTAGCCACGGTCTCAGACTGGCTGCCCAAGTCCCAGGTGGGTTCAGCTTCACAGAGCTAGTCAACATGGAAGAGAAAGTTCCTCTCTACTCATGGGTCTTCGCCCATGAGTAGAGACAGGTGTGGAATCAAAGTCAGGCTCCTGGCTCCAGAAATCCCCAGTTCACTAGACCCAGACATCCCTTTTCAGAGAAGCTTCCAAGAGAAACCTTGGCTCATACTTCCAGACTCTTCCCTTTGGGTATACCACTTCATCCCCCATCCATCCATCCATCCATCCATCCATCCATCTTTTCATCTATCCACTGATCCATCCATCCATCCACGCATCTGTCCATCCACCCATCCATCCATCTACACACCCACTCAGCCACCCAACCATCCACTGATATATCCATCCATCCATCCATCCATCCATCCATCCATCTTTCCATCTATCCACTGATCCATCCATCCATCCACCCATCTGTCCATCCATCCATCCATCCATCCATCCATCCATATATACATACGTTCCATCCATCCATCTATCCATCCAGGGAACAGTTCTCAAGTGCCTAGTACATGTTAGGCCTTGTGGTTGACAGTGGGCCTACAGTGATAACATGAACAAACATGGCCCCGGTCAGGGGGAGCTTATACCACTGGGATTAAAAGGCATCAAAGCCTTTTGGCCTGAAACCCCTAAGAAAGACCATGTGCCCAGATTCTTCAGCAATCAGACCACAGGTCTTGACGGAGTGGGTGTGTCCTGCCTGGAGATGCCACTGGAAATGGGCATCCGGGTGTCATCCTGACTGCCCCTCGGACGGTGGGGGCCAGGGTCAGGGAGAAGAAGCAGGTACAAGGAAAATCACTACATCTTTTCTGAGCCAGACCGGTGATTCCGTTCCCAGGGCTAGGGAATGTGGAGGGAGAAACACAGACTTGAAAACCCTGAAGCAGGTGGCCGCTGACACTCGGGCCCATTTTGCTGCTGGCGTCTAGGCAGGCCGTTTCAGGGGTGCCTTCCCCCCGGGAGGGGCTTGCAGGGGGCTTCCCCGAGGCCCTGGTAAAATAAGGCGTGGTTGTTCCCACACCCAACACTCAGCGGGGGCCGGACACTGGGGATGTGCCACCCCTCCTCCCTGCCCCCCTCCCACCTCCCTTGTGGTCTGTCCACCCTCCCAGAGGCACATGCCCTTCTGAATGCGCTGTTCCAGGCGTCTGTGCCCCCGAGTCTAAAGGGATGTGCAGCCAGTGGCCGGGGACCGCTGAGCGTTCCCAGTGAGTGAGAAGAGAAGGCAGGGGGTTGCTGCTTGCTCGCTACGTCGCCCACCTGGTCAGGTGTCCCTCTGCCCTGCGGCCCTCGCCCCTGATTGGCCAATGACATCCAGAGCCTCGGCCGACATGGGAGAGCTTTGTCTCCAAACAGCCCCACAAAGAGGCCACGTGCTGGTGATCATGCTGACCTCCTTCAAGATTAGACAGATTGGTCTTTCATTATCACGGTTGCTTAGAGAAAGCCCCTCCCCCGGGCCTGAGGTGCCAGACCCTTCTCTTGAGGCCTGACGGTAGGGTTGGCCCCAGGCGACCCCTCTCCTGACCGTAGGGCTGGCGCCACGTGGCTCTTCAGTGTCCCCTGAAACGTCACTCCTCTCTCTGTACTGCAGCCATCGGCCGCGGTTGCTTCGTGGTTTGGGGAGGGGGAGCTCCCGGTGGGGCACCTCTCCTGCCTTCCTTGGGGCTCCAGCGACCCCTGCTGTCCCCAGTGCAGGTGTCTTCTCTGGCTGTTTCTTCCGGACCGTCCAGACCGCTGAAAGAAAGCCTTTGTCATAGGCCCTGGGCCGGGCTGCCCCCCACGGCTGCTCTGTGACCACAGCCCTGGCTGGCCTGGTGGGGAGGGGCCGCCCCGGGCAAGGTCCTGCTCAGCTCTGACGTCCAGGATGGGCACACATTCCGGGTCCCAGTGCAGAATGAAATGGGGGACCCTCATCTGGACTAAGGATTTCAAGACAGTGATGGCAGGGCGTTCAGCGGCCCGCGGGCCCTCCTGAGCTCGGGGCCCGTGGGCTGCGTGGTCTCAGGCCACGGAGCCCACCCCGCGTGGCCAGCCCACAGGCTTGGGGTCCTGTCTGAGGCGGGATCGACGGCGAGGCCATTTCACGGAGACTGAGGCTTGTGAGGGGTGGGTCTCACAGCCCGTCGTTGTCTGGGCCTCCCGAGCCCTGTCAGCCCCAGTGCAAGCTGCCCCCAGAGCCCCTGCATGTTGACATCTGTTTCTCCCGCGGCCGAGTGTTGCCAGCACCTTAGCCCACGCACTCCCCCATGTGGACACCCCAGGCCGGGCCCTGGGACGGCGGGATCTGGGAAAGGAGGTGGACCGACGACGGCCTGGGACCTCCTCTCGAGTTCTTGGTGCACCGCTCGCTACGCGCTGGTCCTCAGCGCCAACCGACACTCGGCCAGCACGGGCGCTCACGCAGCCATGCTGCCCGAGACGCATCCCCTTCATGCGCCTGTGGGCTCCCCCACGGGCTGCACGGGCCGTCCACACACATCTGTGGCCCGACTCGAGATGGAGAGTCAGCTCCCCTCACGTGCCGACAACGCAGCTAGACCCAGAGACAGAGCAAGAGGGAGAAACAGAGACACAGAAATAGAGAGACAAGGGGGAGAGGGAGAGACGGGGGGGGGGGGGTGGGCGCGACCTGCCAGCAGCAGAGCCCCAGCCCCGCAGATGCAAACGTGGGCACAGCTCGCGTCTCTCTCTCAGATTCTCACCACAGCTCGGCCAGCAGGTGCAGTGGGCGGGGTTTGGGGACTGTGCCGGGGGCTGTCCGCCAAGCCCGCTCCGGAGGACGCGGGCCCCAGCGCCTGCTGACTGCACAGCCGCTCCTGGGAGAACGCACGCCGTGCGGGGAGGCTCTCCCTTGCATTTTATTTTAATTACTTTGGAAACCTTGAGCTCAAAGTGAAGACCTGCTCTTGGTGTTTCCAGCTCACCGTTTCTCCCCTGCGGTTCACAGCCCTCCTGCTGCTGCCCCAGTGGCTGGTGCCACTGCCTGCGGCCACGGGGCCCCCGGGATGGCTGCTGGGCGAGAGGAAGCAGAGATGCCCCCGAGGGCCCCTGGTCCTTTCCAAGGACACCTGCAGGCAGGCCACACCCCCTCCTCTCTGAAGCCGGCCGAGAGCAGCCGGCAGCTCTGGGGGGACACCATCCACCCGTCCCCGCACACTCGGCTCGGTGTCCGGGTCTCTGGGTGACTCACTCGCCTCCAGACACTTTGCCCACATTCTCTTCCGTCCCCTGCCACGGCCCTGACGTCCCGTCTTGGGAGACGGAGAAATGATTGTTTCCCGCTCGTCATCAACTAGGAAATGTGCCCCACGGGGCTGCTCACTTCGGTCTCCTCAGACCCCATCTCACAAGTGGGCAATGTGGGCCCTCGCCCTGGGGCTCCCAGGGCCACCCCTGGCAGCCACCTCCAGCAGTGTCGGCCCTGCCCCCTGCGGGGTGACAAGTCGGCCGGAGACAACGGGACCTGGACCGGAGGGCGGCCAGATCCATTTGCCAAATTCTGGACTGAACCCTCACGTCTCGTTTTTCAACTCTCTGTCCCACCGTGTGAAGCCCTCTGCCGTCCCCCCCCAAGGTCAGGGCCCTGGCGGCCCTCACACCCCCATAAGGCTCCAGCACGAGCCCCTCCCGGCACTCCTACCTTACGGGGCGCCCCCCAGCGCGAGCACAAACTCGGTGGCTTCAAATAACACCCGCTTCCTGGCTCACAATCTGGAGGTCAGAAGTCGGCAGCTGTGCCCCAGGGTCTCACCAGGTGCAGGTCGAGGTGAAGCCGGCCTACAAGTGTCTGCTTCCTGCCCGTTCAGGCCGTGCCGGGCCCAGGTCCCCACTTCCTTCTGGCTGGCAGCCGGGGCCCCTCTCGCCCTCTAAAGGCCCCTGCATCCCTCGGCACGTGGCCCCCTCCGCTTTCAAGCTGTGCACGGAATCCGCCCGCTGTCTAGCGTCCGGCTCCCTTGCGGCCACCGGCCGGGGAAGCACCGTGATCCCAGAGCCATGAGGCCACCACGTCCCGCCCAGACGGCATCCCTTCGTAGCGGTCAGCCGTGCCACAAAATGTCGCCCCGTCGGGGGGCGACCCGCCATCGCTCCCTCATCTGGGGATCCACACGCCCCATCCTCGGGCACCTTCGGCCACACCTCCCACCTGAGAGCCGCTGATCGTCCATGGCCACGGGTCACTGACACGAGCGTTCAAGAGCACGAAACGAAGAGCGGTCGTGTTTGCTTTGCAAGATGGTTCTCCAGAAGATTCCTTCGAGGGCTCCGCACGTAAGACCCACTGCTGAGTCCCGCCACTACCGCCATCTTCCTGAGCCTCGCTTTCCCCGTCCCCGCTTTCCCCGAGTAGAGGTCGGAACCAGGTGGTCTCTCGGGTTCTTGTGAAACCCGAGGCGTGAGTGACCCGTGTGGGGCTCCTGGGGCCCTGCCCGGCCCTGAGCAGGCGCGCGGCCAGTGCCACCCCAGCGCCCACCCGCAGGCGGCCTCAGGGCCCACGTGGGGTGCTCCAAGGTCCGTGCTCCAGCCGGAGACGCAGCGCAAGCCCCGGAGAGGCAGCATGCGCCCGTCATACCCAGTGCTCTCGTCCCGTCCCCTCTGGGGCCCAAGACCAAGCTCACAAGTTGGCGTCTCCCTGTCCCCCTCCCATGGCGAGAAGAGACACACGTCCTGCACACGACATCGCAGGAGCAGGACCTTCCCTTCACGCGAGACAAGACGCTTGGGGTTGCAGGTTGCCGAAGGCGCGGACGGCTTCCCTGTCTCCGCAGGAGGATGGGCCCCCCGAGCGGTGAGGGGGCCTTGGACACCCCCGCAGAAGCTAGCGATGCGACGGACATTTGGGGGGCGGGATGGGGGGAGACCAGGAGGACCCCGGGCCTCATAGCCGGGGGCCACTTCTGCTACAGGGCCGCGCCAAAGCGGGCACCGCCACTTCCGTTGGGAGATGCCAGCGTTAACCGGAGCTCAGGATTACCTTGTCCAGAGGCTTCCTGACCCTTGACCCCTTGCACTGCTCAGGGCCACGTTCGACGAGGCGGAGGGTCACCTGGCCGCCGCCCAGAGCTTCCGCAGCAGGATGGGCCGGCCAGGGGCTAACACGGCGAGGGGGCTTCACGTCCCTTAACCAGGGTGCTGGGGACTCACATCCGCCCCAGAGGCTGCGGCCACCGCCCGGCTCCTTAAACACTTCAAGGGTGAAATTCCACTCGGGGCCGTCGCGATGAACCGAGCCTCCGTGGGGCAGGTGTGGAACGCACACGGCCTCCTCCTTCCCAGAAGCTGGCGCGGGGCCCCAAGGAGGCCGTGGAGAGGATCGTGTGCCCCCCGCCCAGCTCGGGGA